>NW_026294525.1:60392103-61012103 GCF_007827085.1 Peromyscus californicus insignis
GTCTGTGGTGCGGTCCAGCACTTGGAAGGCTGACATGGGTGAGAGTCTGAGGTCAGCCTGGGCTGCGTGGGAAGGTCTGGACTCAGAAGAAACAAGCTAAACTGAATGGAATTAGGGCAGGTCAGTTCCGTTGTTGTTATTTTAGGTAGCTTGAGCCTGTGTCCACATCTTGCAGTCCACTTTCCAGTTCTTCATCAAGAGGTGCCTTGTATTCCTTGACTCTGGGTCTCCGAGACTTGCAGACAAGGTGCATGTGGCTGACTGAAGTACACTAGTTCTACACCTAGGCCTCCTCCCTGATGCCTGTCCCCTCCCCCTTCCCGGTCTCCGGGCTGTCGTACAGATCAGAACCCGTGTAGAGAATGATGCCAAGGAAAGACACCGCTAAAGCAGCCCAGCCCAGGTTCACTTGCTTCTGGGCACGTTGTAAACAGGCAGACAAACTTGACCAGACACAGGAGCTCATGAACAAAAGGTGAGTGCTCATTGTCCTGCATCTAAGTTTTGAGGTGAGTTATTTCATGAAGCATTATTGGGGAAATAGGTGGTTGATTTGTAGTCACTTGCTATCATGATAATATGGGAGGTATTTAAGCAAATAACCAGTGACCTATGATTTTTGTAAAATAGAATGATGAACTAAGTTCAGCTGTAGCAATTTGATTTGTGAGTAAAAAAATTCCTAATAGTTTAAATAAAAGATTTGATTCAGTCTTTTAAATAGCTTAGTTTAGAACAGTGATTCTCAACTTTCCTAGTGCTGAGACCCTTTAATACAGTTCCTCATGTTGTGGTGACCTTCCAGCCATAAAATTATTTTCATCGCTACTGTTTTGAATCATAATTTAAAATTTGAATATCTGATATGTGACCCTTGTGAGAGGGTTGTTTGACCACTCCCCTTAAAGGGGTTGCGACCCACAGTTTAAAACGAGTTTAAAGCCATTCAAGCTCCTTTCCAGCCTTAGGAAAATACAGTATCAAATTAAAACTTAGAATATGGCAGTTTAAAGTCTGTCTTAAGTGTGATCATAATTAAAAAGTTACAACTTGCAGTTTTTTAAAAAAATCTTTGTATGTGTTTGTACATACGTATGTATGCACATGGAGTGGGGCACACGTGACGGTATACATGTGGAGGCCAAAAGTGACGTGGGGTGTCAATTGTCATCTTTCACCTTGTTTAGGAGATGGGCTCTTGCTGCTTGCCACTACATGCACCAGGTTCGCTGCCTGAAGATTAACTATTGCGGGCTGGAGAAATGGCTCAGTGGTTAAGAGCACTGACTGCTCTTCCAGAGGACCTGGGTTCAAGTCCCAGCACTCACACGGCAGCTCACAACTGTCTGTAACTCCAAGATCTGACACCCTCACACAGTCCATATACATGCAGCAAAACACCAATGCAAATAAAATAAGAATAAATAAATTATGTATAAAAAAGATTAACTATCACTAAATAACCAAAACATAATGGTGTGGGGTTTGAACAGTTAAGGGAAATACAAAAGAAAATTGATATTTTTTTTTAATAATAAAGTAGATGTGCTTATCAGTAAAGCCTAGAGGTATATATTATTATAGTTTATAGAGCCTCTTTTGTTTTTGAAAATATTTCTGGGAGATACCGTGACTGAAGAATCCAGATACAGCTTCCATTATAGAGTCAAAATACCCTTTTCGTGTAGGGTATTCAGCTCACTTTGCTAGAGAGTTCTTTTAAACAGGTTATCTGAGGTCAGCTCTATTTCCATAAGGAGAATGAAAGCTGCTGGGTGATGGCCACCTTCTTATGGCTGAACTGTTCTCCATATCCAACAGGGCTATCCAAAAGCATAGATGAGTGTATGTTGTGGGCACCCATTCTCCACCGTGTCACCAGATCCAGCCGACAGTTTTTGGTTAACCTGCTTGAGACTTTCAGCTCCCCTTTGGCATCTGTGAGCTCTTCTTTTCTTCTTCCCAGGAATGGTGAGTCAGAGGTGGGGAGAAATGCTCCCTTGCAATAGTGATGTTGGGATGAAGTGCAGCCATTACCTCTAGAGGGAAAGGTTGTTTCTCTTTAGCTGTCCTAAGTGAGGGATATCCACTAGCTTCAGGCTTAAAAGCCATGTTTAGCCGCCACCATGGTCCTCCATAGCTCGTAATAACGTGAGCAGATGAGCTGAATCCCAGAGACAAAACAATTAATTTGGGTTGTGCTGCATGAATTAAGAAGTGCCTCCTGTGGTCTTACTTTTGGAAAGTCCTACCCTTGCTTGCACATCCTCTCACATCATATTTTCATGAAGTCTCTCTGGACACCACAACTGAAACTATATTCCTTTTTTAATTTCTCTGGTTCTTTCACGGCAGGCTTTCCTCAACAAATACTCATCCCACTTCGCATCACAGTTACTACCTTTTTGAAATTGCCAAATAGATACTCACAAGACAGCTGGGCGCTTATAGGCAACTCCAGAAGTAGTGTTAGAAGCAATTTCAGAAATGCCTTCTCTTTTGTTCTGTCTCCTAGGATTCTTAAAATACTCCCTCCTGTGGAAATGTCTATCTCTGTTAATCTCAGTAAGAGTTGATGGGAAGCTAGCCTTGCTATCATCAGTTTGTGTGTGTGTTTCTGTGTGTTCCTGTGTGTGTGTCTTTCTGTGTATTCCAGTAAATAGAAAGTGTAGGAGTGCCTTCTGGCCAAAAGCAGACAATCATTAATATTTCTGAAGTCTTTTTTTTTTTCCTTAGTGTAGAAAGCAAAATTGTGTTTTAATGGGAATTCTCATGACTTACTTTCAAAGTAGAACTTTAACTTTGCCCTCAGTAAACATGGCACTGGTGTTTATTTATTTATTTATTTATTTTTATTTTTAGTCTACTTCATTTTTATTTTTTCCAAGATTAATTTTTTATGTCTGTGGGTGTTTGGCCTGTAGTTCTGTATGTATATCATGTGTGTGCGTGGTGCCCACAGAGGCCAGAAGAGGTCGTTGGATCCCCTGGAACTAGAGTTACAATTGTGAGCTGGTCTGTGGATGCTGGGAACTGAACCTGGATCTTCTGCAAGAGCTTCAGGTGCTATCTCTCCAACTAAAACTACTAAGCCATCTCTCCAACCTACATTACGTTTTTCTCTTGATACCAGCTGTTTTAAAAACCTTCTTCCTAAAGTGAAGTAACTATAAGATAAATTATTTCAAGCTTCTAAATAGTTAAAGAAATTTGTTTTTTAGTCCATCATCTCTGTTAAATACACTTGATAAGAGCTGCATATATACCAGTTCTAAAAGAAGATGCTCATTGTGCAAATCAGGATTGAAAGATAGTGTTTCTGTGTTGAACTAATAAAATGCAAATTAGGGAATTTCTTAGTTGGATATAAATAATTGTAGTTAATTAAAGGCAACTTACTGAAGCCAAGCAGAATGCATAGGCCCTTGTAATACATATAATGCACCCCCATTTATTCACTGCTGTATGAAGAACACATTTATTTATGTTCTCCATGACCGGACTGTAGAATGCAAGTAATTGCTGCCCCTTTTCAAGCCTGCCAGCCAGGCTCTGAGTGAAGAATGAATACAGCCTTGAATGGGCATTTGATACACTTTTTTTAAAGGCTAGTTATCAATACCTTTTTCTTATTATTGTAAGGCCAGCTGCTCTGGCTTTTTCTACTTTAAGGGGAAACACACACACACACACACACACATACACACACACACAACTGAGCATGTGTTGAAGTCTTTTTGGGGGTATATATGCTCTCTTATTTGTAAACGTGAAATGATTTTGAAGATTTTATTGTGTGTGCATGTGTATCCTTAGGGGATTCTGTGTGTGTTATACTTAAAAGACTTCCTGATAATTTTCTTGTTCATCCATCCTGCCTCTAGGCTACCTTTTCTAATACTATCTTTGATATGGAACACAGATAATTTCATGACTAATAAAATTCCCCATCTACCTCTCTGACCTGAAACAACAAAAAGGACACAAGACTTATTCAATCACAGTATGTTTTCGATTTTAACATCTTCCAGTGTTCCTTACTGTATATTTTATTTGTATTCATGAAAGACATGAAGTATACTTCTAACTTGAATGGAAATACATAGGAAATACTTAGACCGCTCTAAAAGGAGCACATCTTCCTGTGAGAGATGTTTTATTTTTATTTATTTTTCTATTTATTTTTATTCTATTTCTATTTATTGAGCGACTTTTATTTTTATGCCTTTGGGGTTGATGCCTGGGTACCAGGGCCGCAACAGTGAATAGACAGAGCCCTCCTTTCTGAGCGTACAGATAAGTTCACAAAGCACAGTGAACATTCTATTAGGGAAGCTTACAGTACAGAGACTGTGTTAGTCACTTTTCAATTACTGTGACAGAACACCATGACCAAGACAACTTAGAGAAGAGTGTATTGGGGTCTTCTGTCTCAGAGGGTGAGACCATGACCATTGGCAGTGAATGTGTCCTCTGGAAGACAAGGCGTGGTGTTGGGGCATAGCTGAAGCTTGGATCCTGATATATAAGCATAAGGCAGAGAGAGAGCAAGACTGGGAATGCGGTGCACTTTGGAAACCTCAAAGCCCACTCCAGCGACACACCTCCTCCAATGAGGCCACACCTCTTGATCCTTCCCAAACAGTTTCATCAAGGGAAGACTTGAGTATTCAAACATATGAGCCTGTGGGCACCATTCTCATTCAAACCACCACATTCCACTCCTTGGCCACTTACAGGCCCGAAGCCATATAACGCAAAATGCACTTTGTCCAACTTCAAAAGTTCCCGTAGTCTTTCACAGTCTCAGTATAGTTTAAAAATCCAGTCTCTTCTGAGACTCAAGGCAGTCTCTTAATTATAACCCCCTGTAAAATAAAGCAGATCACATACTTTGTCCAATGTGGCACAGAATATACATTACCATTCCAAAAGAAGGAAATAGGACATAGTGAGGAAATCCTGGATCAAAGCAAGACTGAAGCCCAGCAGGACAAACTCAGATTCTGTAATTCTGGGTCTGACGTCAGGGTTTAGGTGGTTATACCCTTCCAGTTCTGCTGACCGCAGCACACGTCTCTTCCTTAGGCTGCTCCCATCCCGTCTGTAGCTCTTCTTGGCAGCTGCCCCACGGCTCTTTCATCTCCAGCATCTTGGAATCTCCCACGCAACCCAGGCCTCACTCTCACAGATCTCTGCAGCGGCCTCTCGGGGACTCCCTTGCCACATGCCCGGCCTCAGAAGCTTTCTTTAACAACGGAGGAAGAGTTCCTAACCCCTTTGCCTCCGCCCCATGAGTCTAAAGGCGGAACCACGTGGCACATGCTGCCACATTTGGCTGCTGGCTTGGGGTAGACACTGCCTCTCCCCCCTCGCATTCCATTTGCATAAACTTCGATTTGCTGTTGCTTTCCTTTGTCGCTTAAGCTTTCTTTTTTACAAGCCTCCAACTTCCATTTCTCCTTTTCTCCTTCAGCACAAACCTTGGCTCAACATTCAAGTCCCTGGTGTTCTTTTTCTCCTCAAACTGTACATTTTGTATCTCTTTGTGCCCTGCTCGCTCTTTGTCACCTGCCTGGGGATCATTACTAATAATCAAGTGACAGAATCAATATTTGGTATCTTGAAATCTCTTCTGCCGGCAAAATTAGTTCAAAACTCTTCTAAAGTTTAGCCTCGAGTAGATCCTTAGGAGAAAGGTAAAAAGTAGCCATGTTCTTTGCCAGAATATCACAGGAATGGTGTCTAGCCCAGTTGCTAGTGTTCCCCTCTGAAACCTCTTAGCTGGGCCTCCACAGTCCACGTTGATCTTAGCACTGCTGTCTTCCAAGCTCCTCCTAAGTGTTCCCCTGGACAGCTCACCCCAGCTGAGAACGCCCCACTCCTCCCCCACCAAACCCTACCCTCTCAGAGAAACACTCTCCTCCACAAAGCCCAGTTCCAAGGCTGCCCAAGACCACAACCAAAAGCTTACCATAGCAGGAACCCACTTTGGGAACGTCATCACCCCATGCCACTACAGGGTATTTAAACCACTTTAGAATGGCCGTGTGATTTCTCTCCTGCTCCCTTTCCTGAATCACCCAGGAATGCTTTGCTCAGATTAAACCTGGTCCTTTACTTAATGAATTCGGCTCGATTTGACTTACTTTGTCAGCGGAAAGACTTAATATTGGCGTACAGAAACCTTTCACTAGGATGGCACTTCAAGCCCGGCTTACAGCATTCAACCCCTTTCCTAGAACAAAGTCCCAAAGTCTTCCACAACCTCTAAAAAGCCACATGGTCGGGCCCGTTACAGCAATAGATTCGTTACTTTTCTGTTGCTGTGACAAAACATGATGAAGGCAACTGACTTAGAGTTTCTGTTACTGTGATGAAACACCATGAGCAAAAAGCAAGTTGAGGAGGAAAGGGTTTATTTGACTTACATTTCCACGTCACTGTTCATCATCCAAGGAAGACAGGGCAGGAACCTGGAGGAAAGAACTGATGCAGAGACCATGGAGGGTGCTGCTTACTGGCTTGCTGCTCATGGCTTGTTCAGCCTGCTTTCTGATAGAACCCAGGACCACCAACCAGGGATGGCACCACCCGCAATGGGCTGGGCCCTCCCCCATTGATCACTAATTGGGAAAATGTCCTACAACTGGATCTTATTTTTTAATCAAGGTTCCGTCCACTTGGATAACTTTAGCTTGTGTCAAGATGACATAAAACCATCCAGCACAGCAACTTATGAAAGCATTTAGTTACCGGCTCATGGTTCCAGAGGGTTAGAGTCCATGGGGGACATAGCAGGAGGCAGGCAGGCAGGCATGACGCTGGAGCAGTAACCGAGAGCTCACATCTGGATCCACAACATGAATCAGAACGCTAACTACGAATGGCATAGGCTTTTAAAACCTCAAAGCCCTCATCAGTGATACACTTCCTCCAACAAGACCAGGCTTTGAGATTCTTCCCAAACAGTTCCACCAACTGAGGACTTGGTATTCAAATATATGAGCTTATGGGAGCCAATCTCATTCAAACCACCAGAGAGACCAAACTTAAGAAGTCAGGATAGGTGCTGAAGAGATGGCTCAGAGGTTAAGAGCATGGGCTGCTCTTCCAGAGGTCTTGAGTTCAATTCCCAGCAACCACATGGTGGCTCACAACCATCTATAATGAGATCTGGTGCCCTCTTCTGGTATGCAGGCATACATGCAGGCAGAACACTGAATACCTAATAAATAAATTTTTCTAAAAAAGTTACAAGTTTTTATGAAAGGCAAGAAAGGTTTGGAGCATATTGTGCATGGGATGCAATGGCCAGAAATAGAGTAGGGAGGGATGAATCATGAGCACGTCTTCAGAAAAACTTCTCAAAAGAGTTTGCATTTTACTCCATGGGCCGTGAAACTGGAGAGAGGCGACATGAGAATATAATTTAAAAACCTAATTGGTGACTGCAGATGGGAATGAATTAGCAGCGTGTATGCAGGTGATTAGAACCAGTCATAGTTAGCATAGGCGACGGGCTGCTGGCAGGAGAGAGAGGGATACTTCGAGCAGTGGTCCTCACCTTCCTAACGCTGCGACCCTTTAATACATTTCCTCATGTTGTGGTGACCCCCAACGATTGCTACTTCACAACTGTAATTTTGCTAGTTATGAATCATAATGTAAACATCTGGTTTGCAGGATATCTGATGTGTGACCCCTGTGAAAGGGCTGTTCAACCCTCAGAGGGGTTCACGACCCACAGGTTGAGAACCACTGGGTTATTGGAGAGGGCAGAGTCAAGATGACTTCTAGGGCCCAGGCTATAAGGGAATATCGAGGGAGACGCAGGTTTGGAAGGATGTGTGGTGCTATTTGGAGTTTCAGGTAGATCAGGGGATTCATTAAGGTTGGGGGTGAGTGGAGTGAGAGCTTTGTAGAGAAATTTATCGGTAAGCAGTTGTTGAGGTTGGTGACCCTGAACTTAGGGTGACTCCGGTATGCAGTCTGTATAGGAGTTGGTTTGCTTGTTGGTTTTGTTTTCCAGCAGCCTGACCTAATTCCATGATTATATTTCCATGTTGAAGCTTTCCCACAATTCGCTACACGGCTGTTTGGATTTCCTCTTTTAAGTGCATTCACAGGCTGTTTGATTTTCCTCCATTAAGTGCATTCACAGGCTCTTCTGAACCGTCGGCTCATGCAAGTCAACCACCCTCTCATCGTGAGACTTCGTTCCTCCCCAGGTTCTGCATCACCCTGACCCTCTTCTCTTAGGTTCGGATGTGGACCCTCGTTTCCTGCCTCACCTGCAGAATTTTTCTTCTTTCCAGATTTACAGCTGTAGCTGCCCTTCACGTGGTCATCTTTGCGGTCCAGAAGTCTTCCTTCTGAGCGTGCTGTCAGAGGTGACACTGTCGTGATGAGGATGTAGTTCAGAACAAAGAAAGAGCAGAGGGAAGCCCTTTAGGATTTGATGTCGGCCTCCTTCGTGTCCGAGCCATCTTGTCTGCCCTGTTAACTCTGTCAGCAGGAATCCATTTTCTCTTGAAGACATGGTCCTGGGGTCAGAGAAGAATTTATGTGTGGTCCTATTAATTTTACCTTTTAGAGCATATTGAGATGAGACCAAAGTTTTAATTATTGGATTGGTTGATTTTCCACAGTTCTTTAACAGTAGACTTTTTACCATTAACACGGCTTTTCAGAAAAGCGGAAGAATGTGGGTAATTCTCTGTAAACTGGTTAGCATTACTTGTAAGAGCGCTGAGTAGATACCAGGCTTTCATTCTGAAATATTTTTATTGTGAGAAATGTATATAGGAAAATAGATAACATTTTCAGCTCCATAATCTGTCAGCTGTCTCCCTTTCAGATCACAGAGTAGAATACTGTCATTACTCCAAAGGCGGCTCTCACGACGCCTCTAATGCCAGTTTTTCCCAAACTCCAACCACAGGTTATCAGATTACAGTCGGGATGTAAAAGATGGGAACCGCAGTCTCTAGTGGTCAACATAGGACAATCATTCTAACCTTAGCATAAGGAAATGAGTAACTTTTCCCCAATGGGAAGGTTTAATCTAATTTTTGTTGTATATAATTTTGCCTAAATTTGGGGGTATGCATAAATAAATAAACCCTTTTTTTTTTTCTTCCCCCCGAGACGGGGTTTCTCTGTGTTGTTTTGCTGCCTGTAGACCAGGCTGGCCTCGAACTCACAGAGATCCACCTGGCTCTGCCTCCTGAGTGCTGGGATTAAAGGCGTGCACCGCCATCACCCGGCCCAAACCTTTTCTTTAATTACACAGATATGCTTTGTGTGTCTGACATCTTACAATTTTGTGAGGTTTATGTGTTTTTCAGTGTCTGCTTTATGATAGGCTGTGACATAAGTGTCACAGTATTTTTATCTGTTCTACTTTTGGTGATTACTTCATGTTTGGGACTGAGCCATGGGACACTCAACCCCTTAGTCTTACAAGATAATGCCAAACTCTTTCCCAAAACAGCTGATAAATGTGTAATCTGCCAGCAGTCTTAATTCTGTTTCTTCACACCCTTGCTTGGCCTTGGGGATTATATATTTCATTTTAGTCATTTGAGTGGATATGTGGCAGTGTGTCCTTGTATTTTTAATTAATTTTACTCCCTCTGATTTCTAATAAGACACAGCATATTTTTATGTGGCTGCTAGCCATATCATCTTCCTTTGTGATCTCTCTCTCTCCCCCTCCCCTCTCTTCCTCTCCCCCACCTCTTACATTCATCTATTCTACATCCCAGCCACTCTTTTTTTAATGGTGCCCATTGGGGAAACATTGCTCATTTAAAGGAAGTTCATTTTATCATTGTGTGTGTGCATGTGTGTTCTGTTTAAGAATTTCCTATGCCAAGATTAGAGTGATTGTCCTGTCTTCACTTCTAGAAGCCGTTTTCATCTAGATTATAACTGATTATTGTGTGTAGACCGTAGTACTGAAAACACAGATAGACAAATACCTGGGTATTTATAGCTCACATCCTCATAATAGTATCAGTTTTCTTACAGACTGAAATAAGGATTGATAACCAGAACACAGCCCGCTTCCTGTTTTCCTGTGCATTTGTGTTCAGTGATCTTGGTCCTTTGCTTTTCTATACAAATTTAGAATCGGGTAGGCAGATAACAGACAAGACATTGAGAGGCAGCATAGCCTGATCATTGAGTAGCCTTTATTTCTGCTGCTCTCGTGTGCCTTGCGTGCTCCCGGCCACTGGTGTAGCCAAAGCTGCTCAGTTGCACATCTCTAGGAGCTGGGCATGATGGCACATGCCCACCTATAATCCTCAGCCTCCAGAAGCTGAAACGGGAATCCGGAGTCTGCATCAAGCCTGGTTCGTAAGGAAGTACCATGGCTACATAACAAGATCGCTTCCTAAGACAGATACATAGTCTGAAGAACTCTGCCCCTAATGAGCAGATCTTCAGTCACCTGTGAGCAGTTTCTGTGCTCTCTTTCTGATCTACATGTCATCTGTTTCTGTTACTCTAGCTGGAACTTTCAGTGCATCGCTGAGTAAGGGTGGTAAGGGCCCAAAGCTTCCATGCTTTGATCTCATCACTAGGGGAAAGCCCGTATTTCCCTCGAAGGTTATAACCTGCAGGGCTTTCATAGTGCCCTTTACCACATGAGGAGAGTTCTCTCAGTCCCCATTTGCAAAGTTTTAATACTGATACGGAGTTGAATTTTGTCAGTGTTTTTTTTTCCTCTATATATCAATCTGATGCGGTTTTCTCTTTAGTTTATTAAATGTGCATTTCTAAAAGTAGATGCTTGATCATCACCCCTTTTATATGCTGTTGGATTTGATTTGTTAACGTTTTGTCAAGAGATTTTGTATTTGCTGATCAAGAGAAAAAAATAGTTCCCCCTTTTAAAATGTCTTTTTCAAGTGTTTCACTTGTTTTCACACTGCCCTCTTAAATATGTTCTTGCTTGCATTTTCTCAACTTGTGTGAGATTGACATTGTATCTTTATTTTTTTTTTAAGCGTTTAAACCTGTTTGGGTTAATAGATCTCCCCCACCCACCACCCCCTGTGGGATTTTTTAAAAAACAAGGTCTTTCTGACTTTGTTAATGGATAGGAAATTATGTATTTAGATGATCAGTTGCGTCCATTCCAGCTTCACTGTTGAGTTTATTGGCGTACTTACTGTCCTTGAGTGGCAGAATCTGTCTGCTACTCTGGTTTCATCTTGTCTATGGTACTGGGAATCCAGTGGTGTCCTGAATCTGTGCTGTGGTGTCTTGAATCGCTTTGGAACATTCTCTGCCAGGTTTTCTTGATGTCCCCCTAGAGTTCCAGGGGCCTTTCAGTCGGGTGTTCCTGTCTCCCGGGCTCTTAGCAGCCATCGTTCTGTAGCTGCTACACTCCCGCTTGTCCCATTTGAATACGCCCTTCCATCTTCCTTCAGGATTCAGGGAGCCTTAGCCGAGCCTGCAACTGTGTGCAATTTTGCAGTGTTTGTCATTTGTACAGTTTATCACTTTTTAAAAGTCCCCAGTTTCCTGTCAACCTTTTTTTTTTTTCCTGAGACAGGGTTTCTCCATGTAACAGCCCTGGCTGTTCTGGATCTCGCTTTGTAGACCAGGCTGGCCTCAAACTCACAGAGATCCACCTGCCTGTGCCTCCTGCGTGCTGGGATTACAGGCGTGCGCCACGACACCGGCTTCTGTCAACATTTTTAATGCTGCTTTTTATTTCGTTGGATATAGTAAGAATAGCTGTGCTACAGCCTGTTGCTGGTGATAGATAACCCTACCAGGGGCTCATATTCAGTAAGGTTGTCTTGCTGTCTTTACAAAGCCTGTCTTCTGGTTCAGTGGCATTCCCATGGCTCACCCTTTAGAGCCTCAGCCTAAAGTAGGGAGGTTGACTTGGCTTCTCCCTGGACCTGGCCACCTAGCACCATGAGGCTGGCAGAAGTACTGCTTTTCTCTCAACAGTTTCCTCAGGAAACATTAGAGTCTCCTAGGGGAGTTTAAACATTGAATCATCAACACCCCCCTTTCCATCTTGACCTGATAATTCTTCATTACCCGACCTCCCAGGTAACTTCAAGCATGTGTTGTTGTTGTTGTTGTTGTTGTTTTTATATTTTGTCCTCCTTTTCTGGTTGTCCATAGCAAGAGGTTAGCACTCCCTACCCCACCATTATCAGAAGACATTGGCTAGCTCAGTTATCCACATCAAAATCAATGTAAAGCCCATTTTGTTACTTATAAAAGCAAAAATTAGTGGCCATTTTTTCATCTTGCGTGTGAGTAACCCAAAATGCAGTTTCCACAGTTTTTTAAACTTACAATTAAACTGTTTGTTGCATGCAGCTGCATTTTAAGACATGTCAAAACAACGGCAACAAAAAGGGGATTGTGAATAATGCCGGCTATTTTTAACTCGCTAAGGGGAATGTTCAGAAGCATAGAGACGGAGGCTTCCGTGCGAGGTGGAGACAGTGTGTCCAGCAGTGTTGTGAGGGCTGAGAAATAGGAAGTGACAGGCCTCATGGTTCTGTCAGATGGCTAGTTTATTGTTCAGGTCTCAGGGCACCGTTTGGAGGTGGACAGCTTTATCATAAATACATCTGAAGGCACTTGTGTGTTTGACACGTGTTTTGGAATTCAGGGCTGTTTTAACTTGAGTAACTGTAGAGTCTTTGTTGATCACAAATGCTCTCCTCCCAGGTGTCTCCTCCAGTAATAATAGTTCTGCTAAAGCATAGACCATGTCTTTCCCATCTTTCTCCTCCTGCTTCCTGGTCCAGTGCATATTTTTAAAAAAATATTAGTGTCTAGAATCCCTACCATTGTGGATACAGCCCCTTTTCAGATTCCTAAGGGTTAACATTGTACACCCTACAGAGAAGTGTCAACAACCGTTACTGCCATCATGACCCACCAGCCCTCTGTTATTTTGCGTGGCAGGCGCTCTACCAAACAGTTTACATGGCTTCTTTCTGTTGATTTTTCTGATATTAGAACAGGATGGGACATGCATTATCCCCATGTCATAGATGAAGGAGCTGAGGCTCTGAGTTGCAACATGGCCTGCATCTTATAACAGTTCATGTGGCATAAGGGCTAGGTTTGCACCCAGCCTCATCCAGCTCCACAACTTGTCAAAAATCCTCGTTCTTGCTGGAAGCTACTATGCATTTATTTACCTTTTAAGAAATAACGTGGACATCATTTCCATTTGAAATACTAGTGTATCATTTGTTAGAGTGTATTATAATTACTTGCTGAGATTACTGACCTTTCTGTTGGACTCTGAGACTCTTAATCTGTATGAGTGTACACATGCTTGTGTTTGTGTTTGTGTGCACGCGTGTGTGCAGGTGTCTGCTGTTGGTGTCACTGTGCACATGGGGAGATCAGGGGACAACTTTAAGTGTTGGTCTTCATCTTTCTCTTTAAGGTGGGTCTCTCGTTTTTGCTACTGTGTAAACCAGGCCCTCAAGCTGTTGGGGATTTTCCTGTCTCCACCTCCTTATCTTCCTGGGATTACAGGTGCACACTGCCATATTCAGTCTTCACATTTGCACACTTCCCTGGCTGAACCATCTCCCCAGAACCGTAAGAACTATATATCCTGTTAACTTTTATGCCCTCAGCCTTCGGTCTAGGTTGAAGTTCATAGGAAACAATCAGTAAATGACTGCTAAAGTAACTTTTTTAATGCATGAATTAGCGTCATTATTATCAGAATTAGTTACTGTGAGATGCTAAACATACAGAAGCAGAAATAGATGTGGCTTATTACAGTGCATGAGGCTAACAGGAAAGTGTTGAGAGTCCTGGTACCCGAATGTTGCTTTCTTAATCATTCCTTCCATCGTCCAATTAATATTTGCTAATATACCAGACAAAAGACTGCCTACACATATAAAGAGTGGCAGGGCTGGAGCAGCTCGCGTTTCCCCATGGAGTGTGTATAGCAGGGCCTCCTTTGGAAGTTACTTTAGGAAACTTGCTGACACTGAACAAGACACCTTCTATGCTCCCTGTTTCTGTTGGCCTCTCGGTGCGGTGTATCCACAGTAACTAGTCTTTCCCGTCTCCAGGCTTTAGTTAGCTTTCATTGTTATCTCATGTAGCAAGGAGGACTAGCCTACCGATTACCCAGGGCTTTTCCAATCTGGCTGGTCATCGGCCCCTTTAGAAACTTCACAACCTTTATCATCTTATCAAATAGTTCTTCTTCTTTCGTGTTCTTCTGGGATCCCATTATCTGTATGCTCCCAAGTGTGATGTTGTCTCGAGTCTTAGCTGCTCTGTCTGCCTTCGGGACCATCACACACTCCTTGTTTTCGGTTTCGGTTCGGGGTTGTTTCTGTTGCTCCGTCTCTGAAGTTCACTGGGGATGTTTTTGTTTGTTGGTGTTTTGGCTGTAGCAAGTCTACTTTCAGAAGTCCATTAGCGCTGTTACTAGACTTGTTACTTGTAGAGCTTTTGTTTCATGCTTATCGTTCTCTCTGCTGGAATTCCTTCTCTGTTCATGCATGCCGTCTATCTTTTCTGCTAGGTCCTTTAAATGGTTGTTCTTTTTAAAATTCCTTTTATGATAGTTCCAACAAATATAGGCACTGCCTGATAATCTTTACAAATCTGTGGACCGTGAAATAATCTCTCTTTAGTTATCATTTTCCACACGTTGGCTGGCCACTTAAGTTTCCCTGTGTATTGTCTGTTAATATCCCTTGCCATTTTCCTACAGAACGTTTCTTGTTCTTACTGATTTATGTTGCATAATGATATGAACTGTAAATATAGTCTCCTAATCTGTATCTTGCCCATTCACTTATCTTGCCCATTCACTTTGAGCGTGATGAGTTTAATTTTATCATTAAATTCTAATAGCCAGATTTACTGTTACTTTCTTTTATGGCCTATGCTTGGCATCTCTTATACCCTGAGGTCATAAAGATGCTTTTATTCAATTTCTCGGGGAAGCTTTAAAGCTTAGCTTTGCATATCAAGTCTGTTAAGTCTTTAACCATTTAGAATTTAGTTTTGTTTAGGGTACAAAATATGGACTCTAGCAGTTGTCTTTATGAATAAAAACTATCTTATCTCCACGGAATTAGAATGCCACTCTCTCATAGGTCACATTCCCGCATGTGAGTGTGCACTGGGGGTAGGTCAGTCTGCTTCTACAGCAGCAGGATGTTTCCATCATTAGTATTTTACCCTGTGGGTGTAAACTGTGCATAGATAGTGACATAGAAAGTTATACAAGTCCAATAAAGAAATCTAAGAAAGTTGTTCATGGTGTTTGTTAGACTCATCCTAAAATTCATTTAGAAAAATAAAGAACTAAGACTAGTCGCGATGGGTGGGGGAGATGGTTGAGTGGGTGGACGTGCCTGCTACCAAGCCCTAAAAACCTGAGTTTAATTCCCAGGCCCCACATGATGGAAGGAGAGAACTGGGTCCTTCAGGTTATCCGTGCCCTCATACAGTAAATAAATGAATAAATGCAATAAAAATGTTTGCATTCAAACATTAGACTGTGGCTTGGCTTGGGGAATCTTGGATTTTAAAGTGGTCTTTGTGTTTTTGAAAACTTAGAGTTTCATTGTAAAGTTGGAACTGTCAGTAAATCACACGCAATGTGAAGGGCAAGACACAAATGGCCACACCCCGGCACAGGAAACACATGAAAGAGAGAGGAGCCCAACCAGCCAGGAGCATGCCACCCTAGAGGACAAGAGAAAAAGAAGATCTGGGGAAGAAGAAGCAGCTGCAAGGGGAAACCAGACAACACCCACAGGAGAGCCCTTTCCCATGTTCCTTAGGGAGTCCAGCCTCATTTTGGAAGGGGCCCGCTTTATTCCTGCACCCACTACAATTTAAGCAGTGATGAGGTCTTGAATGGCTACTGTTCCCTACCCATCCATCTGTTCCTAACTGCTGTTTTCCTTTGCAGCACGCCCACGTTAGATACATGCCCCAAGTATGTGGGTTATGACTGACAGCCTGCACGATACTGCTCACTGGGCCTGCATCACCAAGACTCGGGGGAATCCTCCATGACAGCTTGACCACTGTTCATTCTGGTCATTTTTCACGGATGTTTTTACAGTGCGTGACTCAAGGAAGGGAGATAAAAATCTCCAGCCAAAGCAAAGAATTGGCTAATTTTCTGCTCTAAGCAGCAGGTCCCCCAAAGCATCACTCTTCTGTGATAGCTTGCTGGTGTGCACGGCTCACTAACGTGCTAATCCGTCTGTATCTGGGTCCTCACCCACATGTGACCTGGAGCCCAGGAAACCATCACACACATCCGACACTGCTGTTACTGTGGGTGGCCCTTTGCTTCCCAGGTGTCTTAGGACTTCTTTTAGCTCCATGGAATTCAGTCCACAAGTAGAATAAAATCTTACGCCTAGTTTGGACAGAGTGAATCTAACCATGGTCCTATTGATCAGGTTATCTGGGATTTGCCCTGCCATGAATTCATCTGAGACTTAACTTCTCCTTTTAGCTTTCAGCCTCACTTGTATTAATGCTTATAGTTCTGAATACTGGGTGTGTAGCTAGAGTTTTCCTCTCCAGGTCCTGCCAAGCCCCGGCAGTCCCGTAGCCCACTTATAAAATAAACATACAGCCGCTTATATTATTTAAACTGCTCGGCCATTAGCTCAGGCCTACCATTGTCTAGCTCTTACTCTTATACTCAGCCCATTTCTGTTCATCTATATGTCACCACGAGTTCCGTGGCTTTCCCTGCTGCCTTTACATGATGCTCTCTGGACCTCAGGCTGGCATCTCCCCCTCTCTGCCTTCCTGTTCTCTCAATTCTCCTCTCTGCTAGTCCTGCCTATAATTCCTGCCTGGCTACTGGCCAATCAGTGTTTTATTTATCAATCATCCACAGCATGGGTGTATCTTAGCAGGAGGCCTTACTCTCAGAACCAGAGTTTAGCCTCTAACACCAGACCAGAAAGGGGCACTTTCTGCTCTGCATACAAAGCTGTATAAAGCCTTTCCTCCTATAATTAATGCAAGAGGATGACCAATGTCAGAACTGAAACTTGTCCCAGGCCCCAGGGAGCTCCTGTGTGCTTGGCTAGGAATTTAGCTTCCGCACTTTGATGCCCTGCCTTCTGTCAGTTCCAAACACTGGGCACTGACTTGGTTTCTTAATGTTCCTTACAGAAAAGTTGCCAGAATAGGAGAGACGCCCAACCAGTCTGTCTCAAATATCCCAGTAACTTTAAAGCCTTATATCATTTACTGTCTAGTCTGAGATGGGATGTGTATTCTACATGTACACTTTTTTTTTTTTGAGACAGGGTTTCTCTGTGTAACAGTCCTGGCTGTCCTGGAACTCTTTTTGTAGACCAGGCTGGCCTCGAACTCACAGTGATTCACCTGCCTCTGCCTCCCATGTGCTGGGACTAAAGGCATGTGCCACCACTGCCCAGCTTAATCTTTTTGTTGTTCTTGTTGCTTTTATTTTTTGTTTTTGTTTGTTTGTTTTTCGAGACAAGATTTCTCTGTGTAGCTTTGGAGTCTATCCTGGAACTCACTCTGTAGACCAGGCTGGCCTCGAATTCACAGAGAATCTCCTGCCTCTGCCTCCCAAGTGCTGGGATTAAAGGTGTGTACCACCACTGCCTGGCCATGTGCACTTTTTAACATAATGTGTATATGATGTACATGTGTGCGTGCATATCTGTGGGCATATGATCATGTAGGGGTGTGGGGGGATGTACCTGTGTACATGCATATCCATGTATATGTATGTGGTTCTGTGGTGTGTGTGTGTGTGTGCATATCCATGTGTATAGTCCCGAGGTAGATGTCAATGTCTTCATCGGCTGTTCTTCACCTTTCTGTGTCAGAACTCTGGCTAGTCGCCTTGCTCTGGAGAGGTGCTGTTTCTCCTCCTGCATGCCGGGATTGTAAACAGGCTGGCATGCCTATCCAGTGTCTGCGTGGTGCTGGGAATCCAGACCACTGGGGATCTGAACTCTTCGTCTTCAAGTTCTAGCAAGCATTTTACCCCCTGACCCTTCCTGCCAGCCCAGCATGCGCACTTTTTAGTCAAACCTCTTTAAAGCCCGTGGTAGATATTCAGTCCGTCAGCTCTTAGGCATAAGCCTGCACTGAGGTCCACTTTTTCCCAAATCCACTTCTGTTGTGAATAACATTAGCCTGGAAGTGTGTGTACTTAGAATGCCTTTGAGGACTTAAGGAACTTGGTGGTTGAGAGTTTGAATGCCTGCTATTTTTCTAAGGAAATGACTATTTCATCTCATGGAAATAATATTTTATATCATGGTTCCACGTGAATATAATGCATTACGATCTCCAAAGCATGGTTATTAGAAATACAGTTACAAATGTATCATTTTGCTCCTTCCCTGGTATAAGATATAATAAAGTTTCCTGGCTTCTACTGTTACTTGGAACAAATCATTTAAAAATATTGTCACAAAGATTTTATATATGCTGGTAATTACCTTCATCACTGTTCTATTGCTGTGAAGAGACACCATAACCAAGGCAACTCTTATAAAGGAAAGCATTTAATTGTGGGGCTTGCTTATAGTTTCAAAGGTTTAGTCCATTATCATCATGGCAGAGGGAATTGTGGTACTGGAGTGGTAGCTGAGAGCTTTACATCCTAATCCACAGGCAGAGAGAGACACTGGGCCTTTTGAAACTTCAGAGCCCACCCCCAATGACACACTTCCTCCAACAAGGCCACATCCCCAATCCTTCTAATCCTTTCAAACAGTTCCACTCCCTGGTGACGAAGCATTCAAATATATGAGCCTGTTCTAATTCAGACTACCATCGTAATTTATGCTTTGCATTAGGAGCTTGATGGTCACGTTAGAAGCACCTGTAAATGCTAACCGTATGGTTAGTAATTGATGTGGCTTACAGTGAGAGATAGTACCAGTCTTGTATGTAGAAGTCGCTTTGAACAGTTTGAGGCCAGCCTGGTCTACAAAGCGAGTTCCAGGAAAGGCACAAAGCTACACAGAGAAACCCTGTTTATTTTCTAATTATCTGAAATTCTCTGTGTGGTCATGGTGCCACTCTAATGCCAAGTGGATCAGGCAGAAGATACCTCTGAGTGTTTTAATAAAAGAAAAAAATTAAGTTCCAAACAGTAGTGATAATTTATACTTGACTGAAACACAATTTTATTATGATCCAATCGTAATTTATAACAGTGACCCCTAAAGAGAGATGGACAGGAATGGAGCCCTTTTGCCTGTGCTGGTCTAGAGACCGGCAGACCTACACAATGTAACAAATCCGCAGTTAATTTTAAGGAAATGAAGAGAGCTGGTTTTAATTAGGATTGCAGCTTCCTGCGGTGGGTCCTGAGGGGAGCGTCTGGTTAACTAGAGTGATGCAGAGGCCATCTTCCTCAGAATACTGAGCCTGCAGCCCCTTGCCACAACTTTCCTTGTGAGAAGTCTAGTAATGAATGAGTCTATCATAGCTTGTTTCACTAGAAGATCAGAAGTACACTGTTGCACAAGAAGCCAGAAGACTTTTGATTGGTTACTCAGGAAGTAAAATTTATAAACACCCACATAGCTCTCTTCATTCTAAGAAATATATGCTAGCCAGTACAGTTGAATCTACTTGCCAGCCCTGAAAACTTTTTCAAATACAATTTTTGAAATTATGTTTTTATGTCGAAACTGTAAAGTTGTAAGAAAAAGGACAATTTCATAATTTAGATATTTTGATATATTTAAGTATTTATACTTGTATGATTTGGGGTTTTTACCTGTAAGATTTCTAAGACTGTTTCCTCAACTCCTGAAAAGAAATCATTATGTTGTCTAGGTAAGTAAGGGGTTTGTGGTTCTCCTCAGCCAGGGGCTTGTGATCCTTCTCAAGGATGTCTTTGCCTTGAGAGAAAACCTCAGAGCTGCTGCCCCCACACACCTTTCCCAAGCCCTGGCCCTGGGCCACACCTCCTCTTCTACTTTGATTCCTGTGTTGGCTATAACTCGCCAGCCCTTGTCCCTCCAATGGAGTGGAAATGTCTCCTCCTCTAGCTTCCTAGAGCGCCACCCTTTCTGTCCCCTGTAACCCAGCAGAAGGTAAACCTACGGTTAACGTAAGTGCCACCTGCTGCCGCAGACCAGTTTCCAGCCCTGTGGGTGGGGGGTGGGAGAGAGCAGAGAGACGGACTGCTCAGTGGCCCTGATGGCTTTCCGCCTCTATGCTCGGACAAGTCCCCCCTTCCAGACAGGCTCTTCCTTTCTCTAGGGGGCGGGGAAAGGATAGTTTCTTGTCTGGGCCCAAGTTCACCACTTTTGACATCACAACTGTTCTAGGTTGCTAGACCCTCCTGCTGTCTTCTGGGCTCTGCTGATCTCTCCTGGCCGGTGACCCCCAGCCCCACGGCTAACACACTGTTGGAACCACCCACCTTCCTTTAGCAGACGTCAGCCTGTCCTAGCTGTTCCCTGCTAGCAGTGTGAGCTGAGTGTCCCTAACCTCTCTGAGAGGATTCTGTCATTCTTGGTCCACATGTCACTGCCGAACACTCTGTGCTTGGACGATCTAAGGTGCACTGGGGAGGGGCACCCTGCGTAGCAGCTGAATTGTTTAGGTATGCACGAACGTGTTAAAGAGCTTTCCTTGTTCTGGGAAGACAAAATCCTCATACGTGAAGTCTAGGGTATGCCATCCACAAGAAACCAAGCAAATCAATGACGTCTGTTCCCACACTGGAATACGACTCTGGCATGACAGTCGGTCAGCCTAATCAACACACACAACCATGGTTGAAAACACACATACTGCATGGAAACGCACATGCTGCAGAAAAATAGTATACTATGTGTTTACAGTTTGGAAGCTCTACAATAAAACAATGCCATGTACTTTTCAGGGATATCTACATTTTCTGAACATATATGTACACATAAAACAAATATGAATAGATGCATGTGTTCACATATACACTTGTGATAAAAATGCAAATAAATGCGTGGAAAAGATAAATACAAAGTGTATGGTAGTAGTTACAGTAGGCAAGGGCTGGGCCTGTGAGGGGTAGGCAAGTGCTCTCAACTGAACTATGCCCCTGGCTAGAGACCATAGTCATGCTAAGAGTCATCAGCTGGGACCACACTAGGGTAAGAAGGAAAGGGAGAAACACAAAATGTACCTGTATATATACCGAGATATAGTTGTCGAACGATGACATCGTGTGGGGACATTAATTTTGATAGCTGCTATTCTCTGCCATGGCCGTCTCACTCCCAGGACTTTCTCCTACCGACCCCACGCTGTGCTTTCCTCCCTACTACTCTCTCTGCCCATGGTGCTGGGAGAGTTTGTGGTCTGTGGCACCCCTGTACCCACCCCACCTCCTGCTTCTCTTTGTGGAGACTAGGGCTTCGCCCCATCTCATCAGCAGAGCTCTCCTGTGGCTAGTGAGAGATCACAGAGGAGCTTGTCTCTAGCCATGTATTCTGTTAGCTCCAGGATCTGTAAGAGGAGGTGTTCACGACTGGGAAGGCTTACACAAAATGAATGATAAGAGCAAGGGACTGGTCATTTTGAGAAGGTCTGGGCCCCAGGTTTCTTGAGTATCTTTGACTTACACAATCTGAGATGGCTTGAGGGTCTTGTCTGATTTATCTTAATGTCAAGAGTCTATAAATGGTCTCTGGACAAACAAAACTTTAAAGGTGCATGTGTTCGTCCCTGGCTGCCATGGGCCAGCTGACCTCTTCCGGTCAGGAAGAACCCTGTGCTTTTCTTGGCTAAACTCACAGTGACCTTTCAAGATGTAGCCTTTCAAGATGACAGACGAAGTAGTACTTGGCAATCCATTGTCCAATATAAGATCTGCTTCTTCTAGAGCCAGAGAAAAAGAACAGAGGAATCAGTCAGATGACAGAGGATGTGGAGCCATCCCCAAACTGGCTCCAAGTTAATACTTCCATGGGTTTCTTAGAAAATTGATTTATAGAGCCGGGTAGTGGTGGCACACGCCTTTAAATCCAGCACTTGGGAGGCAGAGCTAGGCAGATCTCTGTGAGTTCAAGGCCAGCCTGAGCTACAGAGCGAGTTCCAGGAAAGGAGCAAAGCTACACAGAGGAACCCTGTCTCAAAAAACCAAAAAAAAAAAAAAAAAAGAAAGAAAGGAAGGAAGGAAGAAAGAAAGAAAAGAAAAGTAAGTTGATTTATAGAAAACGTACATACTAAACATTAATTTATTTCCTATATTTTAACCTGAACTACCTTCCAGACATCTGTGTTAATGTAATTTGTCAATATAGTTTATTAGGCTTTGTTTCAGACCTTTTATCTCCAGGAAAGAATTACTATCAAGGAAAATGTGCAGTCCAGAGTTCTTTCAGAATACTATATTTTTAATGCTGTTAAAGTGAATTAAAAGAAAAACCATAGGCGTAACAACTGCCTTATGATAACTTGTGACTTTAGGCCGAAAGGCGGGAGCGATTCTTCGTGGATTTTGAATCATGCATCCCAATCCCATTTGTCTCCCCATCCCCTCACTTCCTCCTTCTGCCCTTGTACCTTCCCCCCCCCCCACACACACAACAACAACAAAAACAAAACAAAATTTAAAAGAAAACCTAAAACAGAACCAGAGAGAGAGAGAGAACGAGAGAGAGAGAGAGAGAGAGAGAGAGAGAGAGAGAGAGAGAGAGAACGAGAGAGAGAGAGAGAGAGAGAGAGAGAGAGAGAGAGGGAGGAGAGAGAGAAGAGTCTCGTCGTGGAAGCCGTAGTGTGGCCCGTTGAGTCACACGGTTTACCCTTTAGACCATTCATCTTTACTTGCAAGTGTTCATTGCTGTCAGTCATTGGTCTGGCTCAAGGCCGCTGGCTTCTGCTACACCATTAATACTGTGCTCTCACTGAGCTCCTTTTGGATATCCTGTTGTCCTGTGTCATGGGGATCCTGCAATTTTGGATCTGTAGGTTTGTCCCTTTCACACGCTCCAACAGTTCATAGATTTGGTGGATGTTGGGGTGGGCCAACTCATTGCCCTGGTTCTAGGCCTGGGTGGTAGCTGGGTTGGTCAGCTCGCCAACTCTCCCTCATTGTCACTACCTGGATGAGCTCTCCAGCACTGCCCAGGCTAGCTCACCCAATGCAGCCTGCAGCAAGGAGCCCAGCCAGTTCTGCTCTCAGGTCCTCATGTCATGCTCACACCACCAGGACCAGCTCTGCTGTTTTGCCCAGGTGAGGTGCTGGGCCCTGTCTCCTGATTGCTATAGGGGGTATATGAGTTGTGGGGGGATAAGCTCTCCTGCTCTCACACCATCAGAGTCGGCTCACCTGCATCCCCAACTACAGAGTCAGCTCTAGTGTGCTGCCCAGCTGTTGCACCTGTGTTGAGGGGTAGGGCTGTCTCTCCCAAAGCTGACCAGTTTGCCAGCTGCAGTTTCCAGCGAGGGGCAGGGCCATCTACCCCAAGGCCAGTGAAGGGCAAGGCTGGCTCAGCACAGCCCTCAGATTTTCACACATGTGGTTGCTATGACCCCCTGTGCTAACACCAGCCATAGACACCATCACAGACCCCAGCCACACCAGGACCGCAGACCCAGATATGGCCCCCTGCAGCAGCTTGGGCCTGGGCGTCACCATAGCCCTGGTGGCAGTGCAGGCCACCCAGATCAGTATGTCTCTGGTGGCAGCATGGTTCTCAGACACCAACATGGTCTCAGGTGACTGACCAGACCCTCAGCATCTGAAGAGCCCTCAGTGGTAACAGGAGCCATGGACATCACCCCAGACCCCAGCCACTGCAGGGCCATGGACCCAGACATGACTCTAGGCAGCAGCCCTGGCATGACAACACCATGACCCTGGGTACTTGTAATGAGATCTTGCTAACCACCATCAAATTAGGACCCCTTCAAAACAAGATGAAGTAGTTTTTCTTTTGTATTTTAGAAAAAGCCACCCAAGCTAAATGCCAAACACTGCAGATAAATGATCTAAGTGGTGATACTTTCAAATAAAACATTCTCAGCCTCTAAATTTAAATGCTGAAGATTACCATCACTCTTCAACAGATCAACAAACATTAATTAACATTTATGCAACAGGCATTTCATTTAAAAAGAGAGCGCTTGGCATGAATATTCAACAAATGTTTGTATAGCTCCACGGTGCAATATAAAAACTTTGTGGCTTAAAAACAAAAACAAAATGTTCATTTTTCTCTCTGTTCAGCTTTACCTAAATCTCCCCAGCTTCTGGTTTTCACTTCAGCCTTGGAGGTCACAGACCTGCTGTGCACTGAGATGATAGTTCAGATGCACATGTTACCTCCCCCAAATCTTATGTGGTATACACATTTTTAAAGAGATGGCAGCCTGTGTGTGCTTGTCCTGTGACGTCCACGAGTGTGCCGTGCCCAAGTCACTCACACACCAGAATATTGAAAAACAGACAAATTAATGCTTATTTTTAAAATGAACACACTTTAACAAACTAAAATTCATTGCAAAACAGTACAAAATCTAAAGTAGTACAGAATGTTTCCATGATTGAATGAAACCACTAGATGTTTCTTTCATGTGTGTTGTGCCATTCCATTAGTGTCCTCACTTTAGAGGAGTCAAGGCACATGATGACAAGTGTAACGTCTGATTGTGGTTGTTGCTGTGTGTGGAACTGCAAGGCACACAGAGAACGTAGCAAACCAGCTAGTGCCATCCTCCTGCATGAAACTGTGGCTCAGAGAGGTTAAATAAATGGCTTGTGCTCGGTCATCTATGTAGCAGTATTTGGACCCAAATAGGCTGACTACAGTGGCCATGCTGCTTCAGATGGAATGTTTCCAGTGTTGGGCACCTCTAGGGGGTTAAGTGGTGAGTATCCTCTGTGCCTGGATTCTGCTGAGCCCAGGCAGAGCAGAACTGCTTCCCATTGGGTGTACGTTACTGAGCCTCTGGCTCTGTCTGAAGATGTGTAGTCATTGATAACACATCACCTGACTCAGTTTCTTACATCCTGCTGATGGTTGGAGAGTTACCTCTTTAGAAGTACCATGTGTCTATTAAAGATTTCCATGTAGCAATGGGATTTTTTTCTGCTTTCTTCCACAAGATAGGAAATATTTCATAGTCCCAGTAAGTAAGGCAAGGCCAATTATGGACCACAGAAAACCCCGCCAAAACAGCCTATCAGGAAATAGGGGAAAGAATTATTCAGCCTGTACTGACAGCTTCTGAAATAACTGAATGGACTTCTAGAAAGTCATTCCTGCATCACTACTGTTTATCAATGGGCAGTAATCTATGCTGAGGCAGGAGAGGCGCTGAAAGTGAGTGGTCAGGACAGCAGAATTCACCTAGTAACCAAGCAGCTACATGTGATTTGAGGACAGCTAGCTTGCCTGAGAAAATTTTACTCAAGGGTCCATTAATTTCACTCTCCTGCGTACATTCTTCTCTCCATCCCTTCCTTCCTTCCTTTTTCTTAAAAAAGACTTTATTTCTTCCAGGGTATTCTTTAAAATGTAACTACCCCCAAGAGAGAGACAGCTTTTGTCTTTATCAGCCTACACCTCATGCTGTTCACGACCTTAGCAGATGTCAGACAGGCAGCCCTGTAGCAGAATGTCCCAAGGGATCAGGCAGCAGCTTACGATGGAATACAGGCAGAGGAGGGTGAGAGACAAACTACCTCACAGACGTGCCTGCTGGCTGGTGGTCTCGCAAATTTGATGAGTACAAGATTCAGCACTGCCCGCCCACCAAAGGAGGCATTTGAAGCCCTTTCCAGAGAAGTCTTGTTTGACGGGATCCACTCTTCTGGATGCTGAGCGTAGAGTCTTATAAGGTGTAGATTGTAGATTATAAGGTGTAGAATTGTTCAGTTCTTTCTCCACACTCCCTGAACAGGGGTTTCTGAGGCACATCAAATTTCTCATTGCATTGTTCCATTACTTCTTCCTAAACTCTAGCATTTAGTAACACAGCCCAGGCCTTCATCCTTTGCCTCAATTACTATGTGAAAGATTGCTCCTGGGGAGGGGCAACAATGGACCATACATCCCTTTGAATCATACACTTTCCAGTTGAAGTTAGGGAGTCGTGAGTGGCCTGTTATCCATAAGCATCTGTCCTTCACTGTAAATGCAGGACCACTGTAGAGTGACACATGTTCACAGAAGAGCAAAACTGGACTTCTCCATCGTGAGGCTTGAGGAAGGGTGGACAGTAAGATGTGAAGAGCTCCCTCCTCTGGTCAGCAAAGAGCAGGTATTCCTCAGCATACTAAGCAGGTCCTTGGGATTAGGACTATGAGAATTTACAAGTTCTGACCCGTGTCAAAGGTTGCCATGTGAGTTAATCCATATACATGTACCTAACTGTTAGATACTGTTCTTATTGCTGTGATAAAATATGTGATGAATGCGACTTGGGGAAGACAGGGTTGATTTGGGCTCACAGTTTGAGGGTACAGCTCCTCACCTCGGTGGAGATGTCAGGACAGCAGGAGTGTGAGCAGCTGGACACATTGCATCCGGAGTTAGGAAGCAGAGATGAAGTGCTCAGTTCAGGTTCTCCTTTTCACTCTGTCCAGTGGCCCAGCCCATGGAATGGTGTTCTTCATAGCATTCCACCTCAGGAACCTAGTCTAGGGACTCCCTCCCAGACATGTGCAGAGGCTGTGCTGGGTGACTAGACTATGTCGAGTTTATAGTGTTATCGCGGTAGCATCCTCTTGAATGTGCAGTCTCCACATCTGAAATTCCAAAGCTCCTGACTGGTGACAGCAGAAAGGAGACATGAATGGAGAAGTGGGAGACATGTCCCTGTCTACTCTGTATTGTGTGCCTTTTCAATACTGTGACCTGTGAACAGTTTTTCACAGTTAACGAGATAAGGAAGTAACGGTCTAGAGATATGGAGTCCTCCACAGACTTGCTCTACATAGAGGGACCCACAAACACACACAAAAGAGGCAGGCAGTCTCCCCAGAGAGTATGGAAAGAAAGGATTTGGTTTATGGGGCGTGTGGCTCAGGACCACCCTCATTCTGGAAGTCTAAGAGACACACACATGGCTTTTTTCAACAAAATCAACAAAGGTCTCTAGTCAACTAAGGTACAGCCGCTTGGCCTCCATTCCAAAAGCAATTTACAATTACTGCATCCTGTTCCCACTTTACATAGCTGGTGAGTGGCTTTTGAACTTACGGTGGCTTCAGTGTGCTGGGGTCCCATGCAGTTTTGTAAAGTGTTTGGGGATGGGGAACTGGAGAGATGGTTCAGCAGATACCAACATCTACTGCTCTTGCAGAGGGCCTGAGTGTGGTTCCCAGCACCCACGTCAGATGGTTCACAACCACTCATAACTCCAGCTCCAAGGGGATCTGATGCCTTTGGCCTCCTTGGGCACCCTCACTGTTAGGCACATACATACACATACATGCAACTTAAAAGACAAAATCTTTTAAAAGACTCAGGAAATCCCAGTGTACCTGAGAGAATACTGCCTAAAAAGCCTTAAATTCTAGTCTGTAGACTGTGGTGGAGAGGCTAGTCTAGTTTAGCCTCAGCTTATGCAGGCTCAGCCTTCAGTGGACCCGTGAGGATAGCCCCTGTGGAGAAGAACTTGGACCTCAAAATGGTGGTTAGTAGCTTCCTTATGAAAGCCAGTTGCATTCTGTATCCAAATTCCAAATAAAATTTCAGGTGTTTTTTTTTTTTTTAAAGACAGCCTAAACCTGTTTTAAAAGGTGTAGATCTAGTGCAGAGAAGATACATACAATTCAAATCATCTATTTTTGTATGTCTTTGAGCAAAGGAGGAGTAAACCAGGTCCAAAGGCTTGCTACTGGGGGATGACCATCCCTAAGATTAAGTAGTCATGAGAATCCACATTGCTCCTGCCTATGCTCACAGTGTCAAGTTGGACAAATCACTCATGCCTTCTTGTCTGTAGCTTTTCCCCTGTGCTGAGGGAAGGTGCTCTGTGGGTCTGTGGGAGCCTCTCCTGCCCATGGTTCATGGAGTGAGTCCTCCCACCTCCTGATGATCAGCAGGTAGGCTACCAGGCTTTGCATCCAGCTCTGCAGCTCAGCTGCTCTGTGAGTCACCTTGGGCAGGTTTTTCAGTTTCTCTATGCTTTCTTGAGTTTCTTCAGCTGAATAATTAGGATAAGAGTGGGCCCTGTTTTGTCGTGATGTTATTGGGATTTAGTGAGAAGTACATAAACTACGTAGCGCCTCAGGGTTCAATAATTGCCACTGTGGCTGGTTGCTTCTCTATCACAAGAGACCACAGGGATGGTGCAGACTATCCAGCCCCATCCTCTGGCACTGAACTGTGGCTAGAGAGGTTAGGTGGTTCATAGAGTCATGCTCTGTGTGTTTGGGGACTGGAACGTTAGATTCTGTCCTGGTCGTGCTGCTCAGCCCCCCTAGACTGCATCTGGCAAATGTGCATGCATCATTACTGCTCATGAGCTATCACTGAAGTAGTTATTAAAATGTTGTGGTGAAGCCAGACGGTAGTGGCGCACGCCTTTAATCCCAGCACTGGGGAGGCAGAGGCAGGCGGATCTCTGTGAGTTCGAGGCCAGCCTGGTCTACAAAGTGAGTTCCAGGAAAGGTGCAAAACTACAGAGAAACCCTGTCTCGAAAAAAAAAATGTTGTGGTGATATGGAGGGAGTCTACTTGCACATCTGCATGGGGAATCCCTCTCGAACACCCCTACATTGGGAGGTTGATAAGCCTGAAATGGGTGAGCCTACAGGACACAGGTTGGGAGGAACTGTTCACATGTCTGCTCCTAGGAAAGGAGTGGGGAGGGAGAAATCTCCCCTATGTCCTCCAGTAGCCCCAATGAAAAGTCTGTCTGATAGAACAGAGTCCTGCTGTCCTTATTTAGCCTCCACTTAGCTAACGTTCTGAAATCTCATGTGTCAGAGGCATGAGATACAGCGCCATGTGCTAACTCTCAATGTTTCCAATTTTCTAGCAGAATGATATTTTACCACCTGATTTTTTTTTAAAGATCATTTAGCAACAAACTCATAAGAAATCAAAAAAAAAAAAAAAACAAAACCATTGAACCAGGACACAGCCAACATGTTACACAAATGTATACTTCTGTTGTTGTTGTTAGTCAACATTTACAAATATTTACTTACCACAGGCCAGGTATCAGATACTATAGCAATTCTGTGTCTTGAGGGAAAGAAAAAACACCGAACAAGAAAAAAGACCCATTTTCAGGAACCTCACATTCATCTGAGGAAGACAGATTGCCTCTGATAGGATAGAAGTGGTGGTCAGTGTAGCAGAGGAGCACAGAACACCACAAAGGAATGGAGAGGGGCGGGCACGTTGCTAAACTAAGCAGGGAGAGAACAGAAACCTGGGCAGAGGGAACGAGCCATTGCAGTGTGCAGGTCAAGACAGAAAACCAATTTCAAGAGCAGGCTGAGGACTGGAAGGGGCGGGGATGGAAGGGGCAAGGATGGAGCGGGCAGCAGCAACTGATCACACTGAGCTCAGGAGAGGCAGGCATTCTGGCTTTCTTCTGGGTGTGACATGTCTGGTGTATGTGTTGGGGCGGGGGCTTGAGCACCGTGGTGATAGGATGTGGTGTGTGTGTTGTTAAAGATTCTGGCTGCCTCCTGGAGAAACTGTAAGAAACTCAGGAGACTACTAGAGCTGGCAGGAGAGACGGCAATGCGGGGACCCAGGCAGGAGAGAAGCGGGGTTCCGGGGGGCTCATATGCAGGCTGCACTTGGATTGTGGAGTCGCTCATTCCCTAAGAGAAGACAGGGCACACGTGTCTGGTTTCTGTTAGACATCTGTGTGGTTGGGCCGATCACTCCACGAGTTGCAGATATAAATAGAGGCAGGATCAGCACACAGGTATAGACCCATGCTGTTAATGAGATCCAGTGGGGAGCAGGGGCAGATGGAGGAGAAGTGTCGTGGAGACTTTGGCCGTGTGGAGCTGGGGAGAAGAGAGTTGCACCAGGTGCTCAACTGAGGAGAAGCCAACTCTGCCACCAAGTGGAGGGGGTGATCACGACGGGGTGGAGACAGGGCACTGGATGGCGGGCTTAGGAGAGCGTCCTGCACAAGGTGACAGCTGCCACTCCGTGTGGGACACTTGCCTGCTGCCTACACCCAGGACCTGAAGGCTCACCGTGCATGGGAGCCTTTGTCTAGCCATATTTGAGAAGGTGTTTGCTCCAGACTTTCTAACAATAACAAAGGTGTTGGTGAGACGGACCGGGCTCACCCTACGGGACCAACTATTTGGAACTTGCCACCAGTTCATTTTAGTTTTTAAAAATGGCACAACTACAGAATCTGTTCATGGGAGAGTTCGGTGTTCATTCTCGCCTCCTCGCTGAGGGACTGGTGAGGGCTTATCCAGAAGCCTGAAGGGGAAATCCTGGCGCTGGCTGGGTTCCTGTTGGTGGTCCTGGCTCTTTATGTCTGTACACTGATCCTTCTCTGGGTCCCATGCCAGGTTATATTGGCATGGCTGCCGCCGGGCTACTGGAGAAATCTCATTCTGTTCGTGTGGGTGTAAAACCCACTCTTTCTGCGCGCCCTTCCTCGGCTGCCAGCTTGCTCCCTCGCGGACCCGCAGAGCACAGGAATTTTAGGTTTGCTTTGCTTCGTGTGCCTCTTGTGTGCTGGCCCGCTGCCTCTCCTGAATGGCTTCTCTCTCCCTGCCATGTGACGGTGGGAGGACTCCAGGGCCTACCTGATTTTTGGCAGGAAAAGAACAACTTCTAAAGCAAGTTGCTATAGTTACCAGATCTCCCCCCACAGCACAGCAGCCGCTGACTCGGTGCTACTTTGTGTGGCTCCAGAAGATATTCTCCCCATTTTCAACTTAATCACTTCATGCCCACTTCTGCGTGGGTTACGAAGAGAATGAGGAACACAGGGACTCTATTATGGGCGCACACGCACACACCCACAGAGTCATACGTGCACATTTCAAGTTTGACATGCCTGAAATCACAGATGTCTTTCAAGTAGAATTTCTTCCTCGGGACCCACTTCGGGAGACTTGCTGCCGTGACAGCAAGTGTATGGAGAATTGTTCTGTCCATTTCAGGAAAGTGTTTTTTAGCTATTTCTGGACACAAATTAGGTACATGGAAAATTCCCCTGATTCTTTTAAGTAATTACCTGTTGTTCTATCTCTAGGGGGAAAAAAATAGAAGTTGATTGTAGATTCAACTGGGAACATTTCTGAAAGTTAATGTTTCAAATCAGCGCCGTTGTTGAAGTTTTGCTATTGTTTGTGTGCGACTGTAATTACTACAAATGGTGACACTTGGAGCCTAATTTGAGTTCCTGTCTTATCTGACAAGCACAATTGTTCTAAACAGAAACTCAGAGGGTAATACATTTGGTGGGTGAGGTACATCATACGAACATTACGTTGCCTTTCTCCTCAGCCCCCTTTCACAGAAACACACGACACAAGCTGGGACTGTCGTTCGCCTAATGAAGGGTGTGGGTGGTGGCTGGGTGTGAGCCTGTCCCGCCCTTCCCTCGCATCCTTCCCTGGCTTCCTGATCCGGCCAGGCCCCAGGTGTTGAGGAAAGTCTGTGTCCTCTCTGCTGACTCCGGGGCCGAGGCTCAGCTTTGCTCTTCTCTCTGGGCTGCCCCGGGACTGTTGGTGGGAGCTCTGGCTCTTTGGCTCCCCACTTAGGTACACTGGAGGGACCAGGAGTGAAAGGCACCAAGCCGCTTCGGCCGCGGGGAAGGGCTCAGCTTCAGCCCGGCAGGCTCGCTTCTTTTCCACTGGGTGGGCTTCTGGGACTGACCGGTGGGCTTCTTCTGAGCGTTGTTGAACTTCTTGGCCAGTTTCAGGCAAATCCAACCAAGCCAGGGCAGCCACCAGCAGGGGGCGAAGGTGGCCAGCACTCCTCGGTGTGGGTTACCCTTCTTCACAGCCTGTCTGCCTCTGTGGGCCTGGGCGTTGCAGGTGGAGTAAGCTCTTGTCTGATTCTCCTCCAGGCAGCCCCTAGGTCCCCTACCTAAAACTGCTCACCAGGCTACTTGCAGCTAGTTCCACCCTCTGCCTCAGGGGGCCCAGGAGGAGGCAGAGTCCTAAGCACTTCAAGCTCTCAGAAGAGGTGGAAGAAGAAATTGTTCTGAATTCTCTCTCTTGTCCTCTGGGCCCAGGACCCGGTTCCTTTCTCCCTAGTTTGAGCCTGCAGAAGCTTCAGCAGAGCGGCCGGCTGTGTCTCCACCAGGTGTCTCCTCACAAACTGTTCTTAGAGACCCTGTGCTGAGCCACCTGGTTGTCAACCTGAAGAAAGGTCGTTTTGTACCCTTTGTCTTGATAGTTACGGCAGGGGAGCAAATCTAGCTCCACCAGATTATCACATGAACTACGTCTCTCGAGGAGGATCTCATGGAGGACTGTCTTTCTGAGTAGCTTCCAGGTCCCGCTGTTGTGCTTGTCCTGTCCCTGGCTCCTCAGGATCCCTGCTTGGGCCCCTCTGCCAGCTCCTTCTCCACTCAGCCATGAGCTGCTGCGTTAGTGAGCTGTCCCAGTCTGTCTCTGTCACTGTTCTATTGCTGTGAAGAATCGCCCTGACCATGACAAATTTTATAAAGGAAAGCATTTAAGTGGGGCTGGCTTATGGTTCAGAGGTTCAGTCCACTATTAGCATGGCAGGAAGTACGGTGGCCTGTAGGTAGACGTGGTGCTGGAGAAGGAGCCGGGAGTTCTACATCCTGATCATCAGGCAGCAGGAAGAGAGAGAGAGAGCGCCATTGGGCCTGGCTTGGGCTTCTGAAACCTCAAAGCCCACCCTCAGGGACATACTTCCTCCAACAAGGCCACACCTACTCCAACAAGGCCACATGTCTTGATCCTTCCAAATAATACCACTTCCTATGAGCCTATGGGGGCCATTTCCATTCAAACCACCACACCACCCTCTCTGGATTCCTGCTTTAACAGTTTCCTCGTGACCTTGGCCATGCACTAGATTTCTAGTCCAATGTTCCTGTCACAGCCAACAGTCCAACAGCCAAGTGCCTCTGACTATACAGCCTTTTAAACTAGCATGTCTGGATGTCCTCAGCAGCCCTCAGGCTGGATCCTCTCCTTTCTATATAGCCAGGCATGAAGCTGTGTCAGGTTTTTTGTTTGTTTGTTTGTTTGTTTTTTATCACTGTGACCATACCCAACAGAAGCAGAAGCAGTGTAAGAGAGGAGAGGGTCATTGTGGCTCCTGACTCAGGCATACGGTCCCCCGGAGGGAAGATATGGTAGCAGGTCCTATCATTTGTCAGAAAGCTCATGGAGGTGAGGCCTGGCTGTAAACTTCAAAGGTGACCCCCAGAGACACCAGTGCTAGTTAGACTGCAGTCTCAGAAGTTCCGCAACCTTCCAGAACAGCTCCGACACCAAGGGAGCAAGTGTTCAAGGTGGGGTCGTGAGAGACAGTTCACGTTCAATGACAACGAGCCCGAGCCCATGCATTTTCCTGGATACTTGCTTTTCTCACAGCTACACATCAAATCTGCTTCAAAGACTGGGTGGCAAGGGCCAAAAGACCAACACTTCACCCACTCATCACCCACTGCCACTCTATGCCCTCAAGTCCCCCCAAACTCCAGTTCTGACATTTTGGCTAATGCCAGCCTTCTCTAGGGACTGCAGTGAGGTCACTGGGTCCCACTGTAATTTTGGGTCCGCAGCGCAAAACAAACTATAAGGTCTGTGTACCCAAGAACATGATGGGGAGAGACCCAGTGAGTGGGGAGAGGGATCTTATTTTCATTTCTTCCTTAGGCTCCTGCCACCCACAGCCCAGGGTTTTGCTGTGGGAGCAGCAGCCCTCAGAGGGTGTGGGGTTTGATGGCAGATTGAGATCCCTGCTTCTGAATTAGACAGGCCCAAGTCATCAGGACCATGCCTTGTAGAAGTCCCCAGCACAGGCTGCTTTGACTACTCCTAGGAAGGGGCAGGTTACCGGGGGACGTGAGAGGGAAGAAGGGAGTGAGAAGGGAATTGTATGTGTTGAATTACAGGCTCCCAGAGGAAAGGTTCTGGCTGAGCTCCGACAGCAGGTGGCATTTTTGCCTTAAAAATGCACTAACTTGGAACTCTGCCTTCAATCTAAAGGGTAGCACAGCCCTTTCTCTGATCTTTTCAGGAGTGGGGAGTTGGGTGGGGTAGAAATTGAGGAACTATTGCAGGGACAGCCGTTCCCCGAGCCTCTCTGAGGGTCTCTCCTCCTCAGGACTCTTTAGAAAGCATACCCTCCAGGCAGAAAAGCTGGCAGCCAGCCAGAGCCCTCTGTCACTGGGTCCTGGCTTTGGACTGCCTGGAGTGGTCTCGGACTTCCCATTCCCTTTGAGGGAACTTTTTTGTTTTGTTTTGTTTTTCTGAGACAGGGTTTCTCTGTGTAGTTTTGGTTCCTGTCCTGGATCTCACTCTGTAGATCAGACTGGCCTCAAACTCACAGAGATCCACCTGGCTCTGCCTCCCAAGTACAGGGATTAAAGGCGTGCGCCACCACCCGGCTTGAGGGAACTTTTGACATAAAAGTGGCAGTGGTACAAAAGAGTTTTGTGGTATGTGGTGTATGGTGTGTGTGTGTGTGTGTGTGTGTGTGTGTGTGTGTGTGTGTGTGTGTGCACATGTGCATGTGAGCATGTGGTGTGTGATGTGTAATAACTGTAGGCTGGAGGCACAGAATTGAGATTCTTCCACATTCCTGCCTGAGTGAGAGCAAGAATTCCTCAGAGGAAAGAGTAGAAACTCTTGGAGTTAGCAGAGATCTGGTAAACACCATGTTTCCCAGTTGACCAAGACAATAAGTTCCCAAGGCCTTAGTGTCTATAAAGTGGGGGTTTCATTATCAATCTCTGCCTTGTGTTAAGCCAGGTTCCAGGGGAGAAACTGAGGCAGGCCTGGGACCAGCACCACAAGAGGAAAGGGGAAGCAGGACTGGGCAGGAAAGCTGCTGGGAGAGTCTGGCACAAGGTCTTGGCTGAGCTCACAGGGACCATAATGGAAGGCCTTTCAAGTTGTATCACCTTGCATCAACAGGACCAGGGACTTTACCTCATCCTCATCTTCTAGCTCCCTGCCCCTAGATACTGTGGGGGAGAGGTCATGACCCTGCGGGACCATGGAAGCTCCTGCAGGGCTGTGGGAAGAATCACATGATGTAACCCATGTATAGAAAAACAAGCATTTATAAATCGACAAGGGGTCTGGGGAGATGGCTCCATGGGTAAGAGTGCTTTTTGGTTAACACATCGGGGGCATGAGTTCAAATACCCAGTACCTACAAGAAAGCTTAATATAGCCAGGTGTGCATGCAAGCCTAGCACTGTAGAGGACAGACAGGCAGATTCCAAGAGCTTGCTGGCCCACCAGCCTACCTGGAGAGTCAGCTCCAGGTTGAATGAGAGACCCTGTCAAGACAGTCAGGCAAGAGAAATAAAGCAAGACTCTTGACATCCTCTTTCAGCCCCATAAGCCCATGGACTCATAGGAATGCACTCACGCGCGCGCGCGCGCGCACACACACACACACACACACACACACACACACACACACACATACACACACACACACACACCCCACGCATTTGTGAGTGGACAAGGACAACAAACTTTCATTGTGGTGAGCCTTATTCTTAAGAAGTATGTTTCTGTTAAGTCCCTAGCCCTCCTTATACTCCCTCTCCCATGGAAAGGGACAAAGCCTGTGTGCTTTAAACTCTTTTATATGGAGGCTGTTGGATGGAGATGGCCCCAGCCAAGAGCAGATGGAGGCAAGGTTTGGGCTGAGAGAGGTGAGATGGCCTTGAAATGTGGAATGGGAGGGCAAGAAGCATTCCCCAAAGCTGAGAGGGTGGGAGGGTATAGACTCCAATGTGAGCCTCAGTCTCCCCACCTTGGGTTTGTCCCATAAGTGGTGGTGTGTGCACTTGGAGAGGAAGACTCTACAGCATGGACTGTTGCTTTGCAAAGCACAGGAGCATGGAGCAGCCACCGCCACATTGCACAGTCCACAGAGGAGGCCAATAGAGACGGGCAGGCCCTTCTGTTGGTATTCTGGACTACAAACAATTCATTCTCCTGGGTGAGCTGTAGGCTTCAAGGGAGGGAAAGATCCTTCAAAACTGAAATGAGTTTTCTATTTGTCAGATACATGGGTCCCGGAGTGGTTCCCCTGATTCAGAGGAGTGAAAAAACAAATCAAATTTAATGGGGTAGCTTCCATTCCCACCTCACATACTTAGCAAATGTCCAGATCTGAGTGATCTGTGCTCATAGAAAAGTCATTGTTGTCTCTCTCCCATCCCTCTGTTAAGGATCTACATAAATCTTGTGTATTAGTCAGGGTTCTCTAGAGTCATAGAACTTATGGAATGGAATGAATATATGTATATGTATATATATATGTGTGTGTGTGTGTGTGTATGTGTGTGTGTGTGTGTGTGTGTGTGTGTGTGTGTGTGTGTGTGTGTATTCTTATATATAAGAGAGAGAGAAAGAAAGAATGGGAATTTATTAGAATGACTTACAGTCCAACTAATCGAACAATGGCTAGCTGTGAGTGGAAAGTCCAAGAACTAGTAGTTGCTCAGTCCCACAAGGCTGGCATCTATGGGAGCCCACAGAGCTTCCTCGTGAGATCCGAGCTTGCTTTACACAGCAGGGCTGCATTAGGAGATGCCTGGACCACATGCAAGGTTACCAGGTGTCTGGGATGGTCTGCACTTGGCTGTGCTGGGGGGAGGTCTTTTGCTCCACCCCTTGGCATTACATTAAAAGCCCTTTAGTAGAGACAGAGGGGGCTGGTGGGTGTTGACCCAGGCCCTCCTGAGACTATCCTATGTTTCTAACTGTCTCTCTCTCTTCTATATTTCTATCTACATACTTCTTGTTTCTCCCTGTTCAAGAGTACCTTGGGGGGGGGGGAGGGAGTTGGTCTCCCTCAAATGGTGCCTGAACAGGCACAAACCAGGGACTTGGTAAAAACTTGGGGAGAAAGCCCTGTGAGAAGCATTTGGACCGATCCAGTTTTGTAGTGAAATTCCAGATGGGGGGTTTTATTCTCAGGAGGAAAAATGAGGGGCTGAAAGATGCCCAAATAAGGCTGCAGTATAGATTTCTCTCTCTTTCTTTTTCTCTGTCTCTTAAAATTCTATCTATGAAAATTATGAAAAGTAGAGTGTAGTAGTATAGTGTAGAAAAAAACTTAGAAAAATAGAATGTAGGAATATAGTTTAAAGTAAAATTTAGAATAAGATAAGCAACTAGACAGAGAAACTATGTCCTTAATTTTTAACTATGGGGCTAGGAATGCAAACTGGGAAAAATCAGAGGAAATATCTATCAAAGAAGAGCTTAACAGGGGAAAAAAAAACATTCCTGTGGGAAGCTTTTGGTCCCAAGTGACAGGAAAAGACTTTTCCCTGAAGCAAATGTGGATGAAATACAATTTTTCACTATGCAGACACTGTCACTGTATTGAAACACCATACTATCAGAATTAATTTCCTCTTGACCATGAAGTCAAAAGTTTAGAGAACAGAAGTCTTGGGAAAACTTGGTGATCTTTCTTTCTCAAAAACTGAAGTTTTCTTGGGGAAAATTTATTCTCTCTCTAAAAAGCTTTTCAGGTCTTTGCTTCTCAGATTTTCTCTTTCTGTGAGGGCAAGAATTTAACTCACCTGGAAACAATATGGGTGTGGGACATCACCTGTAATTGCTCTAAGGAAAAACAAACCTCTTAAAAATAGCAAATCCTCTCTGCTAGAAGCTAGTATTAGAAAAACAGAAGATACTTTGGATCCTGGCCAGAAATCCCCTGAGGCTAGATAAAGCTTAGCCTTAGACACTCTGGAAAGTGCAGGCGGAGAGCCACAGAGAGCTGAGCAGGGCAGCTTGAGGAAGCTGCTGGTGCAGAGGAAGCAGTGAAGCCAAGCTGAGGCTGCAGCTGCATTGTGGCATCAGGGACACTGTCTAGGGGAGGAGCCGAGTCGGGACAGGACAAAGAACTATCCAGGAGGGAAACTCTCTGAAAAGACCTTTCTGAAAAAGCTTTGAGTCCAAGTACTTTCATTTTACCTCACTGACCAGGTAGGGCAGAGGAGGAGTAAGCCCTGAGGGGTTTTGCTTCTGGTATCAAAATGCCTTTCTGAAAGTGCATGCAAACAGGCGTTACTCATTTGGGAACAGTGTCAGGAAAAAAAAAAAAAAAAAAAAAAAAAAAAAAAAAAAAACCACCTATCATTGCCAGCTCAAGGAGAACAGAAATCTCTTGATCTCCTGTGGTGAAAAATGAAAGCTTGACTCAGAAAACCTCCCATGCTAAAAGCAAAAACTTGACTTTGGCCATTTAAAGGGAAACAGAAGTGGAGTACTCAAAGGCATTATAGAAAATGTAGTCTATAATGTTCATAACAGCTGGCCAACATAGAGTAATGCACTATGGGAAATGTAGTTTTTCAGATTAAAATGACAGTACTGTCTGGAAAAACTATTTTTTCAGCTAAAAGTGAAATTTCTTTTCAAAGCAATGCTAGAAAGCTTAATCTTACCTCCTGAGAACTAAGAACTGGTAAACAGCCTACCTCTGAGGAGATTGTTAAAGTGCTAATACTGTTTATCAACAAGCCATTTTGAAACCCTTTAGAAAACAAGGGAAAATGGTCCTTACACTGGGAGATTGCTGTGGGAGCTTGCGAGATTGAGTTGGGCTTAAGATTCAAGAGAAAAACATTAATATCATTAAAAAACACTCATGGTAAACTTAAAATACAGCTTTAAACAATTAAGTAGGGAGAACATTGTCTGAGAGTTTGGTGATGAGTGTGAAACGGAGGAATGCCAGCTCCAATGACACTCCTCTAGAGGAACTGGAGTTAGAGGCAGCTAAACCTATTTTTCTGATATTGAGGTTCCATCTTGCATCTGGGGATAGTAGGAGAATAAGGAGGCCTCCAGACTGCTGAGGAGTTTGGGATGGAGTTTCAGCAATGTTTTTGGTACACAGGGGCACCTGCTGAAGGCTGCAGGTCTGGAACCCACTCCAGCTTAGACAATTATCTTCTCCTGATGGGAAATTGACTGTTGTGGACTTGCCAGCTGAGCAATTCAGAAACAGAATGTTCCTTAGGAGGGTTTTCTCCTCATCCTCTTTTCTTCCTTTTTGTGTTTGCTGTAAACTGAGATAGCTCTTTTTTTTTTTTTTTTTTTTTTTTTTGGTTTTTCGAGACAGGGTTTCTCTGTGTAGCTTTGCGCCTTTCCTGGAACTCGCTTTGGAGACCAGGCTGGCCTCGAACTCACAGAGATCCGCCTGGCTCTGCCTCCCGAGTGCTGAGATTAAAGGCGTGCGCCACCACCGCCCGGCGAGATAGCTCTTAATAGTGTTTTTAGAAAGGATCTGGAATATAAAGTACTGTTTGGCAAGAGCACTCACTAAATCCCAGGGTTGAGGGGCCATTGATGAATTAGGCTCTTATTTCTAACTGTCAGGAGAACTTTCAGAATGATATCAAAGCTGACTATAAACTCTGAACTTTACTATAAACTCAACTTTAGAAAAGATTTCTTGTCTTGTTAATAGCTTAGCTAAAAAATCTTTTCTAGGTGTTAAGAAATCTCTTCTAAATATTAAGAAATCTCTTTTAGATGCTTGCTAATGTAAGTTAGTTCTAGATGTCTGTATAGTTCTATAGAGTTTCCTCTTAAATATAAGCTTGGTAAGTAGTTCTTCTAAGAGATAAGTGCTAATAAAGTTTCCTTATGAATATAAGTTTATAAGATAGTTTGCTCTTAAATATAAGTTTGTAAGAAGTATTAATAAGTAATCTTGTAAAGAGTTATAAATATGTATAGTGATGTAAGTTTGACCCATTCCATAAAAAGATATGCCATCTTTATCATCCTCTTCTCCTGTACTGGGAGGTGTGGCAGCTATGTAGATCACTGTGGATAGCTGTAAGCTCAATAGGAACTTGGGCCAGAGCTAACTTAAGCTCAGTACTCCCTCCTGCTAGAGGCTGAGAGTCAAAGATGGGCAACTTTCTCCTGATGGCTTCCAGCCTAAAACAGAGTATGCTTGGTGTAAAGCATATCTCCATGATGGGTAATGGAAGAAATAATCACAGAGAATGACCTAAGACAGACATCAGTCTATCTGATGGGGCCTGGGGGGCTCTCTAAAAAATTAAGAGGAGGGATCTGAGGGATTCCACAAAAGCTTCCTAGTGAGATCTGAGGTTGCTTTACACAGCAGGGCTGCATTAGGGGATGGCTTGACCATGTGTATGGTCACCAGGTATCTGGCATGGTCTGCACTTGGCTGTGCTGGGGGGAGGTCTTTTACTCCACCCCTTGGCATTCCTTTAAAAGTCCTTTAGTAGAGACAGAGGGGCCGGTGGGTTTTGACCCAGGCCCTCCCGAGGCTATCCTATGTTTCTGTCTCTCTCTCTCCTCTATATTTCTGTCTATATACTTCTTGTTTCTCTCTGCTCAAGAGTACCCTGGGGAAGGAAAAAGAGTGAGCTGGTCTCCCTCAGGAGTCTCAGCTGGTCTTCTGTATATGCTGGAATTCATAAGAAGTAGGCTCCAATGCCAGTGAAGGAGTGGATGTGCTGGCAAGGTGAGGGCAAGCAGGCAAAGAGCAAAGCCTTCCTTCTTCCATGTCCAATATAGGCTTCTGACAGAAGGTGTGGCCCAGATTAAAAGTGTGTCTTCCTGACTCAGGCTCCAGATCAGAGGTGTATCTTCCTACCTTAAAGGTCTGGACTACAAGTGGGTTCATCCACTTCAAACAAAGCAGAAAATATCTCAGGTGTGTCTTCCATTTCTGGAATGCAGTTCATTCCAGATTTAGTCAAGTCGACAACCAAGAATAGCCATCACACCTTGCAAACAGTTGAAAAACATTTTTCCATTAAAAATAAAACCAAAAAGAAAATGGAGATGGTGTGTTTCTTTGGTAGTTTTGCTAATCAGTCATGAATATGTATTAATATTGGGGTGTTGGAAGTCCACAGTTTTGTGAAAGTCTCTAAGTGTACTAACCTTGCTTTTTGGCTTCTGTAGTTCCACTCTTGGCTAACTGTTCTTGGTAACTGAGTTATGTCAACCCAGGACATAGTTTTTGTGCTTAAAATCTCATCCTGAGAAAGGCTCAGGGCTACACTGGGATCCTGAATACCCAGTGTAGTTGCCGGCCAGCTAATAAAGACTTTCTATTGGCTTAAAGCCATGTCTGAGCAGTCTTCTCTGGTGAATACCCCACCAGAGAAGATGATCGACATTAGACCTGCACAAGAGAAATAGCAGACAGCAGAGATATACCATAGGCACATGTCCTATGTGTCCTTTGATCCATTTAAACACTGAAAGAGCAGAGAGTGGTCCCATGGATGGCTGAGCAGATAAAGGCCCTTGCCGTCAAGCCTGGAGACCTAAGCTTGATTCCTGGTACTCACATGATAGAATTAGAGAACCTACCTCTGCAAGCTGTCCTCTGACTTCCACATGTGTGCTGTCACACATGGGCATGAGCACACACACACACACACACACACACACACACACACACACACACACATTCAAAAAACTAACAAAGGAACTGGATAACAGAGAAAAATAAATCATCCTATATTACAGTTAAATCTATAGATTAAGTTAATGAGAGAATATTTAACAAAAACAATAAAATTAAACAAAAAAACATTTCTTTTCAATCGTATGTGAAACATTAAAAATGACCTTCTGAATGTTGTTCTCTGAACTCCACAATGTGCAATGTGGCGTGCATGTGCCTCTCCAACTAAATAAATAAATAGGAAAAAAATGAAATCAGCTAAAAACAAGATAATATTAGAAAGACACAAATGAGATGTTGTAGAATATTATTTTAAGGTGTGTTACTTTTGTTTATGTTGCATTTGTTTACTTTGAAGCTGTGTTACTGTGCCTGTCTAAAACACCCGATGGTCTAATAAAGAGCTGAACGGCCAATAGTGAGGCAGGAGAAAGGATAGGATATTCTCTCTGGCAGGCAGAAAGAATAGATAGAGGGAGAAATCTGGGAGGAGGGAAGAAGTAGCCAGAGAAGGGGAGGACATCAGGGGTCAGCCACCCAGCTACACAGTAAGCCATGGAGTAAAAAATAATGAAAGGTATATAGAAATAGAGAAGGTAAAAGCCTAGAGGCAAAAGACAGATGGGTTAATTTAAGAAAAGTTGGCAGGAAACAATCCAAGCTAAGGCCGAGCATTCATAATTAAGAATAAGCCTCTGTGTGTTTTATTTGGGAGCTGGGTGGTGGGACCCCAAAAGAGCAAAAACAACAACAATGAAATATATAAATTTAGTATTAATATATTTATTTGGTATATAAGCCATAAACAATTTAAATCAAGTAAAAATTCCACTTGCATTCTTGGGGTAGATTCCTGTAACATTAATACAAATAAATAAATGTTTGTAATTAATTAATCTGAAAAACAAGGGTAAAAACGGGAGGGGCTTCTTTGACTAGACATTGGCACACTATGAAGTAAGAATGAATCTTTCAGTGTGGAGTAAATCCAGAACATTCTGCCTCATTGGAACATGCAGGAATGCTCATATATGTGGGGGGAAAAAATAAAGGACAGAGATGATGCTACAAATCAGTAGGGAATCAAAAAACACCACAGATAAAGCAAAGAGACCAAAGGGCAGGGGAAAATATTCAGAATGTCTAAAGTAGGTCCGGGATTGGTGTTCAGACTACTGTAAGGACCTTCTGTAAGATAAATAAATAAATAGATAGATAGATAGATAAATAAAAGATCTGACAGAAAAATAACTGATGGATGGGGACAGGAGAATCAGCCACCCCAGAAACTAATTACATAACACTGTGAAATACATTATGAAGAAGTGCTTAGGATAATTAGTAATCAAACAATGCAAACGAAAATATGAGATACTAATTTATACTAATTAGCCTGGCAAAAACACGAAGTTGGATGATGCCAGGTGTTTGCAAGACTACAGGAAGTTGTGTGCACCGCCAGAGGGAACAAGCCGCCAGCTCATGCTTTAAAGAGGGAAAGCTATCTGGTCCTGTGTCGAAGAACAGAGTGAGCACATCAGCTTGACCTGTCATTTCTTCCCCATGTGCTTTTCCCAAAGAAACTTTCACTAGTTCTGTGCTGAGATTGCTCATTACGGTGCCATTTATGGTGGAGTTGGAAAATCTTGGTGCCACTAGCAAGGGGAGCAGAGAGGTAAGGTGCAGTGTGGTGCAGCCTGGGGTGTCTTGCAGCTGTTATACCCAGCTAAAGTACTGTGAGATAACAGCTTGGGTAGATTTTGAGTACTGCTCATAAATAAAGTGCCAGTATGCAAAACAGCATATGCTCTAGGAACACAGCAAAAGTACACACAGTTGCTCCTTTACGTACATAAAACTATGTATAATAAATGTATGTTAAGTTGAAGATATCAGTTAAAAATACATTTAATTGGGGCTTAGGAGATGGGTCAATGGCTAAAGTGTTTATAAACTATATAAAAACAAAGAGTAGAATTTAGATTTCCAGAAACCCAGTAAGTGCTGGATGGATGTGGTAGCCTGCCTATGATTCTAGACTCAGAAGGTGGAGACAGGGTTATCCCCAAAGCAAACTGACTAACAAAACTAGCCATATCCTCAAGCTCTGGGCTTGATTAAGAGACCATCATTGAATAAGATAAAAGAGCAATTGAAGATTATTCCTGACATCAACCTTGGGCATATGCATGCAACTACACACATGTGCATAGGCACCCACATACACATGCACTTATGCCCATGCTAAAACATGAATACACACGTGAACACTATGTACACATGAGAAATGGAAAAAGAAAATGCACATAATGTTCTTACTTCCTGGACTTCGTAGTTAGCAGCAGTGCACTGTGGGTTCCAGCTGTTTTTCCGCTTCCTGAGCACCAGTGATTGGCAGCTGTGGTTAGTTCCTGCTGCTGCTGCTGCTTCTGCAGCTGTTGCTGCAAGAGGCAATATTGTACTCCACATTACCAGCCCAGGAAAGGAGTTAAAAATCAAGTTACGTTTCTACTGAATTGAAGTAAAAACATTATCAATTCGATCATAATCGGTCAAGACCATCTGTACACGAAGAGCATCTGAATCCTTGTGAAGGTGATGAGAGCAGACTAGGAGAGGTTGAGGCGGGGTGGAGCAGGGGGAGATGCGGGTTTTAAACGAGTGAATAAATAGTGTGGAACTCATTAACAGCTGAGTTGCGGTCACTTAAAAATTTTTAAATAATATTTTATTAACTCTTTGGGAATTTCATACAATGCATTTTGATCACATTCGCTCCTCCCCGGCTCTCCCCAGATCCACTCTCTCCTCCCTTCCCACCCAACTCTGGGCCCCTTTAAAATGAAACCAACCAACAAGAATCACGAGTTCAAATCTGTGCTACCCAAATAATCATGAGCTTGTGGCCATCTGCTGGAGCATGGCCGACTTGCTAGGGGTCACACTCTTAAAGAAGACTAACTCCTCCCAGTATCTACCCATTGCTAGTAGCTCCTCAGGTAGGGGTGGGGCTTTGTGCCCTCCCAGTTGAGGTAGTTTTAATATATTATTTAAGAAGTTTCAGCTTTACCACATCAATTGGACTGAATTTGCATTGTGCTAAGATTTTTTTTTTTTTTTTTTTTTAAAAACTGCCATTTTTCAGATTGTCTTCCGGGTGTCTCATCATGAAATAAAGTTTACAAGATGATTCTAAAACAGCAAAAACAGTTTAATCGGTTTAATTTAAGAAAACGGGTTTTTAAACTACAGCATCTAAGAAGGAAAGGAAGGAATACCCGTGAGATGGTCAGAGGTTAGCCCATACCAGTGCTTAGCCATTTAAAATACTGCCACCTGGGCCTTCTGTCTGAGCATCATTACGTATTTTGTGCTGAAAGCACACTTACTTCCCTGTTTCGTGCCCCTGGAGGAGGCTGTCACCCTCTGTGAACACTATTTGTGACTTCTATTTCCAGTCACTTCAGCTTTCTCTCCCCAGGACCAGGCTGGCCTCCCATCCCCCATATGCCTGCATGGACTGCTGACTTCTGGGAGGCTTTCTCTGCCTCTATGAATTCATTAATAAAATGCAAATTGCTTTTTGAAGGGAATTCTCAGTGGAAGCAGATTTCAGATTAATTGCAAGGCCGCCAGCGGCTGGGCTGGGCCGCTGCGGAAGGATTGGATTGGATTGGAAAGAGCACCAGAGCAGGGTAATGAAAGAGCCACACTGCTCCCTCACCCTTCCAAAGCTAGTTGCCTCCTGGTCAGCTGCAGTGGCCCGGCAAAGATCTGAGCAAAGTCTTGTAGGTGGCTCCTTTGCTGGGTCTGAATGAAACTGATTCCCATCTTTTCATGGTTTTCCTGGACTCTGGTTTCTCTGCATCTCATTTTCCTGGAGGTTTGATGGGGTCTGGAGGCAGATGTCCGGCACTGTGGGTGGTGTTGCAATTTATGCATGCTGATGGAGGTTTGCTGCCCCCAGCTCCTGGCAGCCCCTGCTGCACAGGCATTCACCGGAATCTGCTTCTGCTCCCAGACCTCGATTCCTGTCTCACTCTCCTGACTTTGAGTATAAAATGCTGATTTGGCTCCCTACACTGTTGCTTGCAATCAGCCAAGACAGAGGGGACCTTCCTGAGGTTTTTTTTTGGTAGTGGGAGTAGAAAAAAGCCTGTATTGTCTCTTTTGGCAATTACTGAAATAGTAAGTTTTGTGAATGACATTTAAAAAGAAAACATTTTTACACAGTTGCATGCTCATGCATGTGCATGCAGAGGCCAGAAGAGGTCAGGTTGTCTTTATCACTTTTTATTGTTTATTGTTTATTATTATTATTATTATTATTATTATTATTATTATTAATTTATTGGCAGGGCCTCTCGCTGAACAGGAATTGCTAGATAGAAGACCAGAAGGTTCCTGGGACCCAATGGTCTTTCCTGCCCACCTCCCACCCCTACCCCACCCAGTGCTGGGGTTATTGATGTGAAAAGAAAGCCATACCAGATATTTATGAGTGCTGGAGATTTGAACTCAGGTTCTCTTGCTTTCACACAAGCTCGTCCATTGAATAATCTCCCCAGCCCCCATGTAAAGCATTTTATGCTCTCTATAAAAATGATATAACATAGGATAGTATATGATCCTTGCCTGCAGTTCCAGCTACTCAAGAGACTGAGAAGAGACGACAGCTTGAGCCTAGGTTTGATGGCAGCCTGGGCAACACAATGGGACCCAGTCTAGGAGAGGAAGAGGAGGAGGAGGAGGAGGAGGAGGAGGAGGAGGAGGAGGAGGAGGAGAAGAAAAGAGAGTGAGAGGGGTGTATTAATGTGTGTGTGAGTGTGAAGGACTCTCATCTCTCCACTGCAAATCATTAAACACTTCCCAGCATTCCCCAGTGCCGAGGGTCCCAGGAACAGCTTCACAGGCATGGGAAGGCAAGGAAGAAAGGGAGAAAAGACCCCTCTTCTTTGGGGAGAACCAGCCTCAGACTCACACATCATCACCCGGTAGCTTTAGCCGAGAAAAGAGGTCTGCAGGTGGCCAGTGTGGCTGCCATCCCAACTGTCCTCTGAGCCACGAGGCGCAGACAATGTCCTCACCCAAGTCTTAGAACCTCTGAGAACGAGTCAGGTGAAATAAGATGCATATTTTAAAAACAACTGATACATTTAGCGGGAGTCATAGTATTGGACACATTTGTACAAAGTGAAGCTATTTCTTCTGTTAATGTGATTTGCCATTGATTTAATTGTGTAGCTTTACATTTTAAGAAGCACTCTCACGCTCTCCTTCACTCTCATTTTGCAGTTCACTGTCCAAATTTGTAATTTTCATTAGCGAGTGTTGTGGAATATTGCTTTAACTGTGTAAAGCTGTGTTACATTTGTTTATACTTCATTTAATGATGTAAAGATGTGTTGCTGTTTTACCTTGCCTGCCTAAGGCACCTGATTGGTCTAATAAAATGCTGAATGGCCATAGCTGGGCAGTAGAGGGATAGGTGGGGCTGGTGGGCAGAGACAATAAGTAGGAGGAGGAATCCAGGCTAGGGAAATGAGAGAGAGGAGAGAACAAGGGACAAAGAGAGGGAGACTCCCAGGGCCAACCAGCCAGCCACCAGCCAGCCAGCCATGAGAAGCAGGAGAGCAGGACACACAGAGTGAAAGGTAAAAAGCCCCAAGGCAAAATGTAGTTAAAGAGAAACAGGTTAAATTCAGCTATAAGAGCTAGTGGGACAAGAATAGGATAAGGTTGAGCATTCATAACTAATACTAAGTCTCCATCATGGGAGCTGACTTGTGGCCCAAAAGAAAGCCTGTTACAGGGGAGAGTCTTACTGGCACCACTAGCCTATCAACCCCCCGGGGCGTGTAGATGGGTGGCCAGGGATCCATTCTGCTCCACAGCAGTTAAAGGTGGACAGATGCTCTAGATTTCAGGCTGTTGGCTCCTGAGAGTCCTCCTGAAGGGAAGGTCCCCTGGCCCCATCTCTGCCTGGGGAATCTGAGTTTCCAACCAGCTTGGTGACTGGGCACAGCCACTGTGCTTGAAAGGATGAGAAGGGAGCTGTTCTGATAAACAGGGGCAGGGTGATAGGGCAGCCATTTCCCCAGCTGTTATGGTTGATGGACTTTCCCACGGGATCAATAAACTCTACGTGTGTGGTCGTGGTGCTCAGTGGAGGGTATCATAGTAAGTTCCTTCTATAATAAATTTCTTTAAATTTTTTTTAAAAATTATATTTATATATTTTAGGTTATGTATATGCATAAGGACAGATTGCAGAAGTCAGTTCTCTCCTGCTATGTGGATTCCAGGATTTGAACTCTGCTTGGCAGCAAGTTCCTCTACCCACTGAAAATCTCACTGTCCTATGGTCATGTTCATAATAGGGCTTCAGCATTTTAATTTTGTGTGCATGCTTTTTGTTTTTATTTTTGAGATAGGTTCTCTCACACTGTAGCCCAGTCAGGCCTAAAACTCATAACAATTCTCCTGCCTTAGTTTTCCAAGCGCTAGGTAACAGGGATAAGCCAACATGCCTGGCTTAAGCATTATACTTTTTGGTTTTATACTTAGTTCAGAAAATTCGCTTCTAATGTTTTGACATTGCATATTACTGACAAGGTAGGGAAAAAGCTGGCGACATCTCCCCTCACTACTGACGGAATTTTGTCTAATCTCACAGTTACTTCCCAGCTTTGGGGAGTCACACTCTAGACTTGAGGTTCAGCACACAGCACATTTGATCCTACATATATTTCATATGGCCAAGCACGGGATCATTAATAATGGGGCAGGATGTGAAGCATAGTTCTACCACAGGTTGTCCATTTCTTTAGCCGGCATGTCCTTCCTGTGGTCCATGAGCCACACGTATCCCAGGACAGCGACAAGTGAGGCCCAACACACTTGTAGAAGACAGTGTCATATTGCAGTGTTAAATAGACACTGTTGCTAGGTAGAGCTGTGCTGTCTGTTTGAGGAGGGACTTGGTATGCGGTCAACTTCAGGGTGACAGTCTGGCTGCTGCCGGGCTGTGGTCTCCAGGCATGGTTCACAGCTGAGCCGAGGAGTTACCCAGAATTCACAGTTGTCCACAGGTTACACTCAGACCTTTACAATGATAAACTTAGATTCTGTCTCCCCATTCTCGGAGCAAAAGAACCTGGGCAGCCTGGGTCCATCTTGTGGACATGGGCTGTGTAGCAGGTACACTCATATTGGGGAGGCTAGTGGGGAGCTGGATCCCCAATCGGAAAGCCCAAAATATCAAATACTCCAAATCTTCAACTTTTTGAGCACCTGTATGACACAAATAGAAAACCTTAGACCGTGAAATTTTGTTTTCTGCACAAAATTGTGAAAAATGACCCTGGTTATGTGGAAAATGTATAAAACGTAAGTGAATTTTATATGCAGGTTTATTATATTTATGCAGATTTGCACAAGCCTGAAAATATTGAAATCTGAAGTACTTTTAGTTTCAGTTCTTTCTTTCTTTTCTTTTTTAAAAGATTTATTTATTTATTATGTATACAGTAGTCTGTCTGCATGTATGCTTGGACACCAGAAGAGGGCACCAGATCTCATTATAGATGGTTAGGAGCTACCACATGGTTGCTGGGAATTGAACTCAGGACCTCTGGAAGAGCATCCAGCAGCCAGTGCTCTTAACCTCTGAGCCATCTCTCCAGCCCTCAGTTATTTTTTTAAAGATTTTATTTTATTTTTAATTATGAGTAGTGTGTGGGCAAACGCATATGGAAGACAGGCATTGGATTCTCAGGGAGCTGAAGTCACAGGTGGTTATGAGCTGCTTGGTGTGGGTTCTGGGAACTGAACTCGGGTCCTCAAGAGCAGTGTGCACTCACAACTGTCACACCATCCACCATTGCTCCAGTCCCAGGTTCAAGTATTTTGCAAAAGGGACATTCAGTCTGCATATAGTCATCTAGGTATTTAAGAATTACTCTGAAGATGAGGATCACAATAAAGTGATTTAGACTCTGCAGATTGGCTGCGTAAACCTGGCACAGTTTGCAAACCTAGAAGGTATTGGCTTTTCTAAGTATTCAGCTCCCGGTAAAGGGCTGGTAAAATGCTTTGAAGAAGTATCTGTTTTGCTTGGGAGCCCACAGGCATTTTTCATGACCAACAGATGGCAGTGTTGACTTGCCTTAGACTACAGTGCTGTCGGCAGAGTGTTATTGTTCCTACTTCTGGGTGAGACACTCATCACAGGCCAGGGTGAGAGATCCTTTTCCTCTACCAACCAGCCCCCACTAGATGGGTCACTTGGTAAGGTGTCCTCTTCTGGAAGGACGCACCTCCATCTTTCTGAGGGGAAAGGGCAGAAAGCACAGAAAAGTAGTACAGACCAGCTAAGCTTCTTCGCATTGCCCCTTCAAGTTTAATTTAGAAAATGCTTGAAATTCTTCTTTCCCAGCTGACTTAATTTTAGAGCACAGAGAGTCTTACAGTAGGAGATGAAACTTGTTAAGGCACTCCTGGGGGTGACCTGCCCAGGATGGATGATTGGCTAGTGATGAGAAGGGGGGCAGCAGGGTGAGGGGCTGAAAGGATGGCCTAGGCATGGGTGCAGGCTGGAGGGGAAAAACACAGCAAGATGCACAGAGCAGCCCAGAACCTAGGAGAAGCAGTAACAGTAGTGAGCCTATATGGGCTTCCCGTGTGCCAGGAGCAGTTTCATGGAATTCATACCATCCCCTGCGAGGTAGACACTATGTATCCATGTGACAAACAGGGGGCAGATTCAGAGAAGAAATCTTGAACTTGTCATTAGTAATGGAGCCAGAATTTGAAGCTTACACCCAAGGGTTCTGGCTCTGTGTTCTGCCACAGGTAGTCCATTATTTTAGCCGGCATGTCCACACTGTGGTCCATGAGCCACATGCATCCCAGGACAGCTACAGTGAGGCCCAACACACTTGTAGAAGACAGCCTAGGCTGTAATTTAGTACAAACAGTACTGAGACCTTCTGTGGCAAACTGGTGGGGTTTTGATGAAGGTGCAGGCTGAGAGGCAGACTTCTCTAATGGACATGGATGGGCAGTGACCTCACATAGTGCCCAACTCAGGGCAAAACACCCCACCTTGGTATTTGGTTTATGTTTGTGGTTTTATTCTGCTCCACAGGTAATGTGAGGATTTATTTTGGGGTAACTTACAGCCAGTAAAGGGGTTGGTTACAGTATCTGGGAGAGGTGAGGTGCAGTCCAGCAAGGTTTTCTGGAGAACTCTGGCTCTGTCTCCATCCAGCATCCAGGATCATGAGGAACCAAGAGGCTTGGCACATCCAGATCTTGGGTCTTAAGGGCTCCCATCTCAGCCCCGCCCTAGGGGAAGTTCAATGGTAGGCATGGCAGTTGCCAGAAGCCTCACTAGGGGTAGTACTTCCAGGTCAAAGCTGGAACAGCTACCCACTACACACAGGATGTGGCTTAGGCCTCTATTCATTCATTTTAATATTTGTGCTCCTCATGAGAATGACAACCAGTAGCAACCAGCGTTCAGTGAATGCTCAGCACATTCTAGAGTATATGCCTGGAATTTTATGTCTTAGGAAACTGAGTCTGCTCTGAACTCTTCGTGACTCTGATCTCTCCTAATTTCATCACACCTTGGGAAGTAAGCATATTAGTGTCTCCATTTACATGTAGACATTGAAGCACACAAAGGTTAAGTAGACTGTGCAAGGTCAGACAGTTAGTTATAAAGATCTGGGATTCGAACCCAGAACTTGGAGTTCTGCCAGTGTGCTTCTCTGCATTTTCATGGCACATAAATGAGAACATTGTCCTTTGGGAAGGTCTAGAAAGTGGCTTCAGAGATGAATACTGACTACGAGATATCCAAGTGGATCTTGGATTTGAACCAAGACCTATCAAACTCCAAAGCTCTGCTCCAGGCTGCTATCCTATTATAGAAACAGGATAAGCAATTGGATCACAGAATCATGAGATAAAAAGGGCCCAAGGTTTGCTGTCTGCAAGCTGGGGACAGAGGGAAGCAAGCTGCTGGTGTCTTTCAGTTTGAGTTCTGAGTCTAAAGGTCAGAGAATGGGAGCAGTTGATAGAAGCACCTGTAAAAAGACAGGAGTGGCACACAGAGTCATGGACTGCAGGTGTGGCACCATCTGGCCGTCTGTGAGTCTATTAATGGGGGTGGGGAACAAGGGTAATGTGAATAGCCAAGGTAGGAAGGCAGGTTCTCAGAGAACGCTAGGCAGCTTAGAAGGTACATCTAAGCCTCTGGTTAGGTATTAGCAAGAACAGCAGCTGGAGGTTGGGCCTGGCTGCCATTTTCTACCCCTAGGGTCTTAGGGTTAATGTACCCTCCCTGAGATTTAAATTTCCCATGCGTGGCTGTACAGTGAGGGCACAAGGCTGCTGTGATAATTAAATAATACAGGGAATATGAGAAAACCAGGTGGATAGTGTGGAGGCCCACAAAGATTTCCTAGTGAGATCTGAGCTTGCTTTACCCAGCAGAGCTGCATTAGAGGATTGCTTGACCACGTGCATGGTTACCAGGTGTTTGGGAGGGTCTACACATGGATGTGCAGTATGGTTTGATCTAGCAAGGGGAGGTCTTTTGCCCTGCCCCTTGGCATTCCTATAAAAAGCCCTTTAAAAGAGACAGAAGGGGCTAGTGGATAAGGCCCTCCCGAGCTAGCCTGTGTTTCTGTCTCTCTCCTCTCTATATTTCTATCTAAGTATTTCTCACTTCTCCCTCCTCAAGAGTACCCTGGGGTAAAAGTGGGAGCAGGTCTCCCACAGATGGCACCACAAACAGGGACCAGGAACTTAGTGAAAGAGGGGAGAGGGCCCTACAGGAAGTTTGGGATTGTCCAGTAATGTTAAAAAATTAAGGTGGGATATTCTATTTTCAGGAGTGAAAGTGGAACACCAAAGTTGAAAAGGGAAGCTGCAGCATATATTTCTGTCTAGTTTTCTTTCTTTTTTTCTCTCTCTCTTAATTTCTATCTATAAAAATTAAAGAAAAAATTTAGAGTGAGGTAGACTATAGAAATATTGGGTTAGGAATATAGTTTAAGAAAAATTTTAGGGTAAGGTAAGCAACAGGACAGAGGAACTATGTCCTTGATTTTCCAACTTCGGGACTATGAACACAAACTACTGGGGAGCAATCAGAGAAAAACCTACCAAAGAAGAGAAAAGGCGGGCAGAAAAAGATTCCTGTGGAAGCTTTTGGCTTGGAGGCAGCTTAGAATCAAGCCCTGAGATACATGGGGAATTTTCCTGAGGTGGATACAGATGAAACAAAACCCTCCACTCCACCGGCAAACACCATCACAACACCGTACAATCAAAATTAGTTTCTGTTTGACCATGAAGTCAAGGTTTAGAGCACAGAAATTTTGGGAAAGACTTAGTAATCTCTCTCTAAAAAAACCAAAAAGTTCTTCAGACTTTTCTTGGATTTTTTTCTCTTTCTGTAGGGCAAAACATTAAATAGGGCAAAAAACTAAATTCACCTTGAAGACACGTCTTTCAGAATGGGAGAACCACTTGCAACTGCCCTAGTATAAAAAAAAAATCCCTGAAGCATTGCTAATTCTTACTGTTAGTGTTGTGTCTCTGTTTCTAACCAGCAGTCAGGAAGCAATTAGCAAAGGGCCAGGGAACAAGCACCTCTGAGTTTGAGCGCATTCCAGGAATACTAGGGTTCCTGCAGTTGTCAACAGCTTCCTGGAGCGTGGAGCTGAGGCAGAGGTGGTGCAGGACCCAGGGAAAGCTGCTAGCATAAAAAAAAATCAGGGTAAATTTGCCATACAAACAAAACTGGTCTGAATGGCAACAGTCACCAGCTGACTGTAAGCCCCAAGTCGTAGGTGGGCCTACACAGTGTCCACTGTAGGGAAAAGGGACTGGCTAAAGAAACCCACCCTGACCCTGGAGCCCAGAACTAAGGAAAGATGGTTCAGATCAGGGCAGAAAGAAACACAGTTTGGCTCAGTCAGATCTGAGCCATCTCTGCCCATGGCCAACTGACTTGTGAAACCAACCAATCACAGAGCAGGATAGTAGAACCCTGGGCCCAGGGTTGACTCCACCCCTAAGACTTCCTATGTAAACCACTCTGTCTAGTCAGTTAGAAAGAAGGCTATTCTCTCCATCCTGGACTCCTCCTTCCCAAATAAATCTCGTTCTCAAAAGAGTTTTGGGTGTGAAGATCTTCATTCATTGGCATAGAGAAGATCCTTGCTGAGATGTCCCCCAGTGGACAAAACAAGGGAGAGCTGAAAGAGCAGAGTAAGGAGGAGCTGAACAGAAGATCTTTGCTGAGATGTCCCTCAGTGGACAGAGCCTGCAAGAGAGATAAAAGTAACACTTTTCTCTGGAGCTGGAGGAGATTGCTACATTTCTGCAGGGGTTTCCCCTTTTGCAGAGTGAAGCAAAAGAAGCAACATCTTAGGCAGGAGAAGCAGAGCTCTGCTAGAAAGCCCCCTTAAGTAGAGGCTGAGCAAAGCTCAGCTGTAGCGGCTCTCCAGGAGAGGAGCAGGATTGCTAAAACCTGCAGGGAGACCATCCCCCATCACACCAGGTATATCTTGACTTTCCCAAAGAGTCAGGATACCCTTCCCTGCTGAAGCAGTTCCAGGCCTGACTCTCCCAAGAAGTCAGAAAAATTTTCCTTCCAGGGTTGGGCTGCTTCTTTGCGGTTCCAGCTGTCAGAGCTGTGCTAAACATCCCCAGGTGTCCAGGACACCTTCAGGGCAGAGCTGTTGTTCTGAGCATCTTGAGGTGTCCAGGATACCTCACCCTCCAGGGCCGAACTGTCTCCTTGCAGTTCAGCCATCAGAGCTGTCCTGAGCAGCTCAAGATGTTGCCTGACTCCCCAGGTAGTCAGAACACCTTTCCCCAGAGTTGTTGCAACCAATTTACTAACATTTTTGGTGCCAAAACCTGGGACATCAAACCCACAGAGTTGCAAAACTCATGTTTTGCAACCAATTTACTTACATCCACAGCTGCAAAAAAATCTGAGAAAGCTCACTTTTCTTTCAGGGAAAAGACCTTTCTGAAAAAGCTTTTATTCCAAGTGCTTTCATTTTCTTTCACTGACTTGGTAAGGTGGGAGACAAATGCCTGTCTGAGTGCTCATGGACAGACATGACCTGCTCTGGGAACAGTGTCAGGTGAAAAATCTAATTAGAGAGGTACACCTGTGAAACGGTAATGCAGGTGTCCCAATACAAGTTTGGGAAATGTAGTCTGTAACAGAAATGCCAATATTGCACTGCTCAAAAACTCTGCTCAAAATGTCATTTCTTTTCCAAATGATGTTAGAAAGCTTAGCCTTACCGCCTGAGAACCAGGAACAGGCAAACAGCTTGCCTCTAAGGAGATAATTAAAATGCTAACACTGTTTGTCAACAAGCTACTTTGAAATCTTTTAGAAAACAAGGGAAAGCGGTCCTTACACTAGGAGATTGATTCAGGTATGGAAAAAAAAAACCTTACGGAATTGAATTGTGCTAAAAACGCAAGAGGGAAATATTGACATCATTAAAAAGGCCCATGGTAATCCTAAAAAAATGCAGCTTTAAAAAATTAAGAATAGGGAATTTTACCCTCAGTCAAGTTTAAGAGCCACTGATAATTAGGCTCTGACTTCAAACTCTCAAGAAAACTTTCAGAATGATATCAAAGCTCACTATAAACTCTGAACTTTAGAAATGATTTGCATACTTTCTGTCTTGTTAATAGTTCAGTTAAGAAATCTTTTCCATTTCTGGAAAAGAGTTTGCTTTTGAATATAAGTTAGTTCTGTTAAGAGATTCTTTCTAGATGTCTGTTAAAATTTATAAAATAGTTCTATAGAGTTTTCTTTTGAATATAAAATTCATAAAATAGTTCTATAGAGTTTCCTTTTGAATGTGAGTTTGTAAAAAGTATAAATAAGTATATGTTTAATGTAGGTTTGTAAAGGGTGTAAATGTTGAATGTAGATCTGTGAAAGGTATAGATGTTGAATGTAAGTTTGTGAAAAGTGTAAATGTTAAATGTAAGTTCATACTAGAATTGTTTTATTACTCCATCAATATCTGTCTAGTCAAGACAAATTAGATAACATTAAACTTTAAAGATTAACCAAATCAATCACATTAGAAACATCTTGAAGTTTTTATTACTCTTTTACTTTCAGATATATTTGAATGCTTTTATGATCTCAGTAGCCCCTGGAAAACTTAACTGAAGGTGTCATAATTAGGGGAGTTTTTCTATTTTCTTCCTAGAAGTTTCTACTCCTTCTGTCTCTGTTTAGAAAAGGGTAGGCCTCCCACAAAGGGATAAGTCTCCCACAATTGAGTTAGTTTGTAAAAGTGTCTTGATAATTAGCATAGGTTTTGTTTACTTCAGTGGATACTTTGAAATGATTAGAAATGACTGTTTTCTCCTGGGAATCAAAATGGTCTCTTGAAAGTTTTATTGAACATCTGTTAGGAGAGAGTTTTGATTCAGGAAAAGGGCTTGGTGTACCTGACACTGCTGTAATCACCTTAGACCCATTCCAAAAAGGGTATTTCATATTTATTATCCTCTACTCCTTTACTGGGAGGTGTAGCATCTATGGAGAACACTGTGGATATTTGCAAGCTGAGTAGGGACCTTAGTCAGAGCTGAGTTAGGCTCTGTACCCCCCTCTGCCAGAGGCTGGTAGTCAAAGACAGGCAACTTTTTCTTGATCGCTTCCAACCTAAGTCAGAGTGTGCTTGATGGAAAGTGTATATCTCCATGACAGGTAAGGAAGATCAATCAAGAAGGATGACCTAAGACAGGTACAGTCTATCTGAGGAGCCTGGGGGGCTTTTTATATCAAGAAGGGGGAGTTGTGGAGGTCCACAGAGGTTCCTAGTGAGGTCTGAGCTTGCTTTACCCAGCAGAGCTGCATTAGAGGATTGCTTGACCATGTGGGTGGTTACCAGGTGTTTGGAAGGGTCTGCACTTGGATGTGCAGTATGGTTTGATCTAGCAAGGGGAGGTCGTTTGCCCTGCCCCTTGGCATTCCTATAAAAAGCCTTTTAGAAAAGACAGAAGGGGCTGGTGGATAAGGATCCAGGCCCTCCTGAGCTATCCTGTGTTCCTGTCTCTCTCCCCTCTATATTTCTATCCAAATATTTCTCACTTCTCCCTCCTCAAGAGTACCCTGAGGTAAAAGTGGGAGAATGATCTCCCACAGGATAGACTAGTGGACAGTGGCTTCTTGCCTAGCCCCCCTTACTAGATGTGGGAGTCCGAGTCTGTCTCTTGTGTCAGTGTTTGGGAGAGCCAACTGGCATTTAGTTTTCAATGTTCTGAAGGGATCTATGCTAACAAGACTTAAAATAAAGGTTCTATCCACCTGTGAGATTGCCCCAGCCAGAGCCATGGCGGTCACTTGACAAAGGTCAGGAGCTCTGGCTGCTGTGGGGAAGATCTCTGCTAGCTACAAACCAGGTTTTGTCACATTCCTGACCTCATAGCTTTCCCCCATTCCATTCTGAGCAGCTCAGGGTGGGTGACACATCAGTCTGCTTCATTGCCACATTCATAAAAACAGCCCAGAAAGAGAGAGGAAGGCTAGGAATGAACTTCATTCACGTCACATTTTGTGGTGTGTTAGGTACCATTCCAAGCATTACTATGAACTTAAGACTCACAATGGGACCTGTGAGAGGGGAATTAACACTAAAGCCATGGCTATTCAGCTGAAATCATTAGGCCACCTTCACAGTTTCACAGAAAATTCTTGAAATGCTGATATCTAGTGTCCCCTCAGAACTTTTGGAATTAGAGTTTCTAGGGTGCCAGGTATTGAACTCTAGGATCTTATGCATGTTCAGCAAGCACTTTAATATCTGAATGAAAAAAATGAAATCAAAGGAGGAGGACATGAGTACTTCTGAAGTATGGAGAAGTTTTTACTGTAGATATAAGGGAGAAAGCAGACAGAGGGGAAAGTCCAGGCTGAACACGGCTAGAAGACTAAACAGTACCATGAGAGGAGAGAGGGGAAGGAGAGCAAGAGAGGAGCTGCCAATTAAGGCAGTATAGGTCAAGAGACCAGAGTAGCCAAGATGGCTGAGTTATATAGAGATCAGACTGGGGGAGGGGAAGTGGAAGCCAACACCTGGGAGGGAGAGGTTTAGGGTAGGGGCGGGGTGAGAAGTTCTGGGAGAAGCCCATCAGAGTAGACTGAGGGGACAGAAAACAGTCCTGTCCCTCAAGGCTGGGATCAGTATGCGGGGGATTCCTTCCAGAGACGTTTCTCCAGAAACAGAAGTCAGACGAAGTCTTTGTGCTCTCATAAGTCCATGGAGAGGGACAAATTCTGTGTTTCCTTGGGCAGACATCTGAGACCTACCAAGCCAGAACTAGGGATAAATTTTACTTGATGTTAGTTAGGTGGTACCCTCTTTTAAGCTCCAGCTTCCAAACTGTACAAACTAGTGAGCATCGTGTAAATGAGAATGCTTCCTTTACCATGGAACGATCCGTTACTTTTGAGCCCAGCACCTGCCCTTGCTGACCTGCATCTCTCACACGGAAAAGCTGCCATTCAGGCTTGAGAAGACAACAGTCACTGCTGTCATTATGTGGTTGACTTCTTTCTGAAGGATTTCCACTTCCACCTTAGTCATGTCCCGCTAGACTTGGATATAAACTCTGTGAACCCTGAAGCTCATATCATTTGGGGGCCCTCATCCAGGATTACCCAGGAAGCCAGAGCTAACCAGGACTGTCACAAATGCAAATGACACGCCGGTTTCATCATGCCTCTGTTTCTCCCTTTTTTCTGCCTCTGGTCTTCACCACCCCTTCATGAAGCAGTGACTTGACATGATTTTTATGGAGAAAGGGAGATGCATAACTTCTTTTTCCTCAAACCTGGTTGAACTAAATTTTCATTATTTTCTTTCAGTTTTATGACTCTATGTGGGCAATGTCATGCACATTTTCAAGTTTGTCATCAAATGCTTGAACTTGCTACCAAGTTTCTTTTGTATGTGAGCTATAAGAACTTGGTGCATTTCCTGTAGACTTCTTCTAAAGTTTCCTGGATTTCAAACCTTGATTCTCCCTCACTATGCCCACACTTGCAGAACATTCTCATGTTGCTGCACACTCCCAGCCTTGCACACCCAACAGGTAAGATCATCTGGAGGGTGATGAGAAATATTCTCTGGCCGTTCCTCAGGACAGCTAACAATGATTTAAGAATGTACTGAAATAAATTGCCGACCACATAAAATGTCCCTTGACACCAAATTAAACATTCCCCTTGCTCAATTCCTCTCTAACCCAAGATCCCAAAATTCTCTGTCAAGAGGAAGCATGGCTGAAGGGGATGTGCTGTGGTTTGGATCTTAAATGTCCCTCAAAGGACCGTGTTATGGTCTTAGTGATGACCTTGAAAATTGTAAAAAGAGGGGTTGGGGTTTTAGCTCAGTGGTAGAGCACTTGCCTAGCAAGCGCAAGGCCCTGGGTTCAGTCCTCAGCTCTGGAAAAAGAAAGAAAAGAAAAGAAAATTGTAAAAGGAAAGAAAAGTGGTGAAGATTGTAAAAGCAGGGAGAGGCCTTACATCATAGCTCTCTTTTAGGACATGTCCTTGGGGGACATTTTGAAACCACACTTCTCCTTCACTTCCCCCTCTTTTTTTTTTTTTTTTTTTTTGGTTTTTCGAGACAGGGTTTCTCTGTGTAGCTTTGTGCCTTTCCTGGAACTCACTTGGTAGCCCAGGCTGGCCTCGAACTCACAGAGATCCGCCTGGCTCTGCCTCCCGAGTGCTGGGATTAAAGGCGTGCGCCACCACCGCCTGGCCACTTCCCCCTCTTAATTTCACTTCCTCTTAAACTTCATTTCTCTTCCTCTTAATTCTTTACTTCCTGGTCAGCGTGGTGTGAGCAGCTCACTCACTACACATTCCCAGCCATTATGTTCTTCCTTGCTACCAGACCAAAAGTAACAGGGCCGAACAACTATGAAATGAAGCCTCCAAAACCTCGAGCTAAGATAAATCTTCCCTGTTTATACATCAATGTGTCTCAGATACTCGTTATAGTGACAGAAACTTAACACCCGATGTCAGAAGTGAGACTCTTCATTGCCTGGGATTTAAGTAGTTCACGTTAGACAGGAAGGTGGTTTAGTGAGAGAGTGTCTGCCTGACATTCACAAGGCCCTGGGTTCAAGCCCCAGAGCCATGGAGGCTGCAGCAACAGTAAAATACAGACCTAAAAGCTAAGTTCTTAATGTCTATGCCACTTAGGAGAGCACATGGCATAGGAACACATTGTGAGGGCCTTCCCCAGCAAACACAGCAAGGTGTTTCTCCAGTCTGGTGATCTCTGCCTCAAGAAACAAGGCACATTTGTTTCACTGACAGTCCAAAGGAAGGGTGTGGAAAGAGAGAAGCTGGCCAGGCCGGGGCTGGTCTAACACCTCGTATGTGAATTGGTGTTACAGTGTTCTACTCCGAAGGTCCTGGCCGTGTGGATAGCTTCTTGGGAGAGCGCCGTGTGTCAGGAAATTAGTTCTTTTCTAATTAGAGGTGATAATGGGACTTGCCTGGCAAAGTTTGAAGGTTCTGAGAAGTCAGTGAGACAGGAGAAAGAATTTCTGCCAAGTCAAAAAATGTAGGTCAGCACAAACAGCCTGCTTCTAGGGAGAAAGCACAAGAAGACACTGTCTATGAACTCGATTCAATCTTGTGTTTTTTGAGAGACTTCAGATTTTCTGTTGGAGGAGAGAGGTAAAGGTAGCTGCCCTCTGAGGGTTCCTACCAGCTTTTTTTTTCCCCTGTAGTCGTGGCCTTTGACTCAGAGCACAGGCTGGGTAAGCACCCTTGGGAGAGAGAGTCACACCACACTGGGGAGCTGTTCATCAGCTAACCCCATGGACTTGACCTCTGGGAAGAACAAGAAAAGAGATGGACCCTGTAAAGAGTCCTGAGAGAATGTGGGAGAGTTGGAGCTCTGTCTGCTCCCTTTCCCCTTTTGGGCAAGAGGCTCTAAGCAGCCTACAGGGAATGAGAAGACCCTGGCATGAGGAGCAGGGAACCCGAAGCGGAAAGAGGTGGAGGCGGAAAGACTCTAAGAGACGGTCTTCACCGGCTGGTCTCTAGTTGACCTCAAGTCAAGAGTGAGGTCTTCTCTCTGCCACAGTGCAGCCGAGAAAGAGAAGAGTGATGTGGTTCAAAGGCTGACGTGGAGGGGACTGTGTTCTGGGGCCTTCGCAGGGACTGAGCCACTCCAGTGACAGCAGTCCCGGGACTGACCACTCAGTGGGACACACTGTCTCTCTCTTCTCCCTCCTAGTCTCCCTCATCTTTCTTGATTTCTCCCTCAGGTATCATCTAGGTACCAGCCATTCTTTCGTGTAGCTGGAGACAGAATTCTGGTGACCAAGCACAGACCAAGTCCCTGTGTCCAGGGAGGCCAGCTTCCTCAGTCACTGTCTGTATGCTAGGCTTTATTTTAGGGGTTCATCTAGAACCTTCCTATCAACTTCGCACATTGGGTTTACTATTCCCATTTTACCCACAAGGAAATAATACCTGGGAAGAACCCAAGAGCCTGTACTCAGTCTGTGAAATAAATGAACTAATGAACTAATGAATGAACAGAGTTTTATCAAGAATGGAAGCAGTTGAGCCAAGACCACACAGGGTTCAAGTGGTAGAATCTGTCTGGCTTCCAACCCGTACACTGCTTGGCTTTCCAGATTGGGTGAGTCTGGGGACAAAGGCGGGTAGCCTCCCTCAGCTGCTGCTGTCCTTGCTGAGTTCACTAGCGCCTTCCTTGGTTTCTCCTTTCTGTTTCTTTTCTCTTCACTCCCCTATCCTTCTCTTCTTTCTCTCCTTCATTCATTTCCTCCTCTGCCAGTGGCATGGCTGTTCTTCCCAGAATGCACTGGGCCTACAGAAGTCCCTGCCTTCCAGAGAGCGCATGAATGGATGAGGAAAGAGGGTGAATTAGTCTCCCTTGGGTCCACATGCCCAGGTCAGGGTTACAGAACTGTTGAACTCTGAGAAGATTCTTTCTATGGTCCCCAAAATTCGTGTCCTGAAGCTAACTTCAAGTAGAGTATTTTAGAGACAGCATCTTTGGAGAAATGATTAAGTTAAAAACAAAGCTGTTAGAATGGGCTCTGATCCAATCCAATTAGTGTTATTGTAAGAAAAGGAAACTGTGTATGTGTATAGTGTGTGTGTGTGTGTGTGTGTGTGTGTGTGTGTGTGTGTGTGTGTAGTAGATACATAATTATTTATAGGTGTGGCCATCTGGAAGTCAAGGAGTCTCGGGAGGGTATCCTGCTGACACCTCTTCTTGGATCTGTGGCTTCCCAACTGTCTGAAAAGAAATTCCTGTTGCGTAAGCCACCATACTGCAGCATGTGTGATAGCAGCCTCAGCAAATAACTGTAACTCTTACATTCTCACAGAGTGAGAATCTCTCTGTAGGACTAAGCATTTAAAGCAACGGCCGCTTACAAACACACTTAGGAGACCGGAGGTCAGCCTCCTGCGTTAGGGTCACTTGGGTTTGCTCTCACTTTAACCACTGTGTGTTGCTGTCACTTCTACTAGTGCGGGTCTCGCTGGAGGGCCTGACACAAGGCAGAGTCTTGGTCCTAGACTACCTGTGGATTCAACTGGTCTGGGCAGGGCCTGAGAACCACGCTTCTTATAGATGCTGAAGCTGCAGGTCTTAGGACCACATTCTGAGAATGAAGGACTTCTATTTTAATTCCACCATTAATTGTAAGTGGGTTTTGTTTGTGTTTTAAGCCTCTCATAGGACATGTAAACTGACCCTTTACCCTGAAGTGGGCATCAAGAGTTGAGGTGTCAGATGGGAGTTTTTGACCTTCTTTTTGGCTCTCTTAGCCCTGCTTGCACACGGGACTGAGAGTATGATCGCTTGAAGGAATAAGACAGCTAGACAGGAGCTACAACGGACATGCACAGCTATTCTGAGGTCTGGAATATATGTGACTAGAATATGATTCCTTAACCCCTGGGACTAGAGAGTGACCTGGGTCATCAGGAAGTTGAAAAGCCATTAGCGTGAGCCCAGGTGGTTCCACACACAGAAGCAGAACTTGGCTCCTGAGTGACTCTTGGGCAAAATGAAGTTACTAAGTGATGCTTGATGCTTGTGTGGCCTGCAAGGCTGAGACGTTCACTTTAAGGGAGATGAGAATACCACATTAAATGTCCGGCTCATGGAGATAAGGATTTATCCCACTTTGCCTTTGGCTGCCTGCAAAAGGACCACTTGCATTGGGTCCATCTTTCCGAACACAGACATATGCTTAGTGGCTACAGCTAAGTCTGTTCTTGCTAAAGAATCAATTAATATTCCATCCGTGCTCCTCCCCAGCGGATGCCACATCCCATCTGTGGGAAAGTTCACCTTTTGTGATCTCCAGGGAAAAGGATCTGTATTCACCAACCTTGTCTTAGTTTAAGGATAGAAGGTGGCCAAGGCTACCCTGCGATGCAAAGCCACTGTAGACTCCATAGTTCACCACTGCGTGCTGCCCTGTCTGGTAGAACATTTAAAAAAATATCAGAATCTGAATTTCTCAAGGGCATCATCCATGTCTTCTTATGCTGGGTCCCTTGCCCAGCACACATAGGATGTTCAATAAATGTGTCTCAAGTAAACTTATGGGAGAGTACTTTTCAGTGGGGAAGATGGGAGTCCGAGAGGCCACGGACTGTGGATGCTGGCTTGAACTGGAGTGATTGTGGACTAATGTCCTTAAGACAAAAGCCCCAGTGTTTACACAGTGCTTCACAGTCCATAAGAATAGTTTCTCGTCATTTCTGGGGGTGCACAGACCCATCTGTTGCTAATGCTTGTGCTGTTTGTGATTAGCACAGCCATCTCCACTTCACGACAGAGCTACCCTCTCCCCTAGTGACCTAAGATCGAGGCTTTGCTCCTCCCTCAGGAGGCCTCACAGTGGTTTTGAAGATGGCTGAGTTCACCCCTCTCTTTGTTAGGCTACTCACACTTCTTCCTGATGCGGCTGGTGAGAACATTTCATCTGGTGGCCTAGACTTAAATTCTGGACATTCCTGAATGCCTCCCCCCACCACCCCCATATTCCCTGACATACTTCCTCTTGTCCCGATTGCCTGCTAGGAGTTCGGATTAAACACACTGACCCCACTGCGCTCTTGCTATCTCCTCAGATACAGACATTGACCACAAGTCCTCTGTGCCTTATCTTCTAGGTTTGCTGCCCTGCAATGCAGAACACTTACTTATCTCAGTTTCCCAGGAAAAGGATCATATCCATCTTGCCCAAGTTTTGCTTAAAGGATAGCTTCTGGTGAAGGTGAAGGCCAAGATTGCCTGCCTTGCAATGCGAAGCCACTGTAGACCCAGCAAACCTGCTCACGGTCTGTTTGTCTAATTTGTACCAAAGTGAAGAAGGGACCAGTTTTACCACCCTGTCCCCACCCCACCCCCAGGACTTCACAAGGAAGAGGGAGGCCAGCAAAGGTTACAGGGCCCTTGATATTTGTACTCTGAGGCCACAGTCCCTTAGGCACCCCCCAGTTGGTCCCCCAACGACAACACAAGCAGCAGCATTTCAAAGCTACTCAGGGTCCCCAGGAGACAGGTCATAATCAAGTTTCGAGAGTGCTGTCCTATTCGCCGCTGTCCCAGAGCTTGAGAGAATCAGCGGGGCACTGGAGAAGACAAACTCTCAGGACCTGGGAGTTGGGAACCCTGGGCCCTGGACAAGCGAGTTCTTCCTCACAGCATCTCCAGTTCCCCATGGATGCCATTCTCCCTCCCTCCTCTCCAAGTCCAGAAGGCTGTGCTTGCCTCCAGGAGAGCATTTGGTACGTTGCACCGTACCGAGGGTATTTGTTGCACGGAACATTTTAAAACATATACATTTTTAAAATTTATGTATGTGTGCATGCCTGTACCTGCACCACAGGGATGCAGTGCCAGCGGAGGCCAGAAGAGGGTGTCAGATCCCCTGGAACTGGAGCTACAGACAGTTATCAACAGACATCATATCTTCTGCACGGAGCTCTCTCTCTTTCTAGCTCCCAGAACTTTTATTTGTTTTAGGTTCTTTTTTGAGATAAAGTCTCCTGTATACTAGGCTGGCTTTCAACTAACTATGTAGCCAAGAAATGACCTTGAACTTCTGACCCTCCTGCTTTGGCTTCCTGAGTTCAGGAATACAGGTGTTCCCCACCACGTCCAGTTCATGCAATGCTGGGCAAGCACTCTGTCAACTGAGATACAACTCCAGCACCCCATCCCTTTTGAGATAAGGTTTCACTCTGGAGCACAGGTTAGCCTTGGACTCACAGTAATCCTGCCTCAGCCTTCTGAGCACTGGCACTACAAATCCGACCAACCTCACCTGACAAGAATATGTGTGCGTCATGGTAAGGCCTGAGACTTGCTGGGGGGAAAAAATGAACGTTACATTTTAACTCTTCTTCTGCCAAACTCTCTTTACAGCCTGTTCCAGCTAGACTTCTTTCTTGGGTCCCAAATGACGCAAAGGGGCTGTGAGGGGTCTTGGGGGGCTCCCCAGTGTGGGGACCTGAGAGCAGCTGGTTGACAGTCTGAGTTGGGTTGGGAGATGCAGATAGGTGGCCTGGTCTCAGATCGGGGCCTTTAGCCCCGAGATAGCTTAGTAACCTCAGGGACCTGGCCCTGCCTGCCCATTTCTCTGTCCTCATTTGCCAGCAAATCCCTATCCTTGTCCTTTCCAGCTCTGCCATGTGCCGCATGAGGTTCCAGGCAGCACGGGTCTGTTTTTAGCTAGTGCCTCACGTGTTAAGCTGACTTAATAAGCTCTCTATGGGGAGAGCTTTCTGGAGAGACTGTTGCTAAGGGCCAGCCACACGTTTCTCACCGTGTTGTGATGGAAACGTGATTAGATGTTGATCTGGGCACAGCATAACCTGCAGAAGTGTCTGGCTGGAGTGGTCTCTTCAGCGGGAGCCGGTGGGGTTTCATGGGCTAAACAGGGCTAGCCTTGTGACTTCAGCAAATGACAGGGGTGCTAACACACCAGGAGGTGAGGGGCTGGGAGGACTCCGGGTGCATGCATTTGAAGGCACATGTTTACTTGGGCAGCTCTTCCCCAGCACAGCCAGGGGTCTCATGCAGCAGGAGCCATGTGGCTCTGCCTGCAGGTGTGGATGAGTAGCTGCCTGTGGGAATCCTGCTCCCTCCGCAGCCTGGGGCTGCAGAGTCCAAGTGTGGTAAAGAAAGGTGGCAGGAGAGAAGACTGGGCAGCAGAGCTTTGGAAAGTGAAATTTTGAAGCATCAGACAGGAGGAGGTTGGTAGAGGCAGAAAGGCAGAAAGGATTAGTGTGACTCAGGGCCCAATGCAAGAATGAGCCCCTCTGCAAAATTATAGCCCAGTCCTACTCACTGACTACCTGTCGTGGCCCGGCCTCTTCCAGAATGTTCCCTCTTTCCATCCTCATAAATTGCCGTGAAAAGTCGCTGCTGTGATTCTCATTTTACAGATGGAAACTGAAGCACAGAGGTTACATGGACTGTCCCCGGTCACACAGCTGATAAACAGGAGTTTGAAGTTCTCCATCTCTAAAGCATGCTAGGACTGGGACATTGGAAGGTGAGCTGACAGACAGAGGGACTGGGTGGAGAAAATGGTGCATTCGGCAAGAACAGTTAGCTGTCCTGAGAGTCTTGGCCTCAATCCTGTGGTTCAGGGGTCTCTAGAGGACAGCACTCCTTTGTCCATGCAGATCAGCCTGAGTCAGAGGTCTGGCCACTTACAGTAGAAGTTACACACTCATCACACACTGCAAGTGGAAACTGGCAGAAGTTGAGAATGTATTTGCTGTCCTGAGCCACTGAATATCACAACTTAGCAGCAACCACTCGAGAGTTTTATTGATTATGTCCACTCACGATTTCTTGGTTGACTGGAAACCATTTTGCGTCATGAAAGCATCTTATGGTAGTATAACATGGCCCCTACCCTAGGAAGGCTCCAAATTCCAAATCCCAAGTATGATTGTACTCAATGTAGATTGCTGTGTAAGTGGAGAGATTGTGCCATGTTTGTGGAAAGATCAATGTTCTTAAAATGTCAGGTATTTCCAAATTAATCTACTGGCTCAATGTGTTTACAATGTGAACATCAGAGGGAGTTGGGTGTGGTGTCTGGTATCTGAGTTTCAGTACTCAGGTTTGTGTTTCAGAGGCTGAAGCAGAAAGATGAGCCCAGGTTCAAGGCTATTCTGGGCTACAGAGTGAGACCCTGTTCCAAAGAAGGGAGGGAGGAAGGGAGGGAGGAAAGAAGGAAGGAAGGGAGGGAGGGAGGGAGGAGGGAAGGAAGGAGGAAGGAGGAAGGGAGGAAAGAAGGAAGGAAGGAAAGAAGAAAGAAAGCAGGAAATTGAAGGAGGGAAAAATTCCTAAAGTGAATTCTGTACAAACTGGCAAGCTGATTCTAAAAAATTGTCCATCACAAGGAAGTCAGGACAAGAACTCAAAAGGCAGGAACCCGGTGGCAGGAGCTGATGCAGAGCCCATGAAGAACACACGGCTTGCTGGCTCTACTCCACTGCTGCTACTGTTCTTGGCGGTCAGCCCATGGTACTGGCATCTCCAAAATGCTGGGGCCCCTTGCTGTATGTAACTGGGCTGCACTTTCACCAATAGCCTCTCCTGGGCTCTCTTCAGGGACTCCAACCCTGCCACACTGTGCCAGGCTTCAGATGTGTTATTTACTAGGCAGCGCTGTGTTAGTCATTAAGCAGTGCTCTTTACCGTGCAAGAAAAGCCACAAGGCACAACAAGACCAACTAAAAGAGTTTATTAAAGGAAGGGAACAGAAGGGGGTGCTTAGGCCTATGCAAAGATTGTGCAGGAAGAGAGAAGGGAGAAGGGATAGATGGAACCCGATTTTTTTTATAGGTTCCCCTGCACACATGCATATGGGCTTATGTAGCTATGCTACGCATGTGCATAGATTGCATGATCATGCTGCGTGCAAATTACGTGATCATGCAGCGGATGGATTACGTAGGACGTAAGGCCCTGGGATGACTAAGCCTCTTGCTTGGCTGCTGGACAGTGCATGTGCAGTCATGTAGCTGGGGGGAGTGGCCAGGAATTCTAAAAAGCTGCTCTCCATGACCCCTTCATACCTTCAAAACCAGCACCATGTGGATGACGCTAACACTACCAGGTTTGGCTGCCAGCACAAGGTACAACCTTGGCCATGTCTGGAACACAGCTTCTGTCTGCTGACTCTCAGGAAACAGTTTCCAGAAGATTTTACCTCAAAGATGCTGGTCTCTTTTTAGTCACGGCTAATTTCTCAGCTCCAGCTGACCAATGTTGAGTTTTCCAGCGAATCACTTTAGTGGTTCTGGTGTCTTGTTAATTGCAGCTGATTCTTCAGCCCCAGCTCACCAGAACCATAGACTCTTAATTCAAAATAACAAATGGCTCCTTTAGAGTCTTTAAACTTGGCTTTGAAACTTAACAAACTAGGTCTCCATCATCTGCATTGCCCTTAACATTCTTACCTTCCAAGTTCCCGCAGAACAGCCCACTGAGATCTCAACATTCAAAGGCTTTTCTAGTTCCAAGTCCCCAAGTCTTTCCACAATCCTCCACAATACACATGTTCAGGTCTGTCACAGCAATACCCCACTATACTGGTACTAACTTCTGTCTTAGTTAGAGTTACTACTGCTGTGATGAAACACCATGACCAGAGCAACTTAGGGAGGAGAGGGTTTATTTGGCTCATACTTCTATATCACTGTTTATCATCCAAGGAAATCAGGATAGAAACTCAAATAGAGAAGGGACCTAGAAGCCAGAACTGATGCAGAGGCCAGAGTGCTGTTTACTGGCTTGCTCCCCATGGCTTGCTCAGCCTGCTTTCTTATAGAACCCAGGACCACCAGCCCAGGAGTGGCCCTACCCACAATGATCTGGGCTCTCCATGAATCACTAATTAAGAAAAAGCCCTACAGGCTTGCCTACAGCCTGATATCTTATGGACACGCTTTCTCAGTTAAGGCTCCTTCCCCTCTGATGACTCTAGCTTGTGTCAAGTTGACATAAAACTAGCCAGTACACCTGGCCTGTAGATCCTCCAATTCCCTGCCTGGTGATGAAATCTCCGTTTCAATGCATCCGCAGTTCCTGCTCTTAAAGGCTTGATCCACTAAAAGTCGGAGCTACACGTTTATCAGAACTATTTATTAAGTTGTAAAACTTTCCAAATTTGTTCTTATTGATCAGTATTTTAATCAAAGTCAATTTTGAAATTAAAATTGGTGGACTATTCTAGATCATTTGCATTTCCCTGCAATTTAATAAATAATACAAATAAATCCTTTCCTCCCCAAGCTGCTTTGGTCATGGTGTTTCATCGTAGCAGTGGTAGCCGTAAGACACCAGGCAAACTGAAGCACCAGATAGAATCACTGGGAATAAAACAGGTTGGGACTGTGTGGACAGGCACCAGAGCCCATCCCTACTGGGGAGAGCAATCTGCTATATCCTCGCAGAAACACCCAAAACATATTCAACTGCATTTCTGGACATCCTGTAGCCCATTTCAACTAACTGCCATGTTCAGTTTGGGATCCGTCTCAGAAATCCTGATTCTGAGGGTCTGGAGTGAGACCAAGGAACACTTTTTTCTTAAGTTTCTTGGGTGATCCTGTCACTCTCCTTCTCTCTCTCTCTCTCTCTCTCTCTCTCTCTCTCTCTCTCTCTCTCTCTCTCTCTCTCTCTTCTCATGGCCCAATTCAGTCTGGACCTTTCCAAATGCCTCCGACTGTACTCTTCCCTCACATCTACAATAAAACCCATGTCAACCATACCTTAGAGTTGTCATGTCCTCATTGTCACTCAGCAGAGTGGGCTAGCCAGACACAGCGGCACACATCTGTAATCCCAACACCCTTGGTTAAGGCAGAGGGATCCTGGGTTTGCCTCTAGTCTGAGTTAGATACACAGTGAGACTGTATCAAAAAAGAGAAAGGGAGTAAAAACGAGAGCAATGGTGTGTGTGTGTGTGTGTGTGTGTGTGTGTGTGTGTGTGTGAGAGAGAGAGAGAGAGAGAGAGAGAGAGAGAGAGAGAGAGAGAGAGAGAGAGAGAGAGAGAGAGAGAGAGAGAGAGAACAGCAGGCTGGGAGATCAGGCATGGACTAAGCAAGCATTCTTTTTGTGTATCTGACATGCTTTTACATCTGATGGCCCCTGGGATTGACTGACCCTCCCAGGGCCAGCTAATTCCCTCAGATACTAAACAACTCCTGGACACAGGTCTTTCCATGTAAACCAACTGATCCAAAGCCCACGTCCCCAGCTACTTTGACCCAGCTCTCTCCCATCAACCCTCCTGCCCAATACTGGACCACTGAAAGGCTGGGTGCCGGCTGCTCGGACATCGCCACGGCGAAGCCTGTTGAAGTCATTCCTACATGGCTTACCCTGCCGCCCATTGCCTCCAGTGCAGGCTTTGCCTGTGCTTTTGACCCTAGGCTCTTCCTCCTCCTGACCCCTCCCGTGTCTGTCCACAGGTACCTGCATGGCGGCCATGCCTTCTGCTGCTAGGGATCTGTCAGTTAAGGTTTCCTCCTTCAAAATGGACATTTCCAGGCCTGTGTGCCTCACCACATTTGATTAAAACAAATCCAGGGTAATTTTCACACTGGCTGCCTGTGGAAGAGCAAGGGTCGGCTTTGCTCCTAACACTTGAGAGCCGTGTGTCCACGTGCTCTGTGGTTGAGAGAACTCGGTACGGGTCCCCAGAGCAGTTATCGCCGTGGGCACAGGTGTAAACATGGGCACCTGTCAGAGCTTGCTGTGACTCTGTCAGCCAGAACCTTTGTTGTCTTTGTTGGCTCTCTTAACGGGAGCTAAAGATAGCAGGATTAATTTTTGATTTTTCCCCCAGAGCCGGTCTCATTTGGTGACCAATTTAGAAGACTCTAATGTAATCGTGGGCTTTTGTGGCAATGAGTACATTAGGCCGGCTGCCACCTCTGCAGCCACCTTTGCCAAAACCTCTCTGAGGGGTTCAGGGGAGGTGTGCACAATGCTCGGAAAGGCCATCTTTCTATAAAAACCATCCTTCCTATGCTGTGCAGTAGATGGTGTGGCCAGCACCATGTGGCCCCTCATCTTCTACTTTATCTTTTTGTTCTTTTTAATCAATCCGAAGATCCACAATCTTTTGTAAAAGGAACCGCTGCTCTTTTGAGGACACTCAGTGATACCACTGCCAAGTCCAGATTGCCCAATAATAGATTGGCAAAACCAATTTTGGGGGGACAGGTTCCAACAGGTCTCTGGTTTGAAGGGAGTTAAGTCGATTTGATGGTGCCGGGGGAGGAGGCTATAAAAATGAATTTAGAGTTTCCCACACATGGCATTTTGTGCCACGGTGGTCACATATGTCAATACCAGGACATCTCCCCTGAGAGCCCAGAGGAGTCTTTCAAAAGTATCAGGGAAAGATGTTTTCCAACATCGACCATCATCAATCCAGCTTGGGAGACATTTTGCTAGTGACACATGTTCCTTCCTCTCAAAACAATGAAGTATTCTGTGTGCTAACAACAGAGCTTAAAAAAAAAAGTAAAACAAAATTCTGCATTTTTATAAAACTTGATTAAAAAATAGTATTTCAAACTGTGCAGTCACCAGACGTACACAGTTATCAAAAATGCACACATTTCACTTGGCGTCTCCAGCGCCTCCAGCTTTTTGTGCCTGGTCTGTTTTGGCATCTCCATTTTCTGAAGGATTATTTGTGTCCTTACCAGCATCGACTTTCTCTTTCTTCCCCTTGGGGGCCTTCTCCCCCTTCTTTGTAGGGCCCTTTTTAGGCCTGGGCTCTGGCTTTGGAGGAGCAGGTTTAGCAGACAACCTTGCAGATCTTCTCTGTGGCTCCCCCTTCACCGTGCCCTTCTCTCCTTCAGTATCCCTTTCAGACTTTCTCTGGGGCATGGCAGCTGCGGGGGACGTGGGCGCTGAACACGGGGATGCAGTGGTGCACGTTTGGTCCATCTGGGAGTCATTCTCCCTGCTTCTTCCTCTACTTTTAAGTCATTTTGAGTTGCTATTGACTGAATGCCATTTTTGTTGTTGTTTTGTTTTATTTGAGACAGGGTCTTTCTGGCTGTGCTACAACCTGCTCTGTAGACCAGGCTGGCCTCGAACTCCTAGAGACCCGCCTGCCTCTGCTTCCCTAGTGCTGGGATTAAAGGCGAGCGCCACCACCAGCCACCTAATTGTGTTTATTCTTTGCTGTGTGGGTTGTTCCCACAGAATCTTTTTGACATGAATAAGTACTATCCCTTTGATTGGGAGAGCACTAGAGGCCACCACACTTGGAAGAGTGACACGTGGATTTCATTGGAGGTCATTTGTGGAATTCTATGGAATCTGTCAATGCTGAACTGAGAGTCATCCTAATGTAGAAGAGGACTTGTCATCACTCAGATGTCTCACAAAGACAGTCCAAATTTTGACTCTACCCATGACGTAGCAGTGACCTCGTGTCTGTTTTCCCAGAATGTTAGACAGAATAAGGTGTTATAAACTATCCACCTTGGGGGAGTTGTAACTGTTTTCTGAATTACTTTCTCATTATTTTTGCTAACATTTTGAAAATGCCCGCTTTGGTATCTGCCTCCCGTTTCTCATCTTTAACTTCTCAAATCTGTCACGCCACCTCCAGCCCCTGCAATGTTGTGTTCCGTTTGAGGGGGCTGATATGATTGATGGGAAGGAAGGGACATTCAGGCTGAAAGATGACCGTCGAGCTGGATGCCCTGCAGGCCTTGGCTCTCCACTTCAGGACCCTCAGGATCTGTTCCTCCCCTGAGCTTTCAGAGCACTATGCCTCTCGTTCTGTTTCCTGGACTCGGCTTCTCCGTATCTGGCCCTGACCTCCCTGCAAGCCCACATCTACCCCGAGCCAGCTCCTTCCCACCTCTGCTCTGATGTCCCCAGAGCCTAGCTGGATTTACATTATTTTAAACCTCTAACAAGGGGAGACTTACCCACAGGAGACATGTGACTTGTCCCCAAGCAAGGAAGCTAGTAGCTGAAGAGAACTGGGGTCCTGCCCTGGGACCTCTCTCCACACTCGGATGGCACAGTCTTTTCTCTGCCAGACAGATACCCCTTCAGACTGTCAGCTCTCTGGGCAGTCGGAGTGTGCCTCAGCCTTCAGAATGGGAAGATGGAGGATTCCATCCGCTCTGAAAAGGAGCTCAGGAGATCCAGGCTCTGGGGATGGAGCAGTCTCATACCTAGATCCTGGCCTAAGGGAGGTCCCCAGGATCAGAACTGTGGTCTGTAATCAGCTACATGTGGGAGAAAGGTTCTCTTTGAGGCCACTAGGCCTACAGTAAAGGTGTACGGGAGTAGGTACTTCCAGCTCACGCACACTGGTGAATGGCTCAGGCCCAGCCAGTAATTGATGGATGGAAGCGTCTTATGGCCCAAGCTGCTGGTAGATGCCAGGAGGGATTGTAAGCCCTCAGAGAAAGTGTAAAGGAATCTACAACCTATGTGTCCTTTGAGATGACTTTGAAGGCTTTTAATACCTTTTTCCTGAAAGAAGAGGGTTGACGCTCTGGTTTCCTTCTCCCTCGGCTGATATTTTTATTTTATTTTATGATTTTATTTCCCTCAGAAGCAGGGACAGCCTATTAGGAAAAGATACACTTCACAGGAGTGGGCTGTGTGGGCCTGAGCAAAGGGAAAGCATTTAGCAGCTCGTATGGTACCACGTGATCTTGTGGGAGCCTCCACACTCTGCCAGCCTTCATCCCCTCCTCTTTGGAGGAAGGAGGACGACCTCTGCTCCACACACACCGAGACCAGCGAGCACAGTAAATGAAGCAAATGTGTCGTTTGGGGGTAGACTTCACAAATTGAAACGCATTGCCTAGTCAGACCCCCAAGGGGTTATTTCCCCATGGGAAGTGTGGAAGATGGAGCTGCTGAGATGCTACAGGCATTTTTTGACGAGTTCAGGTTTGCACCCTGCTCTCAATGTCGAGTCTCTGGGGGGGACTACAAGGCAAGGACCAGGTGGTTTCTGTCCCTGGTGCACGTCGCCTTGGTGGATGTTGCCTGTACCTTTCTCTTCACCAGACATGGTTCCTGCTGATGCCCCATGTGGTGCTTTGGATGAGATGCCCCTCATATGAGATGCCCCAGCCATATAAATGTGATTCCCATTTGGTGATACTGTCTGGAGTTAGGTTTAAGAGGTGTGGCCTTGATGGGCTGGAGGAAGCATGCTATGAGATTCCAAAAGCCGTGCTCCATGCCAGCACTTGGGAAGCAGAGGCAGGTGAATCTCTGTGGTTTTGAGACTGGCTTGATCTATGTAGTGACATAGGACAGTCAGGGCTACGTGGAGAGACCTTTTCTCAAAAAACAAAACAGACAGAAAAAGTCTTTCTTGGTTTCCAGTGTGCACTTTCTGCTTCCTCTTTGTGGTTCAATTTGTGAGCCCCACCCCCACCCCGTGCTCAGCTCAGGCTGCCATGGCTGCTGCCTGCTGTCCCTATCATTATGGACCTAACTCCCTGGAACTGTACACTTCAAGCAAGCTCTTCTGTCAAGTGCTTGGCATCCCTATGAGAAAGTCATGGTGTTTTATCCCAGCGATAGAGAAGCAGCTAATACATTCCAACTCACTGTTCTGACAAGTGTTGCAATATTCAGTCACTGAAGTGAGGAAGGACTTGGCCCGCACTTTTTCAGCTTCAGGGAATCCTGGTAAGGCACAGATCCCTGGGTCCTACCCCTACGGGAAGCATTTCTAACGAGTTCCCAGGTAGTATTGAGTCTATTGATCCTAGACTCTGCCTCAGAATGACTAGAATTGGGAGGTTAAGAGCCCTCTCTTTGGGGCTGAAAGACCAAAGCTGTCCACTGGCCTAGTCCCCTCCTGTGACTCCTTCCTTGAAAATCCTAGGTATGAATACTTCTGTTAGTGCTGATGGGTCCCTTGGCTGTGCCTGGCTTGAGAAGTACATGGGCATGTCTCACTTCTGCCTCACTGGTGTTGCAGCACATGGCAGACATTGTATGCACTTTCTCTCGGCATGAAAGGTTAGCCCAAGTCTGTAGCATGAATCTTAAAAGTTCTTATTAATAAAATCAAACCCGAGGCCAGTTATTTGGGGTCAATGCTGGTAGATCAGAGAGACAGAACAAGCCACAGCTAGCTCACCTCGCCGGATCCTCAGCTGGTCTTGTTTCCTCAGACTGGAAGCCTCTGTGTCCTCATATCCAGAATGGCTCTCAGCTGAACTGAGCTGCTAGAAGCCTGAAAGCTTAACCAGCCAAATGCTTAACCAGGCCAAAATGCTTCTAGTTTCTGGTCCTCACACCTTATATACCTTTCTGCTTTCTACCACCACTCCCTGGGATTAAAGGCTTGCTTTCTGGGATTAAAGGCGTGATGAGTCACCATGCCTGTCTGTATCCTTGAACACATGGATTTCTGCCTCTGGAATGCTAGGATTAAAGGCGTGTGCTACCACTGCCTATCCTCTATGTTTAATATTGTGGCTACTCTGTCTCTGACCCCAGATAAGTTTATTAGCATGCACAATATTTGGGGGAATACAATACCACACAAGTCTGACCATGGGAACCCTTTTCTGACTTGGTCCCTTTCCAGAATTTGCTTCTGTGGGCTGGGAGCTTTGCTGAGTACAGTCCTGTGACCCGGAAGAGTCTTGTATCCAGCCAATGGGCCAGTGCACAGTGATGGTGACAGCTGTGTGATCTAGAAATTGCCCATCACTGCTTCCTGCCCTCACCTCCAGGCTGCCCTGGCCCCTCCCCCACATGCTGACAAGTTACCTGCCAGCCTGTCCCACCAGCCTGTCCTCACTGGCTGTTTGGTTCTGCCTCAGACAGACCCTGGGAGTCCTCCCAACTGTGACATCACTAGGTACCTGTTCTCGATACCAGACCCTGTGTGGTTTTTCCTTGCCTAATTGTCCTGTTGTTGTTGTTGTTGTTTTGTTTGCTCTCTCTCTCTCTGTCTCTCTCTCTGTCTCTCTGTCTCTCTCTCTCTCTCTCTCTCTCTCTCTCTCTCTCTCTCTCTCCCTTCTCTCTCAGTTGGCGTCATCACTTTCCCATGCTCACAGCCTGAAGCTCAGTTTTTCTTCACGTTTTATTTCATGAAGGCAGCATTGGGCCTTGCAATACTTGGCATATAGGAAATAATCTGTCTCATGAAGGATTCTTGACCTGGCTCTGTCTATGGCTTGTTTCCTGTTGGAAGCTTAGCAACTTGTGGATACTTGATTTCTATAGACTCTCCTTTGAAATAGCTTTATTGAATAGCCATTTTTACTATATTAATCTTACTGAACCATGAGTGTGGGATCTTTCTGTCTTCTGATATCTTCTTCAATGTCTTGAAATTTTTGTCTTACAAGTCTTTCACTTGCTTGCTCTTGTGATAGGTGTTGTTTCCCTGATTTCCTTCTCAGACAGTTTGTCATTTGCTACTGATTTTTGGGAGTTAATTTTATATCCAGTTAGTTTGCTGAAAATGTTTATTAACTGTAGTTGTTTGCTGGTGGGATTTTTAGGGTTGCTTATGTATACTATCATATCATCTGTAAATAAAGATACTCTGACTTCTTCCTTTCCAATTTGGATCCTCTTGAACTCCTTTCGTTGTCTTACTGCTTTGGTTCTGACTTCAAGTACTTGAATAGGTATGGAGAGAGGGGACAGTCTTGTCTTGTTCATGTGTGCTTTCTTGACATTGTGGCCCTCCACACTGGCTCCCATCTAGTACCATCCATTTAGTGATGAACTGGAACAAAGCCAGAAGCCCTGCTGGAGAGATCATCTGTTGTCAAGCAATGCTTCTTCATTTCTTTGAATTTATCAAAAAAGTAAAAAAGTCCCCAAATCCTTTTCTGAAGACAAAGAACACCTCGAGTAATCAATCACACAGACCCCCTCCAGGGTAGCTTCCAGATACACATTTCCCAATGTTTCTGACCTCCCATCTATTCCAGGTGTCACTCTGTACCCACCCTGTCTCCTGGACTCCCTTCAACCAAGCTCCCATCCCTCAGGAGATCTGAAATGTTCAGAGAAGAGAAAACAGCTCACTCTTGCCTTGAAGACTCAAAAATTCCTAGTTTAATTCATAATAGGGCTTCTGTAAGAAAAGAATAACTAACTGAGGAAGAAAAACAAGCTGATTCTTGAGGGGAAATTGCATTGGGTCATTTTCCTTTTTTCTACTGTCAGGTTTGTGAAAACCAGATCAGTGAACCACCGAAGTGACCCAGTTCACACTGAGCAGCCTAATGACACACAGGAAGGCAGAGCGGGTTGTTTTGTATTACTGTGAAGTTGTACACACAAGTATCCTAAAATGCTATCTAGCAAGAGATCCAAAGGTGTTAGGAGCTATTTTTACATGAGAAAGTGAAAATGGAATTAGACTTTTCAAACCCTGAGGACATTTAGAAATTTACACCCAGTGGGTCTGGCGTGAGTTTTGAATTTGTCTTTCTAACTGGTCAAGGCAGTGAGTGCTCAAGGCTGCCAGTCAAGGGGCACACTCCAAAGACCACTAGTCCAAAGCCCAGCCTCTTAAACTGTGATCCATGACGCCACATGGGGTCGTGTCACTGAATGCTGTTGGTTAGAAAAATTCAGTATCAGTAAAATGTTCTGAATTTGCAACTACCAAAAGTAATCCAAAAATCTAGTGCTTAATGGATCCAAGGTGTTTATGGACACCCACTCACCATCTGACGTCCCTGCACCCTTGCTTCTGAACACACTGCATGTATATTTTGCATTGTATATGTTGTCACGTGACGCCAATGACCCTGCTTGAAATGCCGTGGTTCAGCTTTGAGACTACTATTGGTTATGAACTGTGGTGTTTTTGCAGTTTTTCCTGTTTCTGTGATAAAATGCTGGGATAAGGCAACTTAAAGAAAAGCAGTTCATCTGGGCTCACGGTTCAGGGGTACAGTCGACATCATGGGGAGGAAGTCACAGCAGCAAGAGCTTGAGGTGGTCCGTCACATTGCAAGTCAACAATCAGGAAGCAGAGAACAGCTGTGCTGGTGCCCAGCTAACTTTCCCCTTGAAAAAAAAATCAACTTTGTTAGATTATGTGGATGGGCATCTTGCCTGCATGTTTATGTGCACCATGTGTGTGCCTGGTGCCCACAGAGGTCTCAAGATCGCATTGGATCTGAAACTGGAGTTACAGATGTTTGCGAGCCATCATGTGGGTGCTGGGGATTGAACCCAGGTCCTCGGGAAGAGCAGGCAGCACTCTTAAGTGCCAAGCCATCTCTCCAGCCCCTTATAATTTTCTTTCATTGTGTGTGTGTGTGTGTATGCAGGCATGCTTATGCTCACTATGGTAAGCATGTAGACGTCAGAGGATAACTTGCAGAAGTAGGTCTTCCCTTCTACCATGCGGGTCCTGGGGGCCAAACTCAGGTCATGTGTCTCTATCTCACTGTCCTGGCTTTCTCCTTTTTATGCAGCCCGGGACCTAGTCCAGGGAACAGTATTGCCCACTTTCAGGATGGGTCTTCCCGTCACAATCAACATAATTCCCCACAGCTGTGGCTGGAGGCTGACTAATTCCTCACAGGTGTGCTTCCGGCTTGCCTGATGCACAGTTGCAGAGCCCATTCGGCGAACATGTAACCAGCAGTGTTTTATTGCACATGCAAAGTCTTTGCTCTCATGGAAACATCATGGTTTAATTGTGGGAAGCAAGCACTAACAATCCTTTTCTGCCACCGTTTCTCAGTATGTGAGTCTCAAATTAGTGTATCACTGGATAGAATTGCATTAGAATGTTTGGTTTTAAAAATTGAGTTTTGAATTGTTGACTAATTGCATAAAAAAGATTAAATTAATTTTAGCTTGGAATTAAGACAGAATCCCAGTAATTTCTGAAATGGCTCTAAACACGATTTAGACTATGTGTTTACATGAAGTGGCATCCTCAGCATTGAAGATGATAAAAATCAAACTATATCAGCTATGAAAAATATTTAAGATGCTCTGTGTCCTGCAGGATCAAACATTCAACTGAGATTTAATTCTTGTGTAAAACTAAGCAAACTGCCCATCTCATTAATACACAGCTCTGCTTTCCTCTTGCCTAGGTGGTAAAATTGCATGCATCTCAAATAATTATTTTAAAATACATTTCTTTAAGGTATGCTGTCAGGAAATGTTTGGTGTTTTACATGACCTGGGGTCATGGAAAAGTTTCTCAGTATAAAAAAATGTACCAGTAGAATAATAAGTTCTCCTGGCAGCAGAGTTTTCAGTCTTGGGTTTATTCTGGACTCTACCCATCTTTCTTTCTAAGAAAAAATGTATCCAAGGGGAAAATCTCCCCTCTATTTGAACCAGCTCTGCAAACTCACCCACATTTCCTCAGCACTTACATTCGAATGGCCCCACTGCTCACAAGAACACTTCCAAAGGAACTGTTTCCAATAGGCTTTAGTGGAATCATCATCAGTGGAATAATGTTGCAGCCCTGACTACAGATTTTACCTCTGCACATAAAAAGAGTTCTTCAGATAATGTTAGTACAGATAAACAAGTAACGGAGCAGCCCTCTCCCCCAGGATGCACATCCGGATGCATCTCTTCACATTTCCCCGGTCATTTTCCTTTGTACTCAAAGCCAGTAGGAAGTGAAGAAGGGTTTGGGGTGTGTGGTTCAAGGAAGTCGGGGAGAGGATATTGCTTTTTTTCTTTTTTAATTTCCAGTGTGCTCACTATGTCTTTTCTCCAGCTCAAATACACTGGAAGAGAATGAGAAGAACTATTATTTCCATGAAAACTTGGCTGTCCTTCTTAGTCACGCAGAGAGAGTAAAGAGACAGGCAGACACTAGAAGACAAGTCTTTCCCCCTCTGTCTTAGAGGTAATAATTTGAGGTCTTCAATGTTCAGAGTCCTCAACATAGGTAGCTAATAAGGGGGCCTTTGGATTCCTGGGCAATAGAGAGAAGTATACTGTGTATAACTTTAGCAAAGAAGATGTTTGTGCTGTGGTTAGATAGAGCTCCATGGGAGGGAGCAAGCATCCCCTCCAGCTGGAATGGATTTCAGTTCAAAAGGTGAAAACACCATGGTTTCCACCTACCTCCTCACTCCCTCACACTACCTCTTGGTGACCCACCAGTACAGATCCACCCTTCGGCAAACCTGGGTGGTCACACATCACTCAGTTGAGACCCCATTGCCTTCCTCTCCCCTCAGGGACTGCCAGTACCTCCCAGCAGCAGGCACTCACTTTTGGGAACTGAGGCGGAGGAGGCTTTGTTGGTGATGCACCTGTCACATCCCATTAGTGCATGGGTGGGTTTCACTGGGTACAGGAGGTATGTCATTTATAGACAGAAATTGCATAATTAATCTTGATAGAATTTTGACATTTTCTTGGCATGCAATTTTTCCATCAAGTAAAAAAACCTTTGGGAAGCAGGTCACATGGAATTTGAAACTCTGAAGTTCAAGACTAGGTACTTCTCATAACTTAGAGCAGTCCTGGAGGCTCATGGGAGATACACGCTCACCTTTGGGTTCTGGTCTTACACCCCAGGTTTGGCTGGAAGAAAGGACAGTGTTGAGGGCAGGAAGTTTTTCCAGAGCTGTTTGAGAAGATACAATGACTTTAGCGCTTCCCTATTCATTTTCTCTGAAAAAATTATTTTTATTGTAGAAATTCTGTAACTCAGGTATTAAAAGCCAAGTGTATCTACATTGATCAAGACTTTCTGAGCTGGTTGCATGAATGGATTCAAATCATGTCGGGCTTCTTCCACTCAACACTATGGGTGGGAGACTCATCCATGCTGTTCCTCTATGGCAATAATCTCTCATTTTCGTGATTGTGTAGAACTCTACTGTGTGATGGCTCTCAACTTATCCACTTCCCTGTTGATAGGCATGCTGACTACTTTCGGTTTTCACTGTTACAAGTGATGCTGTTAAGAACATTTTTGTACACCTGCCCCCCCCCAAACAATTGAATAACAATGCCCAAGTTTCACCTTGAAATTTTTTGGCACTACGGGAATGAAAACGCCCAAGGCATAGGGTTATTGATATTCTCAGCTTCAGTAGACCGCACAAAGCCATCTTCCAAAGAAACAGTAAGAGTCACTTGGTGAGGGGATGGGACCTGATGCTTTTCACTAATAGTCTTAGTGTTGTAAGATGTCCACCTCCAGGTGGCCCCTGATGGCGTGTCTCAAGGTATACATGAAAATTCTTGTCAGTAGGGTGACTTGGCTCTGCCTGTGTCTGGTCACATTCTTTGGGAAATGTCCCCAAAGAGGCATGGTCATTGGAATCTTTGCTCACAAGATGCAGACAGAAAAAAAAAAGGAAGGCGTGATACAATTTGGATTAAAACCATTTGTGTTCTAGAACTTGACCAGTAACATATTTATGTTTTATATAGACTAGTGAGAAAAAAATATTTCAGTTTTGAATGGCAGCCAGACACGGGGCATGAAAAGCACAGATTTCTGACAATGTGGAACTCTGTAACAATGTGTTGACTACCAAGCCCCCCAAACACGTGTGTACATGTTGTCAGAAGAAGATAAGAAGCAGCTGTAGGCATGCCTGACCCTGTAACAGCTGCCCCCCAAGTGACATAACCCCCTCCAACTCTTTCCTGGCAGATCCAGGAACCCTGGTACATTCCAAATGGTAAGACAAAAAGGTCATTGCCTTGTCTGCCTGGGCACACGTGCACACACACACACACACACACACACACACACACACACACACACACTCCCACAGACGTAGACAGTCAGAACCTCTTGCTAACATCTGATGAGAAGAGCCAGCACCACTTCTGGGTTTTCACGGAGGTTGTACATTTTTGCGACAGAAACATTTTGGGTGAAAAAGACCGAGGATTTATGCCAGGCGTGACACCAGTGATGGCTCAGCAGCTGCACTCTCCGCATCCACGTGAGGTTTTGGCACGTGACTGCATGTGCCAGCCTTGCAGCTGGCATTTTAACTTCCAATTGTACACTGGCCAAGGTGGATGTGAAACACAAAGGCAGCATGCCAAGTGAGAACGAGGAGGAGGAGGAAGAGGAGGGAGAGGACTCATCGGGGAGGGGCGAGAGGACTCAGTCAGCGGCTTGGAGTCAGTGCTTTAACCATGTGGCCCCCATGGCAAGGCCTTGAAAATACCTGATTTGGGCCCAGAGAAAGTGCTTAAATTAGGTTGTTAAAACATTCTGGTATGTGTGAAGATCATGCTACCGCCGAAGATAAATTAATTATGCTCCCACATTCTCAAAGGGGTTCATAGAATTTTCCAAAAGAAGTTGTCAAACTAAATAATTGCTTTAAATATTTAGCGAGCTGCATGCAGGCTGAAGTAGCTAACAGTGAGAGCAACTGCTGGTGCCTGTGAAAAGCTATGGGAGGCAGCTCTGTTCTGGGGTCAGAGGACAAGCTCTGGGGGCAGATCCCTGCCTCCATTCCTAGCTCAGGTGACCCTCAAGAAGCCACTGAGCTACGTCCAGCCCAGTTTCCAGAGTAATATCATGGCTGCAGGCATTAAATGACGATGCTTAGGTCTTGCATAGACTCACATGAGCTAGGATGCTAGTATGAGCTAGGATGCCCATTGTGGGAAGGGGATGCTGTAGGCGTGAAGGATGGCTTATCATGGTCCTTCCTCCTGTTAGTAAAGCAGGGCCCAGATACATTGGACTAATTTTGGCATCTTGTGGAGATGCCTGGAATATCTAGTGGTTTCTTGGATGATGATTCTTGTAGTTTTCTGACAAGAGACCATTAGGCATAGGCCAACACTATTCCTAAGTTCAGTGAGACTGGTGGCCTTTTACTGCTCTTTACAAAGAGACCCCAAAGGGCCTCCTTCTACATCAGAGACCATCTTTCCCATCTCTGAACTTTTGTCACCTTAATTTTCTTTCTTTCTTTCTTTCTTTCTTTCTTTCTTTCTTTCTTTCTTTCTTTCTTTCTTTCTTTCTTTCTTTCTTTCCTTTCTTCCTTCCTTTTCTTTCTCTTTCTTTCTTTCTTTCTTTCTTTCTTTCTTTCTTTCTTTCTTTCTTTCTTTCTTTCTTTCTTTCTTTCTTTCTTTCTTTCTTTCTTTCAAGACAGGGTCTCCCTGTGCAGCTCTGGCTGTCTTGGAAATCACTCTGTAGACCAGGCTGGTCTGGAATTCAGAGATCCACCTGCCTCCGCCTTCTAAGTGCTGGGGATTAAAGGCGTGCCACTACCTCGTATTTCCTCTTGCAGTGTAATACGGCATGTTGCACATTCACTTATGGAAAATATTTATTAAATGCCAATAAGGCCATGCAAGCACTGAGTATTGCAGCTTTTTATTCTTGAAAAGGAAATGAATAAAACCTCGGGCAAAGACAAAAAAGTACAATAATAATAAATAGCGAGAGGTATCCAACTACGGGAGAATCTACCAAGGAGTAAGGGATGGAGTAACAGGAAGAAAGGACAGGAAAGGTGACATTAGTTGAGACGGACAGTAAGTGTCTTTCAAAAGAGGTGACATTAGTGCTTGGATTCTGCCATCAAGAGAAATGGTATTTGTATGTGGGGGTGGAAGGGCCCCTAAGCAAGAAGGACCCATGTGAAATCCCACTGTGGGAGCAAATTGTGTTCTAGGAAGAGTCAAGGGGATGGCCTGGGCAGGAACAGAGTGACATAAAGTGACAGGAGGTAAGGCCAGAGATGAGCAGAGCCAGTGTGTAGGGTTCATATCCACGGAGGGAGGTGGACTTCCTGTGATCAGGCTGCATGACTTTTGTGGTCTGGAGAAGGCTCTATGTCCTGTATGTATCTTCATGTCCCTATTCCCTCCGTCAGCTGTCACAATATGGGGACACAGCACGTGCCACGAGAGTTGCAGACTCTAATGGTCCCTTCCGGTGGTGGGGGTCTGCAGCCAGGTGAACTGGTGGGAAGACTTGGAAAATGAAAGCTGATAGAGCCCTCAGCTGTCACTGCTCTTTGTGCTTGATGTGACATCTGGAAGCTTCTCTTCCAGATAGATAAGTAAAGAATCTTGTCTAACGCAGGACACGATTTTCTTGAGTAACTGTGAGTCATTTTCCATACTGTAGGCCATCTAGGAAATGCGACTGATGAATCTCATTCAAATACAATTGATATTTGTCAGTGTTCATTGCCTGACCTGGGCCCAGGCCACCTTGGCAGCCACCCTTGCCCATTAATTATTAACCTCCTTCACTTGGGCTAGACATGGTCCCAGCTATTTGGGGGGCTGAAGCAGGAGGATCAGTTGAGCTTATCCATTCCATGTCAGCCTGAACAGCATAGTGAGATTTTGGTCTCAAATAAAATGAAACAATCTTTCACTTAGGCCTGGCTCTTCTAGATAAAGAATGAGAGGGAACTACTACATTTCATAGCAGAATAAATAAATTTTAAAAACCTGACATAAAGAAGGATGCATAGCCCCACAGAAGGAAGGTTAGCTGGGTTTTAAACATTCTGTGTCCTGGCACCTACAGGCATTGTACTGAGTACATTATAGATGTCATTCTTGGTTCCTTTTGCATCTGAGAGAAGAGAATACCACTGCTTAGAGGGCAGCTACCCATAACTACCAGGCTGTGAAGGAAGTATTTCTTAGACCTCACTCCTGTGGGAGCCCGACACCCTTCCATTGCCATACCGACCTGAGGGCAGCATGTGGCTTCCCTTCTTCTGGCACCAGTCAGAGGACCTGCTAGAGTGTCTGCTGAGCTGTGGGCTGGGGTGACAACAGAGCAGATTCAGGTTTTCACTCTCTAGCTACCCGGCATCTAAGTGGAGCTTTATCCAGAGACATATACCCATTCTATCCCACGTGACAGGGATGAAGCCTGGGGATTAAAAAGGTGTTTGCCAGAGATGAGGATACACAACTGGATTTTAAAATACTAAATGTCAGGGCCAGTAGTGTACCTAAGTGTCATACTATCTACTTCTCTAGTATGAATGATCCACATCTAGTATATCAATCCACAGCACTATTAAAAAACAAATCAACAAACAAAAGCCCCCAAATAAAAAAAATCCAAACTGTCTTTCTTTTTGGCCCCTAGCTTGCTTCGTTGAGGGATATGTCTTTTTTCTTCCCTTATCCAAACCTTACTCAAAGAATGTTGGGTTCCTAAAAACCCCCAATGCAAGAAGAAAAAAAAAAACAGGTCCCTCCCCCAAATAAGACATTTTATTGTTGTTGGAGGGAGGGGCAATGTCTTCTCCTTCACCTTCAAGGGAAATGGCATCCATCTCCAACCAGGAAATATTTGCTTCGGGACAACACAATCACTCTGGCATTCTGACCAGACTCCAAGGCGTGAGCCTAAGTCATCACAGTGTCATCGTAACCCCAAGTTCAGAACAGCTCAACCTCCTCTCAGGGCTCCATTCTCTAGAGTCCATGGCATTTGCTTGTGAGGTGGGCAAATCAATTTGTTATTGAGTTCTGCTACATCAGGATCAGTATCTTAGTAGTTATCTTCCTTAGATAATGCAGTGAAAGCCTTTGTTCAAGCCTTAGACAAATGTAGGTCAGAAACTACTTATAAATTTCAAACTAAGCAAAACAACATGGCTAGGCCTCTTTCTTTCTGTACAGAACAGAAATGGAACATACCTACTGCCAGGATTATTTTGAAAGTTAAATGAGGTCGTGTGTCTAGAACACCAGCTTTTAAGCTGGACATATACTAAAACCCTCTGGAGAGTTATAAGTGACATTGGTGTCTGCATTTGATTGCTTTGGTCTGGGCTTCAAGCTGGGTAACAGGATGTTCAAGCAGTCTCTAGGTGCCTAGAAGATGCAGCCCCAGTGAAAGCCAGTCATGTCCAGGGTATGGACAGTCAGAAAGCCATGTGGAGAGCTTTGCAGAGAGGTAGACATCTAAAGTCTCAAATAATTTGGAGAATTACCTCTGCTCTGTATATTTAAAAAGGAATTTTCTCTGCTGTTTCAGATGACTCTTGTTTTTTCATCCATGATTACAGTCAGCAACTTTCCATTGCCACTGTTGTATGAACTATTTGATAATGCCCTCAAATTCGATAATGGGAATTGACCTCCATGATGGGACAAATTACAGGTCTCAGAGGCACAGTGTGGGTGACCAGGATTTAGCCATCTTTTAATTCTCAACCGATAGTTAGTGCCTAGCACTGAGCTATCCCATCCTATTAAATAATAATAAAAAATATCCTTAGTCCAGCTTAATTTGATTTGAAATTAATTCTCTTTGGTTTCCTGGCCCCCAAGTCCCCCAGATTGGAGCAATTGTACCTGAAGAGTGCCTTCTGGGTTACTCAGGCAATCACACTCCAATTGCTAACAGACTGGAGAATTTCAGCCAAGCAGGATTCATTCTTCAGACTGATTATAAGTGGGTGGAATGGAGTAATTCCCTGCTTCAATTGAACGTATTTTTCTGCCTCATGCTTTTTAGCCTTTGAGCAGTCAAGGATGTCTTTAATGCCTCAGCTGCTTTTAGTTTAGCAAGGGAGTGGCTACTTTTTTGATCCTTAAGCTTTTGTGGGAGAGGGTGACAATGTAACCCGGCTCCTGCAGGATCAACCTTTGCATCGGTGAGGGATGGGAGCACCTCTGGTCCTGTGTGTAAACACACAAGGCAGAAGCCCCTTTTCTACCACCAAAATCAGCCGAGAAACCATGACAGGAGAATTGGAAATAGATGTTACTGGAGAACAGCAAAATTCTTAACAAGGTAACTCTTCTGTTCTTAATCGAAATCAAATCTAACATTCTGTGTATAAATAGGAAGGTCGCTCATCACAAGCTTGAGTGATGTGAGCCAGCTGAACAAAAGGGTCCCATGACAAGGTGTTTGCCTTTTTTATGCAAATGTCAAATAAATATTCATGAAGCTTTATTTTAGGGAGAGAAATTTTAAATGGCAAAACTATTTAAGTTTGATTTCACATGGGCACAAATATCTTAAATCCTCTTGGGAACAAGAAAAGGGTATAATTATACATTTTTAAAAGTGCAGGTGTGGGTGTGTGTGCTCATACCTACACACCTATTTTCACAGAGAATCAGATACAGAATCATGATCGATTCTCACCAGGTGAGGGGCCTGGTGATTTGGAGAGCTCATGGGACACTTATACAGAAATCTCTTACTTTTCCCAGGATTACCTACGGCCAATCACAGCCACATGGCGGTTGGCCTAAGGTTATCCAGCAAAGCTAGTAGTTAGTCCTGTTTTCTTCCAGCTGTGAGCAGCAGACATAGACAAAAAATCTCCTTTTCTTTTTATTGAGAAAAATATCCAATAGCCAGTCAGGAAAAGACTCTAAGTGACCTCTGTGCGCCATCACCCAGCTGCAGCAACTACCACCTTTATAGCCCATCTGGATTCATTCATAATAAACCATCTCCATTCCCAGATTTGTTTGAAGGAAGTCCCAGATATAATATCATTTCATCAATGTCCTTTTTTTTTTTTATGGGAAGTGGAGGGTACGAGGTCTCCTGGATCTCAGACTGGTTTTGAACTCACTCTGTAGCAGATGATGACTCTGAACTCCTGCCTTTCCTGCTTCCACCTCCTAAATGTTAGAATTACAAGCATGTACCACCATGATTTTTGTTTTTAAATGATGGAGATTGAACCCATGGCTTTGTGAATGCTAGCAAACATTCTACCAACTGACACATATCCCCAGTCCCAAGCTTTTGGTTTTCAAACCAGAACTGAAATAACCAATCCTGTGTAAATCAAAAATATTAATTAATTCCTATGTAGTCATAAACAGTTGGGCCCATCCAATTCTATAACTAGTCGAATAAATTATTTGGCTGAACTGAATTCATTTTCTTAAACCGTGTGTGAACCACATACAGCTGCTGTTCACAAATTCTTCTGAGCATAAAGTAGCAAAACTAGGAACCGGCTTCGCATTAGAAAAAGCTAGATGCCGACCCTAACCTGAATTCCCCTTCCAAGAGCTGTGTCTCTGTCTGTAGCTTGGCAAGCGTTCCAGGTCTCTGTTTTCTCACAAAACACGTTTAGACTTTGATGTGGCGTCTGTGTAAGTATGTCTGTTGCTTATGGTGGTTGTGGTTTACATAATGTGAACATTGTTGTCTAAATGTTTTGAGGTAAGTTCATGGGAGGAACATTAGGATAATTGGAAAGTATCAATGAAGGCTTTGTACATTGTGCTGGGCTTTTACTATCTGAGGTAACATTTCTCCACGAAAAATAGTGTTTGATCTTCACATCTCACAAAGGGAGGCTTTTAAATATGGCTCATGTCTTGAATTGCACTTACAAATGGTGATTGTGCCTTTAAAAATCTTTTCATGTTGCTCAAATCATTTTAGAGCTATTTAGTCATTTCTGGTGATTTAATTAAAATATAATTAATGTGGGAAAAAGAATTAATTCTCATTAACTTGGGCAAACTGAGGTAGCTGGTCTGAATTTTAAATATGTTTGAGGGAACGTCAAACCTTTTTTTTTCCTTTTTTTTACTGTTTCCAGCTACACACACTGAAACCAGTCCTGAAGTATTTATGCACAAAGAACAATGAACAGAAATATTCCGGACAGCAGCTCCTGCTCGCAGGGAAGAGGTTGAGAGAACTTTATTTACATGTTTGATAGTCAGATGACATGTATGTCTGAGTCTGATTTGAGCTATGACTTGTCACAGACCTTTGCCTTCTGTGTTATGAAAAGGTGAGAATTGTAGATATTCCAGAATTTAAAATCCTCAATGACTAGAATGCAAACTAATGAAAACTTAACTTTTTTTTTAAAAAAAAGCATACCTGTTTCCACAATGGAGAGTAACTGGTGTAGGGAGCCACATTGTCTAGATGCTTGAGGTTCATGTGCTTTCAAGCATAAGAGGAACATTTTCCTTAATGTCTATTAAATTCTTTCTAAAATAGCCCAAATACTCCACTATGTTTTAAGTAAGAGATTTAAAACAAACTTTTTTTTTTAAACAAAAGGTATGAGTTATTTCACTTGTTCAGAGGACTTTCAAGGACTTTGGAATATTTTTTATCAACTCAAAATCAAGTCCCTGAAAGTGTGTGTGTGTGAGTGTGTGTGTGTGTGTGTGTGTGTGTGTGTGTGTGTGTGTGTGTGTGTGTGTTCCTATGTATGTATTCTGTGTATTCCTCAGTTCACAGACTTTCACGGTTACTGTGGTCACTGTGTCCCCCAGATTTTAACTTGATAAGTCTACAGACTTCTGTCTCTTGGGAAATCAGATAATCTCACTATCATAAAAATATTTATGTGGCTGTGGGTGGGGCTTCGTGAGCTCCATTGAGAATGGGCTGCGGATGCTCACAGAGGTCTCCAGTACTTCTGCTTGGAAGGTTTTGTGATCATTCCCACTCACTCCTTGGACCTTTCCTGTGGACCCTGCATAGGTAAGGGCAAAAGCACCAGTGTTCTGAGCTCAAATGGTACTCTTGTCTTCTGTCTGGCTATTCCTCTTCAGACTGAGAGAAAGGATTAGGATTCTACATATATCACACAAACTGAAGGACATGTATTAGAGCATGAAAGTGATGGGTAGAAACTCAGGGTCCCTGAAATAAAACTAATTAATTGCTAATCAAATCAAGTGTTTTAAACATTTTATCACTGAAAAACTTATTAGCATCATAATTATGAAAGGTGCATTTATTCTTTTTTTTTTTTTTTTTTTTTTTTTTTGTTTTTTTTCGAGACAGGGTTTCTCTGTGTAGCTTTGCGCCTTTCCTGGGACTCACTTGGTAGTCCAGGCTGGCCTCGAACTCACAGAGATCCGCCTGGCTCTGCCTCCCGAGTGCTGGGATTAAAGGCGTGCACCACCACCGCTCGGCTGGTGCATTTATTCTAAATTTTCATCTTAGTCAGGAAAATCAATGGAGCTACTGAAAGGTGAGCCCTCTCTAATTTGGACACCATTTTGGGAGTCATATATGCATACTTATGTATTTATTACTTCTATAACCTGATGTCTTTTTTACCTCTATATTTTCAATAGTATTCCTTAGTTGTACCCAGAAAAAGATCCCCGCCCCATAATCGTGTAGGTTGAATAATGCTCGCCATCTTTCTAAATTGTCCACATCCTAATCCCTGGGACTAAACATGACAAGAGGGATGGTCCAGACGAGATGTGGTGACGGACCCTATAATGGGGACAGTCCTGGAAATCATAAGGATCCTTGTAAGAGGGAGGCAGGAGGGTCAGGCTAGAAGGCAGGGAAGAGGAAAGACATGGTGTAGAGTGCCAGGACCATGGGACAGGGGCCTCCCCTCAAACAGCGTGAAACCTATTATGAGTTCTTCCTTTCAGCCTCCAGAAGAAAGCAGCCCCTGATGTAGCTCAGTGGGACTGATCACCGACTTTGAATCTCAAGAACTGTAAGATAATAAACACATTGTGTGTGTGTGTGTGTGTGTGTGTGTGTGTGTGTGTGTGTGTGTGTTTCATGCTTTATTTACTGTGTGTGTGCGTGCACACGTGCACACGTGTAACTATGAAGGAGTCAGAGGACAACTTGTGGTAGAAGGTTCTCTTCTTCCAACATGTAGGCTTGACCTTAGGTTGTCTGGTTTGTAGTTGGTTTTTTTTACTCTTCACTCTTTGGGGCTCCACCCAGCTCCCAAACAAATACACATAGACATATTCTTACCTATGAATGCCCAGTCTTAGGTTGGCTTGTTTCTAAGCCAGCTTTTCTTAAGTTATCCCATCTACCTTTTGTCTCTGGGCTTTTGCCTTTCTCTATTTCTGTATAACTTTTCTTTCCTTCTTATTCCATGTCTGGCTGTGTGACTGGCCCCTGACACCCTCCTCTCCTCCTCTTCTCTCTCCTCTCCTCTTTTTCTCCTTCTATTTATTCTCTCTGCCTGGCAGCCCTGCCTATCCTTTCTCCTGCCTTACTATTGGCTGTTTAGTTAGACCAATCAGGTGTTTTAGACAGGCAAAGTAACACAGCTTCACAGAGTTAAACAAATGCAGCATAAAAGAATGTAACCTGTCTTTGTATCATTAAACAAATATTCCACAGCATAAAAAAGAACGTAACACATCTTTAACTAATATCCCATAACACTGGTTGGTGATAGTTGCTTTTATCTGTGACACCATCTCCCAGCCTGAATTTCCTGTTCTTTTTAATGTCACTGAAATTGCAATGACTTATTGGAGCAGCAACAGGACACCAACACACATGGAAAGGAAGGTTTTTGTGACCTCCTGCTTCATGCACATTAGAATGAATTAAACACGAAAGTCGGATGGCACAGCTCTTCCCTAAACCATTATCCTGTTTGCTCTTAGGCACAACAGGAGACACAAGCTTTCTTTGTCTTTTTCAATTGCCAAATGAATTCTTAATTTAGCATGAATCAATCTAAAAGAAGGAAATGTTCTTCTTAAGCTTAAAAAACCCTCTGTGGATAAAAGCTGGCCTTTCACTCCAGCGAGCTCCCGTGGACATGGCTTCCACTGTTTACTGCTGGACTTTCTGTCCCTCCCCGCCAGCAAGCCTGTATTGGAGTGAGTCATCCTTCATCCTGAAATATGCAGCAGAGTGGTCGCTCTCACGGAGAGATGATTGCCAGATCCCACGCCATGGCAGCTCCGCGCTACGGTGATTAAGAGCTGATTAAGAGCTGACCTTGCTACTGTGCATTAAGAACCCTGGCAGGAAATTGAACTAGAAATTTGGAACAAAGAGGCCAGGACTGCATTTGTGACTATTGGAAGTAGGTCATGGTTCTGTATTGTCTTAATACTAAGGCAAGATTTCCTTCCCTTGATTTATACTCTCCTCACTACAAGTTTTTCTTTCTGTTATTAATGTGCTGTGTCACAAGTGATTTTGAATATAGAGAAAATTAGGAAAAATAAAGCATAAATCTGTCTTTAAGAGTCAGGGTTTGTTGTCTTTTCTTGCAGTTTTTTGTTTGTTTGTTTTGTTTTTTGTTCTTTTGCCTTTTACAAGTAGTCATTTGGTCTGCTGCATTCTATTCCTGTCTAGATAGGTTTGCATCTATCTTTCTTCATTCTGTGTAGATGTAATTCTGAACAGTCTTATTAAATGAGAAACACAGAGCCAAATGCAGAGTTAAAAGCCCCAGAGATCAGAGAGCAGTAGCCAAGAGCTGAGACCACCTTCTTACCACCCCTGCCACTGCCGTCCTTCCCCTGAGAAAGAGACCTACTTCCTGTGTGTCTGTACTTTTATTGACTTTCTGTTCTGCCTTCGCATTTGTTGTAAACCCAACAACATGATCTCCTCATCACTGCCTGTCTATACAGACCTCCAGGTCTCCATGGTTGGTATTGAGATTAAAGGCGTGTGTCTCCAAGCTGGCTATGTCCTTGAACACACAGACTCTGCTTGCCATGTGATCGGATTAAGGGCGTGTGCTACCATTGCCAGACTTCTGCTAAATGGCTTGCTCTTAGCTCTGACCCCCAGGCAACTTTATTTATTAACATACAAATAAAATCACATTTCAGCACAAATAAAATATCAACATAATTCTGTCTCTGTGTCTCTGTGTCTGTCTGTTTGTCTGTCTCTCTCTCTCTGTACGTCAGGATGGAACACAGTACTCTACGAACATTGGCAGGCACTTTGCCACTGAGCTACATTCCAAGCCTGGTTTTGTGACTTTCATTTTAAATTTCACAATGCGCAATGACTGAAGAGGCAGCACGGGACTTCAAAACATCTTCACATATGAGTCTGAGGCTGTGCCGTGATTCTATGCAAGCCACAGGAACCATTTGTCTACCTTATTCATGAAGCTTCTCTACAGGAGGAATGTCGAAAATTTGCATAATGACTAGGGAGATGAGGGCACTTTAGGGGGCTGTGAGCAGGGGAACCATGATGGGTCTGGGCATGAAGGCAGCATGGACCCAACCCTTTTCTCTTGACCCTGTTTCCTGGAGTGAATACCTGCAGTTTCCACAGTGTGGCCATGGTACTCAAGGCTGGGGTCTTGAGGGAGAATATCTTGTTGGACCAGCCTGGGTTTGTGACCAACTTCTGGGAGAGGAGGACAGGATACTATAATGCAAACATCCATGAAGAGACAGAGAGGCAACTAATTAATGCTGCACAAAAATTCACTGGGGTGACCATTAGTATGCAATTGCTCACTGCTTAGCTTGGTGGACATGAGAGCAGAAAGGGATAAGATGACTTCCCCTGTCATGGGTGATACTCTTTGGTCAAAACAATATTTTAAATCACTACCATTTGGATAGAGACATATTCCTTTTTTGTTTTAGGCAAAGCTAATTGAATTCCAAATTACAGTACCATTTTAAAAATCAATGTGGTGCCTCTTAGTTCATTCCAATAGGAAAAATAATTTTTCTGCAGCCATGGAAGCTGCTTTGAAGATAGAAGGAGTGTGGCTGTGGTGGGTCCTTCATGTAGACAGTTTCCCGGGCATCTTGCTAGGTCTCTGGTCTCTATCTGTTCAACTAGTAGAACCTGCAGTATTGGTGGGTTTCTCAGGCTTTCTGATGGGTTTCTTCACTCTCCCTGGCCCTGCTAATCCAGACTTTCATTAGAGGGATGTAATTTAGTCATACTGGGTGGTGGGGAGCAGCATAAGGCAGGGTAGGATTTGGGTGGAGGTGGGATCTTTAGTTCTCATTTGACATGTGCATCTTGGATACTTTTTATATATAAGGCTTGTTAAAACCTTTCAGATGTAGTGGTAACAAGGCAGACAGGGTCCCTTAAAGTGAACAGTCTATCAAGGAGAAAAAAAATTAGAGAAATGATGATCATAAATGACGAGGATGCTCAGGGCACTTAGAGGAACACTTCACAGAGACCTAACCTGATCTAGGGTAGGGGATAGGGGAGCTGAACCCCAAGTATGAGGGAGGAAGGTAGGAGATGAGACCTTGATGAGGCACCTATTGGGAAGAGTGGAGGAATTGAAGAAAAAAATGATGAGGCAGCAGGTGAAACTGAACGCACACAAAGCCGTGCAGGTGGATGAAAGGTAGTGCATTCAATGTGGGTCACCTGGCATGGTGAGACAGAGGAGACAGCTGAAGAGGTTGGCAGGGTCAGATCGTAAGTGTCTGGCCATGCTAAGGTATTTGGCTTATTCTAGGGACCACGTGGAGCTGTTGCGTACGTGGACAGAGTTGCTGGCAAGAGCAGATTACTTCTCTCTGCCCTTGCTTCCTTGTGGTAGGAGACAGGGAAGAAGAAAACCGTCAAGAGCGTGGAATTCACCACACCTCAGAGCATCTCTGCCTCCACCAAAGCCAGAAGACGAAACAGACTCTGGAAATGATGGGCCTCCTCCTGAGATGTTGGCGCAAAGGACATCTGAGATCCTGAGGAGGAAGCCAGCGCTGGATAACACAGCATCTCTTGTACCACCCCATCATGGATAGGATATTGGACCATCATCTGCTTAGAAGAAGGGAGTAAAAAGAAAACTCTCAGCTCATCTCAGCCCAAACTTCTCATTTTGCTGATGTTTGAGCTGATGAGAGAGAGGACTTGCCTACCGGCCTCACCTGAAGTCACACAGTCCTTGAAGGGCAAGCATGATTCCCTAGGGTATCAATCACCGGCTAACAGAAATCACGTCCTTCCTTATCTACAAGGGATTTGCTGTAACATCTTCTTAGAAAGCTTCAGGTGGGTCTGAATGTTGAGAGTCTTGGTCCTGGTGAACCTCCTCAGTGCAAAGATAGCTGTGATCATTTTAAAGAACAGGGTTGTACATTAGAGTGGTGTGTGTGGGTGCTACCATAAACAGTTGAGGGACCTGCCCATGACTCTGGTTCCCCTTGTCCTGTGTGGAATGGGGGAGCAGGGTAGAGGTGAAAAGCTGTAGCTGAACGGCCCTTCTTCCTTGCTTGCTCTGATGCTTCATGTTGAATATGACCCAGAGCCTTGCTGAAATGCTCTGTGTTTACCCAACATGATTCTCAGAACTTTCTCTAATGTCAAGGATCAGGGATTTGAACAGGAGAAAAGCAAGCTTTGATTAAAGTAATCGGTAAAAGCCTCCTCCCATGAGGATAAGACAGTGTAAGTGTCTGCATCCAGCAGAGCTGACATTTTCTTTGATGAAATCTCTGTTACATTTTTGTCGATTTTCCTATTGAGTTAATATTTTCTCAATCTGTAAAAAGCTTATATGCAAAACTATGTTACATTTTATTAATGTATTTAAATATATGAACTGTATTTGATATACTTTGCTCTTCGTCTTTAAATTTATTTATCATGGGTTTGGCTAGACCTGCATTTCTTACACACTGTGTGACTCTGTTCACTGTTTTGAAGCTCAGAAAGTCCTCTCCACTTCAGATAGTTGATGCATATACCCTCACGTATGTATTTTTTCTAATGTTCTCAATAGAATGAGAGGGTTTTGTTGTCTTTTACTTACTCATTCGTCTACACTAAACTCAGTAGGGAGAGGCAGAAAACGCTTGGCTTTTGAGCTTAAAAGCTTTACCTGAAGGTCCTGAGGTGGCCAGCTGCTGCATGGTCTTGTTGTTTAAGACAATTCCGCAGGCACTGAAGAGACGCAGTCACCTGGGCCAAATTCCTGGCTCCTGAACTTGGTAAGTAGGGCAAAGCCTGACTGGCATTCCCTTTGGTTCCCCACACTCAACAGCTAGCCACAAGCTATGCCATCTTGAGTAAGACTACTCACTGGCTTTTCTGTGAAACCCCGAATCGCTGACACCCAAGGAAACTCTACAAGATGGCTTCTAAAGTCCTTTTAGCTCTACCTCTGTCACTAGGGTCCCAACCCCCAGCAGATGTAGCTAGCTTCCTGGACAGGGAAAGTGGCATCTATATGGAAAGGAATAGGGTCCCACACAGTCACAGAGTTGAGTTCAGTTTGCAAGCCCAGGCAGGGTGGCTATCACGTGCACGCTGCATGATATGCAAAGTTCTGCTAGCTCGGTACCAGCCCGTCCAGTGACATCTGTCACACAGGGATTAAATGCCTCAGCAACAAAAGATAACATTATCAGCCGTCAGCTGTTTCAGTAATAAAGTGGATGTGCGTCCACAGCAGTGAAAAATGAGATCTGTTGAAATGGACTGAAACAAATGATCCTTTCACTGTTGTTGATTCTGCCACGGTTTTCATAATTACCTTTGTGTGTGCAGTATTTACCAAACAGGCATTTAACACCCTTCCAGTAAGAGAAAGAATACCGTCTCACGCTGTTACTGTGTGTTCTATTAATAACGGTAATTTAAAAAATTAAGGGAGCCATTATCCTTTTAACACAGAGCATCCGCCAATATTACAGTAATACCCAAGGGGCTGTGATCATTGTTGGCTTTGGATACACGGTGACGTAACTTAGTACACAGTGGTGGGGTAAGAGAGGGATGGCTGTCACCTCACATTCAGTCTGTAATGTACGGACCCCCCCCCCCCCCGCCCCCGAACCCTACAGCAAGGGCTGATGAGTGACTGAACACACAGCATTCTGTTACTGGTCATGGCTCCTTCTTGCCCCTTCCTTTCGTCTTGAAGCTGGCATTCAAAAATGCTCACATAGCCAGAGCCCAGGCTGAGAATGTTAGACTGGCCCTGCATACCTATGGAGTTTGTCCTAAACAATTTCTCTCTCATAACTGCATTTCTTTTGGGAGTAACCGCTTTGTTTGTTTTTTTTCAGAGCACCCTTGAATAAACTAGGTGTGTAGGATATCCTAGGGAGTGGGATTTGGTAAGTAGCAGGGGCTCCCAGGTACATGACCTCTGTGTATGGTTTGTGTGCATGCATTTGTGTGTGTGTGTGTGTGTGTGTGTGTGTCTGTCTGTCTGTCTGTCTATCTCTGTGTTCATGATAGAAAAACAGAGATGGAAATGTGTGTGTGTTTGCTGGCTGGTTTTGTTTAGTTTACTATCCAAAGGATCTGGTTTAGGGGAGCAGAGATGTGAATGCTATCCCTAGGTGTACACAGTTTATTGGAAAATTTCATGACAAGTGGTTTACAGCAGTATGTATACCCCAGTTTCAATTTGTTGGGAAAATGGATACAATATTGATTTGAATTGCTGTTTCAGAGATACAGCTTAGCTCAGTATTAAAAACTGTCATGGTGTGGGACCCGCAAGATGGCTCTGGAAGTAAAGACACCTGCTGCTAAGTATGGTGACTTGGGTTTAAACCCCAAGACGCACATGGTAGAAGTGGAAAACCAACTTTCAGAATCTGTTCTCTGGCCTCCACATATGCACTATGGCACCCCCCCATGTGATAAATGAAAAATGTAATAATTTTAAAAGATTATTATAAAATTATTTTCAAAGCAGCAACTAAAGCATTAAAGTGGCAAAATTTGAGATTTGCAAGCTACTGAAAAGAGGTAACCCATGAGGAATACCTGGAGTACAATGGAGGGCACCTGACGATCAGAACGGGCCTCAAGCTATAACACCCAGACTCTGTGAAATGCTGCCGTTGTACCGACTGCTTGCGATCAGCTGTATCACAGGAGCAGCAAAGGCAGATGCGGCGCTGCCTTGGGCCGAGCCCCGTTCCGGCTCTGCCAGCCCATTCAGTTCTTACAGCAGCCTTTGCCCTGGCTTGACCTGGCTGAAGAGAGTTGAGTTCTGGATTGGAATTCTTTAAACCTTCGTGGCTTTAGAAAAAGAGCAGTTCGAGGACTGGGCAGGTGACTTACCTTGCGAGCGTGAGGACCAAGTTCAAACCCGAGGACAGTGGTCATGACTCCTTTGGCAAACCTCTGTCTCTCAAAATACGTAACACTACAATTCATAACAGCAGCAAAATTATAGTTATGAAACAGCAATGAAAATAACTGTACGGTGGGGGGGGGGGTCACCACCACATGAGGAACTGGATTAAAGGGTCCCAGCATTAGGAAGGGTGAACACATTTAAAAACATCTCCAACAGCTGGGCGTGGGAGCACCATACTGGCCTTGTCAACCTCAAGTCAGTGAGAGACTTGTCTTAAAATACAGTGGAGCCTGGGAGATGACAACTGAGGTTGTCCTCTGATCTCACACCCACACACACACACACACACACACACACAAAACACACACACACCCTACACACACACTCACACACACACCCTACACACACACACACACACACTCACACACACAACACACTCACACACACACACACATATCACACACACACACACACACACACACACACACACACACACACACACACATCACACACACAAAACACACACACACACATATCACACACACACACACACACAAAACACACACACAGCACACACACACACCCCATATACTCACACACACACACACAACACACACACACCACACACACACTCACTCACACATCACACACACACACACACACCCTACACACTCACACATCACACACACACACCCTACACACTCACACATCACACACACACACACACACCCTACACACTCACACATCACACACACACACACACACACCCCATACACTCACACACACACACACACACACCCCATACACTCACACATATCACACACAACACACACACACACACACCCCATACACTCACACACACACACACACACACACAACACACACACACACACACACCCCATACACTCACACATATCACACACAACACACACACACACACACACACATACTCATTCACCCCTACACACCACACACACATACACACACACTCACTCACACACACTCATTCACCCCCACACCCCCACAGACCACACACTCACACACACTCATTCATACCCATACCCACACCCACACCACACAAACACATATACTCATTCACCCCCACACCCTCACACATATACACACTCATTCACCCCCACACCCCCCACACCACATACACATACACACACACTCATTCACACCCATATCCACACCACACGTACATACACACACTCACACTCATTCACACCCACACCACACACACCCACATACACAAACCACACACACACACCACACATATACCCTACACACTCACACACCACACCACACACACACACACACACACAAAACACACACACAGCACACACACACCCTACACACTCACACATCACACACACAGCACACACACACCCCATACACTCACACACACACACAACACACACACACACACACACACACACACACACACACACACACACACATACACACACACACACCATTCAAATGGCTTCACTCAGCTTCCAAGTGTGCTCTACACTAGTTATAAGCTGAAGCCACAGGTCACTGTCATGGCAGACTCCCTTCCTCCCCCAACAGTCTTTAATGGCGACTTGACCCGACCCTTCCTCTACCCCTAAGGGATTTGATGTTCTTCATGATAGAACTCACATATTGCCAGAGCCTCTGATCAGTATCGGCTATCAGAGCCCTCCTCACTCAGTATAGCCACACAACCCTAGCCACACACTGGCTGAGGGCTGCTTGTGGGCAGGTGTTTATGCCAAACTCCCCAGTCCCCCAGCCACTCCATGATGAGGGACTATGGTTGACGAAAGTTAGAAAACCAGACTCCTCTTTTGAACTCTTCCTACATTTTTGCACTGTTTAACTGACTAAACAGTCACATCACATAAGTTTTATTAAGGTATTACAAGAGCCTGTTTAGTCTCAAATAATATTTGAAACTTTGAGTTTGGGTCTCCAGACTTTCCTCTCTCTCTGCACCTTGATGTTCATTTAGGGAAGGCAAAAATGGTGTGCTCAAACATCAGACCCTCCACTTCCAATTCCTTTCTTTCTGAGACCCTAACTATTACCCTAGTAGTCAGGTGTTGTGTGTGTGTGTGTGTGTGTGTGTGTGTGTGTGTGTGTGTGTGTGTGTGTGACTAGTTCTACACTCTGGCTGAGAATGGAAGTGCAAATTATGGCCAAAGCGTTTAGTCACTGGGCGACACCCTCTAGAGCTCCTTTCTTGCCCTGGTGGTTTGTAGAGAAGGCCTCAAGGTGAGGGCGGACCCAGGAAGTGAACAGTTACGTTGCTGTGCAGTAATCAAAGGTGTCCAGACATTGCAAAAAGTACTGTAGAAACTAGAAATCCGCATTGCATGAGGCACTAGAGTTGTGGACTGTTTGTTACTGCAGCTTAAATTACGCTTATCAATCCATATGCTCCCTACAAGACCCTTACACCCTACAAGGCCCTTAGAACAACATAAGCTCCCTCTTCATCTTCTGATGCACGTGACCCCTTTAGTGGCCAGCAGGTGGATGTATTTGAGGAGACTGGACCACATCTGACTAATAAACTTTATCATGCATATACTATTGTACTATGGTTCTTTTGTTGACTTTTAGTACTCTAGCATGGATTTACTGAGCTGCAATTGATGCAGAAATGAATGGATTTGTTTATATTTTTATGCAATGCTACAGATCGAAGCCAGGGCATTGCATATATTAAGTAAATGCTCTGCCTCTGAGTTTCAGCCTAAGCCCCTGATTTGTGAATGACGGATTCACTGTGCAATTAACAGTGCCCTTGAACCTGCTTTATATCCAAGGATGACCTTGAACTTGCAATCCTAGTATTCCCCATAAATACAGGCGTTAGAGGGATTACAGCCATGTGCCACCATCAAAGGCACAATCTGCACCAGTGAAACAACCATAAATATGATAATGACAATATCCAACATCCCCAAATTCCCCTGAGCCTCTTTCAGTCTCCTCCACATTTTTGTATGGCTGCACCCCCATCCCAAACATAACATGATTTCTGTTGCATCCATTGTCAAGAATTCTGCATGTGAAGAGTTATAGCCTTTTTACTCTCTTCCTGTCTGGCTTCTTTCCCTCAGTATAAGTATTTGGAGACTCATTCCACACCCTGCCTAGATCACCAATTCATTGCCTTCCACTTCCGAGTAGTATCCAGTCAGACAGACGGACCACAGTTTATTACTCACTTGTTGATGCATAGTTGAGTAATTTCCAATTCTTTACTCTTACAAACCCAGCCATTGTGAACATTCGCATGAATGTCTTTATATGGACGCACTCCTTTATTTCTCTACAACAAAGATCAGCAGAACAATTTGATTGTGTGGTGTGAGACTACCTCACCTCTTAAGAAACCACCCGATCATTGCCCAAAGTGTTGGTCCCCTTCTGCATCCCCATCAGCGGTGTCTGAGGATGGTGCTTGCTCTCCATCCTCGCAACACCTGCTATGATCTTAAACTTGGATCAAGTGATGACAGCATCACCCGAGTTCCCCGCTCTGTTCCCAAACTCATCCGCTCAGGTTCTTGAGACCTTTTGTGATCATCTCTTAACTGGCACTCCTCCTTCAGACAAATGGAGGTTGTCAGGCAGGAACTCTGTGAACTTCCTCCCACCGCCTATAAACTTAGAGCTCTCAGCACCAATTATTCCCGCCTTGCCTCCCCGGCAGAACAGAGGAGCTGTGTCCCCACCGACTCCCTGCGCTCTGTCTCGGAGGAGCCGGAGCCCATCCTTCCTCATCAAGCCTTGTCTATCAAGCATCTCTCCTGCTGCCTTGTCCTTTTCAGTAGAGTGCTGCCTCCTCAGGAGAACAATGTGTTCGATTCTTGGCTTTCAGAGAGAGGGGGGGGGGGGGAAGGGGAGGGGGGAGGGAGACAGAGACACACTATATGGGGGACACACTATATCCCCACAACAGACAGACAGAGAGACAGAGACAGAGAGACGGAGAACTAAATTCAGCGGAAGAACTTAGCGTGTCCCTCCTCCTCGCTGCACCCAGTCTCACGCCCTGTCTTGCTGTCCCTTAAAGCTGCTCTCACTCAGTTCACCTGTGAACACCATCTTTTTAACTTAACACCGCCCCCCACGCCCTTGGCTCACTTGTTTTCTCAGCGGTCTGACCTCCCTTCAGCACGTGCTCCTTCAACCTCTCTCCAAGCTCCCAGCTGCGCCTCTCTCCTCGGTGGCTCTTCTTCGGCTGACTTCCATGTTTCTGCGTCTCAGACTGTAACCTTCTTGGCGCCGGCCGCTCTCAAAGGTTCTGTCTGTTACTCAGATGGCAAAGGCTTTGCAGAAGTGACCCTTGGATGGAAACACTGTTGGCGGTTTCCTAGCCAGGACTTCTGTAATCACAAGTGTCTTCATAAGACAAACACACAGGAGGGTTAACTGCAGAGGGGGGAGGCAGTGTGGCCACTGTAAGGGAGGAGCGGTGAGCCGAGGAATGCTGCCCCAAACATTAGAAAAAGCTAGGGAGCGTTCTTCCTGCAGAGTTACCAGTGGGAGCAAAGCTCGCTGCCATCCCGATTTCTGATCCCGGGAAGTTGAGTTCCAGCTTCTAGTTTTGATCTCTATAAAAATGTGTGCTGTTTTATGCACATTACCAAGTTTGATATGATTGGCTACATCAGCAATAGGAAATGAATAGGCTATGCCAAGTGGAGCCTGGTGCTGGGCTTCAAGCTTTAGAAGGTCCTTCTTGCCTTCTTTAAGGGTGGAATCTATGTCGTCACTTCTAGGCTACGATCAGAAAATCCCCACTTCCGGGGCCATGGACCTCCTCCCCAAGTTTATTCCTTGGAGACAGACTATGGCCCTGCAGACACAGGGTCCTCTCTAAAGAGCAGTCAAGGAAGCCACTGCTGGTTGGCAGAGACTGCCGATACACGGGCTGCAGTGGGATCCCTGATAGGAAACTACTGACGGAATCCAGACCAGAGGAGACGGTAACAGTCCAGAAGAGTCTGTGGCTCGATTCCCTGTATATTCCAAGTTCAAGACAATGGCACAGTGGACATGAAGCATGAAAGAAATAGAACGGTGTGTGATTTCTAAGGCTTCTCTGAGGGCAACTACAGGATGACATTGCCATTAATATTGTAAATAAGAGATAGAGGATGGGCTTCTGAGGGTGGAAGTCAGTAGCCCAATTTAAAATCTGTTGAAGGTAGGACACTCATTAGATAATAAAGTGGATGGGTTTCTCAAAGACCCTATGCTTCTCTGACTAGATATGGTCTTATAATAGGAGATTCTTAATTAGTTTTTGATAGGTCAAATGAATATGTGACATTTCTGTGTGGAAATGTTTTGAGATCTGCCCACAGCTTTATACCGTTACATCATAGGTTGACTAATGTCAAACCCGTTGACATTACACAGACTGGCCCACTCTATAAGGCAGCATCATTAACAAACTGATTGCTTAGCAATCCTATTCTTAGTTCCCCCAAATTGTGATCAGGCCAGGGATGGATATTAAATATTAACTAACACATAAGCAGACTGAAGTCAGATCCATGTGCTTATTGCAGGAAGTTTTTATTTGTGGTTATAAAGTGTATCATACTGTTAACCCCTGTGTCCTGTCTCTGGAGTTGGGTTACTTTATCCCCTCACATTTAGGGGATGCTGATAACCAGCTCTGTGGTTCAGTGTACTCCAACACATTCCAGAGTCAATGGGTAGAGGGACTTCAAACAATGTGCGATGGGACTGAAGAGTCCATGAAGTCAGTTCTTGAGAAAAGTTTAATTTGATGGGTGAACAATAACACTAATCTTTCCATATCTAAATTTATGGACACTGTAAGCATCTACATGCAGAAAGCATGGAGTGTTACAGCGTTGAAAAGGTCAGCAGCGTGCAGCTGGGAGCTGTTGGAGGCTAGATCGCTAGTGAATTTTCTCCTGCACCTTCTACATACAGCCAAGCTTCTTTCTCCTCACACTCTTCCAAGACTTCCTTTGTGGAGTTCAACAGCAGTGTTGACATGATCAAATCTCAAGTCATTTCTTAAGTCCCTGCTTTACTCATTCTCTCAATAACTCCTCCCTGGGGCTTGGTTTCCTCCTTTCTCTGGGGAACTCTGCTTTTCTCACCCTCTCACCACTTTCTCTTCCTTTGCTTAATCCTGTCTTTTGATGTGTGAACACTTCAGTCTCCTAGAGCTCAGTCCTGGGCCCTCTTCTCTGTCCAACAGTGTTATACAGAGATTTTTCTCCATTTAGAAACTTTCCATCTTGGAGGGTGGGTCCTTTAAGACTCAGCCAACAAACAACTCCCAAGTCTCAGGAAGTTCCTGAAATCTTTAAGATTCCTAAGATCCCTCTAACTCCTGGTTATATGAGTAGAAAAGACTACCAGGGCAAGAAGACTTTCCTGGCCTGTTGATCTGCCTGCAGGTTAAGCTGCAGGAATGCAGCTTTTGTGAGCTGGTGCCTATGCTGGTGGGTTTTTCGGTGAGAAGGCTGCCTTTGAATTGCCCACGCTCCTGTGAGTAACCCAATAAATTCATTGTTTCTCTAAGTTAGACTTTGGTGGAATCCTTTCTTGAGTCTAGGGAGTAGTGAGTAGACATTTGTTCTCATCTCTGCTGGAAAACTCACATGACAACTAATACTCCCAAAGTGACCCTATCCAGACCCATGACTTTAAATACCATCAATGTGTTGGTAAGTCCCAAGTTCATCTGTTAGCTTAGACCCCACTCCAGAACTACTGATATGTATAGTAACCTCTCTCTACCTCCATTTCCTCATCTGGAAAGTGGGCACAACGCTAGCATCTGTCTCACAGTGTTTGTGGTAACTGTTCCGCTCTCACGGGCAGGTCTGCTTTTCACTGCCTCAGCTGCTCCAGGAAAATGGACTTTGTGCTCCACATCAGAGCTGGTTGTCTTACGCTCTGGCTTCTGGCAGCTTAATTAATAAACGCCATCACCAGGAAGTAGCATGGAGCCAAGATGTGCCGATCCAGTAATTAACTCTCTCAGCTCACTCTACACCAGACTCCAGGTTGTCAGGGGCTGCCTCCCTCTACTGGGGTCACATGCCCCAGGCTGCTATTCTGCAACAATCTCTCTTGGTTCTAGAATCTGCTTTCTCTTCATTCCCTTTTGACGGCTCTGTTAGTGAGCCGTGGGGGGGGGGGGGGGAGGGTGGGAAGCTTGGGTACCTTGTTGGATTCCTTTAATCATAGTCACTTTTAGAAAGAGTCCCTCTATTAAATTAGACTTAATTACTTAGTTAGAGTATGCCATTTGCTTCTTGCCCGGAGTTCATCAATCCGGGATTGCTGTAGAGATTAAATTAGATATTTGTCAAGTATTTAGAGCAATGTCTGATTTTATAGTAAGTGCTGCAGGAGGTTTGTGAAACAGAAGAACCGCCCACATGTGCTCTCCATCTGGGAGTCCAGGATTAATTTTTGACCCCCCCCCCCACCCTTCCTGTATTAGGGTTTTCCAGAGAAACAGACAAAGATCCAACAGGATGTGTGCATGCATGTAAAGGCAAAGGCTTTGCTGGCTCATTAAATATGAAATATGAAAGAAATAGAGGGATAAGGGTGTGTGAGAAATTTATTATAGGGAAATGACTTGTATTATCATGGGGATTAGCACATCCAAAAATCTGGAGAGCAGGCCGATAAACTGGGGACCCAAGGAACCTGACATGATTACAGTCTCAAGGCCAGAGAGATCCAGTGTTGTCAGTGAAGTCAGAAGGCAGGTAATTGAGGCACCCCACATGGAGGGTTGTCAGCTTTATTCAATGTCTACCCATGTACATGTTAATCTCACTCCAAATCACCTCCACCAAAACACTCAGAATGTTTGACCAGTTATTTAGGTAGCCCACCAGGTAGTCAACTTGACAGAAAACTCATCATCAAACTTTTCATTGCTCCTCCCATTCATTGTCTCCCTGATATCAAAGGCATCCCATTCACTCTATGGCTCGAGGTAAAATTCTAGTTGTCATCCTGAAGTTTTGTCTTTTCTTTCATGCCTCGTCTGTACTTCTCCTTGTTTCCAGAACCTAACCACTGCTCCACATCTTTAGCTCTGCCTCTGCGCCTGAAGCCGTTTCTCAGGGGGAGTGCAGCCATGGCCTTCCTTTTGCTGCTGCCTGTCTAGCTCTCTTAGAGACAATTTTCTTTCTTTTCTTTCATTTTTTCTTTTTTTGAGATGGTTTCCCTATGTAGCCCTGGCTATCCTGGAACTCGATCTGTAGACCAAGCTGGCCTCAAACTCAGAGGTCTGCCTGCCTCTGACTCTCTGGTGCTGGGATTAAAGGTGTGTGCACCCACACCCAACTGTGAGTACCTTTATAATCTTTTTGTTTTGATGGTCTATTGGTGATAACTGTGTTTATTCTTTTCTATGCTGGTTGTTCCTACAGAATCTTTTGACATGAAGAACTGTTCCCTTGGTGGTGAGAGCAGGAAAAGCCCTGCCCAACTTAATTTTCAATGGAACAGCTCAAGGGAGTTTTAAGTAATTTTGTTTTTAATTACTTAGCCAGGTATCAGGTTTGTTCACAGCCTTTTCACAATCCTTGAATCGTGTTGCCTCCCCCAATCCCCTCTTCTCTCTCCATTTTTCTGCCCCCCAATCTCACTCTGAGTAATTTTTTAAAAACATAAATGGTGTTGCCTCACTGCCATACCACAGCTCGGTAGAAGTCCAGGTCCCCGCAGTGACCACAGAGCTGGAGAAGACCTGCCCTCACTGCCCTGGTTTGGCGCCTCTCCCATTTGCTCAGTTCAGACGACTCTGCTGACCTCGGTGCTCCTTGAACTTGGCAGGTGAGTTCCCGCCCGTGGCCTCTGTGTTTGCTGCCTCCTCTGCCCAGGAGGCTGTCCCCTTACATCCTAACACACCTCACACCCATCTCACCGAGGTTACCTCCTAAATGGGAGCTCCTCTCAGGGACTCCCTCAGTTGCCCCAACCGCTGGAGAATGCTCTGCTGGTTGCTACCACCTTTACTTTCTTCCTTGGCATTTATCCCAATGTAAAATTCGATATTTGTTTACTTTTAGGGCAGCCTCCCCACTAAAATATAATACCATGAGAACAGAGGGATTTTTTTTTTTTGGCCTGTTCATTTCACTTCCACATTCACAGGCCCAGAATTGTGCCTAACATACAATAAGTACCCAATAAATATGAAATCCATGAGCAAATGTGCTTGTGTGTATTTTCCTAAGCTCCCAATAGTAATGTATGTGTTCGTGTGCGTAGTTCTTCATGTGAGCTCACGGTGTACCCCACTCCATTTAGCCTTGATTCATGATAGAGAGGAATGTTTAGTTGCTAAGGATCTTAATGCCTGTTTAGAAGAGGAATGCCTGGAGAAAGGATACCAGGCACACTTCAGTTACCTCATGAGGATCTGAAAATCCTGCCTTAAAAGAATTTGATTCATTTTGTTGGGCTCTACACCTTGCTACCAGACCCGATCAACAACAATCAGAATAAGCCATATTTGTAAAGCTATGCTGGGAAGTTTTGGCTTCAGGGTTTACAGCTGCACCTATGTGGCTTGAATTGCTTTGTTCCCTGAAACATGTCTTTCTAATTCAGTCGCCAAGGGAGCACATTAACTTGTACCAGTACCATGCAGCCTTTCCTTCCATGTTCTGTGAATACTTATATAAATGTTACTTCCTCCATGACCTTTCCCCACCCCTTGATCTGGATTTGATATTTCAGGGAAAATGTAAGGACACATATGCAAATATATATGCTTTCTTGGGTGAGGTTTTTTTTTTTTTTTTCTGGAAAGAGATGCTATGTAATAGACTTTTAAAATGAACACACTCATAATTCAGCTTTCAAATAATTCCATAATCCATCACATACCCCAGATTATATTTCTTATAATGTGTTTATTTGTGTACAAAATATGTTGTAGTTTATTGATGCATGTGCAGCAAAATATTCTATCACATACAACAAAAATACATCTTTGACTCCCATTCTCCTGCTCATGGAAATGGCAACACTGTTTTGGCATTTCAGCAGCTAAAAATAAAGTGCTATTATTAAGCAGTATTGGAATGTCTTCACTTGACAAATGTGATGTAAATTGAGTACACAACCACATCTTGTTGGTTGGTTTTTCACAGAACAGGAAGCTCCAGGTCCTGACCACCTCCAGAAGACACAAATACTTGTAAATATATGTACACGTGTATACACTGTATATGTAAAGTGCCAACAAGCCTCTTGGTCTGAGTGAGTTTGTTGTGTTCACGCCCAGTCCCTTGTCTCCTGTAGAGTCAGATTCACACCACTGAGATCTCAAGAGTTCATCAGCAGGTACCTAGAAGCTCACCAAAGGCTGGCATGTTGGGTTTGTGGTGTTGGTGAGGGGACACGGAGATGCCCTTCAGACCTCACTGGGGGACCGGGAGCGGAATGGCACTTTGGATTGGAAACAGCCACAGAACAGGAGCCACAAGGCACGCTGGATCTCCTGGTTGCGGAAGGCATAGATGATGGGATTGATCATGGAGTTATAGGTGGCGGGCAGCAGGGTGGCATAGGTGTAGATGGCCGGGTCCTCTTGGCTACCCACCACACAATAGATGGCAAAGGGCAGCCAGCTGGCCCCGAACGTGCCTAGCACCACGGCCAGAGTTCCCACTCCCTTTCTAGTGGCGGCTAGGTGGGGAGGCGCCAGGCAATGCTGCTGCAAGGCGATCTGGTGGGCGTGGCGCCAGACCACCTGGCAGATGCGCACGTACAGGTGCAGCATGATGCCAAAGACCACAAAGAAGGAAGTGGAGAGCAGCGCCACGTGGCTGCGGGTCAGGGGGCGCACCACGCTGCAGGATGAGCGGTCGGCCAAGCAGTTCCAGCCTAGCACGGGCAGCAACCCCAAGGCGAGGGACACTGTCCAGGTGGCTGCCAGCAAGAGATGCACGCCCAACAGGGTCCGACGCGAGTAGTAGGTGAGTGCGTTGTAAAGGGACAGGTAACGGTCCACTGTGATGGCAAGCAGGCTGCTGACTGAAGCGGCGAAGGAGGCCACTAGGAAGCCCACCATGAGCAGGCTCACAGTCTCCGAGGGCACCACATATTGGAACACGAAGTGTAGGATGAGGCCACAGCCCGCCAGCAGGTCGGCAGTGGCCAGACTACCCACGAGCACAAACATGGGCGTGCGCAGCGCGGGAGTGGACGCGATGAGCGCCACCACCAGCGCGTTTTCGCCTGCGATCACGGTCCCCGATACACACAGCAGCACATCCCAGGGATTCACTGCCGAAAGCAGTAGTCCCGACGGCCCCGCTGGCAGCTGTGAAGACAGCTCCAGTGACCCGTTAGGTCCCCCGCCGCCTCCCAGCGCCGCGGATGCTGCTGGGGGTCCCCATTCGCTGGTGTCCGGTGCCCCTGCTGCTGTGGCCGCAGCTGCCGCTCCCTCCGCCGCCACTGCCACCACCTGGGAGTCGTTGAGCGAGGCGGCGCTCGCGTTCATGCCGCCAGATGTTGCTCCCTGCGTAAAAAGGGACCGCAGATGGTCAGGCGCGCTCTCCGGGCTACCGAGGAACTTTCTCCCGCAGATGCCCTGCTCAAAATGCCTCACTCAAATTGCATATCCCACCTCAGGAGCATGGAGCATAGTGGGGAAGTGGGGATAAAGAGCGAATCCCAAAAAAGTAAGCACCTGTTGAGTGAATGGATGAATGGATGGATGGATGGATGGATGGATAAAATACAAGGAGCTTTTGAGCTTTAGCAGATACACACATAGATTCCACTGTGGACTCGCATGGACAATCCGATAAATATACGTGAACTTGAACTAGCACCGATATAAATCCCCTTGTAAACGGTCTTAGCAGGGCAGAGCCGCTGTCCGCGGTGCTGAAAGCAAAGTTTAATGTCTCAGCAAGCAGAGCGCAGAGCCAGAGACCTCAGGTCAGGAACTGGGAACAAAAGGACTGAGGGGGGAGTGTGCTAGGTGCTACGGCTAAGCCTCGCTCCGATTCTCTGACTCCGGGACAGACTCACTCCGGACTGCCTCTTACCCCCTTGCCTTCCCCACACGCTCAAAGTACCCCTGGGAGCCCGCCACTCACCTGGGGAGTCAGGGCTCCGGGGAATCTCTGGTCATGCGCCCCGTGGCTGTGTGCCGGGCTGTGCTCTCTGCATGGGCCGAGCAGCTGCCTGCAGGAGGCGGCCCCGGCGTCCAGGAGGAAAGCGCTGGTCGCCTGTCGCGGAGCCACCGTCACTGCGAGTGAGAGGCAGTGGCAGAGAAGGAGGCTGCTGCGAGCTGCGCGCCCGCCCGAGATTGACAGGCGGGGCCCGGTGACGTCAGGCTCTGGGTTCTGGTTCCAGCGGATGACTCGCCACACCCGCCAGGCCAATCCTTCTTGGCGTCCCCCCACCCCTCAGAGACCTCTCAGAGAGCTCCAGAAGGGAGGAGAAGCCAGAGCCTCGACCAGTCCAGAAACCTCCAGGAACGGGATGGGGGTGAGAGGAGAGGGAGAAAGGAGCCAAGACCGGAGGCCAGGCCCAGAGGGTGAGCAGGAAAAGGAAGGTGAGGGGTGAGCCACAATAAGGTACATAGCAAAGGCCAGAGCCAGGGTCGCTGAGGGTAGGTGAAGCCGCCACGGAGAAGGGGAGGTTGGGACAGGGGCATCTGGAGGGAGAAAGAGAAAAAACTCAGGGAAAGGAGTTCTCTTTTAAGAGTGTTTATAACGTTTATGTCCCTTGAGTAGAGCCAGGGAAGAAACAAGGGACCAGGACCAGGGAAAAGGTAATAAGGACAGCCGGGGCAAGCTGGCTTCTTCTCCAGAGGGGTTTACCTGAGCAGTCCTCTCTCCCATCATCTTCTGAGTCCTGCTCTGCAGGTTTCCCACGATCTCCGCCCTTCTTGCTGCTGCCCTTACAACTGCTATTTAACTGAAGACAAGGTCTGTGTCTTGTTAGAAAAGAAGAAAACAGCAAAATGTGATTTACTTTCCTGGCAACAGACTTTGCCCTGTTAATTAGTACTTTATAAAACAAATTATAGGACCAAAATAGTGATAACTCAGCTGCACCAGACTTCAGTAGGCAGGGGTTTTATTTTCAGCCCAGATAAATCACCCTTTTGGTTTAAAGGTGTTTTGTTTTGTCAGTAAAATGCAAGTATTTGTCTTTTTTCTTTTGCAGTCAGACAGAATCTCCAATAGCTGTACTTGGACCAAAAGCTAAAGTAGCTGGCTTTGTGTGAAGCTCTGAAGGAAACGATTGCACGCTGCTGTTACGGCATTGGACTGAGGCCATAGCTGTGGCCTTCACAGGCTACATGGTCTGGGCAGTGAAATAAAGCAACACACATTACAGGTGCCTTCTCGCCAGCCGGTGCTTGGCTTCATTTTTACATATAGCTCCAGGGATGGGAAGAGAGAGGAAGGGAGGGAGGGAGGGAGGGAGGGAGGGAGGGAGGGAGGAAGGAAGGAAGGAAGGAAGGAAGGAAGGAAGGAAGGAAGAAAGAAAGGAAGGAAGACCTCAGCTTGCCCATAGTCTGGGAGGATGGGTTTACGTATATTGACCATTTTAAACAGGACCTCCCAGACCACCCCTGCTCCTACCTCAGTGCACATGAACTCACCTGGGAGAGGGTGCATGCCTAAGAAAATTCAATTCTGCCGGGCAGTGGTGGCGCACACCTTTGATCCCAGCACCCGGGAGGCAGGAGCAAGTGGATCTCTGTGAGTTCGAGGCCAGCCTGGTCTACAGAATGAGTTCCAGGACAGCCAGAGCTGCACAGAGAAACCCTGCCTCGAAAAAAAACAACAAAAAGAAAAAAAAAGAAGAAAAGAAAGTTCAGTTCTTTATGGCAATAGCTAATGTTGGGCTATGGATGAATTTATTCTCCATTTGAGGGGATTCAAAACTTAACACATTCCACCACTGTCAAGAACCTAAAACCTGGCTGACATTCCGAGATCCTGAAAAGAGTCATTTTGGGTTTCAGAGCAAGACTGTCATGTCAGAGCCAAGAACATGGTGACAGAGCTCTCCGATGAACTGTCAAACCTCTACACTTGCAAGTGATCACATCAGGTGCAGGCCGAGGCCCTCAGGCATGTCCCCAGACAGCTAGTAATACATGCCAACACAAAATCAGATTGTGAGTCTTTTTGGTGAATTTTTTTCTTTGTAGCTTCATCACATGGTTTTTAAGCATGAACTCTGTAAATGACAACACTTTGTTGTAATGTCAAAAGATGGACATTCCTGGTGGGTGAGGCCCACGTCTGGTCCAGTTTCACATGCCAAAACACAAGAATCAATCTGAACCCAGCTTACCTTTTGTCTGGACATTCTGAGTTTTGTCATAACCAAAAATAAACATGGTTTGGGGGGTCGTGGTGGTATCTCAATCAGTGTCCTATTACTGTGAAGAGACACCATGAGTATGGTGATTCTTATAAAGGAAAACATTTCATTGGGGCTGGCTTACAGGTTCAGAGGTTTAGTTCACTGTCGTCATGACAGGAAGCATGGCACACAGGCAGACATGGTGCTGATGAGAGCCGAGAGTTCTACATCTGGGTCGGCAGGCAGCAGGGAGAGTGAGAGACACTGGGCCTGGCTTGAGCACTTGAGACCCCCCAAAGCCCACCCCCAGTGACACACTTCCTTCAACAAGGCCACACCTACTCCAACGAGGCCACATATTCTTTTTTTTTTTTTAATTTTTCGAGACAGGCATTAGAATTCTAATGCCACTCCTTAAGCATTCAAATATAAGAGCCTACAGGGGCCAATCCTATCCCAACCACCACACGGGGTAAGTTGACTCATGAGGAATCACATATGAATACAGTGGAAAGTTTGTAAACTACCTATGGGTTGTGTGGTTACCTTTCCCAGATGTAGGTCCTGAGACCAGATGGGGCACATTTTTTTTTTCAATTTTCCCTCCCTCATTTCTGCTCATCTCTTGGGAGGTAGAAGGAGAAAAAAGCCTTGAAACTTCCTTTTTATGTCTCTACCACAAATCTTCCTAACTTTGAATTGCGTTGAATCTGTTTTTTTCCCCCTGTGAATTCTTTATGCTTGATTAAGCACCCAACTAAGCATATTGTTCAAGTACCAGCTTGCCTTGTCCTGGTTTGTTTCAGGAGTCTGCAAAATTTGATTCCAGACTTGCTCTCACAGGGTTAGCTCATTATCACCAGTCCAGTGACAAGCTGATTGTAGCCTCTGGTTCTTCATATTCCAGCACTCACTCACTCACCAGCATGGACATGAGGAAGCTTGCCTTGTCTGTGATGATGCCTAATCGGTCAACCCCACCTCTCTCTAGCCTCCATCAGCATCTTTCCCATCTCAGCACATTTCAGTGGCTCTCAACACTCACTGTACATTAAAATTATCTAGAAAGCTTTTTAAGAAATCACTGGTTTCTGGATCCCTTGCCCAGAGATGGATTTATTTGATCTGAAGTGATGCCTAGGCATTTTATTTTCAACCCATAAAGCCAAAGGTGAGAACATTCATTAAAACAATTGTGCAGTTCCCCTGTCAGGTAGTGTACAGTGAATTCCCTGAGATAGCACCCTGCAGTTCAGAATAGATAGGTATAAAAAAGGAATTTTGGCAGCAATCCATCTGCAAGTCACTCGGTGAGTGTTTCGCCCACTAACCAAACCTCTTCTGCACACCTTTAGTTTTCTGCATTCACAAAGAACCTCCTTTCCATCCCGTGATGCAGGCTGACACTTGGTTCTCTCTCGACATAAAGGGGCTCAATGGCCTCATCAGGAAGTACTAAACCTTGGCCACTTCCAAGGTGTGCCTACTCTGGGCTCAAGCCTTTGCAAATAATCGGTTTAATGAAATCAGAGCTTTATTCGACAAACTTTAGAATCTTATAAAACTATAGCAGTTCTGACCCACCTCTGGGCATCTATAGTCACACACACACACACACACACACACACACACACACACACACACACACACACACACACACACAGAGAGAGAGAGAGAGAGAGAGAGAGAGAGAGAGAGAGAGAGAGAGAGAGAGAGCGAGAGAGAGCACTTGGTTCTTAGAGCCAAGCAATGTAGTTCTTTCCTGGAAAGTGTAAATCTGGCAGCACACTGGTCCTTGTCCTGACAGGTCAGGAAGACAGAAAATGCTGGATGAGGTATGTGAGGCCATTTATTGAGAAAGAGCACTCCTGGAAAAAGCAGAAATCATAGAGGACCACTGAGTCCAGGTCCAGGATGTTGGATAGAGTATGTTCCCTTGAGGACTCATGCTGAGACAGGTGAATTTTATTTAAAATGTATTCTTATTTCTCTGCTTTCACTTGTGTCCAAAGTATCCTCTCATCCTCAGGTATCAAAAGCATCTCATAATGCAGGACACCCCCTCCCTTAGCATGTCCAAATATGGCAAGGATGCTCTTTCTTTGTGCCAAGTGAACAGTTTCTACTCCGGATCACCTCACGGTCTCAAGAAATTGGCATTAGGAGCAATGCGATAATGTAGAGAACCCTGTGCAAATCAGCTAAGAGTTGGGGTTCCAATAAGTTGGCAAATAACTTTTTTCCCTGAAAAAAAAAAAACCAATGGCTTTTAAGATCACTTATTTTTAGAAAGTAAAATGCTGAACTGTATAGAAAAATGTAGTCTTCCATCTTGAGTAACTGACTATTGGATACGCGACTGTTGATCAGAAAGTTGCATCTACTGGTATATTTGAAAAGAAACTCAGAGGCAGTCTACCCATCGTCTTGATCTACATGTTCAAAGTGCTTTGACACTAGTGGGTTCATACCCATTATCTCATTTTGTTCTCTGAAATAATCACATGGAATTAGAGGCCATTATCTTTGCCACTGGAGTAACTCGGGTTCAGGGAGGTAGAAGAAGTTGTGACAGTGCACACGGGGCACCAGCAGAACCCTGCATCCAGACTGGGTTCATTTAATCTGGTATTACCACGGGCTCCTTAAGGGCCAGGGGCTGTCAATGGAAAGAGCAGAGAGTAATCCTCCCTCCCACTCAGGGGAGGGAGACTCTTGTACCCTCTGGATGCTAGTCTGCTTCTGTCTATCTGGGTCCTGAGTGCAGGTGGCACCTGAAGAGCCATGCAAGGAGCCGGCCTGTCTTTTGGCTCTGCCTTCTAGAATAGGGATCTCCCTGTGTTCGAGGACTGGTGCTGACGCCTCTCACAGTCTCTAACTTTCCCTTGGAAGGAAGGTGAGCACCGGGGTCTGGGGATGAGGTATAAACACACACACACACACACACACACACACACACACACACACACACACACACACACACACACACACACACAGGCTTCCCTTCCCGTTCCACCCTACTCCAGTACTTCTGCTTCATGAGAAAAGACGGGCTGCTGTTAGAACACATGGCACAATTAAGCTAGACATGGGTTGCCCACCACTTGAGCAATTAACTAGACTTGTGACTAGTCACTGACGCCCTCAATGGGGAAGACAGGCAAATACACAATTACGTGTGCAAACCTGCACAGGCACAAAACTTCCCAGGGCTTACCTCTAGAGAGGTGGATCCAAGTGATAGGGGTGGAATTTTCTACCTCAGTACGACTGCTGGTAGCATTTTATAGATGAACATTTCCTGTTTCATGGGTTGCTTTTAAAATACATTGTCACCATGAAGATGAGTTTTGAAAGAAAACAATTTGCTAATATTTCACCAGCCAAACAGGATTGCTAGCCAGATTGTCACGCTTGAAGTGATGGGGCAGTGTCAGTTAATCTTTCCATTACTATGATGTGGCACAGAATGGGTGCTAAGTTAAGTCTATCAAATGGCTACTTCCAGGACCATCCACCTGCATGTATATATTATATAGTTATAGCATATACCATAAAGCATATAGTATAATTTATATAATGGGCAATTTAATAAATAAATTAGTAATAGAATGTGTATTGTCAACATTTCTAAATTTTGTCATAATCATGATTTCTTACTTTTATTCAGTCATGTATTTATTCAAGAGACATTTGTTGAACACAATCTGTATATTAGATATTATACTAGAAATGGAGATGCCTAAATAAATAAATAGGTAAGTCAACAGACTACAGGAGGAAAGCATCATCAGATTACAGGAGAAAAGTTATCAAAGATGTGTTCCTGCGAGTCATGGTAGCATCCAGGAGTCTCACCCAGCCTGGTTGAATCGGAGAAGATTTCTCAGATGAGGTGGTGTCCAAGCTGAATTATGTAGGATGAGTGTTAGCTCCTAAACAGGATGGAATAGGAGAGTTCTAGGCAGGGGGCACTATATCTTTAAGGTGTGAAAGAAAGTCTAGGGAAACTGGCAGACCACTCTGGGGCTGTGGGACACTAACTCTGTCTGGCAATTAACGTGAAAGGGAAGGGACAGAGAAGTGCCAGGTAGGTGGGGCCCACTCGTGTAGGGCCTTGTGTCAAGTAAGAGTATTACCTTGTTACAAAGGTAATAGCGAGGGCTAGTGACAGATTTTCTTAAGGAGAAATGATTCATAAAATCAGACTTGGGTTCTATGGTGATTTGAAAGAAAAGGGCCCCCAAAGGGAGTGGCACTATTAGGAAGAAGTGTGTCACTGTGGGGGCAGGCTTTGAGGTCTCTTTTGGCTCAAGCTTCCCGCAGTGTGACAGATGACTTCCTGTTGCCTCTGAGTCAAGATGTAGGACTCTGAGCTCCAGCACCATGTCTGCCTGCATATCACCATGCTCCCAGCCATGATGATAAAGGGCTGAACCTCTGAAACTGTAGGTGAGCCCCTCAGCAAATGTTTTCCTTAGCTGTGGTCATGGCATCTCTTCACAGCAATGGAAACCTAAGTAAGACAGGGTCCTCCAATAATTCACAAAGGCGCTGCCAACAAATGTATAAAGAATGGATTAAAGAAAGGGAAGAGTGACAGTCTGATCAGCCAATTAGGAGGGTGTCACAATGATCTATTCTTTTAAAAGGGACATGAAGCCTTAATGGAGAGAAGTGTCAGTGGGGATTGGGGTAGCCGACAGATCCTTTAGACAGTTCAGATGGTTTTAGTGAGAGCAACTCTAGCTGCCACGAAAGGTGGTTATTAAACTGTTAGTGACATAATTTACCAGGGCGTTAGTTCTTGCTCACATGAAATTCATGACAGGCCCTTCAGCATGGCAGACAGCCCTTCACACAACCAGCCCTGGAACCTAGCCCCTTCCGTCCTGCAGTCTGTCCTTCCTCCTCTGAGATCCCAGGGTTTCTCTGCATTTCACAGTCTGGCCATTGAGGAGAAAGCTTAGGGGTCTCACTGAGGTGCTTTGGGAGGCATTTCTGGGCATGGGAAGACACAGCTAAACGGGGAGTTTGAGGATGACCCCAACGTTATGGTCCAGGAAGGGTTTGGGGCTGGCAACACTTAACACAGTCATAGCATGCTGAGTTTGAGGTGGAACATGGGTGTCTCAAAGCCCAGCAGACTCTAGACTAGGAAAGCAAGTTAGGAATCATCTCTGCCATTCCATGAGGCAGGTTCTACTGTTACCTTCATTTTCTAGAAAACAGAGGCTTAAGAAGTCAGATAACTTTACCACATGGTGGAGAAACAAAGTCGGAGTTTGGACTCCATTTGTCTGACTCCAATTAAAAAGAGAACTCATGAGAGTCCCTTGTGGAACAAAGTCATTACAGGATGGGTGGAGGAAGAGAAAGCCGGGAGGAGGGGGGGAAGAGGGAGGAGGAAAGGGAGAGAGAGAGATACCCATTCAAATGATGAGGTAAAGTCAAGGAAGATAAGGTAGCTACTGGTGACGTCACTGAAAGAGTAGGAATGATTGGCAGCTGTACTGCAGTGGGTGGTCCGTGAATGAGGCGTGAGATAGGGCAGTGGGCATGCATACAGAGAGGATGGCTAGAAGGGAAAAGAGCAACAGGCAGCTGCTTCCTAGAGATACGAGCTTAAGGGTGAGATTTTCCTTAAAAGCGAGAGACAAGATGAACTACGGTAAAGCAAAGAGGATGTGGTTGACTTGAGAGAGTGTGGCATGGGAGGAAGATGGTAGAAGGCAGAGAGAGGGTGTGGAAGACAGCTGGCGAGTGTAACCTGATGAGGGGACGTAGAGGAAGAACCACAAGTGGAAATGGGACCACACAGTGTGGCCTTTAAGTGTAGCTGGGGATAGGAATACCAGGTGACAGTGAAGAAGTGGGAAGTAGAGGGTCTTCAGCTGTCATGTGACAGTCATCTAATTGCCAGGACATGGCCAGAAACATGGACAGACATGTTTGTATCTTTCTACAGTGTCAAGATGTATTGGATAACAATAAATTTACACATCACTGTCTCAAGTTGCCAGGTAGTCTCGACAGTGAACCATTGTCAAACACAGGTTCTTTTATTCCAATCTGAACTACTAGTATTAACTCTCAAATGACACATCACACAGGTATTGCATCTATGTATGTGTGCATATATAGTTATAGATGTCCATGAAAGGGCTAAGGAGACATAGAGTTCAAGGAGTTCAAAGGAACCTTCCTGGAGGGAGGGGGAAAACTGATACAGTTTGCAGAGAGTTATCACATGGGTAGAGAAGAGGTCAAAGAACCAGGTTGGAGAGTTACTGGAGGCTCACAGAGGCAGACCTAAGCTACAAGTTCTCAGACTTAGTCAGGACTCAAAGTTGAATCAAGTTTCAGAGTCAAGGTGCAGGACCTTAGAGGCTGTAGAGGTGATTCAGGACCATGGAGATTGCAGCGGTGAGGTGCAGGACGGTGGAGGCTGCAGAGGTGAGGTGCAGGACCATGGAAGTTGCAGGGGTGAGGTGCAGGACCATGGAGGCTGCAGAGGTGAGGTGCAGGACCATGGGGGCTGCAGAGGTAAAGTGCATGACTGTGGAGGCTGCAGAGGTGGGGTGCAGGACTATGCAGGCTGCAGAGGTGAGGTGCAGGACCATGGAGGCTGCAGAGGCGAGGTGCAGGACCATGGAGGCTGCAGAGGTGAGGTGCAGGATCACACAGGCTGCAGAGGTGAGGTGCAGGACCATGAGGGCTACAGAGGTGAGGTGCAGGACCATGGAAGTTGCAGAGGTGAGGTTCAGGACCATGCAGGCTGCAGAGGTGAGGTGCAGGACCATGGGGGCTGCAGAGGTGAGGTGCAGGACTGTGGAGGCTGCAGAGGTGAGGTGCAGGACCAGATCCAGATGGAGAAACAGGTGGACAGAAGAACAGAAATTTTAGTAGCCTGCATTAGCAATGCGCACTGGTCTAAGCTAAAGCCCCAGGGGCAGTCAAGGGTCCTTTGCTTGTCAGTCCCTTGATGTCCACACCAAGTGGTCAGGTGACAGATCAGTGAGGCCACTGCCATCACACTATTATGTGTCCTCATCTTTATAGGGTACAGGTGATGATGTTATATCTTTCATTGCTCTGCTGGTTCTCCTGACATGGTTTTAATGCAGCCACATGCTCATATGGTCCTTCTACACTTGATAGTTTATATAAGTAGCATTTTGTTGTTGTTGTTATTTTAGGAGTGGTATCGATCTGCATCTTGAAGTGCTGGGCATCTTGTGGTGTCTATATGCCAAGAGAAACGCAGACATCTTGCCTCTGCATTTGCACTTCAAATGGAGTCGCCCAGTGCAAGATGCAGCTTGAAAGCCACTGTTTTATACAATATGGAGCAATTTTGAGCAGGGCACAGTCCGGTCTCAACACCAATATTACAGAAATCAACACTTAATTCACCATTCCTCTAATGATAAGACATTTAGACTATTAATATATTGTTATCATGGATAACCCTACAAAGATTACTTTCATCACGTAATTATTTTTTATTTTGTATGATTATCTTACTGTGAACATTGTCAGCCAAAGGGCAAAAATGTTTTCCTGGCTCTTTAGATGAGCTGCTAAATTGCTTTTCAAAATGCTGGTAATAATTTACAGTGTCAACAAGACTGTGAGTGTAGCAGTCTCTCTGGTGCTGGAGCTCTGGGCTTTATTATATTAAAATACAATTTTAATCCAGTGGGCTTAAGTGGTACCTTCTTAAAGATTAAAATTATATTTATTTGGTTACCAATGACACTGGGCCGTTTTTGCAAGACAATTTGTACTTCCTCTTACTTAAATGATCTGTTCTTTTCTTAGGCTTTGATGTTTTTATAGTTCTAAAGAAATCTCCTGTGGGTATAAATCCTTTGTATGTGAAAATTAAGTGTATTTTTTCCTATTTACTTTTTTTTTCACTTCAAGGTTTGATTATCCAGATGAATTGTATTTCAACAATTAACGTGTGTGTGTGTGTGTGTGTGTGTGTGTGTGTGTGTGTGTGTGTGTGTATGTGTGTGTGTACGTGTTTGTGAGTGTGGGTATGCACGTACCACAGCACACATGTGGAATTCAGAGGACAATCTTGGATGTTGAATCTCACCTCCTACCTGTTTGAGCTCTTGCTGTCTGCCACTGCATACACTAGGCTAGCTGGCTTGCCAGTTTCTGGAGATCATCCTGTCTCCACCTCCAGTCTCACTGTGGGAGCATCGTGATTTCAGACACTTTCCCACTGAGCCACTTCCCCAGCCCAAATTGCATTTTTGTAACATTGGTGTCTTTTGTTGTTGTTTTGGGGGTGGAGGTTAGCATACAAACTAATGGATTTTATTATGACAATTTCATTATATCATCGTATTTAACTCATACTCACTCCCCATTACTCTCACTTCCCCACTTCCCACTGGTCATTTTTCCCCTCTAAAATAATATCTCATGTGTGTGTGTGTGTGTGTGTGTGTGTGTGTGTGTGTGTGTGTGTGTGTAGCACAGGTTCTACATATGAGAGAAAAACTAGCAATACATGTCTTCCCCCCACCCCCATTTCTTTCTCTTGGTCTTCCCATATCACTTTAGAACTCTTGCTCTGCCCACGTAACTCTCCTTTTCTATTTTCATATACATGTATACTCATGCTCATATGTGTATGTGTCATTTTTGAACACAATGTAAATTTAGACCTCCTAGCCCCCAGAAGGTACACACAGTCATTTCCTAAAGGAAATAAAGAACTGAGATCTGAAGAGGTCAAAGGTCCTGGGAGGGAGCTCGACCCAGAGCAGATGTAGTCATCATTAGCCTGACAGACTCTGTGGCTGGTGCAAAGTTGGCACAAACTTTGCCATAGCCAGAAAGCTACAACCCTCACGTGCTGACACCAAGCTTCCCAAGACCTCCATAGCAAGGGCATTTAATAAGCTCTGACAGTTGAGCAACCCCATTGAGCAAAAGCAAGGTACAGACCAGCACCAAATAGGTGTCATCGAGGTGGGACACAACTCCATAAATCCAGAGCCTACACAGAGAAAAATAATTACTGAAGAAGGGGTGGGGAGAGGAAAAAAATTCTTCTGACTCCTCCACCATAAACCAGACAGTGTAGGATTCTGGACATGCATGGTCTCATTTTATCATTCCCACTTAATGTATAAAGAAACCAAAGGGGTTAAATAATACTACTAAATGGAATTCATTTGGTACTCAAAGGCCGACTCTCCCCTGCCTCCACCCCACTAGAGTTCTGAAGATGAACCTGAGGACTTGTAACCTTTCAGGCAAGTACTCTACCATGAGATCTCCTGGCTCTGTTCCCTTCCTCAACTGCTGGGCAAATGCCACCTCACTGGGTACAACCTCACCTCCTAAAAAAAAACTCAATTCTGAAACAGGGACTGAGGGGCTAACAGCTTCAGTGCAATGAACAATCCAGGGAGGGGGGGCAGGGGGAGGATGAAGAAGATTGAGGAGGGCACGCCAAGTCCAGGAGAATGCTTGGGGTTTGGTACATGAGAAAGCAGGGACCCACTAGGGGATTCTGAGCTGAGAGTTCATTTGAATCAGTCCTTTAGGAGACATGAAAGGCGTAGCAAGGAGAAAGTAAGATATTTTTCTGTGACAGGTTTGCAGACTCTGAGCAGATGATACAAGTCTATCAAAGAAGAGCAAAAGAAGCTGATATTCTGACTGGCTAAGAAAAGTCACCGCTCGGATACTGATCTGAACTGTAATGCCCTGACCTTCTGGGAAGGAGTCTAAATCCTCATTTAAGTTGCCAGGGCAATAAAGCCCTAAATATCATAACAACAGAATCCATTGAATCATTTCCCCAAAATATCATGAGCTCCAGCCCCTAGCAAGCAGCACTTAAGGGTTGGCCAGAGGTAAGGAACAAACCAACGTAGATTCGTGACCCCCCACCCTCCCCAGCATACTTCTTTCCCTGTGCACAGAGATAAGACAGCACAATTCCTCATACCGGCAAGCTCTGGAGTGTCACACACCCTCAGATATCACGTGGCTAGGGATCCTCTCCTGTTGCAAATCCTCAACTCCGAGCTTGTCATTTGGTGTGTGACTTTGGTTCCCCGTCCCCCACACAGAGTGATGCATCAAGCAAGAATATCTGATTTGAGGGACTTATGTGAAATGTTTTGTTAGGTCGAGTTGAACTATATTTCCCTTTGTGGCTTTAAAAAAGGCATCTGCATGTAATTGCAAGAAGACACATGTGGAATGAGAACAAAACAACGTATCATAAAGACTCAGTCCTGCTGTGGGATGGTCTGTATGTCAAATGTGTTGCTGATTGGTCAGTGAATAAATCACTGATTGGCCCGTGGCCAGGCAGGAAGTATAGGCGGGACAAGGAGGAGAAGAGAGCTGGGAAGTGGAAGGCTGAGTGAGGGAGACACTGCCAGCTGCCATCAGGACAAGGAAGATGTAAAGTACCGGTAAGCCACAAGCCACGTGGCAAGGTATAGATTAATAGAAATGGATTAATTTAAGCTGTAAGAACAGTTAACAAGAAGCCTGCCACGGCCATACAGTTTGTAACCAATATAAGTGTCTGTGTTTACTTGGTCGGGTCTGAATGACTGTGGGACTGGCAGGTGAGAGAGTTTGTCCTGACTGTGGGCCAGGCAGGAAAACTCTAGCAACACAGTCCTATAAAAGAAATTAGACACACACTCGAATACACTACATATGGAGTACAACAATTACCCATGGCTGGTGGTTGTTTTTCATTTTCTTTATAGTCATGCAGAAACTGCTAGCTACTCTCCACTTTCCATCCTCTATTTGTCCTATAGCATACGTAGATCTCTACCGTTGGATGGGCTCATGGCTACCTTGGCCTCTCTTCTAGGCCTCCCTTGCAGCTAGGTGTGGTCATGAAATTCTAGCCAGCGAAGTGTAAGCGCAGGCTGCATCTTACCTTCCAGAAAGTCTTTGAGAGGGAGGAGAATGCCCTTCATTTTCCCTTGCCCTTTTGCTGGCTGTCAGCATGGCATCTAAAATGGAAGCAGTCATGCAGACTCTAACACAGGAGCTATACTCTGAAGGTGCTGAAGAAGCAGGAGAAAACCTGTGTTTGAAATGATAGTGAAGACACAGAATGTTTCCTCTTCTGTCTTGTTTAAGTTCTTAGTGTTCTAAGTTTCTGTCACTTGACAGCTGGACTAAACCCTAGCTTATACATAATAAACCCTAGTTTATTAATTATTAATTAATTAATTAATTAATTAATTAATTAAAATCTCTCTCTCTCTCTCTCTCTCTCTCTCTCTCTCTCTCTCTCTGTGTGTGTGTTGTGACAATACTTTTTCCTGGGGGAGATGCAACATACATATCTATTTATCCCACATAGGGGTCCCATGACAGATCAAAGTACAGATATCACCAAAGTCCAACTTGGTGAACCAATGAGTTTTATTTGGGTCACTTACAGGAACATGGGTGAAGGGTCACTTACAGGAGCAGGAATGACTCAAAGACACTACATCACCAAAGCCCACCCCAGCACAGGTGACAGCTCATAAAAGCTGGGAACCTGGAACACACTGCACAGCCTGCAGGCAGCTGAACAGTTTCAAGAATAACCTTTCCCAGTGACTCAGTTGGTCTAAACCTCTTCCAGGCAGCTGATCTTGTCTCAGAGACGACTTTGCAGGTTGGCTTGCCTGAGAAGGACTCTCAACAGTCTTTATTGTTTACTCTTGAGAGGGAGGGGGCCTGGTGAATCTCCTCAATTTCAGGGACTTTCTGAAGCTATTTTGAGTTGTTTACATTCTGGGAATGTTTAAGTTTTGGAGGAGACACAGCAGTGTGTGTGTGTGTGTGTGTGTGTGTGTGTGTGTGTGTGTGTGTGTGTGTGCAGGTTCCTGCACAGGCTGGAAGAGGGTGTTGAATTCCCTGAAGCTGGAGTTACAGGCACCTGTGAGTGACCCAGCATGGTTTTGGGGAACTGAACTCAGGTCTTCTGGAAGAGCAGGAAGCTCTCTCAACTGCTGAGCCATCTCTTCAAGCCACATTTATATATTTTTAAAGCCACAGAACACACAGGGATATATTGAGAATTCAAGACTAAGTCTTACACATGGGATGGCTTTTCTAGGTGCAAAATCTTTCACAGAAACCACTTGTCTCAAGTTTAACTCATCCATTTTCTAATGCTTCAAACAAATTGCATCAAATCTGCACTTCACATCAAGTTCAAGTTTGTTTTTTGTTTTGTTTTGTTTTTATAGAAAGGACACATTGTCCCATCCTTAGTCCATGGACCATCTCAATTTTAATTCAAAAGGTACCACAACTGTTCTGGGAATAAGATATTGATTTAGTTCCATTGTGATTATCTCAGGATATTTGTGGTAGGTTTCTAGATTACTAGGGACTCTTTCAGTTGAGACAAAACATAACCAAGTGGACTAGGCAGCCCTTTCCCCTGCCCAAGTAAGCAGCTTCTATTACCACATTATAGCTAGGGTGTATGAAGACCAAGAAGGAAATGTGTGCATGCGTGTGTGTGTGTGTGTGTGTGTGTGTGTGTGTGTGTGTGTGTGTGTGTGTGCATGCTTGTGCATGCACAAGTGTTTGTGTTGTATTGTGCAGCTTTGTGTTGTGCTTGATTGGTGTGGGCATGTGATGGCCACATGCTATGTGGTGTCCCAAGGTCTAGGGTGTTCTGTGTTTACTAGCTATGTATTTTCTGAGCCTGTGTGCTACATAGTGTTAGTAAACTGCAAAAGCTCTGGGTTTGGTGTCCCGGGTTTCGGCACCAAATGTTAGTAAACTGCAAAAGCTCTGGATTTGGTGTCCTGGGTTTCGGCACCAAAATGTAAGTAAATTGATGACTGAAACTGTGAGGAGATAGTTCAGTCCTAGAGGGCGAAGTATCCCGGACACCTCAGAGCTACTTAGGACAAGAGCTCTGCCCTGAAGGTGTCCCAGACACCTGGAGCTGTTTAGCACAGCTCTGATGGCTGAGACTGCAAAGAAACAGCCCAACCTTGGAAAGGAAGGTTTTCTGACTTCTCAGGAGAGTCAGGCCTGGAACTGCTTCAGCAAGGAAAGGTATCCTGACTCTTCGGGAAAGTCAGGATATACCTAGTATGATGGTATGATGGGGGATGGTTTCCCCACAGGACACAGCAATCCTGCTCCTCTCCCGGAGAGCCACAATCTCTGGCTCAGTGTTACCAGCTCTTTCTCGCTCATTTCACTATGGGATGTCCCAGCAAGGTTCTTCTGTTCAGCTCCCCCTTGCTCAGTCCACTATGGGATGTCCCAGCAAGGTTCTTCTGTTCACCAGTCAATGAAGGTCTTCACCCAATACTCTTTTGAGAAAGAGGTTTATTTGGGAAGGAGGGGTCCAGGAGAGTAGCTGCCTCTACCAGGGTGGAGAGAACAGCCCACAACTCACTGGGCAGGGTCCTTGTAGGTGAGTTTGTGTTTGCATATGTGCAGGGATGTGTCACATGACACTGGCAGATGAAATATCTTGTGGTATAGAGTGCTAAAGAAAGTTACATTTGACTTAGAACTCATGCAAGAATGAGACATAGTGGAGAATCTCACCCCTGACACCTCCTCCATCTCCATTCATTGGTAACAATACAATATTTATGCAATGTTTGGTTATCTACATTATGAGTATCACGATTTAATTTTAGATTGGCTTTGATCTAGTACATTTGTTGTTTGTTTTTTTTCTACTCCAAATGACAACAAGTCACTATTTCAAGTTAATTTTTTCCCAGGCATTTGCTTTTACTCAAGAGGGAGCAATTATCCTGAAACACAAGGAATTCTTAAAATAACAAAAAGAGAAGTTCCAATTGCAGAGCAGTTGCCAGTGGGACACAACGTTGACATGTGTAGCCATCCTCAAGCATTGGTGTGAAAAGTGTTTCCCATCATCTCACGTTTGTTCTTCTTATGTCCTAACAGGTCTAGGCCGACAGCTGCCCTTGAAAGGGGGTGGAGAGGGACAGCCACTCCTGCGAGCGTGTTGGAGGGTTACGTCCCCCACAGACCTGGAGATTCCTGACTGCAAGGGTTGTTTTACTCTTCTGAAATTTCTCTCATAGAGCAGGAGTGTGTACATCGCCTTGGAGGCTCCTGAGAACACCTGATACCATGCTGTGGTGTGAGAGAGGGGGCGCGGGAGAGGGGGCGCAGCCCTAGGTGGCGCTGCTGAGCGTTCGCTTGGTGTGAGTGGGGCTTGCCCATGAGGAGACCTTCAGTTTGAGCAGACATCTCAGGTCTCTGATGACCCTCCTGGCTGGCTTTGGCTGCATCTGAGAATGCCCACAGACGGCAAACATGGCACCAGGAACATATTTATATTGTACAACCCAGTGTTGACTAGATTATTACCGTAGCTTAAACTAAGGTTCTATGCCCCTTGTCCAAGGTCACACACTCAATAAATGTCTGTGTTGGGATTTGAACCCAGGCAGTTTGTTTTTTGAGAGCCTCTCTTAAATGCTGTTCTCTCCTGAGCACGTGGCACACAGTAACACAGGAGCCGGGTGGGGACGGGAGTTCACTGAGCACTCCGGTACAGATAATGGCCTTCTGTTCTGAAAGGCTTAGCTCATGAGGGAACGAGGCCAAGAGCCCAGAATTTTGGGGGTGATCCTGTGAGAAAGAAGTCCTCACTTCTGAGAAGTGTTTGAAATATTGGCTGATGGTACAGGGAGGAAGAAACATGGCTCTGGGGATCTCTCTAGACCTCCCAGGTAGTGGGACTCCCTTGGGGCATCCTTTAGTCCCTCTTTCAGAAAAGGAGTAAAAACTGGCCACTCTCCTCCGTGGCTGGCCTGGACCACCACCATCCCATCCTCCAAGCTGCAGGCAGAGCTTTGAGGCAGCCCTCTAGGGTAAGTCAGTCTCTAGGCCTCCGCTTGGAACTCTCCAAGGTCCTTCACCACCACCACCACCACCACCACCACCACCACCACCACCACCACCACCACCACCACCACCACCACCACCACCACCACCACCACCCTCTCTTCTCCACGCTTTCATTTCCCTCCTTCCTCTCCAGTTTCCTGGATCTCTCTGTTCTTCCTCTAACACATCAGACATGCATGCTCCTGATATAAGTACCCTTTGCACTGGCCACGCCCCTTGCCCAGAATGCTTTTCGCCTGGATGTTATAACTAGTGTCTTCATTTCTGAAGGCCTTCCCACTGTGACTACTCTGTTCTTGGTCACAACTTAGCCCCTCAACCCTCTCACCACAGGATTTAATTACCACCTCCTTCATTGTCAACAGCTCTCCCTCTCCCGCATGCAGGAATGAGGGGCTCTTTGAGGGCAGGTTCATGTGTTGTTTACTATAACATTCCACATGCCCACAATATTTGCAATGTGGGAACATTCTCCTGCGGAAATGCCTGGAAACTTTGGGAAACCTGGCTGAGTGCAGGTGAGCAATACTCCCACAGCTGGTGACAGGCAGGGACCTGCAGAGCTCCCTGGGGGAGGGGGAGGGGTTCTGTGCACTCAGCTGGTTTGGCTGATCCCAATGGCATGGTGAGCGGTGTTCCCATGGTCTCACACTGCATCTTCAAAACACCTTTTGAAGTAAACATCCCAAGAACTGGGAAATACATTATATGGCTCACTTACATAGACTGCCCTAAATGAAGAACTTAGATGCAAAATCTTTAGCACGAGGTCCAGTATACTTTCATGTCCACACAGTCAGTTATCTTTATCTGTGCCCAGCATCTACCATGAACTTCGCTCTCAAATTTCTCAGGCAGCCCCCTTTCAATGCATCAACAAAACAAGTTATGTGAAACATGCCAATGGAGAACAGCCTGTGTGCCAAGAGTGTTCAGCTCTACCAAGGGAGGTGTGTGCGGCCAGGAAGTGAGTCTCAGGAACACGTCACCTCTTGCAGAGTCCCAAGGCTTCACTGAGCAGGTTGCTATCTGTTTCAGTGGCCTTCCCAGAGCCTCAGGAACCAAAGGAAGAGTGGAAGGATTTCTTTAGCATCCAATTATCTCATACCTTAAACCACCCCTCACTTCAGACCAACACTAGATGTCAGAGCACGTGGCTGGGTAGCCCACTCAGCTTATCTTTTCCCATTTCCTAACTCCCTGCTTAATATATTAGCATCAACCCTGCAGAGAATTCAATTTCCATGTTGTCTCTTATTGATAGCGTGATTTGTTTGTTGTTTTTGTTTGTTTGGCTTTTAGCCACACAGATGGATTATCTTACAGATTTGTTAGACCCCACTTGGGTCTCCCAGGGCTAAGGTCAAGTGGCTGGTACAGCTGTGTCTTTCCTAAAAGCTTTCCTGAGAAGTTCTAAAGTCTTCCTAAATTCTTAAACCCTAGACCTCTTTTCCATCTTCAAGACCAGTGATGTCCCTGTTGTGGAATATCAGTTTAAAAGGTGTTACTTCATTTATGCTGTGGAACATTTGTTTTAATGATGCAAAGATGCATTGCATTCTTTTATGTTGCATTTGTTTAACTCTGTGAAGCTGTGTTACTTTGCCTTTCTAAAACACCTGATGGTTTAATAAAGAGCTGAACAGCCAATAGCCAGGCAGGAGAAAGGATAGGCGGGGCTGGCAGGCAGAGAGAATAAATAGAAGGAGAAATCTAGGCTCGAGAGGAGAAGGAGGATGCCAGGGGCCAGCCAGTCAGCCAGCCACTGAGTAAGAAGGGAAGAGGGATTTATAGAATAAAGAAAGATAAAAAGCCCAGAGGCAAAACATAGTTAAAGAAAATGGGATAGCTGGGCGGTGGTGGCGCATGCCTTTAATTCCAGCACTTGGGAGGCAGAGCCAGGCAGATCTCTATGAGTTTGAGGCCAGCCTGATCTACAGAGCAAGATGCAGGATAGGCACCAGAACTACACAGAGAAACCCTGTCTCGAAAAACAAACAAACAAACAAAAATAATAAAGAGAATGGGATAAATTAAGTTAGAAAAGCCAGCTAGAAACAAACCAAGCTAAAACCAGGCATTCATAAGGAAGAATAAGTCTTTGTGTATTTTTTGGGGGGAGGAGCTGGGTGGTGGGATCCCAAAGAGTAAATAACAACTAACTACAGCCCCCCCTTGTGATCCCCCTTCCATAGTTACATTTCCCACTGACTAACAGAGAAGTATCTTAGCGATTTTTCCCGTTGCTGTTCCCTGGGAACACAAGTGGGAACACAAGGCTCTACTTGGGTTCACAGTTCCTGGTTCCTGGCCATTGTGGCGGGGAGTTCAAGGTGGCAGGAACTTGCAGCAGGCGTTCACACAGTACCCACATCAAGGAGCAGAGGGTGACAGATGCCTGTGCTCATTGGTATCCCCCCCCCCACACCTTTTATTTTGCAGCCCAGCTTCCCTTTCCAGAGAATTGTACCACCCACAGGGATGGCTCTTTCCAGCTCAATGGATCTAATCAAGATAATCATCCACAGGCACACCCTGAGGCCAGTCTCTCAGGTCATTCCAGATGGCATCAAGTTGACATCTATCACAGGAGCCCTGAGTGCTTCCAAAGATTCTTGTGACACTCAGGCTGATATCACGCTAATTATCTCAGTACATTTCACCTTATCACATCTTCCGCATTTAAAGTGATGCACTAACAGACTAGGGATTGGTGTGCCTATTTTAGGGGGGTCACCGTTCTCCCTGCTACAGCTGCCAAGATTAGGATTATCGTTTGGCCATAGGATTTTCTCTATGTATAAGGAAGGCTTTGCATTCCAATTTCAATTCTTATGTCTAAATGCTAGAGCACCTACAATCCCTTTGTTATCCACTGGTAGGTTTTGCGTGTGTGAATGTGCATCTACGTGGTGCGAACGGGTACGTGTGGTACATGTGGGTGCCCCCCACCTGTGCGCCTGTGCTCCTGGAGGCCAAAGGTCAACAGCGAGGGCTTTATTCAGTCACTCTCCATCTTGCTGTTTTGAACAGGGTCTCTCACAGAACCTGGAGCTCACCAATTCAGCTACACTGGCTGACCAGCAAGCCCCAGGGATCCTCCCGTCTCTCTTCCCAGTGCTAGGATTAAAGATGCACACTAGTATGCCCAGCATTTAAGAACATTTTTAAAAAATTAATATGAGTTCTGGGAATCCCATGCTTGCAAAGCATGTACTAGACAGACTAAGCTGTCTCCCCAGGTCTCCCCCTCCCCGATACTAATAGGTTTCTTTTCTTCTTTTTTATAATTCTTTTGGTGTGTGTGTGTGTGTGTGTGTGTGTGTGTGTGTGTGTGTGTGTGTGTGCTACATGGAGAACAACTCATAGGAGTTAATTCTATCTTTCCACCGTGTTGGTCCTGAGGATTGAACTCAGGTTGTCGGGTTTAGCAGCAAGCACCTTTACTGTCTGAGCCACCTCGCCAGCCCAGGCAAGTCATTGTTGATGCATCACCCCTGAGGTAGGCTTAAGGACAGTGGTGTAGAGTACGCCAGAGGGAAGCTGTCTCCCAGGTACCTGAATGGCTCTGAAGCACAGGATCATCCAGGTATGGCTGTGCACACGGTAATCACTGAGGCAGAGGCCTGCCGTGAGGAGTCCAGCCTGAGCTCTATAGAGTGGTCACATTTCAAAGTGGGAGGGAAGGGGGAGTGGCTAACGCAAATGCAGAAAGGAGGGAAAGAATGGGGCCTGGGGAGGCAGTCCCTGGATGGAAGGGGGGCAGGAAACACACATTAGCAAATATATACAGGGCAGCTGTTGTCTCAGAGACGAGCAGAATCCCTGGGAAATTAAACGTTCCCAGAGGAGCCCCGGAAGCCCCGGAAGCCCCATTTCTCCTAGCATAAGACACTCGGATTCTGAGAATGTTTCCTTTCCTACATTTCTTCGGGGGGGGGGGGGCTCAGTTGTGAGTTCTGCGAGGACACACCGGCTCTCTAGCCCACTTCCCCATCAGAAGCCCAGGCAATCAGTGCCCACATTCTGTATGCAATGTTGTGGGTGGATGGCCAGGTTCTGCTTTTAATGTTACCATAACAGGACAGCTGCAGTCTTCTTTTGAAGCAATTTTAGTGAGAGGAACTCGTGTAGCCCGGGCTGGCCTCAAACTCTATAGCTGAGGATGACCTTGGACTCCTGATCCTCTGGCTGATAGCTAAGTGCCGGGATTACAGGCATGTGCCACCACACCTGATTATATTTTGTAATATATTTCTATATTTAGTTTTGATTCTATATTCATGGGGAATTTTCTATGTTATTTTCTTTTCTTAGAATGTCTTTATGAAATTCTCACATAACGGTTAGAGAGGCCACATAAAATGAATTGGGAGTGTTTCACCTTTCTATTTCCTAGTGGATTTTTGTGTAATGGGAAAATTTGTAGAACTCACCAGGGAAATCATCTGGGCCTGGATTTTTTTTTTTTAAATTAGGGAAGTTTGTAATTGCAGATTCATTTCTTTAATGTAGGAGAGAGTCTGGTTTCCTATATATTCGTTTGTTACTTTGAGAAAATTATCTCCTACTACAAGTGCGGATCCGTTTCATCCTCCCTCTCCAGTTCAGTGGCAGAAAGCCTCATGGAATTACTTTATTGTCCCTTCAGTGTCTTTGGGAATCATTGGTGATAACCCCTCTTATTTGTGACAATGTCTCCCCCTCTTCCCTCTTCCCTCCCTCCCCCTCCTCCCTCCCTCCCCTTCCCTCCTCCCTTCCTTCCTCCTTCCCCTTCTTTTCCCTTAACCTCCTCCCCCTCCTCCCTCCTCCCTCCTCCCTCCCTCCCTTCCTATTAGTCTTCTGGAGTCACTAATTTCAATAAACTTTTAAAAGAACCTCCTTTGGCTTTGATGTTTCCCACCACAGTTTGTCTGTTTTTCCAGTTGAGCTGTGTTCTTGTTATTATGTCTATGTACTCTTTATTTGCTGCTTAATTTTCTTTTCTTCCTCTGAGTTCTGGAGGTGGAAGCTCGGATTATTTTTAGGTTATTGATTTTAAAGCTTTCTTCTTTTCTAACATTAGTGCTCCGAGCTATGAATTTTCCGTCTTATTTCTATCTTGCAATTTTCCATTGTTAGGTGAAATATTTTCTAGATTTCTTTAATGATTTATTTTTTTGATGGACCCCAGAGGAAGTGTTCTTTTATTTTTAAATGATTTAAAAGCATATTCATGTTGCTTCATTTTTGAATATTTGGGGGAGATTTTCTAGATAGATTATTGCTATTAATTTATAATTTAACTTTTATGGCTGGAGAATATTCTATTACAATCTCATTCCTTTGAAATGTATTAAGACTTACTTTGGCCAAGTGTGGTGGAGCATGCCTATAATCCCAGCCATCACTCAGAGGCAAAGGCAGGCAGAACTCTGAGTTCAAGGCCAGCCTGGTCTATATAGTGAGTTCCCTGACAGCAAGGGCTCTGTACAGAGACTCTGTCTCAAAAAAACAAACAACCAAAGACCTTGGGCAAGTATTCATTGCATTTTGTGGAAGGGTCAATGTGCATTTCACAGAGTGTATGCTCTGCAGGTATTATAGCATTTATGAATATCAACCTGCCCAAGCTGGATAGCATTGTATAAATATTTTATATAGTTCTTGATGTTTTAGTGTCTACCAACAACCGAGAGGAGAGTGTAAAGCCTGAACCATGACTGTGGATGTGTCTGTGCCTCCCTTCAGTCTGTTCTGTTTGTTTCTAAAGCCGTGTCATTGGGGTTTTTGTGTCTCCTGTTGCTCAGATGAAGCATATCCTCTTTATCTGTCATTGCGTATTGTCTTGTGATCTACTTTGCTTCCTATCAATAGAGCTGTACCGTCTTTGGTGTGCTCACTATTTAATACTGTACCTTCTCCTTGCTCTGCGTTCGATCGAGCTGGGTCTTTGGATTCAGGTGCATCTGTACACACAGAAGCTATTTGGATCTGAGGTACTCAGAAGTTAGTCATCTTGCCAAATGCTACACAACCTGTAAGTGGCAGAGCTGGGACTGCAAGTGAGCAGACTCCACCAGCTACGGCCTTAGCTCTGAGCTGAGCTTCCTCCACTTTCCCCAGGTCATCACTCTGAAAACTCTACAGTGTCTGTTTCGATTCTCTTCATTATCATGCCCTTGGTTCAGACTCTCCTTCCTCATTTTTTGCCTCAATTTTCTTTTCATCAATTTAAATTTTTACTTTATTTATTATTATGTTACGCATCAGTAAGATGGGGCGGGTGTGCAGATGCTTCGGTGCACACGTGGAGGTCAGAGGATGGTTCTGTGGACTAGTTCTCTCCTCTACCTATTCATGGTCTTCAGGGATTAAACGCAGGGATGCCAGGCTAGCACAACAGGCGCTGTGACTTTCTGAGCAATTGGGCTAGCCCTGTCTTGACTTTTAGAGGGACCTTCCTCTAGGTTTCTTTCTCCTATATTTTATCAAACTATTTCTAAATTCAAATCTAGTCATATGAAGTCTTTTCTTTTTTTCTTGAAAATTCTTGATTAATGGTACCTGAGGTCTGTTATGATCCAGCCCTGTGCTCTTCTCCATTATCACTCCTCCGGAAAGGCATACCCACCTTTGGTTCTAGTACAGTGTTATTTTAGCATCTGGGCACCTACCCAGGCTGTTCCTTCTATCTCAGACAGTCCTGCTACTGAGCCTGACCAGCTCACCTCCTCTCCAAAGCCCGGCCTCACTTCTCTGAACCATACTTGGGTCTTTCTGACCCAAGTCAGGGATCCTGAGCACACAACCTCTGCCCTAGCAGAAGACACAGCAACCTTCCTTTCCCTTGGGGCAGGGCTGAGAAAACAGTAAAAATCCAGGGCACCTGGCACAGGCTGGGGACACAGTAGGCATGCAAGAAATACATGCTCTTTGAAATGCTGGACATACCAGAGCCCTCACAACAACTAAGTGTCCTTGGATTTTTCCCGTTTTCAGGTGATCAGGGCAGGGAGGAAGGCCTTTTGCAAAGCCTGGGTGTGTCGGGGAGGAGAGGAGTGGAATAAGATGGCAGGTGCTTCTGCAGGTTCCAATTTCAGATTGTCATCTTGGCTTCATTAGCGGAAGGTCAAGGTTAACATTTTAATAAGAGAGTTAATGAGAGATTTCTCCTTTTCTGCTGCTTCGTGTCACCGCGAGTTGGCCAAAGTGATTCACTGTTTTCTGCACCCTTGGCTCACTGTCCTTCCTTCCTTCCTTCCTTCCTTCCTTCCTTCCTTCCTTCCTTCCTTCCTTCCTTTTCCCCTTCCTTTTTTCCTTCCTTCTTTCCTCCTTTCTCCCTCCCTCCCTCCCTCCCTCCCTCCCTCCCTCCCTCCCTCCCCCCTCAGTGGGGTGGCTTTTGCTCCTGACATTGCTAATGTTCTGCTAGTCAAAGAATTACTACTAAGAGTCGGAAGAAGTGATTGGTGAATTGAGATGTAACTGTTGGGAGACAGGTGCTGATGGTGTGTGTGTGGGAACCTTGGCCAGGATCCAGTCCAGACCAATTCCGTCTGAGCTGGTCTGTCCTGGAATAGACAGAATGGCTGATGCTTCCTGCAGAGAAACTGCCATGTGATCATGAGGGAAGTTCTAGACCTCCTGACTATTTGATATGGAGGCTTCAGACCTCAGCCAGCAAGCGGGTACATTGTATTTTTCCTTCACACCTGCCCCGTGTCCATTTGACAGCCATGCTTCATAGTTATGATGCTTTGTTGTCGGACACCCTCTTGTCCCTAGGGTAGCTCTTTCTCCCAGAACTAGCCAGTTCCTAGGGTTGAATCACCTGTGATCTTAGCTTCACCATGCAAACTGACCAGTCCAGAACCCTTGATTCCCAATCACCTCCTTCGTTAGGCTTTGCACTTGGAGCATGGCCCCTGCCCTAATCCCACCCAGCCACAGACTCCCTTGCAGCTATTCCAAGCAGCCAGGGATCCACTGGTTTGCTGCTGTCCTGTTCCTACCTGAGGAGAAGACAGCAATAAGACCTTGGATCCCCTGGGAGCCTCTGGCTGCTCACCAGCCCATGTGGCCCTTTACTGTGCCTCCCATTTCTGAGGATCTATGGCTATGAAAAGTCCTTTCCCTGTGGCTCATTTCCAAGTCTCCATGTTTTACCATGCCTGGTTAAACAAAGCCTACCTCATCTCACTGATGATTCTGTTACCCACTGGATAGAGACATTCCTGAGGACAGAACACAGGCTGTTTTTTCTATCCCAGGCATCTGTTATGTAGCATTTGCTGAATGAATGAATGATGCTAAGAACCCTTAGTAATTTTAGGAAGAGGAAGCATTTTAGGACTCCCTGTGGGACTGATTATATCTGGGATATATTTAATTTCTTCTTTCCAGATGAGAAAAATGAAATTAGCCCAGGTTAAATCCTACCTAAAGCTATACCATTAATTAGCAGAAACAAAAATTGAACCCAGTGCTACCACAGGCCGAAGTCTCACCTTTCTCCCTCAGGCTGTGCACAAGTGTATACTGATAATAATAGTAGTGCTACTGTCCACAGTCACGGGTGACCAGTATGAATACAGATTACACATATCATCTAATTTAGCCATCTTCAAAAACTGAGGGAGACACTCCATTTTATGAATTCCATGGAGAGGCACAGAATGGCTTAAAAACTTGTTCATGATCATACAACTTGTAAGTGGAAGGTAGGGCTTCGAATCCAGGTTGAGTTCAGACTCTACACACTTATCGAATGCATGTAGTATTTGACATGTGCACACGCATGGGAGCTTAGGAATGGAGGGCAGGAGTGATAAGTCTGTGCACCCTGAAGGTCTCTCTGCTGATGCAGCAAACTGAATCAGACCGAACTGGAAAAAACCAGGTTAAATGGGTAAAGCATTCCCAGGTGATTCCCAGCCCCTCAGAGAGGAGACAGGGAGAAGAGACTGGAAGAACCATGTGTCTGTTTTCTGGGCTGTTGCTTATATGTCATGTGGGAGTGGTCTTGAGACTCTTTGGGGGAGGAGCTGTGTTTGGTAGGCTTTGAAGGGGCGGGTTTGGGGAGAGAGATGGGGGAGGGGAGTTGAGGTGGATCTTCCATCAGCCTCCTTCCAAGCAAGGTGGAGGTGGGGCAAGGAGGAGTGGAGGCCGGATGTTGCTTTCTCTAAGGGAAATCAATTAGAGTAAGGACATTGTGTCTCCCGAAGTCTCCTCTGCACTCTGAAATGGGCACCGCATCCCCCGGAGGTTCTGGGATATAAGTAACTATGAATCAAGACCCGAGGAGGGGTGCTTCCCTGGCTGACAGGCCTCGACCGTGATGCAGAACCTGGGGCCCTTGGTCTCACCCCTGTAGTGGCCACCAAACCCTGCATCCAACAGCCATCTATTGGCATAAGTGAAAACTGAGGCTTTCTGCTTTCTGTGGGTAATCCCTCTCACCTTAGCAGCCATGGCCACTGGGTTGGTGGAGAAGCAGGATGCCCCCATTACAGCCACGGCCTGGCGAACAGTCCAAGGCTGCGTGTGAGAGAAGGGTCTGTGTAGGACACACAGAACTTACTTCAGAAACAGGCCCAGGGCCTTCCTGCCTTGCCAGCCTCTCTTGCCATCACCTACAGTACTCAAGTGGTTGCTAGGCAACAAGCCAGCTCAGCATCCCCCTCAGGTTTCTAGACATTTCTGCCTGGATCCTCATCTCCATGTTGGTCCCCCTGGTAAGAGAATTGGCCAGACACACGGCCAGAAGTTCTGAAGGTCTTTTGAGAAACACTTAGGTTCTTTCTCCAGGCACAGCTAACCCTGCCCCCTCAGATGCTCCACATGTTCCTGTTTTCTAGCTGAGAATGTGTGTGCTCCAAGACAAGGTTACAGGGATGTTTCTTTTTTCTCTGCTGCTCTTTGTCCTTTCCTGCGGGGAGGCAGAGGGTGCTGGAAAAAGAAGAGTAACCTGTGTTTTGCTGTTGCTGGCTTGGGAGAGGATGTGGTATTGCTTGAATTTTACAAATGCTTTCTCAGGTTTCTGGTCAATGACTAAGAGACAGCAGGATGAAGAAGTAAAATAATGCACCAGAGAGATGACTGTCAATAAGGTGTGTGTCATGCAAATATGAGAACATGTAACGATCCCGGCCTGGCGACTGCCTCCTCTAACCCCAGCACTGGAGGAGCGGGTGCAAGCAGATCTTTGGAGCTTGCTGCCCATCTACCATAGCCAAATTGGTAAACAGGTTCAGTTAGAGATTCTGTCTCAAAGCGTAAGGTAGAAAGTGATTGAAGAAGACATTAGATGTCAAATGCTGCCGCTGTGCATGCATGCACATGGACCTGCACACGTAAGCATGGGCACACACGCACACACAAAGGATTAAAATATTAAATTCCTCTTCCATTTTCCCCAGTGCTGACATTCTTTTCACTACTGATGAAATGGGGGGGTATCGCACCTTCACCAGGGGGGTCTGCAAAGACCGCACAGGGCTGCCCTTCCCTGCAATCCTCTCCAGGCTGCCAGTGTTCTCCCTCCTGTCCTCCAGATCTGAAACCTTGTTTGCATGGCTGCAGTAAAACTCAGAAGCGACATATGGCTGCAGGTGATAGCAACTGACCAAGAAAGTTCTGTAAGCATTCTGAAGCCCCCTGGAGGATTTCTCACAGCTGTCCCAGGACACGAGCATGGGCCTTTGTTTGGGGGGTTGAATTTTACCCATCTTGTGCCCTATCAACCTCCCCCAATGAACATCTTCTGTTGTCAACCAACTTTCTTCTCTCCCCGCCAAGCAAGGCAGCTCTGGCTGCCAAATTCCTTAGATTCTTTCTACGGAGGAGTCTCTTTTCCTGAAAGAGGGTGAGATTAGGACTGGGAATATGGGGTGGGGAAGAGGAGAGTTTGCAGAGGTACTAGTGACTGGGGGTCACACTAGGTGCCGTGTCTAGGTTTCCACATGAAACCTTTATAGTTACCCCGTGGTGTACGAAGATCATGCAGAAGTGAAGCTGACGAGACCCAGAGAGATTAGGAGACTTAGTTGGTCAAGTCCCAGTTGCCTTTCTACACAGGATTTGCTAATCCTCACAGCTATCCATGGCAATTCACTGCTCTCTAACATGGAAAGAAAGAAATGGATGGGGGAACCCTGAGTTTCAGACCCAGGTGCTAGCCCAACTAGCTGGTAAATAAGATAGAAACCACCAGAAGGTCCAGAGGAGCATGAGGCTCAAAAGCAAAGCCAGCGAGGTGTGCCAGCTTCGGGGCTCTGTAGTCCCCTGGATGTCCTGGGAGAGTCTGGCTGTTTTGAGGCCTCTAGCTATACTTTCTGAATAGATCTGGAAACCAAGTATAGGTGGCTGCATTCTTCGGAGCAAATCATTTCCTTTTCAGGGGAACCTACTCCAAGAAGAACCCTCGGGTTGCATCATGTGATTCCGCAGGAGTCAGCTTGAACTGAATCCCTTGTTGCTATAGAAACAATGTCCTGCACGTGCTCTGGAGGACACAAGCCTGGATAAACGCTGTTCCTGTCCTTGCATGTACTTCCACTGATTCAGTCGGGAAAAGAGGGACCAGCTGAACACATGCCTGAGACCGAACTTAAAGCCCTCTTTCTGACTTTCCAACAATTCCATCTCTAATCGAAGTGTGCCGGCTCTGCCCTGTGGCGTGCTCCAGGTTTCCACACTGCTTGTTTCCTAGGTGAGCAACGGTGGGGAGGAAGAAATGCATCCTGGTGGCTGTGACACATCCTTCGGAGCTCAGGTTCAGGACAAGCACAAAGGAACTGAAGACCAGGAGCAGGGCGTGCAAACGGGCTCATTCACAGTGCTCCCCACACAGTCCTTAGCTGGCTAGCTCTGCTCCTCTGTGCTCCCTTCTGGAGGTCATTCACATTATTGGTCAGCAGAATGATTTATGTTTTGCTTTGTCATATATATGATTATTTCCTTTTTCAAAGGGAGATGAGGACATTGGGTCAAGGCAGAATTGTCCATGTGGCCACAGTGGAAGCAGAAAGGAGGCTGGATTTAAACCCAGAAGGCTTGTCCTCTATGGCGCTAGTTATGGGACCTTGGGCAAGTCATTGGGTTTAACTGGATAATGTTTTTTCATTTATGGAAATAACAATCAAGCCTCCTTCATAGCCGGGTTGAAAGTGTTCAGTAACTTGATTTGTTCAGTGGACATCTAGGGCTGACAATATTTCAAATAAATAAGACAAATTCTCTGCTCTCACTCCATTATAATGAAATGAGGAAATAAATAAATAGATTTAAATAGTGTATGGGTAAAGAAATGGGTGTGTGAGAGAGGAGTTCTGACAGGTGCCGTGGACACAGGGGCTAGGGAAGGGTACCCCTGAGGTATAGCATGGAAGCTAAAAGTCCTTTGCTTCATCTAAATACTCTTGGTGGTCTGGAGCCAGCAAGTGATAGCTCACTATAAGCATGGCAGGCCGAGGTGGTCTCCAAATGACTTTGTGAATTTTCTCTGCACAAACATGAATTCTTGTTGGTAAAATTTAGATCAGTAGGTTGACCAGAATGCGCAGCATCACCCAGAATGCCCAGTGTCACCTAGCTTAGTCCAGCAATAAGATATGTTCCAGCCCCTAACAGGCAACTTCACGGACCTGCAGAGGATGCCACACCTTGCAGAGGACTCAGGTTTGATTCCCAGGTCCCACAAGTGCCTCACAACCATAGGAGATCCAATGCCCTCTTCTGATTTCCTCGGGCACTGCATGGGTGTGATGCACAGCCATACACAGAGTCCAAAACTCCCATGCACATAAAATAAAAACTGAGAGGAAAAAAAGATACTGTAAATACGTAATTGATTTTAAATGTCACTTTGAAAAGCACTCTAATAATTGTTTGCTGATTGCTTCTGAGAAGGATGTTGAACCTTCAGGGGACTAGTTTTGAACACATCATTTTGTTAGTTATCCCACAAATAATCTAATGGTCCTCCTCTTCCATTCACACACCTGGATATGACTCGGGAGGGCTGTTACGGGAGCTCTCTCTGCTGAGATATCTTTATTAATGAGCAAGAAGCTGAGGTAAATATTGCACTAATTAAGTCTACTGTGGATACTAATCTAGAGAGCACAGCAAGGTGCGGGGGGTGGAGGGGGGGGAAACAGATGTCACTTGTTCGCTTGGAGTGCTTAAGGATGAGGAATGAGAATACCAGAGTGAGTTCTGACGATAGAATATGAAAACGGGAGGTGGGGGATCTGAGAGGTGGGGACTACTGGAAAGTTCTAGAGGAAGCAACTGTAGATTGCTGCACTATACTTCAGCCAGGACAGTTAGGTAGCATAGCTCTGCCTGCAATAGGGTCTCCAGAGAAGTCAGGGGCATTCGCTGGAAAATTCATTTTCTAAGCCAGGAAAGAGGAAGCCAGGTGAGTTGAATCTGTTTCCCGCATGGGCGCGGTTGAGATGGGTCTTCCAGCCCTGCAAGAAGTAGAGGCCTATTGAAAGAGCCCCCTTCATGGGAGAAGTCCCAAGGCCACTGAGAAGAATTTTGTGCCTCTACCGCCTAGTGTTCCAGGGCTAAGTGATTACTGGATTCCCGTGAACCAGACATCAACATATGTGGTTACACCCCAGTGGGAAAGACCACCTCAGAGCCTCAGTCACTTTTCATGGTTCATTCTTTCCCCCAGTAGTTGTCCCAGTGTGAGGAAAACCCCAGCATAGCGTGCTGGGCCCAGGGAGATGACCCACCATGTGACACCCAGACAAGGGCGCAGGAAGAGGCAAGGACAACTTGAAGATGGGCCACTCACCGGCTTCTGTGGCTCTGGGAAGACTGTCCTGAGGGTGGAGCCCATGAGAGAGGCATTAGCCCACTCTAGTAAAGGGCAATTGCTCTTGGATGTTGGGGTCTTGGGACCTAAAGAATCAGGATCTACTTCAATAGACACTAGCAGCATAGGGAGTGAACTCAATGGCCTGTCCACGTCCTAAGAAGAGTGAAAAATACACACTGGTGAGGCTGGGGCACTCTCAGGGAAGGTTTCATGGACTTCAGAAGAAAGCTTGGCTGTGCAGATGGTGCAGCCGCCCTGAGAATGTGGTGGAAGAGAAAGGAGAGAGGGGAGACGCGTTCTGGAAGATGGGGTCAGCATTCATAGTCCCAAATGGGAAGGGAATGCACAAGGTCTTGGACATAAGGGAACGCAGGGCGTAGGGTAAACTCCGCTAGTTCTTGACAATCTGCTAGTTCTTGACAATATGCGGTTCTCTCTCTCTCTCTCTCTCTCTCTCTCTCTCTCTCTCTCTCTCTCTCTCTCTCTCTCTCTCTTTTAAGTACACAGGAAACGGAACTTCCCTGTGATTTGCAGGGAGCAGAGGCCACAGACAAGTTCCGGCCTATGAAAAGTGATGTGTGCCACTTCTGGGTTGAGGGAGCAGAAGACCCATGTGAGTCTTCTCCATACTCTCCCATGACAAAGCTCAGGTGTGATCCGAGAGGACAGAGCCACAAGTCAAAGCAGTCTGGGTCTCCCGGTCAGCCTGTGGAGGGCGGGTTCCTGAATCCCCCACAGTATTTGTGTGAACACGAAACAGACCACTTACATTGCTAATACACAGAAATCTGTGAGGTTTTTGTCAGGGCACTGTAGGTATGCCTGTCTTGGCACACGAGGTACATGTGGGGGATGATGGGAAATGAGGCTGGGGAGCACAGCAAGGGCCAGATCTTGGGTGGAGACGCTGGTGCAGATTCTCTCAGAGTTAGAAAGTTTGGGTGTTCTAGACCATGGAGAAACGCAAGGGGTGTTTTTAACATGAGAACTGCGTGGCTGGGTTTGGCGGCTGTCTTGAAAAGTGTGCCTGTAAGCAGAGAGCGCCATGAGCAGATGGTTAGAGCAACTGAGTGATACTGACAGCTTGAATTAAGGCCATGGTGGAGAGGATGGGAAAGTACTAATACAGTCAGCCAGATGCATTAGTGACTGCTTGGGGGTGCGGGGGGGAAGAGGGGCTGGAGTTAGAATGACCGTGTTCTTTGGCTTGACCGGCTAGACAAGAGAGTCATCGCTAACCAGAATTCAGATCATGATAGGCGGGGGGCGCAGATCATTTTCTCATTTGTTTATTTTTTCCTGTTAGTGTCTCAAAGAGCTAGGATTACACTATCTAGAGCAGTGGTTCTCAGCCCTCCTATGTTTCAACCCTTTAATACAGTTGCTCGTGTTGTGGTGACCCCGCCCCCAAGCATAAAATTATTTTCATTTCTATCTCATAACTGTAATTTTACTACTGTTATGAATCATAAATGTCTGTTTTCTGGTAGTCTCAGGTGGCCCCTGGGAAAGGGTTGTTTGACCCCAAAGGGGTCACGACCCACAGGTTAGGAACCACTGGACTAAAGGATTCAGTTCACGAGATGAAGATTCCTAGCCTCCTTCCTCCAGTGTTTCCTAGACAGTTTGGGCCGTCTCCATTATACTTTTCACTGCCCTGCTGGCTCACGGGTGAACACACCCAGTGAGTGTTGAGCTGTGAAACCAGGGTGACTGGCCTTCACAGCACACACGGAGGTTTCTGACCAAGCCCTAGTACTTGGAACAAGTGTCAGCTGTGAGACAGTGTTCGATGCTAGAGTCTTGGAAGGCACTATTAGCCACAAGGAGTCTGGTATGAGATCATGGGTTTGGACAAGCCACCTCGTGTTGTCACAGTGAATAGATCTCTGAGGTCCCAATGGCCACCAAACACTATGAAACCGTGGCTTTCTAGATGTTACTTGGCTGCTACTCCAACTCCACCATTTCTAAAGTTCTCTGGAATGTCGTGGCTGAGTTGGTAGCCACTGCTTGTCACTGAGAACAATCACGACCACACGTAAACATTTGAATATTGCTCCCTAAAACAGTGTCATAGAGTTGGGGCCCAGCATGCAGGAGCATCAGTGCTTGGCTCTGTGGTCAGTCTTACTACTTAGAGATGGCTGGGCACCTCAAGTGGTATGGTGTCTGTCTAGATGAGTGCAGGTTCAAATCAGACACCAGGGAAGGCTGTGCAGTGGGGCTGGGAGGGTGCTGGCTACTTCTGGCTGGGAATGACAGTAGGACCTAAAATAAGGCTGAAACAGCACACAGCGAGAGGGCCGAGAAGGGAGGAAGTGTTCGTAAGAGGCCACCTGGCTCCCCACGGACCATCACGGTGCGTTTCTCTCTCTGCTCACGGATGGGGCTGTAGGTTTTGCCCACCTCTCTTGGGTTCAGCAGCAGGAAAGGCCTAAGACCACATGAGGAGTGAGGGCATGGGCAAGGTGAGAAGTGACCACAGTGAGAAAAATGGGTGAGCAGTGAATAATCCAACCCAACACCCTGCCTAGCTTCTCATCCTCAGGGGAAGAAGTGCATAGACCAGGAGGCACAATGATGACCAGGTTCCTGGAGCTGGTGCTCTTGTGCTCTGTCCCATCACAATCTTTGGAACTATGGGTAATGGGTAAGTACATAGGCTACCCTCTTAACGGTGTATTTTATAGGTCGCGTTTGAAACTCCCGGAATTTTGTGTTTCTTCTCTAGAAATGGGAGAGAATAGTATCAACCTACTAGCATTCTTCTCAGGAGGATTAAATAATATACATAATAAGAAAAATCACTGTTCTCGTCAACAACTTTATTAATGTAACAGTGATTCTTTTTGGGGGGACAATCTTTAATGAGGTGAGAGAAACTTAGAAAGCAAACATAGGGAAGAAGAAGGATCTGGTGGCTGTAGAACTGGGTCCCTGGGCCCAGAAGATCTCTAATTGCCCCCTGCCACCCCTGGCTTATCAATCTCAAGCATAAGCGTTCACAGAATCTGCATCTAGAAATGATCCACGGGGGCTTGCTTGCTTGGTTGCTATGCACAGGTCCCACCTGTGTGGTCGATTTTAAGTGAGATCCATCTACTCACAGAGTTTAATGTGACGTAAATATTATCCTAGGCTGGAAAACAAACTCTCGATGCAGGTCATGCAATTTCACGAGGTCTGTGAGTTCCCAGTGAGGGGAACATTTTGGCCCCAACCCATAATTCCTGATCATGCATTGGCATCTCCAAACTTGAGCTCTAGTTCAAAGACAAAGTTTAGCAAGCCGAGGGCAGTGGTATGCGCATATGCCCCAGTGGAGGCAGGAGTTCAAGGCCAGCCTGAGCTTCATTGCAAGGCTCCCTTAGGGGAAACAAGGGAGAATGAGGGGACACAAGCTAGCAGAAAAACCTAGCTGACCAGCATACAATCAAGTTTCCAAGTATCGACTGCATTAGAATCTCCCAGAGAGTGTGTTAAAATTAAGGCATCGGAGCCTCTCTCAGAACCACTACCAAACCCAGAATCTCTGACCCTCGATTCTGGTATGTTCTACATGGAACAAGTTCCCCAGTAATCCGATGTGTGAATGTAAGAGTTGTAAAAACCAAATGGAAAGGCATCCACTTAGGTAGATTAAAACTGATAGGGGAGATTGAGTGCACCAGTGATCCCGTTTCCTCACCCCTTCCTCGATCCTTGCCTTCTGCATACACCTTTGCAGGGCTCCTCCATTCTGACACTGGGCCCAGTCATGTGACTGGCTTTGGCCAAGGGGGATATTAATAAATGTGCTAGAAACTGGGACTTTAAAACGGCATGTACCTTTAAAAGGACACAATTCTTACACTTTTGCCACTTTCTTGAGAATGTCCCTTGGATTAGCCTGCTAGAGGACAAAAGACACAGGTACCACCAATGTCTCTCCATCTTCATCAATGACCATGATGAAAGCGCAAAACTCCCACAGGTAAGTTCCAAGATCAGGAGAGTCAGGGTACCATAGGTGTCCCCGGGGGGATCACCACCCCTACTGCTTGGTTCCTCCTATACAAGCGATTATTTCTACAGCCTCTGTGCCCCTTCTCCATTCCCTTCTCCTGGCTGAGCAAGGGCTAGACAGGGGCCTTTAGGATAAGCCACAGCCTTGAGCTAGGCTTAGGTGGGGACCAGGGGTTCTAGTAGACTGGACTGTAGGACAAATGGAAGCATCAGAAAGTTGGCTTCCTAGAGAAAGAAGATCAAGCCTGAACACACTGAGAGCTTCTACCATGGAAAGCCTATTAATTTAGTTTCAAGACAAGGTCTCCTTATATAGTTCAGGCTGGCCTCAAAAATGCAATCCTTTTGCCTCAGCCTCTCAAATACCAGTATATTGAGAGTGTGCCATCACACTTAACCACTACATAGTGACTATTACATGCTTTGCAAGCCATATGGTAGCAATTGTCCAACTCTGCTAATGTAGTAAAAAGGCAAATATAATCAGTATATAAAGCACCAAAATGGCCTACCACAATAAAACTGCATAGGAACATGCCCATGGGAATTTAAATATTTATAGACCCTGAAATTTGAATTTCATGTAATTATCATGTATCTCCAAATACTATTTTTATGCTTTGAAGGATCTAAAATCAGGCTGGTGCTGTGTAGTAAGTTTCTTGGACACAAAGCCCTCTCTATCTTGGAGGGAAGCTCCTCAAGACACAGGGTGTTTGTGGCTCCCCATGCCACCAGGACAAATGAAGAGGTGCTGGAGAGGTGGGGAAGATGGAGGAGCAAAGAAATTTGTTGTTGTTGTGTTGTTGTTTTGTTTTTGTTCTTTTTTTTGTTTTTCTCTTTGTGTTTGTTTGCTTGCTTGTTTTGATTTTTTTTTTAATTTTCATTTGGGGGACTGATGCATGGGGGAGGGGAGGGTATGGAGGAACTGGGAGGTGAGCAGAATTGGTGTATGATGTGAAATTCCCAAGGATTCAATAAAGAAATTATGCTAAAAAACACATTATATTAAGTGAAAGTGAGATGCAAATGCTCATGTTAGATGATTTCCTGGTCAGGTGTCACTTAGGGAGAGCAGATATGGGGAGACTGTTGGGGACAATAACTGAAGGGTGTGGGGTATCTTTTTGTGGCAATGAAAGTGCTCAGGAGTTCTTTGTGGTGACCACTTCTCAACTCTGAATAAAAGAAAGGCCTTTATCCTTAAAAAAAAAAAAAGACACAGGGTGTTCTATGCAGAGGTGAAATATCACATACTGCAGGGAAGCTCACTGAGCTCAGGAAGTAAACAACACGAAGGCTTCAGGAAGTCCCTGAAACTGAACAGATTCCCTAGGCTTTCCTTTCCTCAAGCTTCTATATAAGCTGCAGGGACTGCTGAGACACATGCAGACAAGCAAAGCTACCCAGAAGACACAGACATCAGCAGAGCCTCCTGGGAAAAGCTCAGACCAACTGAACTGCCTGGAAAAGAAATGTTCCAACCCATTGATCTGCCTGAGGCTGTGTGGTGTGCTTCAGGCTTCCAGATTTTATCAGCCATCACCCGTGCTGGGGTGGGCTTTTGGGATGGAGCTGTCTGTGAGTCATTTCTGCACCTGTAAGTGACAACTCATCCATACTCCCAAAAGTCACCCCAATAAGACTCCTTGGCTCGCCAACTTCTACTTTTGTGCTATCCCTACCAGTCTGTGACTGGTTTCCTGTCTGGGGTGGGTAGAAACTTGTTTGTATCTCCTCGGGATTAGTGTCACAGAACAGCTGGAGAGAGGGCTCAACCTGTAACGTATCTGCTACACAAGAACAAAGACCCAAGTTTGGGTCTTCAGACACCACGTAAAAAGCTGGGCACAGCAGTGAATGCCTATAACCCCAGTGCTGAGAAGGTACAGGCGGGAAAACCATGGATCCTCATTGGCCGGCCAGCCTAGACAAACCAACAAGCTTCAGGCCCAATGGGAACTCTGTACCAAAATATAAAGAAAGAGAAAAATCCAGAAAAAAACCTCTATGTCAGCCTTTGATTTCCATATACACACATACCTGTACACACACACACACACACACACACACACACACACACACACACACACACACATATTAACAAGTACATACAACACACACATATACAAATACATAAAACCCATTCTAAGCTTGCAGGCAATATTAGAAGAGGGGACATCAAAAGACCTAGGAAGCCACAAACACGTGCTATACCAACATCTGAGCCCTTTTAATCACACTAGTTGCCACCACTCTAACAGCTGTATGCAGCATCTGAATCATCTGCTTTGCTTCCATAAGCAAACCCCAGTTCTCCCCTCTTATTATCACTAATTACAACAACCCAAAACTAATAAACCCAATTAAATGCCTAGTACTAGGAGGCCAGCTGGCCCAAGGCCTCTTGGGTCTCCAGGCTAAAGCCCAGGCAAGCAAGAGTGTTGGCTTTTAAATTAAGATTTTCACCTATTTATAGGTCATAAAAATCAGTTTAGCAGGTAGCGACCCTGTTGTGAAATATTACTCTAACTAGGCAAAGATGTGTTACATTTGTTTATGCTGTATTTGTTTTAATTACGCAAAGATGTGTTGCTGTTTTACCTTGCTTGCCTAAGGTACCTGATTGGTCTACTGAGAAGTTGAACAGCCAATAACTAGGCAGTAGAGGGATAGCCAAGGCTGGTGGGCAGAGAGAATAAATAGGAGGAGAGAAGAGAGAGAAGAAAAGGAGAGAAGAAAGGAGAGAATGAGGGAGGAAGAAGGGGAGATGCCCGGGGCCAGCCAGACATGGAGTAGGACATACAGAATGAAAGAAAGGTAAAAAGCTCCAAGGGAAAACATAGATGAAGGGAAATGAGTTAAATTAAGTTATAAAAGCCAGCAGGACAAGCCTAAGCTATGGCTGAGCATTCATAACTAATACTAAGTTACAACCCCCACCATTTTAATGAAATAAACTAAGATACCATGGTGCATTGCCCACAGGAAGGACAAATACTGTCTTATTAAATTTTGGTTTCACCTATGTGCACATAAAATTGTATTTCTTCCTGAAGGTCAGAGTTTTATAATTGTGTTGTTTTGGCTTTCCTTAGTCTTGCTTCCCAGTTTACACTTGGTACTAAACAACATGGCAGTGGACTTACCTCCCTGATCCGTGGGAGAGCAGATGGTAAATCAGACATCCCGGGACATCACGGCACCTTAGCTGCTCTAGAAAATGCAGAGTAGAACAATGGTTACATGTGGACAAAGGGGCCTGTACCCTGCAGACCAGCCATTACTGGAGCATGGCCTGAATCCCTTGCTGGTGGGGAAGGAATGAAACCTGGCAGCTAGACAGCTTCCGACTCCGGCAGCACCTTCCCAGATCTCACCTCATACTGCCCACCACATCACCTCTTCTCACTTCTCACTTTGCCCCAACAGCAAAACCCTCATCACTCCCTTGTGCTCCTCCACACGATCGGTTCTTCATTCATGCATTTCCTCCCCCTGTATCACCTCCTCACTTTCTACCCTTTCCAGCTTTAACTTGATCAGAATATACTTGCTTTGAAGACTCTGTCCGAACACTATACTCAGAAGAAATCCTTCCCTGGTACCTCCCCGACACCCCAGGTTCCTCCTGACAACCTTGGCCATTATTCTTCATTATAGTTCTTATACCACCTTATTTCCAAGAGATCTCACTCCATGTCCAGCTAATCTGGTGTGGGCTAATCTCCACATCCTTAGACCAAGTAGACTAGAGACTGGGCCTCTCTGAATTGATCTTGTTTTGTAGTATGATTCTGGAACCAGTGGATGTTTTGTACCATTTTTTAACTAGTTTAAAAACCTAAAAATAGAACATAAACCACAGGAAGTATTTCTGACTATGACGGTTAGTCCTGGTTGTCAGCGTGACTGAATGGAGAAACCCCAGGGCTGTGTGGTCAGGCACACCTTCGTGTGTGTTTGTGAGGGACGGAAGAACTGCCTCGGATGTGGATACTATCCGGTGGATTGAGTTCCAGGCTGAATAAAAATGGAAAGAGCAAGCTTTCCAGTCCCTGCTTCCTGATCTGTCCAGATGTGAGCAGGCAGCCGCACGTTCCTGCTGCCACAGCCAGAGCCGAGAGCTGTTTGTGTCTCCGTGCCCTTCCCACCATGATGGGTTGCACCCTTAATCTGTGGAGACAAACTCTTCATCCCTTAAATGTTTCTTATTAGATATACAATGACCATATGCAAGAGGCTTGTTTCAATGACCTTAAACAGTGTTTTTACTATAAATCACTCGTGGGAATCTATCCCAAAGACAAAGGACTCACAGAGATATCAAGAAATCTTACTCTATATTTAGTGGTCCTATTGTAGATGATAGCTCTAATGTTATAAAAACAGAAAAAAAACAGGCTAAGACAATTACATATGTCCAATTTTGTTAGGAGGGAACCAACCCTGCCAGCTCAGGTGACAAAATGTAGAAGTATAAAATAAACCCAGAGAGTTTAAATAAAATCTTATAATTCTTGCTGTAAATTGGAAACATTTGTATTAACTTGTGACTTACTTTCTTTTTTCTAAAAACTTGATATTTCCTCGTTGTGTTCGCTGAAAAGATTTAGAAGTAACAATAACTTAATAACAACAATCACCCCTAGTTCCTGGGTTGTAGTCACTAGACACCATTTCCCACTAAAGGGAACAAGGACGTCTTGAGCTGGAACATCTTGTTATGCCTAAAAGCGAGGCAGCTGCCAGAGATTACGGTGATCTCAAATGCTGTGATAGCCAGCTTGAAGAGGCTCCCATTGACCGTACCTGCGACAGTCTGAACATTAAAAATTACTGCAGTAGACCGATATAAAGCCGATACATAAATGTTCCTGAGTTTATGATAATACTCCGTAGCTGCTTTACACACATCCTCATAAAACTTCCTGAGTTACTTTGGGATATTCCTGGAGCATGGACACATCGTGCTGAGAGCTGGCAAGAAGTGACTTGTCTTTCCTAAATGGTGCCTAACGGCAATCAAATGGTTACTACTTGGTGCATTATGGAAGGCACATAACTAGTAAGTCGGGTCAGGAGGATAGAATTGTGAAATCAGTAGTTTGTCAACCCTAAAATAGCAATGGAGACACAGTTCAATGGTTGGGCTCTTGCCTAGCATGCCAAGGCTGTGGTTTAGATTTCTAGCACAGTTAAAAAATGAGAGGGAGGGGAAGAGGGAGGGGGAACAGAGAATGAGAGAAAGGGAGAAGGGGTGGGGGCAAGAAAAGAAGAAGCCATGGAGGAGCCAGAGAGATGCTTCAGTGGTGAAGAGCACATGTTGCTCTTGCACAGAACCTGAGCTCAGTTCTCAGCACCCATGTTGGGCAACTCACAACCGATTGTAATTCCAACTCCAGGGAGACCCAATGCCCCAGACACCTGCACTCACGTACACATACTCACAGCCATACACATAATTGAAAATAAAATAAATCTTTAATTTAAAAAAAAGCCAGAGAGGGACTTCAGGGCTCGGGCTTATTTTACAACAAATCTGAGGTAACCAGACTCCCATAAGAACTGCCTTAATTCCCCCATGGAGGGCAGATCCTCCAGTGGCCTGAGCAACGTCATGAGGCTCCGTGTCTTAAATCTTCCACTATTTCAATATCACATTGAAGACTAAGTGTGCATTCTGATTGGGTACATGGGAAATATATGACATCACTATTAAACATTATTACTGAATATCACTCCCCCATCAAAAGTCCCAAAGAACCTTTATGTAGTCAAATTCTAGATGTAACTCCTAGTTCACAGGAGATATGGGGCATGGAGGAATCCATGAGTACTCAGAATGACTCCATGAGTGATTAACCAGGAGTATTAAGTGTGTAGGAGATTCTGCCATTCAAGTGACCCATTTTCATCCAGGAATGGTGTTTTTTTTTTTTTTTTTTTAAGAGAAACAATATAAACGAAAAGATACAAAGCAATTTTGGTGGCTCCCATTTAAAGGACCACAGGAGTTCACTGTACTGTATTTTTTACAGTACAGAGTAATTCACTCTGTAAGTTTAGAAGTTATGTCAATTAAAAACAAAACCAAAAACTTGCACAAAGATGTGGACCTTGCCTAGATGGTGATTTGATTAAGTTATTTAAGACAACCAGGGAAATGTCAGCACGATTTTCTTGTAAATTATTATTACTCTTGTTGGGTGAGGTCATTATGCTGCATTATGTCTTATGAAAGGAAAAGTCCTTACTTATTAAAAGTAACATACATAAAACTATTGCTAGGGCCGTGGGGTACAGGAGAAGGAACCTGTTGGGTGATGCTAACGTGAGGGGCTGGCTTTATTTATTTATTTTCTTTTATTTACTGGTTTTATTGTTTTCTGAGACAGAATCTTGTTATGTAGCCTAGGCTGGCCTCACACTTAGTATCCTCCTGCCTCAGTCTTGTAAGTGGTAATCTTGAAGTTTTATTTTATTATTTTAGGTGGGTGTTTTGCCTGCATGTATGTCTGGCCACACCACACGTGTGCAGTGGCCCCCAGAAGCCAGAGGAGGTCCTCTGATGCCTTGGAACTGAAGTTTCCTACCTGCTAGGAGGGTGCTGGGAACTGAACCCAGGTCCTCTGAAGAGCAGCCAGTGTTCTTAATCACTAAGCCATTGCGCCAGCCCTATCAGTGATGATCTTACAGGTATGCACTCTCATGCCTGGCTATCTTCTTTTAACTGGGAGAACACAAGTAATTTCTAGACTCCAGTATTAGTTTACACCAAACACCACCATCTGCCTAGTAAGCCTGTAAAAGTGAGATGAAATAATATTTACCTCAGTACCTGACATGTAGTTGATATTTAACAAAGATTTTTCCCTTTAATGTAAAGGGTTATCCCTTCTAGATAGATCTGCCTTTAATCAATGTCAATGTCTCTCTCTGGAGACTTAGGATAGCTTTTCACACATTTACTATAGGATAATGACTAAGTTATTCCTTACATGGCATGAGCTCAAGTCACTGATAGTGTCCATTGGTTTAGAAAGCATCATACTGTAAAAGCAGGAAGCAAGGAGAGACTTTACATGTACCATAAATGGCAGGCAGGGTGAAGAGGGGACATCCCAAATTGGTCATAATAGAAACATCAAATGAAGCAGGGCATGGTGGCACACATCCTTGATCTCAGCACTCAGGAGGCAGAGGCAGGCAGATCTCTGTGAGTTCGAGGCCAGCCTGGTCAACAAAGCAAATTCCATGATAGCCAGGGCTCTACTGAGAAAGCCTGTCTTGAAAAACAAAAAACAAACAAAAAGAAAGAAAGATCAAATGAAGTAATAATGTATGGAAACAGCTCAGAACATGCCTGGTTCATGGTAACATTTACAAGCTTTTATTATTATTTCCATTATTATTAGAGATAACCCAGCAACCCAGGGCAGCTTCCGCTTCTGCACGTCCCTCCCTTTGCTGTTTCTCTGGCTTCCTTTCCAGCACTGAGGGGGTAATCTATAAATTGATACACTCTTTCCACGCTGAGAAGGGATGACTCAATCTCTTAATTCACAGATTCTGCTCTTGCCTTGGGCTTGAACCATTTTGAGTTTCCATTTTGACTGCATTATCACTAATGGGTCTTTGACTCTCATAGCTAACAAGTGCCCTGGACATAATGATGAGGGAATCGATGGCCCCATGGGGTCCTCTCTCCAGCCTCATCCTGCTGCTCCTAGGGAAGTCTGGTCCTCATTGCTGCCGGTGGTAATCAGAGATGGGGAGACGATTAGTTCTTTACTAATACGTGCAAGTTCTCAGAGCTTGGGCTAGCTGTCCCCCTGGCAAGTCAGCTGGTGAGTGAATGTTCTGTGCTAGAGAGGCTGTTCTATGGTTCCTCCTCCTTCCCCTGCACATGGACTGCTGCTCAGAATAAGTCCCTATGGATCATGTCTGCAGTGAATTGCCCTGTGAATAGTCTAAGAGATGCTCCAAACAATGAATGTGGACCCAGAAATATGACTTGTGTAAGGACCTGATGTTGCTGGCCAAAAGCATCACTCTAAAACAAACTGGCAGTTAGACCTGTGACCTGGGGACTGTCAGCCTTGGAGCCAAATCTTTTACTGTCTCTACTTCAATTGGAGGGGCTTCACCTCCCTAGAGCCCATGGTTACACACTGCTCTGGTTTTGCCAGGTTGTGGCTGACAGGTTCTCATCACCCCAGCCCTGTGGGTGGAGCCATGGCCATCATAAAGCCTAGTCTCTGGATCTGGCCAATAGCTCTGGAGGTTACCCAGATGTGCTGGTTCCAACATCACAGGAAAGCTTACCTTCCTAGCTGGGGCTAACTCCAGTGATTCCTAGTTCTCAAGTGTCACACTGCTTTAAGTGAATAAGGACACAAGTTGGGTAAATGGCATAGTCTTGTCAGCTGATTGCTGCTTAGAGAAAAGCATCCTAAGAGGATGGCTCCAGAAGCCACTGGGCCAAATTTGCCAATGTTGTCGACGGCAGGTCAGGATTTGGGTTTCAGCATGGCCAGGGTTGGAGAGCCATGGGGCCAAATGAAAGCCAGTGGAAACAGGAAGACACTGTACTCTTCTCCAAAAGGCAAGTAGCAACTAAGCCGGGAGACACCCAGCAGGAGCGGTGACATTTGGCTTGGCGTGGTTGTCCACCCGGCAATCTTGTCTGAGAACAGCCCAAGCAACAAGAGTCACCCACCAGCCACCTACCCACTCTTCTGACTCAAGGCCTCCACGTCAAGGTCAAGCTACCACAGCGCAAATCCCGGCGGATCTGTCATGTTCTCTCCCAAGCTTCTGCTTCCTCCTCTCTTCATTGCTCTGACAGAACATCTAACAAAAGCAGCAAAAGGAAACGCAGACTGGGCTGCAGAGCTGGATAGGCGGGTCAGAGCACCTGCTGCTCCTCCAGACGACCCAAGCGTCATTTCCAATACCCGTATCCGGTGGCTTACAGTGGCCTGTAACTCCACCTCCAGGAAATCCCACGCCCTCTTCCGGAAACACCAGTTTCCACGTAGCCTGAGCTGCACAGGTGTCCAGGAGGTGATATGATCTGTAGAAGTAGTCCAATATTATTAGCGTTTTCTGAAGAAGATTAAAATACCCTAAGTCCTCAGCTCCCACCTCCACTCCAGTTCCCTCTCTACCTCAGGATCTGTGGAGGCTTATCTAAACAGTCTGCTCCTTGCCTCTCTGCACACATAGCTTGCTTGCTAGCTCTCCCTTCCCCCCTCCCCGCCCCCATCTTTTCCCTCCTTTCCTCTTTTGTTTGGGGTGGGTAGTGTTGTTCAGCTTTCCACAGGCCCACGTTGGCATGCCAACATGTTGTTCATTGTCTTTGCTCTTTTGGGGGCCTGCCACTCAGCTCCCAAATAAAGCACACAGACTCTTATTCTTAATTATAAATGCCCAGCCTTAGCTTGGCTTTTTTCTTGCCAGCTTTTCTTAACTTAAAAATATCTATCTACCTTTTGCTTCTGGGCTTTTTCCTTTTCTTACTTCTGTAATCTTCCTTTTATGCTTAGTCCATGGCTGGCTGTGTGTCTGGGTGGCTGGCCCGTAGCATCCTCTTCTCCTTGTTCTTTCTTTCTTTCTTTCTTTGTTTCTTTCTTTGTTTCTTTCTTTGTTTCTTTCTTTGTTTCTTTCTTTGTTTCTTTGTTTCTTTGTTTCTTTGTTTCTTTCTTTCTTTCTTTCTTTCTTTCTTTCTTTCTTTCTTTCTTCATTTTTCCTTCTATTTATTCTCTCTGCCTGCCAGCCCTGCCTATCCTTTCTCCTGCCTTGCTATTAGCCGTTCAGCTCTTTATTAGACCATCAGGTGTTTAGACAGGCACAGTAACACAGCTTCACAGAGTTAAACAAATGCAACATAAAAGAATGCAACACATCTTTACACCATTAAACAAATGTTCCAGAGCACAAACAAATGTAACACATCTCAAAATAATATTCTACAACAGGGTAGGGGTGTTTTTAAACCTCTGTAGCTCCTTCTGCCCAATCATTGTCTCATTCCACTCTATTACTCCTCATGAAAAGTGTAGGATAAGTTAGTTTGGCCACAGAGAAATCTTAGTTTTCCCAATAAATAGACATAGAAATAATGCCACTATATATCCAACACCTTACATAAATTATTTCATTTAGACTTCCAATTTAACACTGTGTTGTAGGGCAGGGCAGGTAGAAAAAGAGAAGGGAGTAGAGATATATGCTGGTGAGACATGTGACACATGAAGTTGAATGTAGAACTACAAGCAATGGAGACAGCATCGTGGAAAAGCCTTCACTACACAAATGAGCCCAAAGGCTTATGTGGATGAAATAAGAAAAGCCTAATTCTGTACATCAGAGTACTAAAGCACTGAACTCTTTCTGCTTCAGCCCCCTTCATCCCTCAGACTTGTGTTGTCTCCCAATAAACTGTGCCTGTTCACCAGGAGGTACACCTTGTCAAAGGAACTTCGCTCACTTTGCTTGCTGTCCTGGAAGGAGTGGAGACATTCTAAACAGACACTTGTGCCTTTTCCTCTGGCTGTCAGACCATTGAAACTATAGTGTCCAAGATATTGGAATGTCCACAGGAACCCCATGCTGGGAGAAGGAAAAGGCTGAAGGCAGGTACCAGTCATAAAAGGAATATGTCTACCAGGAAGATTGCACACAGTTCTGACAACTTGTAAGATCACCTTGTAGGATGTCTTGGAGCCCAGATAATGATGGGTTGGTGATGGGTAGGACCACACCTTGACCAGGACTGCTTAGGTATGTATACCTCTTGCCCTTTATTTAATATAAACCTCATACCATGACCCCCAAAGATGGGCTTAAAGGTCACTGGATCTCTTTCTCTTCCAAAGGTTACCTTTAGAGACATTTCCTTTCTCTGCTTTTCAATATTATTGTGGAACTGGCATATTGAAATTAGGTGATCGAGCCTAGCTTTTTAGGGCCATCAGGGCCTAGGCTATGATCTTATAAAGCATGGTAGCACTATTACTTTGTATGTCTGGGTCCAGGATGTAAGAGCCTGAATAGTGGTCTACAGCCCTGAAACCTGATGATACTAGGGGTGGTACATGGCTTCATCCATGGTTCTTGGAGGTGTTCGGGTTTATCTGTAGGTTCTATCATAGGTCAACGTTGAGGTGCATGAGACAGCCTTGTGGTCTATGAGAACCATAGTTATCAATTTAGGGCTGCAGAGCTGAAGTCCAGGCTGTCTTCACATACCTGAGCTCCAGTCTACACAGCATCTTCCTTATTTCTACCCTTTCAGGGGCAACTAGCTGCAGCATGCATTCCCCTTGCCTACTGTCCCTTCCCTGATTTAGGCCATTAGAAAATCTCCTTTTCCCTGACTCTTACACTGACATCTGATTCCAAACCTCCTTCCCAGCCACCGGGTGACACCTCAGTATTTTCACATGTGGGTGAGGTGGAACTGTATTTATTGCCAAGTACTTTATTTGGACCCAGGCAAAACGGTCACACCTGTAGCTTTTGAGCAGCCTTCTCACTTGAGGGACATCTCATGGGAACCTTTACACCTGCTTCTACAGCCATGGTCACTTGTGTTTGCAGAAGTGATTCAAGAGCTGTGACTAGCTCACATTTAAGGTAGTGTCAAGGGTCCCTAACTTCACTTCATTTTGTGGCATGTGCTGAGTCACAATCATTCATTTCTATAGGCATTACTATTATTTATACAGTTTCAATATAGAGAAAATTTGACCGTCATTGAAGATTGCTTGACTCTCCAAACACAGCCTGACTCAATTTCCAGATAGTGCAATGAAATAAAAAATAAAATACAGAGCTGGGGAGATGGTTCAGCTGGTAAAAGGCTTTCTCTGCGAGCATGAGGGCCAGAGTTCATCCCCAGCATTGGTGTGAAAATCCAGGCATGGTACTACATGCTTGTGATCCCAGTGCTGAAGAGGCAGAGACCGGAGGATTCCTGGGGCTCACTGCTCAGCCTACCTACTCTAACCTGCAATCCTAGGTCCCAGTGAAAGACCCTGTTTCAAAAAATAAAGAGGGTGGCTCCTGAGGAACCACAAACAAGGTTGACTGGTCTCCATGCACATGTAAATGTGTGCATTTGTATTCTCACACAAACATCCCTGCACATACACAAACACACACATGAACATGCACACATACCTATACATACACATAATTCAGTGCCACCAGATATATTTTTAAGCATTGTAAATGAATAACTAATTAAATATATGTGCATAAATGTATATACATGTATATGTATGTATATGTATGCATATATAGATATATACTAAATATGTATGACAACTCTTGGAGAAATTTTAGTTGCAGAGACAAAGAAAATTGAGAAGGAAGTTCCTTCCATGTCTTTTCATGAGTTTATAATTCATTTCTTTTTAGTACAGAATAGTATCTCATTGTCAAAGCAAACTGAGTGTTTCTATCCATTTACCTACTAGAGGACGTCCAAATTGTGGTAATTATGAGCAAGGCTGCTATAGACATCTGCATTCAGGTTTGGACCTTTTCAACTACCTGTATAACTGTAAAGGAGGTCCACTGCTGGATTGCAGTGTCCTCAGTAACTGTAAAGGAGGTTCACAGCTGGATTGCAGTGACATGAAGCCTGACTAGGGCAGTGAGCACTGATAGTGTGCATTATCTGATTTTACTCGACTTCACAGTTTAGCAGCTGAGTCTCCAAGAGGTGAGTGTTTGTTGGAGGTCTCCAGGGTGAGACAGGGTTCTTCTGAGTTGGAAGGGAAGGATGTCTGCTTCCCATTGTTGGAGTCCAGCTCCTGCTAGGACTAGACCCTTGTGGCTCAGAGATTTTTCTGGAAGCAACTCCTGTCCATTGCCCATTACTTCCTCCCCCACACTAAACTTCACAGTGTCCTGTAACTACACCATCTTGTGCATGCAAGGTGAAGAACGCACGTGAAGTCAGGAAAGCAGGCTGAGCAGGGGTGAGAGCCAAGGTGGATGGCCATTCTGTACCTGATGGATGGCCACAGGAGGGAAGTCGGAGTTTTATCTCTCCCGTGAAAGACAAGAGACCTGTAACAATAGATAATCAATTGTCTTCTGAGTTTCTTCCTTTTTAATGTTTTTTTTTGTTCAAGCTCTGTTCTTTCAGTAATTATTTGTTTAAAATCATTTCTTCAGAATTGCCTGTTTATACTCTCCTACACATAGTACTTTGTGTTTTCTGTACAGCATGTCCTCTTCAGGGGACATGAAGAAACCATGCTAATAAGGACTATGCACATTTTGCTGTTCTCTAAGTTTTTGGAAAAAAAAATTCACAAGAGAACAAAGCTCTCAGGACCTGGGAGTTTTCTTTTGCTAAGACACAGGGGCAAGAGGTATGGTCCAGGTTCTCTTTTCACAGTTTGGACTGAGATCAGTTTATCCAGCCTGAGATGCTCCAGGAAAGTAGGAGGGGGGAATTGTAGGAATGCAGAGCCCTTCATTTCTTCTTCGTATTTTGATGCTTATTTCTTGCACTAAGGAGACAGATACAATAGAAGATGACAAAATGGCTTCCTGACTCCAGGGTCATCTAATCACCAGATGTCTCACTCCGTTTGTCTGTTGTATCTTACACCAACCTGGCTATCCTCAGATTGTATCCTTTGTAATAAAACAGTAGTCATGTTTCAAAAACAGACTTCAGATTGACCAAGCAGCCAAATATGTTGCTCACTAAGATAAGGATGGTGAATGTTTGTAATGGTCCCTTGGAGATGTCATTGAAATGACTGAGAATTCTCAGGCAGGGCTGGAGAGATAACTCAGCAGTTAAAAGCATTTGCTGATCTTACAGAAGACCTTGGTTCAGTTCCCAGCACTCAGCTTAGGCAGTTCACAACCACCTGTAACACCAGCTCCAGAGGACCCAAAGGCATTTGCACTTATGTGCACATAACCGCCCCATACACATGTGTATAATTAAAAACTAAGAAAACTCAGGTCTTTAAAAATTGTCTCAGAATTCTCAGAGTCAAGTGATACAGGTTAGAGTCAATGGTACATCCTTAGAAACCTCACCAGTCACCATGATAACACAGATTTCTACCATATAAATGTAACCCTAGGGCTGGGGGGGGTGGATATGTAGCTTCTATGATTCTGGGCTAAAGAGAGCAGAAGAATTAATGGTCAATTCCTCCATTAAGGGATCCAGGCACCTGTAGACTTAAGAGCAAAGAAAGAAACTTGTGGGAGGAGCTTGGGGGAACAGGACTTAGGGTTTTATTGTAGAAGTGACTTTGGTGTAGAGAAAGGGCTCTTCCTGGTATGCACTGGAGCTGAGGTGCATCATGGGATGTTCACTGTGGGAAGAATGTATGGAGCCCAGAAGGATGGAGAGTGACCCAGGCTTAGGATGGTCTTCAGGAACGTGTTGTGAGAGCATCATTGGGAACACTGCATCTCATGTCACGTGTCCTGGGGGTTTGAATCTTGGTTCTTGTGCTTCACTGCAAGTGTTTTGTCCACTGAGCCATCTCCCCAACCTCTGAAATTCTCTTAACACTCTTAAAAACATAAGAATGATCCTATGGGATGTGGAGGCCCACAGAGGCTCCCTAGTGAGACCTTACTCAAGGTCAGAAAATCTTTGCTTGCTTTACCCAGCAGGGCTGCATAATGGGATGATTTGGCCATGAGTCTGTTTATCAGGTGTTTTGAAGGGTCTACACTTGGCTGTACATTGTGCTTTGATCTTGAAAGGGGGTGGTTTTTGCCCTGCCCCTTGGCATTGTATAAAGAGCCCTTTGGAATAAACGTCGAGGCAACTGGATATTGACCCAGGGTCCTCCCGAAGCTATCCTGTGTCTCTGTCTTCCTTATTATCTTCTTCTATCTTTTTATCTAATACTTTCTCATTCCTCTCTCCAACCCACAAGAACCCTTCAACAGGTTAGAGCTAGAGGGAGAGGCTGTTAGGACCCTCTTATTAATAGATATTCATTCCCACAAATGTTTATCTGTCCATATACCTGAACTACACAACTACGAAGGTCTGCAGCATGTATTTTACATCTATGTAATACATATATATTACAGCAGGTGTGAAAACATAAATGGAGACTTCAAATGCAGCCTATGGGAGAAGAGAACATCATGGAACATGGAAGCCAGAGACATAGGTGGCCCTGATAGTGGGGAGCCACCTTGGAGACTCTCCTTCTTCCCATTCTTTCCCAAAGCCCATGAACACACTCCAGGGAGGCAATACTTTATTTTCATCCCCTCTTAACCAGAAAAGTGGAGACAGTAACAATGATGGCAATGCCCATCGCACAGTGTGGTGAAATTAAACCATTTAATACATGAGAAATAGTTTCAGTAGTGCCTGGTGCAGAGTAAGCACCTAGTCAACATGAGCTATTGCAGCGTCCTCCTTGACCAGTGCATGCCTGGAACCAAGGCTAGCACCAAACATGTAGACTAGACACTATGACTTTCTTCATGTATATGGACACAGGATAAATTTTAATCTATAAGTTAACACAGTAATATACTGCCGATAATTTACTATAGATTCAAGCAACCTCAGAGAATGATTCTTTTTCTTGATTTCTCTTGGGCATACCCAAATACTACCATCACTGCTTCTGATTTGAGGCCCATTTTTTTTGCTATCATTTTTGGTGTTTTAAAATTCTTTTAAAGTTATAATATATGTCATTTCCCTCTTCCCTTACCTCTCTCCAACCCTTCCCATGTACTCTCCCTTTTTCTCTCAAATTCGTAGTCTTTATTTCTTTGTTGTTATATATATATATATATATATATATATATATATATATATATATATATATGTGAGTGTGTGTGTTCATATTTGTGTACATATATCACTAAATATATCAACAGAATTTGCTCAATCCATATAATGTTACATGTATGAGTTCAGAGTTGACCACTTGGTATTGGATAACCAATCAGGGGACTCTCCTCTGGGGGAAGGCTCTTATCTGCAGACGGTACCCCATGAGATTTCCCCTTCCATATCAGCCTGTCAGTTGATGTTGTTCAGGTCACGTTTAGGAAGCCAAGTTGATGAGACTTCATGGGCATAGCTTCTCTGACATTTCTGGGAAACTCAGTCCCACAGCAAACTTCCTATTCCTGTGGCTCTTACAATCTTTTTGCCCCCTCTTTGCCTATAACCCCCGAGCCTGAGGTGTGGGGGTTGTATAGCAGATGTATCAGCCAGGCATGAGCACGACATGATCATTGTTCTTTGCATATTGATCAGCTGAGTTTTCTGTTATGGTTTTATTTTTTGAGAGAGTCTCGCTATCTTGACTTGGCTGGCTGGGCACTCACTGTGCAGCCCCAGGCTGGGCACAAATTGTGGCAATCCTCCTGTGTTGGCCTCTCAGTGCTGAGATTACAAGTATGCATCACCACACCCAGATTTGGGGCCATTATTAAGTGAAATAACCGTTGCTTCAACAGAAGCGCTCAGTTGAACTCATAACCCGGACTCCTACCTACTAAGTGTCTACCAGGCAGGAAGTGTCTCAGGGATGTTCCACCTCCTGGGCAGGATCCAGTGGGTTGAACAAGAACTCATTATGCTGGTCAGAAGTGAGCAATTTAGAACACATGAACTGTTCACTTCTGAAATTTTCAGAATATTTTCCAATCTTAAGTGATTAGGTAACTGAAACTTTAAAGAAGCAAAACTACTGACAAAAGGAGACTGTTGTTTTTTTTTTTAATTAATTAATTTGTTTATTTTACATCCCAACTGCAGTTCCCCCTCCCTCCTCTCCTCCTGGTCCCTACCCCCCACCCTGAGACTGCTATATTTTAATATTGGTTATTTTGTTAACTTCTTACTGAGCCAAGGATAATTTTAAGTTTTAGCACAGGTGTGCTTATGAAAAAAATATATGGTTTGGTATTATCTTTAGCTGTAGACAGCCACTGGGGATCTTAGAATGCATCCCCTTCAGACAAGAGGGGACTGATGCCAGCCATTATGGTGCACACCTAGAATGCCAGGAATAGGAAACTGCAGCAGAAGGAATATGTATTTGAGGTCAGCTTGGGCAGCATAGTAAGATCCTGCCTTAAAACAAACAAAAATAAAACAAAGGAAGAATATATTATTAACCCAGCAGGGAGTAGGAAGCAGGTCTGTCCATTCAAGCCGTCAGCCTCAAATCACAAATGGTCCCATGTCTGATTAGCATAGTCTAAAAATTGAAACATTTTTTTAAAATTTGTGTACATATAAGTGAGTTTCTGTGTGTGTGAGGGGGGATGTGGGTGGTTGCATGTGAGTGTTGTGCCCAAGAAAGCAAGATGAAGAAGGTGTTAGATCTCTTGGAGCTGGAGTTACAGGGGGTTGTGAGCCACCACACTTGGGTTCTCTGTACTCTTAACCATCGAGGCATGGGCTCCCAGGCCCAGAATAGAAACTAAAAAAAAAAAATCTTACAAAACAGTAATTACATCATGTTTCTGACATTTTTTGAAAAGTGTACATTAATGAAGATTTGTGGGTGATGTGGCTGAGTTGTGTTCACACCCTACCCTCCATCTTTGGTGACGAAGCCTTTGAGGGAATCATTAAGCTGAAAGTGGGATCCAAGATGGACTCTGCTCCAGTATGACTGACCTGAATGACAGTTTTCTAAGAAGAGGAGTAGAGAAAAGAGCCGTGAGTATCAGTGAGGTGATGTCACCGGCAAGTGAAGAACAAAAGCCTCAAGAGAAACCACATCTACAAACCCCACTGATACCTTGAATGAGCATCCTGAACTATGGAAAAATTTATTTCTGTTGCTTGCGTTTTCTGGTTGGGAGTATTTTGTTACTCTTGGTGAGGAATCTTCAGCAGACTCAATTTATAAACTTTATTCAATGAAAAATTTGTGGCTAAAAGATAAAACTGGCTTTCTGGCTGTAGAGGTTTTCATGAAAAATTAGAAGACAAAGGAACAGGTCAGGCTAAGTTGGGGAGCATACCTAGATCACTCTAACAAGGTTTTACTAGAAATTGTGCAGGGCTTTTAAAATGTATTATATTCTAAAAAAAGTGATGCTCTGTTTTTACCTAAAAAATAATGGAGTCCTTGTCATATCTACAAAATTGACTTTTCTTATAGAAATTTTCTAGGGTCCTATGGGAGTCCTGGGTATCTGTCGTGTGTCCCTGAGGTGAATTAATGCTGTTATGGATTACACCTGATGTTTCTTAGGCCAGTGACCAAGTGGCTGACCCTCATGCCCATCTCAGGAGCAATTCCTGGCTGCTCTTCATGGCTTGCCCCATCTCTGACCAATTTGATGCATCCTACATACACTCCTACACCCAGGTCAGCTGAAAGACAGAATCAGATTACTGTAGTCTGGTCTGTGTATGTGTGTCTGTGGACATGTGTTCTCACTGGTGTGTGTGTGTGTGTGTGTGTGTGTGTGTGTGTGTGTAGGCCAGAGGTCAATGTCTAAGTGTCATCTGTTGCTTTTCAGCTTGGTTTTTGAAACAAGGGCTCTCACTGAACCTATGACTTGCTTTTTTTTTTTTTTGTTAAGCTGGCCAGTGAGTTCCAAGGACCTACTTGTCTCTGCCTCCCAATTACAGATGTATAGAACCACACCCGGCTTTTACATGGGAGTTGGGGATCTGAATTCTCATGCTTATACAGCAAAAACTTTATCCATTAAGCCTTCTCATAACTTCATATAACTCACACCTGGCCGAGCTGTCAGAGGCCAAAAGAGGAGGGTCTTAGGCTTGTGCACCAGCTCTTATGAACATGAACAATTATGAACATGAACAATTATCTAATTCACTTTCATTAGTTTCTATGTCTATAAAAAAATGTTAAAACACATACTCTCCTTTATGGGACCGTGGTTGAAGATGAAATAAGATAAAGTTTGTAAATGCAGCTAGGATTTTAGTAAACGTTAACTTCAATTTACTGAGCAGAAATCTTTAAAGCAATTTTAAAACATAATCACAATGTAGGTGAAGCAAAAGGAACAGGTTAGTGCTGAGAGGAAACAGACAGAGAAGGAGGTAAGCCCTGCAGGGCACAGGCTGTGCTCTGGAAGCAAGCAGAGCCTTTGCCTACTGGAGCCTGGCATAAAGAGGCAGTTGTCGCTGTTCAGATGTGCTGTGGTGAACAGGGAGATGGTCCCTAGCACAAGCAGGTACTCAGTGAAGTTCTATTGAATAATGTCAGTGTATAAAAAACAGTTCTCTCCCAACTAGAAACACAGCAGCTGTATTATTGAATAAGCATTGAAACAGAATATGATGTACACTGAAGAGGTTCAGAATATACTGCTCCAACACTCACCTCTGTGGAGCAAGGATGACTTGAAGCTCCTAGGTACTTGAGAGACAGCGGGCACAGGAAAAGCTTCCTAGCACCCTTTCCCTAACAGGGAGGGCAGACTGATGTTCAGCAGTGGGTAGAGTGAAATGTTTAAAGATGGGAAAAATAAAATACCAACTCTACTTTAAAAAACAAAATATTCTGAACCAAATATAAGTACCTATGACCCCAAAACATGGATTCTATCTACTCACATCTTAATGACAAGAGGTGGCTTTGAACACTGATGCAACTGGCCCATTGGTCAGTCTTTCACTTGACTTCCTACCTCCTTGCAGGAGCTGGATGACAACCCCAGTCTCTCTCTTGGTATTCACATAGCACTTGTATGAAAGGATGATCTGGCTATAAGTTCTGTTGCCCCACTGATTGTCAGAGTTGATTGGGCTGATACATCTGCTTAGATGGAGTCCCCTTTCTTCCCCCTACATCATGAGTGTCCCCTCTGAAGCTGCACACTCAGATGAAGAGAACAATCTTCTCTGATAAGGAAGACCATTCTTGCTGCTCTCTCCTCCTTCAGTCTCCAGAGCAGCTCTCAGGAAGGTGCCTCTGTGGACTGAAAGCTTTCTTCCTACCAGCTACCTTTCATAGTCCCGGAAAATGCTATGCCGGTGACTGAGAAGGAAAGACATCAACAATTGCACCAGCTGTAAACCCTACGAACTATGAGACCAGTTTACCAGATAAGATGTGCCCGTTTGTGTAGCAGTGGCATTGCTGTTATGGAAGTAACCAACCATTCTCTAATTGGATTTGAGGCCCGCTCCCAGGATGAAATTCATGCTTGGTACTGAAAACCTTGTCAAAAACCTGTGGCCGGAGAGAGCATAGGTCCTGGGGGGGACTGAATACTGTAATTAAGCTAAATAGTCATAGCATCAAGCCACCTTTTAAATGTTTACATTTGCACCCATAGACAAACGCTACTTTCAGACTTAATCAGAGAGTCCTCTCTTTCCAGTGAAATGATGATAAATGCAGAAACTCATAACTATACACGGTGCTGATAAAGAGTGACAAACGTATGCTCCTCCTTAAACCCGATATTTATACCATCTCTGCTGATGCTCTAGGGATACTGCAAAAAGAAGGGACAGGAAAAAAAAGGAAGAGCAAGCCAGACTATAGGCCTGAAAAGTGCCATCTTCTGGGCAAGACCCAGCCGCTGCAATTACGAACTCATAACCTCTGCAGATACCTGCCCTGGGTTGGCACAGAATGGACCCATCAACAGTCAAACACAGATTAAGGAGGGTCTCTAGGGGCCCTGCTTCTCACTGCTGAACTATTTCCTATTGATAGATTCAGGAGTAGGAAGAATTGTTGTCTTCACTTGTGTTCCCATGGGTAGCCCCATCAATCCAATGGCCACACAGAAGAATCACAAAACCAAACTAAAAATCGTGATACAGAAACAGGACTGGGAGGATTTGGGGAGGGTTGGGATGGAGGGAGGTAAGGGAGGGTAGAAGGAAGGAGTAAACAGAATGCATTATACACTTGTGTGAACTGTCAAGCAACAAACTAATTTTAAAAAAAAAGGTGCCTACTGGGCCCTTAAAAAAAAACTCCTTAATTGTAAGACTGCCTTATCAGTCATGATAAAGATGTGTGTGCATTTGAGAAGGACAGAGAGAAGGATTCTGAAACAATAGGGAGAGCATCAGAAATAACTCTTTATATCATAGATAACTAAGCCTCTTATTTTAAATTCACACATACCTGTCTTAGGTAGAGTTTATATTGCTGTGATAAACACCATGACCAAAAACAACTTGGGAAGGAAAAGGGTTTATTTCAGCTTACAGTTGTAGCCCATCATGAAAGGAAGTCAGGGCAGGAACTCCAAGCAGGAACCTAGAGGCAGGAACTGAACCAGGAGCCGTGGAGGAACAATGTTGACTGGCTTGTTCTCCATGGTTTTTCCAGCCTGCTTTCTCATACAACCCAGGACCACCTTCCCAGGGGTAGTACTGCCCGCAGTGGGATGGACCCCCTCCCAGCATCGATCCTTAATCCAGAAAATGTCCCACAGATTTGCCTACTGGCCAGTCTAATGGAGGACTTACTCAGTTGAGGTTCCCTCTTCTCAGATGACCCCAGCTTTTATCAAGTTGATAAAATTGAACCGCCATACCATCCTTACAACCTACAATTCAACCTATAATAATGAAACACTTAAAATGGCCAAAACTGGAGCAGGGGATTAGCTCAGTCGGTAGAATGTTCATCCAGTACGTACAAAGCCCTGAGTTTGACCCCAGGCACCTGGATGTGGTATTGTGCATCTGTAAACCCAGCACTCGGGAGGTGGAGGCAGGGGGATTGGAAGTTCAAGGTCATCATCTCTCAGCTACATAGTGAGTTAAAGGCTAGCCTGGGATACAGAAACCCTGTCTTAAGCTAAAATTATGAAGACCTTACTAACAAACAGAGTAGGTAACATCCCATAATTACCTGTGTGACAGATGAGGACACTAAGGCAAGAGACAAATTGTTTTGTTTGTCCAGGGTGGTAACAGAGGTGGAACTTGAATTTAAACCCAATCCCTCTTGATAAAGAGTTGCTACATAGACTGACATATGGATGGGTGGGCTCTGGGAAGCAAACTGTTTTTTGAACTGCAGTTGTGTGGTAGTTTGAATGTATTTGGCCCCCATGAGCTCGTAGGGAGTGGCACTCTCAGGAGGTGTGGCATTGTTAGAGGAAGTGTGGTCTTGTTGGAGGAGGTTGGCATACGCCTTTAGTCCAGACCTTGAGGCTGGAGGGCACACCTTTAATCTGGGCCACACCTTCTGTTGGAAGTGTGTCACCGTGGGGGCAGGCTTTGAGGTCTTTTTCTTAAGCTTCATTCAGTGTGAGTCACTCCAGCGTGAGTGGACTTCCTGTTGCCTCTGAGTCAAGATACATGACTCTCAGCTCCAGCATCACGTCTGCCCGCATGCTGCCATGTTCCCCACGTGATGGACAGAACCTCTGAACTGTAAACAAGGCCCCTCAACTGAATGTTTCCTTTATAAGAGCTGTTGTGGTCATGGTGACTCCTCACAGCAACCCCTAACTAAGACAAATTGAATTTGAAAAGTAGATACAGAGGGCTATGGGATGTCCACCAGGGACTGTACCCACTTGAAGATGATTACTGCTTCTGTTCCAAGTTCAATGAGGACATCCCTTTCTTTGTGTCCTTTTTTTTTTTCACTCCAGTGTCTGGATTTGGTACTCATCTCCTCCCATATTCCAGTGTTTGATGGGAAAACACAAAATCAAGATGGTTGCTGGCTCTGGTCATTGCCATACTCACATGCTCTTGGTTTCTTTTTTTCTGTCTCCATCCTTTGCCATTTGAGAGGAACAAGCTCAGCCCAGTTCCCCAGCTGTCAACAAACACATCACAAATCTGCTGGTTTCTGCCATTTCCAAGACAGATGTTTCAGTTTCAATGGCTCCTTTTGCTTTAAATTCTTCTCTTCATTGTAAAAAATCATGTCAGGGGATCCATTTAAACAAGAAATTTCTTCATTCTCTTTTCTCAGAAACATGGCTTCTCATTTGGGAAATGTAACTTAAACATGTTTTTAATGTTGTTTAATTTTCCCCCACCCAAAGAACATACTATTTGATGAATAGCAACAAAATTTAAAATGTGTGTTTCATCCTGTTTCTAGTCTGATTTCTATTCCCATCTACCTGGTTCATGGTATTATGAAAGCTTTGTAAAAGAATGTGTTTAAAAGACCAAGTATCAAAATGGTTCTGTGTGACCCTGAACACATGAACATTCAATTGATTGCCACTGACAGTAGCTCTGAGTGGTCTCCATCCATCTGTTCCACTCGAGTTTTTACAGTACTGGCACTTGAATTCATGTGCTTTGCTGGAGTCCCTTCTATTCTATGAGAACAGTGAATCGGGAACATCTTAGAAAGATGAGATGGAGAATGAAATGATGAGCCTCTCCCTGAAGAAGACCATCATGCCAGCCTGTGCTGGCTGGTTTAGAAGCCAGCACACATGGAAGCAGTTTATTGGCAAGGTAAACTGTTGTCTACTCCTGCCAATGGCAATACTGAAGCTCTAATCTTAGTGCTGTGAACATGACTAACTAGAATGAGGATCACCGAAGGCTTAACCAGGTTAATATGAGGTCATTAGAGTAGATCTTAATCCATCCTGACAGGATTCCTTATAACAAGAAGAAATCTGAACTCATGAAGATGGGGGTGGGAGGGGGCGCTGTCCCTGCAGGCTTTCTGGATAGCAGGGAAATAGTCCACAATGAGATCAGAATAAAACTAAGGAAACTCCATTTAGCCCAACTTAGGTACCAGTACTGAGCCAAAACTTTGAGAGTCTGATGCCAGTTCACATATTTTTTTTGTCATATATAAGTACAGTACAATTTGAAAAAAAAGTTTCCTGATAACAATTAACTCAGTCTGGAACACACAACAAAGCTTAAGACGTGTTTACAATGAAGCTCTCTACAGAGTCCAGATGACTTCTTCCATAAAGATGGGTTCTGTTGACTCAGAAACAGTGCTCAAGATAAGGGTCTAGGGAGAATGCCCGAGGTAAACACAGTGTCTGGGGAGTCAGGATTTGGCCTGACTCTAAGACAACAGAGAAATCCCCTAGACTGTTGTAAAGTACACATGACATCACTCATAAGGATGGGCTTTATGGACTGAGAAGTGGGGAAAGGTCTGGGATAAACAAACATAATATTCTGGGGGATATGGGCGGAGCCTGGATCGACAGGCAGCGAAGGATCACCAGGTTGTGAACTGTATTTTCTCCAGAACTCCAGGAGGACAGTCAAATGTCTTCTCCCTTTGGAGAACTGGGCTTTTAATTTTCCCTGGCCTCTCAGGACTTCTCTATAGTCACAAGGACCTTTTGCCCTCGGCCAGGATGGAGACAGAGACAGTCAAGGGAAGTGGGAGTGTCATGAGCTGGAGGAGGTGTAATAGAAGCAACTTAAGGACATTTATTTAGGGTCGCAGCTTCAGAGATTTCAGTCTACCATGGTGAGGAGGGCATGAGGCAAGCTCCGTCCACGGCAGTGGGAGTGTGCAGTGGCGGCTTCATTGCATGCATTGGACTAGGAAGCAGAGGGAATAGCCTAGAACCAGAGGAAATAGCCTAGAACCAAAGGGAATAGCCTAGAACCAGAGGGAATAGCCTAGAACCAGAGGGAATAGCCTAGAACCAGAGGGAATAGCCTAGAACCAGAGGGAATAGCCTAGAACCAGAGGGAATAGCCTAGAACCAGAGGGAATAGCCTAGAACCAGAGGGAATAGCCTAGAACCAGAAGTGAGTACATCTTCCAAGGCCCAGCCTTAGAGTTCTGCCTCTACCAGCGAGGTCACAGTTCCTAAAGGCTCCACAGCCTTCAAATAGCACCACGAGCTGGTGACCAGTGTTCAAAACACGAACTCACTGCAGATATTTTATACTCAAACTATAACAAGAGGCAAGGAGAGGTCTTTTCCCAGGGTTTCAGAGGAACCACAGCCCTGCCAATACCTTGAGTTTGCACATGGTCTGTGCTATGACTACAGCATACCCAAGGCTGGGTAGAGAACAAATACTGTTTTGTCACACTTCTAGAGGGAAGAAAGTTTGAGACAAGGTATGGGCACTGTGCTCTGGTGATTCATTGCTGTGCATTCACATGGCAGGAGGCAGGAAGCCGAAGGTCCCAAATGATCCTATTCACTGGGGCTCTGCCCTCATGACCTCCTACAGTCCCCCTAGTACTGCCACAGCACTGTGTAAGTTTCAACATAATAATTTTGGAGGGGACATAAGCTTTCAACCACAGCAGGACATGTACATGATGACAGTGCAAGGTCTGGGTTATATATACATTCCTGATTAGTTATAAATCAACTTTATTTTCTTTCTGCCACTGTCCTCTGTACTCATACTGTTACACTTCATCCTCATACCAGGCAGACACTTTTCTGGTCATTCTGAGTTTAACTCTACCTAAAATCAAAACTTCAACCCCATCTCATGTAAAGCCCCTTGTTTTCTGGCTCTAGGTTAACTCTACCTCATGAACCTGAAGAGGTGAAGGATAGCAGAACTGATGCTTCATGAATCCCCCCAGGCCAGCGCATCTTCCCCTTCCTTCTGAATCACATATACAACCTACGGAGGGCAATGAGAAACTGGAGGCCCCGGACGACAGGTGCACTTGTTACAACATAAACATTCCAAGTCAGCTTGCTCTTTAGTGAGGCACAGAATAGAGCCACTCAAATTAATGGATCCAGCCTGAAGGCCCTGGTCTGTGGAGCCTTTTGTAGTCCAGTGTAGCTCGGCATGGAGACTCACTCACCTCAGTGATGCACTGTTGGCACTGCCTTGGTTTGCTCTCTGTTGCTAAGATACAACCCTTACCTGAACCAGCTTGGAAGAGGAAAGGGCTTATTTCAGCTTACAGCTTACAGCCCATCACTGAGAGAAGTCAGGGAAGAACCTGGAGACATGAACTGAAGCAGAGTTCATGAAGGAACACTGCTTGCTTTCTTCTACAGCGTAGGACCAGCTGCCCAGAGGTAGCAATGCACACACCAGGTGAGGCCCTCCAGCATTAATGTCCCACAGACATGCCCACAGGCCAGTCTTGTATAGGCAGTTCCTCATTGAAACGTCCCCTTCCCAGGTGACTCTAGTTTGTGTCAAGTTGACAAAAACGAACCTCCACAAGTGTCTAATTTCTGCAGTCACTTACCGTCTTACAGAAAGCCACAAGAGGCATTATTCAGCCTTCTATGGAGATAGCTTTTGTGTTTTTAAAATCAATGTTTTCAGGAATTAAGAAAAAGGAGCGGTTGAAGAAGTGAATCATGGGGGATAGTTAGACAGTGAAACCATTCTGTGGGATACTATAATAATAATAATAATAGATATATGTCATCACATATTTTTCTAAATACATGTTCAACACAAAGAGTGGACCCTCATTGCTTGGATTCTAATGGCTCCCTTGGGGGGGGGGGGCGGGTGAGAAGGCATGGTGTCAACAACACAGACACCGGGAGTCCATTGAAATAACAAACTCATTTATTTAATAACAGAGTAGGCCTTATATACCCTCCTCCCAGCACCCAGTCTGTGTGGTAGTCCCTCATTGGCTAGGCACAATCAGGAACTCTGACAGCTCCTGTTGCTAGGCCCTCAGGCAGACTCCAGGTTGGCTCTTAAGGAGTATGTTATGTACATGCCTTGGCTATTTGTCTGAGGCAAATTCCTCAACCCTATCATCCTGTCCTACTATAGACCCTAATGTGGATCTCAACCTTAATGAATTTAATAATAAATATATTGCATATAGTATATACCAAATGTTATTTATGTAAGCCTGTAATGGTAAGCAGTATCTCAATATGGAATACCTAGGCATAATCAATTCAACATACTAATGCAAGACATCAATGACAGGAAATACCCTATGAAACAGGGGCAGATGAGCCCTCTGTACTTTCTGTAAAACTAAAACTGCTCAAGCAAATAGGTGTCTAGGCTAGTATGGTGGTACATACCTATAATCCCAGCATTCAGCTGGAGTAAGAGTATTATGAGTGTCTGGCCAGCCTGGACTACACAGAGAGAATCTGCCTAAATAAATAAATAGATGGGTAAAGTATCACACACCTTTCAACCCCAGTACTCAGAGGCTGTGGGGAAATGATTGTGAATTTGATACTATCCTGGGCTATATACAAGAGTATTTCAGGAAAAAAAAAAAGGTAAAATAAAAAAATTAAGAAAATAGAGAATGTGTATATATACTGCCTCAGTAAAGTTAAACCCACCATTTTAATATGGATTTTAGTAACTATAATGTATGGGATATTATTTTTTTCTAGGACTCTTAGTTCATATGACTCAATGGGTAATCCTCTTGTGAACATGTGCACAGATGTACTGTGGTTGAATAGGGAGTTTCTAGGACCCACGCTATAGAAAAAAATGGTTCATCAGTGTTTGGTACTCACTTCATAGTGCCAAGGATCTCACCATCTCTCTCTTTCCCAGGGACAATACCCTACATTCACACCTCCTTATACTGGTAAGGTGGCATGGGCTTCCCTCATTTGTGCCCAAAACTTGGCCTCTCTGGGGCTTTGCCCTTTTCTGATTCGTGAAGGAAGTTCGGTATTGTCTAGTTCTCATAAAAACAGTCTGCTCCCGCCCCTAAGGTGCATTTGTGCTGGACGGAGAGGCTGTAATTGTGCACATCCCCACACAGCCCCAGCTGGGGAGAGTGCCGGAGCTGAGAGTAATCACTTCTCAAAGGGAACATTTGCCTTAATGGCTTCACAGGAAGCCAGGAGCCTGGACCTTGGAGAGGGGTTGGCAAGAATGTGGCAGTACACTCAATGCAGACACATTGTTCCCTAGCTTCCAGCCCTACACACAGGCTCCCCCAACGCATCCAATCTGCCCAAGTCAGCCCGTCAGGGGCCAAAAGCCCAGCCGTTCTCTCCGTACAAGTAGACAGCAGGCCAGAGAGGGCCTCCGGGGGCTGCAGCTGGAAGGGAGGTGAGAGCGCCTTTCAAGGTTTGTGTGTTGCACTGAGCCTTTGCCCAGCTCCTGGGCTGCTCTTCCAAGATGGCTTAGCCAGCCTGGCTCTCCTCCTGCCCCTACAACCATCACCAGATAAAATCTGCCCTCTAAATCCTCGCTTTCCTTTCCTCTTGCCCTTTCTTCCATCTTACCCCAGCATTCTGATTCAGCAGGTGAGGTTTATCATTTGGTACATGCAGGCAAGTTCATCTCATCTGACTACCATGGACCAGCCTGGGGTGCAGAAATGGCCTTCAGCAAGGGTGCATGTCCTTGACCAACACTGCTGCTGCCTCTGCACTTAGAGCAATAGACAACAGTGGATTAAAAAAAAAAAAAAAACCTCTTACCCCCACAAGGCCCACAGTCCAGCAGAGAGGGACAAGAAGGGCTGCTTTCTCTGACTTCCCCAAAACTGAGGTCCCCCTGCATGAAACTGTAGCAATCTCCTTGAGAATGCAAGCTCACGGTCAACCTCTTGACTTGGTTCCATCGTACACTTCGAACTGGGGAAGGAAGAGGCCAGAGAGTGTGTCTGAAAGGGGCCGTATCAACCTCTTTCCTGCGGTCTTCAGGGAGCCAGGAACCCAGAAGCAAGGGTATTAACCGGGATGTCAACCCATCCTCTTCCCAACTCCCAACCCCTGGCAGGGAAGAGGAGAAACAGGGATATTTATTAGGGAAGCTCCTGGTGTGGGGTTTGCACGAGCCACAGAGCAAAGACTAACTCATCCGCTGCAAAGGGAAGAGAGCTAGCAAATCCATTCCGCCCACTTCCCTGTGCTTCACAGGCTGTGGTGACCAGGAGGGGCTGCCATCGGGAGCCCAGAGCTCCAACGTACACAGTCAAAAAGGCTTCGATCGTTTCAGACAGACAAGTGAGTCTCCCTCAGCTTGGCAAACTCCCTGTAAGGAAGTGAAATGTTTGTATATTGACACAGCAGCTTCCTTCTTGGGTGCTAAACATGCCGTGTGCATCACTGTGGAAGGAGAAGATGTGCGTGTGACGCTCTCTTTATCGAATGCGGTCTTCATTGTTTGGTCTCGGTGAGTGTAATAAATAGTGTTACAGACTCATTTATACACTCCATTCTTCAACCTGCATGTTCAGGTATGGTATTAAACTTTGACTATTGGATCTTCTAGAGTTTTTCCGGGAACAAAAATATTTAATTAATAGAGAGCAAAGGCAGGCAAGGTCGTGTTAACACAGGACATTCAAAGGTATCTATCTTCTCAAAAGGATGGGTTTGGGGCCTCATGATGGGTGAAGAGGAAAACACGCTCTTGTCATGTCTCTTGACTTCCATGGGCTACCCCACCCTTAGCTAGGATGTTGCTGGAGAAAGAGACAAGTAGCAATAATATCAGCAGACTACTGTTACTTACATAATCACACTGGAGCTTCTAGAACCCAGTGAGGTCAATGTAAGGAGCCTGAGTCATAAATGAGGAAACTGAGTCTCATGGAAACAGAATGACTCCCTTGGAATCACACAGGTTGTAATGATGGAGCCAGGATTGTTCCAAGGTCTTCTAGTGCTTAGAATATGCTGTCCAAATTGGTTTCCTGACGCCTTGTATGTGCCAGAAAGAATATACTATATTACACGAATGTATTCTATGGTAACCCAAAGGGACTAGACCAAAGCGGGGGATGTTTGTAACTATTTTAGAATGGAAAAAAATCCATGTTTTAAAAAAAAATTTGACGTAGATGACTCTAATAAAAGGTGGTAAATAAAGTACAGGGAGACAGAGTCAGGGACAGATCAGCATTACATATTTAGAGTGATATTAGTTAAGCCAACTTTTATAAACAGACAACCAGGAAAGGAAAAAGAGCATCAGAAATCGATAGCCCAATTTTAGCGTTCGCTGCATTTAAGTGAGGAGCTCTGACTCATTCAACATGTGATGTCAGCCCAAGCAGGTTACAAGGGGCAAAAATATATTTGGGGGGAAAGTTGGAAAAGGGATGATGAATTTAACTATGCCACAGCTTGTAATTCATCCTGCAAAATATATATGGAAGAAATCACGAAGGCCCTTCCTGGAAACGTGAGGACTCTGTGTGCACTCTTCAATCTGAGGAGCTGACAGGGCAGGATGTGAAGGCCATGTGCCAATTTAGAGTGACTGACCACACATGGAAGCTGAAGGTTGTGAAGTCAGGGTAAGAGAACACCTTAGGATTTCAAATGTGACACTCTGAGGCGGCTCAGGGCCTTTGGTCCCTAGGCACAGAAAGAGATAAGATCAACCAAAAGAAAGGGAGGGCTCCTACTGATTCTTGCTGGTCCAGTCTTTCCTTTTCTCTGTTCTCTGAGAACATTTTCCATCACATTAATCTCAGTTATACACTGTGTCAACAGCTGCTGTCTTCGGGTCCCCTCTTCATCTCTCCTCATCGTTTATCATCTTAACATCCACGACAAGACTCATGTGGTAGTGTTTGGAGAGGCAGGGCTATTGTCTCACATAACTGATGGTTCTGTTTTCCTCCGAGTGGTACAGTTTGACCAGGGACAGGCTAGAGCCACGCAGCAAGCAATCGGAGCAGGCTTTGTTCTTCTCTGTTTCTGTTTGTGCTCCTTACTGGACGCTTCGTCCAGTAACATTTACAAGTTCTGTCCTCAATTATAAAAATTTAAGTTACAAAATTTACTTTTCTGAATGTTGTTTTCTTCCTGCAGAATTGAATGTCATTTGGACTCCAATGGAGCAGACAGAGAAGATGAACCTGAAGGTGAGCCTGCTCAATTTATAGAGGAGTTTCTTGTAAGTCTTGAGGCTGCATCTTTCTCTTTATTTTAGTCTTAATATATTTATTCTATCTATTTCAAGTCAGATGGGAAGCTGACAACCACCAATGTGTCCCTACCTCTACCTCAAACCATCACCCTGGGGGAAAATATGTCACAGCTTAGCTCATGTCTTACCACATCTTTCTCAAAGTGTATGCACAAGAACACACAACAACAACAACAACAACAGAGAAGTGGCAAAGCTTGAGTCTGGCCTCTTCTAGGAGCCTTTCCAACCTTCTTGTTTTTAATCCTTTTATCCTGTATATTTCTGTTATGCTCAGCATTTCTCAGATAGCTGTTATCCAACCTGCTGGGGGAAAGAAAGAAGAATGAGGAGGAGAGACTGGCGAGGAGACAGACTCTCAGATGAAAGTGCTCTCTACTTCCTTCAGCAACTGGGCAAGTAAACATGAGCTGCTGCTGAATCGCTTTCTGGTCTGAGCCTATGGAGGGCAGGAGGATTGACTCTTGAGAGCCCCGCATAGAACCTGGTACAAAAATGGGAGACTTCTGGACCAAGCAGCAGAAGGCAGAGAGAGGATGGTTGGTCTAGTTTAGCTACTGGTTCTAGAATATTCGGTGACAGTGAGTGGATAATTCAGGGCTCTTCTCCTCCATCTCCTGCTGAGGCTGATGCCAGGGCTCATTAGCACGTCCACTAGAGGCGAGCCCTTGCTAGGAGAAGAGGTGAGAGCAGTCGATTTCGGCACTCATTAGCAGCTCTGGACAGGCTGTGGTGGGAAAATTGAAGCTATTGGCAAAGAGAGTCTGCTGCTCTGAGGACACAGCCAGCCATTCTAGTCCTTTCTCCACAAGTCGCTCACTCAGAGGTGACTGCCAGTCTCAGAACAATGAGCAGGACAACACTGTTTTCTTTCAACAGTTAAGTCTCTATGCAATTCTGTAGGGAGAAAACAATAGTCAGAGGGGTAGGATTTGTAACCAAAACCATTCTAATCTCTGAATTTCAGAAAAAAAATCAAGTTTGTATGTTTAAGATAATATTGTATAAATTTATACCAAATTTACATATATTTATAGTAAAAAGTATTTGTTTACTTAAAATTTAAAATGCAGCTGGGTGTCCTGTGTTTTACAACTTTGTACTTAAAGAGCCAATCAGCTGCCCCAAGGTGACGTTAATTAGAATAAAATTAAATGGAATTAGCATGTACAGTATAGCAGATGTTTGTTAGCATTTGAACTTCCCAAACGCTGACAAGGTAGATGCCGCTCTATGCTATTTATAACAAGATAATAACTTGCCCTGTAACTCAGTTAGTTGACAGCAGGTCTGACCACACAGGCCCTGCTCGTACCCGGACATTGCATTACATCTTTCAGGTACTCAAGCAGTAGAGGAATGATGAGCAGGGATAGACAGAAGGCAGTCCTTGATTGTCATTAAACTCGACACTGGGTCATGGGAAGCCTTATGTTGGGTCTGTCCTTCTGTGTGTATTTTTCCTTGTCTCCGAGGATCACAATTCTGCCACTGTGCACCTATACCAATTAGTGCTAACATGTTTGTGGTGTGTGGATGTGTGTTTCAAAAAGGAACAAAGAAGGATAATTAGAAACTAGTGAAATTAATACCAGCAAGAGAGGAGGCGAAAAGTATAGGGCGGATTCAAACTTCTCAGGTCATAATATTTAATCTAGTTTTTGATTTTTTGAAATGTTCCAATAGTTTGTTTATTTGTAAATGTGCGTGTGGATGTTGAGGAAAGTTGAATTTAAACAAAAGCAAATGACCGAATTTCAAAAGAATAATCATCACATTGAGGGAAAATTAAAGACAAAGTCCAGTTAATTTTTAATATATTACTTTAACTCTTTTATGACCTTTACATAGGGAGACCAATACAACTTATTAATTCTTACAAATATTTAGTGTGCCACCTTTTTATATATACGTATTTTCACCATCTTAATGTCTTATTATGCCACTCTCAAACTGAAAAAACATTCAATCACTATTTCTATAAAATTATGTGTCTTTTACTATGTTGTAAACTTAGCAATGATAATGAATCGCCTTATTATTTATTCTCTAATTTTATAAAAATCCCTTGAGGTCTCAGTCTAACAAATACTCAGTAAAATAAATGTTGAATCATTTTAAAACATGTTTTTAAAAAGGGTACAAACAGATCCTTTCTTTTCTTCTTTTTTTTAATTGGTGGGGATAGCACCCAGGGCTCGGCACATGTTAGGAATGTGCTCTACCACTGAGATGTATCCCCATCTCCTATTTTTTGTTTGAGGTAGGGTCTGACTATGTAGCTCAAGCTAGACTTGAACTTGTAATCCTCCTCCCTCAGCCTCCTGAGCACCAGGGTTATAGGGAGCCACCACCCTGTCTAGCCACAAACAAAAACTGAAGCCTAACTTAATAGAGCATGTGATTTGGGTCTGAGTTGAGTGTGTCTCCCGAAGGTTCATGTCTTGCAAATTAGTCCTCATGTGGTAGTGTTCAGGAGGTGATTAAGTCATGGAGGAAATCACCTCAGAAGGAATTGTCCCTTGTCCCCGTGAGATTGAATTGTACAAAAAGAGCAAGCCTGCCTCCTGACTCTCCCTGGCTTCCTGTCTCTCCAGGTCATCTTGTTCTCTCATACATAGTCACAACCACCATACTGTGATGTAGCCTCAGCCCTCACCAGAGCCAAGCAGATTTGTTGGCATCATGCTCTCAAATCTCCACAACTATGATCTAAATAAATTTATTTTATAAAATACCCAGCCTCAGGCATTTTGCTCCAACTACAGAGATTGGATTAATATACATTAATAGATGTGTTGCTGGAGTACGGGTACAGTGATTCTGGAATTATTCTGTACATTATTGTGGGATTGAGCACATAAGGAAATGTTTTTATGTTTTAGAGGAAAGATTCAGGATTCTCTAAGAGAGGAAGAAGACACAAATAAGAATCAGGAAAGAAGTCAATGAATCCTGGGATTAGTGGCCACTCTTGGCCCTGTCTGCTGACGTAGCAATCACACTCCAGGAGCCATGAACACAACTCTCACTTTCTCTATTCTCTGGTTCTAGAATGAACTAGGACTTGGAGAAGTATCTGAGTCAATGGATGTGCAGGGGCAGAGCTCAAGAATATCTCAGTTTTGAAATTAAGTGCCCTCAGAGGATGAGATTATATTTCAAGAATACAAGAAACACCCAGAAGAGACCCCATTGTCCAAATCTGTGACCGTTTGGGCATCAGAATGAATCACAGTCATGACAGGTTGCAAGGGAGGAAAGGTTTCTCATTGATTCATGCTGTACCATGAATGAACGAAGACATGGGGGAGCACTGTTCTTTAAACTAGAAAGCCAACTAACAAACATAGACTGGATGGGCTTGAAAATCAACATCTCCTAACCTCACAGTACTAACTCATCAGGATGAGACTCATCAGTGTAGGTAAATCTCAGCAGATCTCCCCCACAGATGACTTATCAAAAGGAACAACCAACTGCCCTGTCGTGGAAGAGCAGGCTGATAACACTATCACCAAGGAAACGCTGATGAGGACCAACCTTCTACGAAGAAATGAGCGATAGCTTTGTGCTCTCTGATGAAACACTCTGAGGACATATCAGTCATGTTGATATTCTGCTAAAAATGCATGGTCCACATCAGTCCCCTGGAAGCAGTCAAATCTAAACTGAAGACCTCTTCGAAAACACCTGACTTATCAAGATCCCCAATGTCATCAAGGACAGGACAACATAATTCTGAAAACTTTCCCGAATTAAGTAAGATGAGCAAAACACAACAAAGCAAAATGGATAATCTTGAATTAGACCCTAGATTTGGGGGAAAACGCCATAAGGAGTATGATGGGGACCACTGTGAAGGGTGACTCTGATAGACTGCATTTTATTATAGAAAGTAATGTCACAGTTCCTAAGATTGAAAACCGCACTGTGACTCTGAAAAGGACGTTCTTGAAGACTATTTAAAGATAGAGGGCATAACAGATGCAAGCCTCCTTTCTTCTGGCTCAGCAGTAGTTAAAACAACTACATACAGATAGAGGTAGGTCGATTAATGGGTAGGAGCCAGACAATCACAAAGAGGTGTGCTAAAGCAGTGATTGGCAGGTCTAAGTGGAGTGATGTGATGAGTCGAGTCGCTGGGTAACTTTTGCAGATTTGCTGTAGGTTTGAAATAATTTTCTAACCTGAGTTGCTTTTTTTTTTTCTTTTTAAGTTGTGATTCACTAATCTCTTCCCTGAAGAACTGAGGCCTAGAGGATTGGACATTTAACTAGAACTGGAGGTCTGAAATGGCCCAAACAAGGACTGGCTGTGGGTAACTGGGAGGCCGTCAATAGGGTACTAGAAAACCTGATTCCAAGTTAGTGTTTGGGTGACCTTGTCCCTCCGATGAGTCATCCAGAGAAGCTGCAGGATCCCTGAGAAAAACATTTTCCATGCAGTCGCTGAGGCAGAAATGGAGGGAGTCACCCTCAGCTCCCATCTCCTTCAACGCCTCATCCAAACCTACAATTCCACTTTTAGCCCTAACTCAATTCCATCCCTTCCCCAGTGCACATATTGTCAAGGTCCTTGTCACACCCTAGTCTGTCTCCTTTCTGCCTTTGGGGGCAATTCTCAAACCCGTTCTTCTAACTGCAAAGTAGAACATGGCACTTAGTAGGGCTGCAGTACTGTTGCTCCTGTCGAGCCCTCCCCCGGGGGTGGCATCTCCTACCTCCTGGTGCTTTCTGATGCCATCTTTCTCATTCTGCTCCAACAATTCTGAGTTATGTTTAGTGGATTTCTGAAAAGGTTCTAAAATGCCACGCTTCTTTGCTTAGATTGGAACAATGTTGAAAATAAAGGGATAAAGAGAGAAAGACAGAGCTGGGATGTAGCTCAATTGATAGCAGCATGCTTATCTAGCATGCGCAAAGCCCTGGGTTTGAAGCCCAGTACCCCAAGGAGAGGATGTGGTGATATGTGCCTATAATCTTGGCATTTGGAAGGAGCAGGCAGGAGATCAGGGGTTCAGGGCTACATGGGAAGCTGAAGCCAGTCTGTGGTATAAGAGACTCTGTCTCAAAAAAGGAGGGAGGGTTGGGGAGAGAATTATAAGATAAGAAGATAAGATAAGGGCAAGAATACCACCACTTGGTGAGCCTGAGCTAGAAGCAATGGCTAAGGTCTGGAAGCCTGCAGGCTGGGGCATTCTGGGCAAAACATGTCGTCCATCTAAACCCCAGTGCCTCAGCAGATAAAGCTCCCACCTCCCAGGGGCCAGCAAATGAAAGGCAGAGGAGGGTTACCCTGCTCTTCAGGAAAATATCTACAAACCGCCATGATAGAGAGGTGTTCCCTCCCACACAGCCCAGGTCACAGCATGTCCCAAGAGATACAAAGAACTAGGAATTCCTATACATGCTATTTTCCACGTGGTTCAATACAGCTAATAAGTTCATTTTTTTGTTTCCATTCTTGTTTGTTTTTGGCTTTTGAGATGAGGTCCCTCCACAGAGCCCTGGTTGTCCTGGAACTCACTATGTAGACCAGGCTGGTCTTGAACTCACAGAGATGCTCCTACATCTGCCTTCTAAGTGCTGGGATCAAGATTGTGTCAGCATGCCTGGCCTTCCTTTCTTAATGTATTTTAACACTTTGTTTTATACTGCTCTCCCAACATTCTTCTCCTCCTACTTCAGAAAACCAGTTTCCTGAGTACACTGTGGTGGACTGGGTAACAACAGAAGTACCACCTGTTACCCTGGCTTTCTTTTCAACCGGTAAACTTCCTGAAGATGCGTTCTCTCTCCAAGGGTATGGAACACGTGATTAGTGTTCACTTTATTTTGTTATTTCACTCGTCTGCGGGACTGGCTTTTTGCTGTGTATTCTGATATGTTTTGTTTTGCTTTTTTGGTAAGCAGCAAACACTTGGGTTAGACATTAAATACAAGATTCATGTGCATTGTGTGCATGTGGGGAGCGGGTTTCCGGCGCCGTCCCAGTATGTGGGCTTAGGGGAGGAACTTGTAGAATGATTCAGAAGCCTGCCCGCCTTTCCTCCCTCCCTCCCTCCCTCCCTCCCTCCCTCCCTCCCTCCCTCCCTCCCTCCCCCCTCCCTCCTTTTTCCCCCTTCAGAGCCTCCACCTGTCACACTCTGGATGACTTTTCTCTAGCACTATTCCCCTTCTCTGAGAGAATCCGGCAGCCTCCTGCCTGAGGGCTCCCCCTGCTACGGGGATCCCAGAGTGGGAATGAAGAGGTCTGGGTCACAGTTTACCATCTCAGTCTTCACCCCCTGAGCAGCACTTTGCTCCCTGTGCTGTGCTGTGGTTTCTCCGGACACCGGTTAGAAGTAGCTCCTTCACTCCTGGGGATGGCAGGTGACCTAGGATCTACCTTCTCAAGCAGTTTCCATCAGACTTCTCACCCCCACTCCATTTTTTGGAGACAAGGTCTTGCTATGTATCAAATCTGTGGTTCTCCCAGCTAAGGCACCCGGGACTGGAGGCATGCACCACCATTGTCAGCTTCTTCCATGTCCTATTCCACCAAACTCAGAGACACTTCTCTTTCTCTTGGGTCTCTACCCCAGGTTCTTCATTCATTGCGATCAGGCCCCATTTGTTTTAATAGTTCTGCTCTCATTTTAGTGCAGGTCAGAAGACTCATGCTTAAGTTGCTGGCGTTAACTGTCCAGCCATGCCTTGGGGCCCGCGTTTGTGTTTGCATTTGGTTTCACTCTGTTTAGTCTGTGTTGCTTGCTCACCTCCCTTGTGGGGCTTCTGAAGGTTCACATCCCTTCCATAGATCCAGGTCATGGAAGAATGATCAATTCAGTCAGACAGAACTTAATCCTGGCAGTTGGTGGCCCCTCACCGGAAAGTCGGAGGATGAAGCCAGGACCACATACGCCCTGGTCACTTCTCCCATTGGCTTTTAAACAGAGTCCTGGCAGTTTTTCAAGACGGAAGCAGAAATAGAAAACTCCTGCTCATACTGTGCCTTGTTTACAACATGTGCAGCTTTTCTTGACCCTTTTGGAGAAGTGCTTGTTTTACTTAGAAGTAATTGCTTTTCAAAGGCTGGCAAGTCTCATTAGTTACCGGGAGAGTGAAGCTAATAAGAAAGGTCTCCCGACCGTGCCAGGAAAAGCAACAGAACAAAGTGTAGAGTGGGTCCCCCCCTGCCTTGTTGATCAAATAGGTCCCGGGCGTACATAATTGAGAGAAAATTGACACATTATCCAAGACACGTTTTCTCTGGTGGGTACAAGCAGCACTGAGTACTCAGGGGAGTCCTTTGAGGTCCAGGAAAGGGCTGTATGGAGGGGTGCCTCGCCCCCAGAGGGAGATAGAGCGGAGCAAGGTTCATCCACTTCGGCAACAAAATCCGGAAACAGCCACTGTCCATTTCCTAAGGCTGCCACAATCACTTAGCTCAAATGGGGGTGCTTCGGACAACTTGCTTATTGTCTCATGGCTCAGCAGGTTCTAGATCCAAATCCAGGTGACCCCAGGATTGATTCTCCTGGAAGCTCTGAGCAAGAAACCTTTCGATGCCATTGTCCCAGCCTCTGGTTGTGGCAGGAAATCTGGCATTTATCTCTCTACCTCCCTGTCTCTCTGTCTCTCTGTCTGTCTTTCTCTCTCTCTCTCTGGCTCTGAAAATAAAATAAAATTTATTTTCTTAGTCCTCACAGGTTCGTAGATGAACTGAGTCCTAACATAAACATGGGAAAAACAAGCAGCTTTGGTAGCCTGTCCCATGCCTGTCCCCCGGGAGAGAAGCGACTCTCAAACCAGTGTGTCTTAAACGGTGTTTCAACAGTGAGCCGGGAGTGTTGGCGTGACCACAGGAAGGCTCTAGGAGCCTGGGGAAGCCAGGTCGAGGCAGCTCCCAGGTTCTGATGTCGGCAGGTTGCCTAAGGTTTCCAGCTCCCGCTTTAGCGGTGTGGGGGGCCGTGGGGTTGCGTTCCTTGATAAATCTCCAGTCTGCAGTCAGGCAGAGGGAAAGGCAGAGAGACGCAGTTCCTGACAATTGTCAGTATTCGGGGGAGAATACTTTGGTCATCATTAATCTTCCTTGTCAACTTGGATGTTTCTAAAAGAGTGATTCAGAGCTTAACCAAAGGGAAATAACTAGGAAGAACCTCCCCCCCCCCCCCCCGCCCCGCCATGTGAACAGAACTATCCCATGGGATGGGGACTTGGCCGGAAGTGAAGAGGGAAAAGGAGAAAGCTGAGTGCTGGCACCCCCTCTCCTCTGTTCCCTGGCTTGCTATGCTGTGAAGGGAGCAGCCCTGCCACACTCTCCCTGCCATGATGAACGGAGGAGCCCTTTGAACTCATGAACCCAAATCAGCCATCTTCCCTTCACTGTTTTCTGCCAGGTATCTGGTCACAGTGACAGGAACGTGACTAGTACTGCTTCCTCAGCTTGACGACGAGTCACTCCAGGTTCTGTCCCCACCTGCCCAGGACCTTCTTCCTTGTCGCCCGTCACTGGCTTTGAGCACTGTTCTAATCCAGCATGACTTCATCCTAGCTTCACTGCATGCTAAGGTTCTGGGTGAGCATGCGTCTTTGGGGAGTATTATTTGATCAGAACATTGCCTAGAACCCCAATCTTCCCACCTCCCTCCACCCTGCTTCCAGTTACAGTATTAGACACTTGTGGTCAAATACGTTCAGATAGTATAGGTGAGGGATTCAGGAAAGTCCCAGAGAAGATTCTGGAAGACGGGGAAGTTGGGCTTGTGCGTGAGGCTCCCCTCCTAAGCAGGGGTTCCTAACACATGCTGCACACTGGAATCACTGTCAGTTTTGATTTTTTTTAAACCCTGCTTCCCAGGCATCAGTAGAGTTTTACACATGCCAGGTGTAACTCCAGTGCAGATCACAGGTGCAGGGACCCATCTGGGACCTCCTGCTGATGAGGCTGCCTTATGTGAGCTCCTTGGCCTTGCGATGCTGACCTGTGCTCGGGCAGCTCTGGCTGGCTGTGGAAAGCCTGGCATCTCAGTTCTGTTCCTTCCTTTGCTTTGAAGGAGAACAGCTCCATTGCTGACAGAACCTCAAAGTTAATAAGGAAAAAGAATATTGGCATGAGAGGGCGGGGTTGTGGGCAACACCCCCACAGACAATCGCATATTTTAGAAGCAATCCTTGTATTTATTATATCAAAGTAATGTGCTCATCATAGAAATCTTAAAAACTACAAAAAGCACAGGGAAGAAGAGAAATTGCCCAGGACTCCATCCTTCTGGGGAAACAATGAGACGGTGAAGATTCTTCTCATGGTTCTTTTCCATGATTTTTTAATATGCAATGTGTGTCTTACAAATGTGGTGTTAAGCCGTTTCAGTGTTTATGTTTCTTTTAGCAACATATCATGAAATACGTATCAATAATCCATATCGATAAATATTTACTACTAAGTGGTCTTTGGATTTTGAATAGCTGCATTTAATTCCTTTGCAGAGAACATTCCGTAATTGTTTAGTCAATCACCAGGATGTAAGAATTTTTCTTGCTGCCCAGTTATTGGGACTAAGGGTTAAAGAGCTGAGTGACAGTGACTGTGATACATGCCCCTCTACCCTGTGGACTGCTCCCAAGTACCCCACAGAATCTTGTTTCAGTAGTCTGATATCCCCATCTCCGTCCCCACACCAGTCTATCCACCCAACACCCAAGATACAGATATTGGAGGAAGCCTCGGACCAGGACTTCCTGGCCTAGGGGAGAATACTTCCCAGGGCCTGATGCAGACGAATCATGGGGCTTGGGATGATATAGACCCAGATGTGCAAGGAGAGAGGCATTTTTCCTACGATTATTTGCTTTAAAATTGCCAAGCTGCGTTCTGTACACACTGACCAGGCAAAGGGGCCTGGTTAGGATGTCAGGGCAGAGGAGACACTGGCCATTACCCTACTCCTACTCCGTTATTAGGCTGGGGTGTATGAATCACCGACAGCCAAGATGCTACGGAGAGGAGCCAAGTTTGTGCTGGCCGCTACCCAGGAGAAAAGTATCTGTACAAAGATGGAACCAATAGCAAGTCTATGGGCTTCACTAACGTGGGTGGATTGCAACGGTGTGTGTGTGTGTTGCTGGGGTCACAGGAACACCCTTCTCTTTGAGGTAACTACGCCAATGGAAACCTCTTGCATACCCTCAAGAGCTTACCCAGGGGTTCCCTGAGGACCCGAGCATGCCAGAGGACATGAACTAAGATAGGACAGCAGCAGTTAGAGATTTAGTCTTTGCCTGGCCTTTGTGCCCCTTCACAGCCCCCGCCTCGGATGCTCTGGAGTCAGAAGAGTAAAGAACATTGAGTCAGAGGCAAGAGGTGATGACTTGGCCATGTAAACCAGTGGTCCACCTCTGGCTTAGGTCTTGAAATTTACCCTGGGGACAAACAGAGATGTGTCTTGTAGGAAAACTATTGCCATGCATGAACAAATACACAATTTTTCCTGTATTCTAAAGAGTAATAAGTTTTATACTAAAAGCACCACTCTTCCGACACCTAACAATTCACAGAATTATGAGTCTAACATTCTAAATGCATGTATGTGTGCCTCTTTGTATGTATATGCATATGTGTGTGGGTTCCCACAGAGCTTAGAAGAAGGCATCAGATGCCCTAGAACTGGAGTTACAGGTGGTTGTGAACCACCAGAAGTGAGTGCTGGGAACTGAACTCTGATCCTCTGCAAAAGCAGCATGTTCTCTTAACCACCTGGCCCATCTCCCCAGCTCTTGGCCATGTAATTTTTACTTACATTCGCAATATAGTAGTCTCGATAATAAATAAACTCACTCAAAACAGAGAAAATGAGTTTTAAACAGCTGGTCCTTATCCAGCGTTCAAGACACATGCTCTAGTTACTATTGTGGGCTAGAAGTGAAACACACCCCCAAGTACAGTAGTGTAAAGCAACAGACATGGGATTATGTTCGAGGGTTTTGTGGGTCAAAAACTTAACATAGGCAACAGCAGGATGGCATATCACTGCTCCAGAATTCTGGGGGACCCTGAGCTAAGAAGCCAAAAGGTTGGCATGTTTCAAACATCTGGGACTGGAAACATCTGGGAATGTCTTTATCCAGACAGCTGGCCTGGGCAGAGATAACTTGGGAGTTGTCATCAGAGACAGTTGGCAGTTGAGCATCTCCATGTTGCTCCGCCTTGGAACCAGAGTATCCCACAGTGTAGCACTGGAGGCCAGAAAGGGTCCCCAGAGGGGAAAATCCAACAGCAAAGCCAACTGGGTGATCTTTTGTGTCTCGGTTTTGGAAGTAAGTAATGTATCGTTAAAGCAGCAACAAAGCTCTGTCCTGTGCGCAGACTCTATTTCTGAACAGCAATAGTGTTAAAATAGACAGAATTCTCAATGATTAACAGAATTATACCACCCCAGTTAAAGTCAACTCATGTTTTGTGCTAGTCCTCAATTATTAGCGAATACATATATGCATATACCACAAACACAGTGTTCCAACATCAACAGTTTTTCAAGATACCAATACTATAACTCAATTCTGACAATTGCAATTATACTTAGTATGAAGCCATAAGCTAAGGTCTCAGTTCCACAAGACAACCCTCACTTCAAACTCCCAGCAGTCAGAAGTCCTAGACCCCCAGTCTACCCTCACTTTTCTGTCTGACTTGGTTAATATTTGGATTCTCTTCACCCTCTCTTTCCAGTCTGAGGATTTCCTAGAAAGACTCAGGATTCAAGAAAGCACTAAGCTCCCAATGACCAGGTCTCAGGAATGCCACACGTCAGGGACTGGGGGTGAGGGGCCAGAGGGCGCCCAATTTGGGCACCCACATGCTTTTCAGTTCAGAGGCTCCCAGCCCCACTGTTTCCAAATGGGACCGAGACGTCGTTTGCTAGACAGGGTTGTCTGACCCACTGGCCTCTGAGGATTGAACTCTGACTCCAGCTTCTCTCCCCTCCACGGGAGGACTAGCACAAAGCATGGCGGTCTAATCCTGTGGATAGTTTTTTCAACAACAACCCTGCTCTGCAGGTCACCACGAAGGCTCAGCAAATTCCAAGGGCTTCCGTAGCTTTGGTCTAGCAGCCAGGGGCCAAGATTAAATGTACTATATAAATTTGTTTCACAGCAGAATGGTCAATATTTATATGCAGAGTGTGAGGCTGGCGACTGTGACGGTAAAGAAGAGGAAGCTGTGGGGTTGCTGAACCCAGAAAGGGGACATAGAAATAAAGACATTTTTGAAAATTCTGTGAAATCAGCACCTAGGAGACTCAGGGAAAGAGTGACTAATAACTGCAGGCGGAAGCATGTGCTTTAAACAGTTTTTTTTTTTTTTCCAAGTAAAGGAGAAATTATTTGCTTGCTCACATTCCCCTGACTGTTCAAGATTGCTGCAGAGATACTGCTCAAAAGTGTTGGCTTGCAGCCAAGGATGCCCCGTGACCACTAGAGTGCATGCATTTTCCAGCCAGCAGTGGAAGGCTGGACAGGGCTGAGCGAAATACCCAGCAAATAGACACTGGTCCAGAGATGCAGCATGCATGCAGAGAACCTGCTGGCATGTAAAGACAGGCTAGGTGACGTAGTCTTAATACACAGCACTGGGTGCTCCTCAGCACTGTACTCTGAGGCTTTCCAGCCACATCTCTGCCATTTGCAGGCTGGGGCAGCTAGGAGCGAGTCATATACCCCAGGTGTAACTCTTGGGGGTTCTTGTTGTTTAAGACAAGGGAGAGTCAAGCTAGCTGGGCCCTCTAAACTCATGAACGGACATTACACACCAGATGTGAGGGTGTTGGACAAGGGGGTGAAGTGTTTCGTGGAAAGCCATACTTCAGTAAGAAAAGGAGGCACCCAGGCTAGGGCTCCAGGCTTCTGTTCACTCCCCACTGAGCATCATTGCTGGTCAGAGTCATTTTGTTTACAGAGATGAGGCCTCATCTTCCAAAGCAATATTGGATTCTGGTTTTCTTTTCTTTTTAAACAGTTGGTCGAGAGCTCATTGGTACTGTATAGCTAATACCCACTGAATTTCCTGGACTCAAATCAGCATTACACATAAAGCAAGTGACACCCCAGGTTAGAGGAAGTGTAAGAGGCACGCTTGTCAGCGCCGTGAGCAGTCTGGATGCTACACACAGTAAAAATGCCACATTGCTTAGCCCTGTTCTTCAATTTCCAGCCTGCGTTGTCTGCGTCCCCTTTCCTGGAGGACTTTTAGTAGACAGTCCATTGAAATTCTGACATTTAAAACAAAACCATAACATTATCTTATTGGTTGATTGGTTCAAAGTGGTTTTATGGAAACATTAATCTGTAACTAAAACTTGATGTCAAATACAAAAGCATCATTGTTTCTGAGCAACGGCTCCAGAGATGGGACCAAGAATGAGCGGCTGGGACATTTACAACAGGCATTTTCTCTTCCTCTTCCTGGTAGGAAGGCAGACAGGTAGTAGGCGGAAGAGAACCATTCAGAGGGCTTTGCAAAACACTGTCTCAGGCCTTGCTTTGTGAGCGCCAATCACTTCAGGTGTTCTACAGCACCAGTCTCCTTGGGTGTTGCTAGGTCCTGCAGACCAAACCACATGAGACCAGACGAGACCAGACCAGAGCAGTGCAGTGCAACGCTGGGTGGGCGGGGCGGGGGTTAGGGGGTGGGGGGGGGGAAATAACAGAGCCTGATGGACAGCCAGACTAGCCAATAGGAAAGTAACAGGTTCAATAAGCAATTCCATCTCAAAAGATAAGGTGGAGAGTGAGAGCGAAGACATTCCATGTTGACTGCTGGCCTCACACATACACCATCACACACACACGCGCGCACACACACATACCATCATACACACAGACACCATCATATACACATATACCATCATGCATACACACATCATCACACACACACACCATCACACACACACACCATTATACACAGATATATCACACACACACCATCACACACACACACCATCATACACAGACATATCATACACACACACCATCATACATACATATACCATCATATACACACACACACCCTCATACACAAACACGCACTGTCATACACACATGCACACTCACCATCATACACTACACACACACACACACACACACACACCCTCATACACAAACACGCACTGTCATACACACATGCACACTCACCATCATACACTACACACACACACACACACACACACACACACACACACGAAGATAAACACACTCAAAACCCCAACCCTAAAAGCAACTCAAATCACGAAACTATACGTAGTGACAGGAAGCAAAGATAAATAGGTAGGAATCGAAGCACCCATTCTGAATGCTTGTTTATTGACATACATGTGGCTTCCACGGAGGAAACACAGCCAAGACCTGGAGTTAGGACAGTGTTTCTTTACGGCTATGAAAACGGCGGGAACAGGACAGAGAACCACTTAATTACTGGTTCATCTCGGGGAGGGGCTCTGAAGAAAGCACTGAGTAGCCCAAGCTCAGAGCTTGAAACGTTTTCCTGGAACTGCAAGGCAGGCTGCAAACGCTGAATTATCTGGGAGGTAAGACGTTTCCATGGCGGCAGGACCAGCGGACAGGCTGCCACACGGGCATGCGCACCAGGTGCGAGCTCAGACTGTGGCGGGCAGCCGCGGGCACAGATGTGCACTTTCCAGCTGTAGTTCTGGAGAAGCCACCAATCACACGCTCATCCTGCACAGACTCACTGGAGGTCGATTGTAGGCTAGGCTCTTGTTAGTGCCAAGGAAGGTATAAAGAGACAAGGGGCAGTTCTGGGTATCCTGCCCTGGGCATCCTGTCATGCTGGAGCTTGTGGTCCAGCGATGGAGACTTCTGACACAGATGAAGAAGCACAGACAAAGACAGGGATGCTCTTAGCTCTCAAGGTGGCCTAGCCAGGTGATCGGGAAGCAACCAGGCATCTCCAGGCCTGGTTCCCCATTTATACATTTAAAGGTATTTATTACACGTGTAAGTCAACCATCCTGGGCCACTGAAGAAAGCATAACCATCTCATGGGATGGAAACAGCAATTCCAGACATAAACTCTTATCTCTGTAAGCCATGTGAGGCTCAGGACAAAGTGAACAATGATTCTGTACATGCTCTTAACACCGCTTCACTTGAGGCTGTCCCAGGGCATCTCTCTCATCCCTAAGTGGCTCTTACAAATGCTCAATGTCCTTAGATGCCCAGAGCCCTGTGCCTGACCAGCTACATGGAGCAGGCAATACAGCCCTCCCTTCCTCCCATCCTTCAGCTTCCAAAGCCTCTGCCAAGGATGCAGTTGCCAAAGTACATGTTCCGAAAGCTCTGTAACTTGGGAGCACATTTGTGTGCGTGCACTGGTGTGTGTGTGTGTGTGTGTGTGTGTGTGTGTGTGTGTGTGTGTGTTCCTTGAATTGTCTGCTGTACTCTCCATGGGTAGTGAAGCTGCCTCTGCCCAGGGCCGTCAACAAAACCCTCAGTGCTATTTCTGAGGACTCCTGGAGAAAGTTCTTTTTCCAGGTTTGCTGTGCTCTGTTACTCATGTCCTCGAACCCCTAGAAACACTTAATCAAAGTGGGTAAGAATTCAGTCAAGGGCCAACATGTCTGGTCTGATTCTTGGTTCCTCTAGAAGCTGTGTGACGTAGGGCAAGCTACCTCTCCTCTCTGGGCTTCAGTTCCTCTTGCGTCAAATAAAGATGATAATATTATTTGTTGAGAGGGTTGCCGTGACAATTCGCTGAGTTATCATACACGAATTGTTTGGAAAAGCATGTGTAAAGACTGAATACATATGTGTATTTGCACATTTCAAGATGGCTAATAGCCAAAGAGCTACGCAGCGGTCGTGTTTATTTGTGTTTACATCTTAGCTCCTAGCACCTGCCCGGCATGGGATAGCTACTCCTTCAATAAATGAATAAATTAATGAATGAGTGAGTAAAACAAACAGGAGTCCAGAAGGCTGAATGAAGTAAAGCTGCTGGCTGGGAAAACAGTCACATGCCAGAGGCTCCAGGGCCTCCACTGGCTCCTGGAGAGCAGAGGAGCAGATGGCAGGGAGACCAGAACCCCACTCAGTCCACCTTCCACAGGCAGGCGCTTCCCTCAGCCTGCTCCAGCGGAGGCCCATCGAGATAAACCGCCCACATCTGCACTGTGAATGACTCATGTTCATAAGCAGCCCTGTGCAGAAGGGGTGGAGACCTGTTCTCTCCTTGGGGGTGAAGGATAGGAGGAAGGGTCGAAGGTGAGGTGAGGAAGGGTTTTGGGCAGTCAAAAAGACCTTAGGAAGAGGTGAGCTCCATTGCCTGGGGTTCTGAACTCCCTATACAGTCAATTGTCCACTTTTTTATTTGTATGACAATCTACACCATGAAACAGATGTTTCAATGACCCAGAATTGGGTCAATTGACTTCACAGTCCACTCACATGCACGGCATTTTGATCATCCCTCTTTCCTGTCCCTGCCTTCTAGTAATTGGTTTTCTGTTGCCCAAAACAAAACACATAAAGAAGTTTGTTTGGGCTCATGATTCTGGAAGAGGAAAATTGAAGGGCCAGGGCTAATGATATGCTTCTTACTGGCACAGTCCCAAGGTGATACAGGGCACCCCAAGACAAGAGATGGGGGGCATGCATGTACCATCTGTTGTGAAGCCATTGTGCTCAGACATTGGAACCCCACCCTAATAACTTTATCCAGTCCTAATCACTTCCCCCAAGCCACCCCCTACAAACATCTCACCTGGTTTAAGTTCTTCCTTGTAACTCACAGAAGGGCTTAAATGTCAGTACTTGGGAGGACTCAGTTTGAACACTCTAGCCGTACTGAAAGTAGCATGTGCCTCATTAAGTGTCGCCAAAGCAAAGTAATGTGATCTGAGTGGCCACCAACAGCTCAAGACCCCACCCTTTGTCTCACCCTCTTTGCCTTTCCCATAAGCCCTGCGTGGAAGCCTAGGGCTGGATCACCAACCTGGAAAGGCTGACCTATGTCTGTGTTCTATGAAGACCAGTGGCTGGTAGCCAGACCCTCAGGAAAAGCAGACAGCCTGCTCCTGAGTTTTGACATCACCACCCTCCATACTTCCTGGTTTACATGCTGCATCATTCATGAAAAAGATTAAAATTCATTACCCAGGATGAGGCTACAGACTTTAATTACAGGACTCAGGAAAAGCGGTGACATTTAGCTGTAATACCCCCAAAGAGATTTAACTTCATTTGGTTTGTCAAAGACAAAAAATACTCTTGATATTTGTTGAAAGTGGGAAGGCAGATTGTGTTCATCAGGGGCTGTGTTTGTTGGTCCTAGAGCCACTGTCCAGTGTCTTATGGGTGGCAGGGGAAGAGATCACTTTAACCCTAGCTTCAGCAAAGATCAATGGATATGCAAGGTACCCTTTGATTTACCCAGACAAAGAAAGTGATCGGGAACAGTCTGTTGTTAGTCATTTTGTCTCTTGGTTGGCTGGTTTGGTTGGTTGATTGGTTGGTTGGTTGGTGACTGGTTGGTTGATTGGCTGGCTGGCTAGCTGGCTGGTTGCTTGGTTGCTTGGCTGGCTAGCTGCTTGGTTGGTTGGTTGGCTGGTTGGTTGTCTGTCTGTCTGGTTGGTTGGTTGCTTGGCTGGTTGATTGGCTAGCTAGCTGTTTGGATGGTTTAGTTGGTTGACTGATTGGTTGGTTGGTTAGTTTGGTTGATTGGCTGGTCGGTTGGTTAGTTGGTTGGTTGGTTGGTTGGCTGGCTGCTGGTTGGTTGATTGATTGGCTGGCTGGCTGGCTGGTTGGTTGGTTGGTTGGTTGGTTGGTTGGTTGACTGGCTGGCTTGCTGGTTGGTTGGTTGGTTGGTTAGCTGGCTTGCTGGTTAGTTGGTTGGCTGGCTGACTGGTTGACTGGTTGGCTGGTTGGTTTATTGTAGTGCTGGAGACTGAACCCTGTGTATTGTGTATGCTCAGCAAGCGCTCTCCATCTGGATTCTAGCCCTAGTTCTCTTTACTTTTTACCTTGAGACAGGGCCTCAGTGTTGCTCAGGCTGGCCTTGCACTCACCCTGTGGCCTAATCAGCCCTGGCACTTGCATTTGTGCTGCTATAACAAACTACCATAGACAGAGTAATTGATTTATTTTTAAAGTTTTAATATTTATTTAGTGTGGGCATTCATGCATGCATAAGCTTGTGAACTATGACACCCCCATGGATGTCTGAGGACAGTTTGTGGGAGTCAGTTTTCTCTTCCGTCATGTGGGTCCCAACATTGTCAACATGGTAGCAAATGCCCTTACCTACTGAGACATCTCACCAGCCTGATTTATAAGTAATAGGAATGTATTCCTCTTGGTTCTGGTGGTGGGGCTGTCCCAGGTCAAGGCATAGGAGACCTAGTGGCTGATGAGGGCTGTTCTCTGCTTCCAAGATGGGCTGTGTCCTCAAGTGACAGAAGGGACAAGGACAAGAGAACCCAGGGAGCTTCCTCCAGCCTTTTTATAAGGTAACAAAAGCCCTTCATGAGGGCTGCAGCCTGGAGCCTAAACCATCTCCTAAAGCCCTGCATCCTAGCACTCTCACAGTCACAGAGACCTTTAAACACGTGAACTGGAGGGAGTGTAATGCTCACATTGTGACATCCCTTTTATTTATTTATTTATTTTATTCTGGTTTGTTTGTTTGTTTTTGCATGTTTATTTTTTCTAAAGAGAGAGATAAAGAAATGCCATGGAGTCAGGGGGTGGAGCACTGGAGAGAAATTGGGGGAGAGGAAACCATGGTCAGAATACATTGCATGGAAAAATTTTCAGTAAAAATATATTTTAAAAAAACAACACTTTTAATATGTGTCCACACTATGGTTATATAGGATTTGTCAGCCAAGGGTTTATATGCTGGATGCCTGATCCCCAGTGTTGAGACAGTAAAATGTGGGGCCTCATGGGAGGTCCCTACTTCATTGAGATACGCCCTTGGAAAGGACTTAAAGTTATTCTGTGACCCACATTAAAGTGAAGTATCACAAGAGTGTGTTTAATTCTTGAGTCGCTGCAGTGGTTACAATAAAAAATGTCCCCCATAGGCACAGGCATGTGGATACTTCATTCCCACTGCGTGGTGATGTTTGGGGAGGTTTAGGAGTTGTGGCCTTCCACTGGGGGAGGCTTTGAGGGTACATTGCCTCACCCGACTTCCGGTTGGCTCCTGCCTTTGTGCTTTTGTTTGAGGACATGAGTTCTCAGTTTCTCGTTCTGTCCCTATCTGCTGCTGGCTGCCATGCTTCCCTGCCAAAACGGACTCCTGTCCCCCGGAACCATCAGCTCAAATAAACACTTCCTTCTATCAGTTGCCTTGATCCGGTGTTTAACCCACACAACTGAAAAGTAACTAGTACAATCCCCCTCCACTTTCCTGATGTGATCATTTCCTTCCTGTCCCGTGACACCACCAACCATGAGGCCGGCAGAAGAAGCTAAACAAAGGCGGCCATCTAGTCTGGAACATTTTAGCCTCCAAAACTGTGAACTAAAGAGGATTATTTTCTTTATAGTTAACCAGCTTCTGGAATTTTATTATAGTAACAAAAAAAGATTAACAGAGACCCACATTTTGCCTTTCTCTGTTCTGATGTCTGGGACCTCAAATGACCTCAAATTGATAGCTCAGAGCTGGAATCATCTGCAGGTCCCCTCACTCAGGATTCTTAGCACTCCTCTTGTTGCCCTGACAACACGTACCTTACAGGACAACTTAAGGGAGTGTCCTAGTCAGGCTGACTGCTGCTGCGATGAAACACCATGACCAAAAGCAAGTTGAGGAGGAAAGGGTTTCTTTGGCTTACACCTTTACATCATACTCCATCATCAAAGGAAGTCAGGACAGGAACCCCAACAGAGAAGGAACCTGGAGGCAGGAGCTGATGCAGAGGCCATGGCTTGCTCCTCATAGCTTGCTCAGCCTGATTTCTTATAGAACCCAAGACTATCCGCCCAAGGATGGTACCGTCCTCAATGGGCTAGGCCTCCCACATCAGTTGCTAACTCAGAAAATGCCCTCCAGGCTTGAATAAAGCCAATCTTATGGAGGCATTTTCTTAATTGAGGCTCCCTCCTCTCAGATGACTTCAGCTTGTGTCAAGTTGACACAAAACTAGTCAGCACAATTGACTCCATTTCAACTCGACACACAAATACGTTCCTGTTAAGCTACAACCTTTTCTTATTTATCCCCAAGATCACACATGAATATTGGCATCAAAATATAAAACACTTTGCAAACTTAAAAAGTCCCACAGTCTGACAAAAGGAATAAGCTCATTTGGTTCACGCTTTGATAGGATATACATGATGGCGAGGCAGACGGGGTCACACGGCTGTGACAGCAGAGGGAGCATGTGACAGAGGCTTGCTCCTTTTCTACCAACTAGAAAGCAAAGAGATAGGCCATGCTCCAACCTTCAAAGGCTTGTCCCCAGTGACCCCTCTACCAACCAGGCCCCAGAGCCCTCTAAAAGAGCATCACGGTTGCATACCAGGAGTTCAAACATAGGAGCCGCCTATGGGAGGGAGACATTGCTGATTCAGACCATAACGCACATGACTCCTAAGCATTCACGTGAGCAGGGACCTCAGCTAGGCTCATGTCTAGAAGAGCACCTGGGCTAACACATAGCACAGATGCTCGAGCAAGTGTCTCAGTTCTAAAAGCAGAGCTCCTTAAGAGCCTTTTGAGAGCTACTGCCTTTGGCTGGGGCTGTAGCTCAATTGTTGAGTGCTTGTCTAGCATCCTTAGGGTCCTGGGTTCAATCTCCAGGGCCACAAACAAACATCACAGCACAGGGCCTACCCAGGCCCAGGAGAGGGGACATAGACCCTGCTTCTCTTTTAGAATAAAGAGTCATGCATTGTAAGGGCTTGTGAGATGGGACATATTGTGGTGATCATCTATAGAAAATATACCTTGCTACCCCTCCCTAAGACCTAAGACAATAGTCTCTGAAAGCTTCTGTGTGTGATTTATTTGGGAGCTGGGTGGCAGGCCCCCCAAAAGAGCAAAAGCCCCCAACAACAAAAATCCTCTCTTAAGTTGCTTCTATTGGATCTGTGGTCACAGCCACAAGACAAGTGACAAACACAGTATCCAAAGATGGAAACGATGCAGACCCAGCCAGCAAGCTTCACAACCAAAGTCTGAGTGCCGCATGGCACAGACATTGTCTTCCTCCTGTCCTTCCGTCAACCAGGGGTGTGTGAACAGAACTGTGGGTGCCTGGGCTGCCTCTCAGGTACTCCTGGACCAAGATCTCCTGAAGCGCCCTGTGCAGGGCTGCCTTAGGTCCTCTGGCTCCACATGTCCCCTTTGATCTGCGGCCACGGCGTCTGTGCTACATGAAGCATGAGGCCATCCTAGTTTACCTTTGTCTCAATACTGGGTCTCTTGATGGATGAACAAACAGCGGTAGGTAAGTGTTCCACACCAAGTAGGAACTGAAGAGCAGGAATGTAGCTCAGGGGTGCAGCACTTGCCTGGCATGGGTGAGGCCCTGGGTTCAATCCCAAACATCACACCATTGTGCTGGCTAGTTTTATACACACATGGTCAAGGAGTTGGAGCTATCAGTGCAGAGGTTCTTGCTAGAACTTGGAAAGCATTGTCACACAAAGCCTATTCAGTGTTATTTCTTCCTCATCACCCTGCCCATCTAGGCGGCCTCCTACATGCTCTCACAATGCATATTATATCTGCAGTGTCTCTATTGGCTGGGAAATGGGGTTCCAAGGATCTATCAATCATATCCTGGCTGTGTTCACTGGAGTATTTCTGGATGAAATTTACCAGTGGACTGATGGAAGCGGCTTGCTCTCCTTAGTATAAAAACCTTCATCTTCCATCAGATGAAGTCCTGAAGAGGAATAAAAAAGGCTGACTCTTTTGGAAGAGAGACTTCATCCTTCTTAAGAGTCCCTGGATGGAACCATCAGCTTTATTCTGGCCTATGAACTTGACTTGAAATCTTGCCTCTTTCTGGGTCTTACATCCACTGGCCTCTGGGCAGGCAGGAGAACACTGCGTCCTTTCTTACTGACTCACAGGTCTTGATACTACTCACTTTGTAGTAAACAGTGAGGCATATACATACATAATTTTCTTATGGATTCTGCGTCTCTAGTAAGCCCCGAATAACACAAGGACATCATGTTCCATGGTGGCTCTGAAGTGCCCTTTTCTTGCTGGTCTTCACCACTTACCTGTAGATGTAACCAACCGTCTTATTAAATAAGAAACACAGAACCAATGCAAAGAAGAAAGCCAAGAGGTCAGAGCTAAGAGCTAAAACCTTACCCTTCCTCCTGCGGGAGTCCTACCTCTCCAAAAAATAGCTACTTCCTATGTTAAAGTCTTTATAAAGACTTTTGGTTCTGCCTTCTTGTTGGTTGTAAACCCAACCACATGACCGCCTCGTCACTGCCTGTCTGTACAGACCTCCAGGTCTTCTATGGTTGGTATTGAGATTAAAGGCGTGTGTCTCCAATGCTGGCTGTATCCCTGAACACACAGAGATCTACCTAGCTCTGCCTCCCAAGAGCTGGGATTAAAGGCGTGCGCCACCACCGCCTGGCTTTCCTATGGCTTGCTAATATCTCTGACCCCGGGGCAACTTTATTTATTAACATACAAATAACATTTTAGTACAAAATAAAATATCACCATACTTACCCATAAATCCCTTGGGGAGCTGGCAGCCTCTCTTTACCTATGGGTTCTCAGTCCCTAGCAAAGAGCCCGGCATGTCTCACATGTTGAGTTCTGACCTCCGACTGGTCTAGCTTTGCATGTATCAAGGTTTGCTTCTTTCCTTTGGGCCGTGGTAGACACCCAGGAGAACCCTCCCACTTCTCACTTAGCTCTCTAACATGCATATGCTTACAGTTGGCAACGGTCGGATGCCTGCATGCGCACAGAGAATCTGCTGAAATGAATTACCTGGAAGTGTCCTGAGGGCAAAAACCCGATGGATGTAGTCATAACAGCCCCACAGCCATCTTCTCAGAGTCCGGGGGGGGGGGGGGGGGGGAGGGGAGTGGGGGAGGGGGCTGGAGGGCTTGCTGGAGGAGGAATTCTTCTGAAACAGGGAGAATGGCGTGTCAGCGAGTGCTTGTGAGTGGAGATGGGGAGGGTCGAAGCCCACAGTAGGAACTTATGGGGTTGTATTAGTCACTTTTTTATCACCATAAAAAAATTCCTGATGGAAACAGCTCTTAACATCTCTTCGGATGTTCATTAGTACTTCCCTTGTTGCCGCGACACAATACCCAACAGCGTAAGGAAGGAAAGGTGGCGCTGGGCCCACAGCTCTGGAGTGTACTATCTCCTGGTGGGGAAGGCCTGGCAGGTGGCTGGTTACCTCACACCCACAGTCAGGAAGCAGAGAGAGATAAACGCTGGTTTTCACTCGGCTTTCTCCTTTCTCTGCAATCTGAGATCTCAGCCCACAGAACATGCCACCGCATTCAGGGCGGGCTTCACACTATTCTAGAAGGTCCCTCAGACCTGCCCAGAGGCTTGTCCCCTAGGGATTTCCAGACCCTATCAATTGGCAGTCAGTAACTGTCAATGGTTTACTTCAGCTCATGGTTTTAGAGGGATTTCAGTCCCTCGTGGTGGAGAAGGAATGGCTGCGTGTGTGATGTGGCAGGAACCAGGGAGCCAGACACTCAGCCTGTAACCAGGGGTGGGTATCTTGACACTACTGACCCACTTCCAGCAGCCAACCCCCAGTTCTGATGTGACAGAGCAGCTTCCTCCATCTTGTATTCTTGCTGAGGACACTACAGGTCTAACTAGAATTTGATTTCCTAGATGGAGAATCCTATGGAAGATTACCCAACTCTATTCTAGGAACCAAAGGTCAGGATGTCCTCGCTAACTTACCTTAGCCTTTGTTAAAACACCCTGTTTGTACAGAACCCCCTTGAGCTAACCCTTATCTTAGCTTCTGTTAAAGCCTCTTGTTTCAAACTGCTTACTCTGGGAATCTGCCCCCCTCCAAACAGCTGCTGAGTGAAACACCTGGTGGTCGAGTCTCTGCCCTTAAAACCCCCTTGTTCTGGATACTCAGGGCCACACCCAGGTCCCCAAACACTTGGGTGTGGTCTTAGCCGGCTAGAATAAAGACTTTGAATTGGTTATACACTGTGTCCGAGTGGTCATCTCTGGTGGGCTCCCCTTAACACCAAAGGGATCCACATCACCAGCTGGGCACCAAATGCTCAGCCTGTGAGCCATGGAGCACAATTCAGATCTACATATAAAGGCCGGTGGAAAGCTTGAACTCAGCAAGCCCCCAGGAGTACTGTCCCAGGAAATTGGAGATTTGAGGCTACTTCCCAGGCTGCAGGTTACTCCCGGGACTCTGTGTTCACCTAATTCTTAGGGTGGGGCGCTTCCCAGTGATGTTTTCACCAGCCAAATATGGGCTCCAGGTTGGTACATCGGTACCATTTCCTTTGCTTCTCTGTCTTTGTCTAAACATCAGGCCACAATGCCCACTGAGTTCTGGAAAATGTGCTCCAGATGGAGGGAAGGAGCTCCGCTGCCTCGTCCGCCACTAGAAAAATTTGCCCACGGTAAGTCCCAAGTGGCTTTTCATGGTCATGTTTCCAAATTAAGAAACTGCTGGGATTAAACACATTTCATCCCAGTATTCACAAGTAGAGGCAGTGGATCTCTATGAGTTCCAGGCCAGCATGTGAGTTCCAGACCACTTAGGGCTATACAGTGAAACCCTGTCAGCAACAGCAAACAGAAAAGAAACAGAAAGAAAAGAAAAAGAGGCAGTGTTGGTCCCAGTGGCTCCAAACAGAAATCTTTTGCATGTTTGGGGATGCACATTCTATTTTCTCCATCATATAGGCATTTTTTTTTATTTTGAAGAAAAAAAAAAAACATTCGATGGCATGAATTCTAAGGGATACTCACAAACCTGGAGCAATTCTAATTCCACTGTCTTTGGAGGCCTGGAGGGTGGGCAGCAATGGGGTTGCCCCAGCCCCCAGGGGTGAGCAGGCGGTGCCTAGGGGTGAGCAGGCAGTGCTAACCACGCCCACCCCTCCTTCCAGTGCAGACTGTGGAGTGAACAAATGGAATCCAGATTTATTTGTGTGCACACAGCATCCTCGGGTGTTAGAATCCTGCTGTGTTTGCTGAGGTCAGGCTGTTCACTCGCGTGTCCCTAACTTCCAGTGGGGGGGAGGCAGTGTACCTTCAGACCACAACACATCCCTCCCAGCACATCTGTATGCTGGAAGCTGAGGACCAGTCCCAGGGCCACTCTGCTCTGGTCTCCCCTGTACAGCCACCAAGCTGTCTATTGCATGCATTTCTGGAAGCTGCTGCCTCAGGATCCCAGGGTCCCAGGGTCCAGGGGCTCTGGTCAGAGACAGCAGTCTTCACAGAGCCCAGAGCCATGGACAGTATGGATGGTGCCAATACTGTAGTCTGGCCAAGGAGAGCAGAGGAGAGCCGCACTGTGAAAATGGGAACAGTCCGTCAGCGTGTCTGTCTGTCTGACCATCAGACTTCCAACCTCAGGATTGGCGGCAAGTTCTAGGTTACTTTGGCTCCAGACAAACTCTTGACTCTTTGGTTCTGGCACAATCAGCCCTTGTGTGCCAGCCTCTGGGGACACAGGCATGCACCCCATACACAACTGTGCCAATTCTAGGATCAGCCTGACTACTACAAAACTCTCTCCGAACATAGACATACACTTCAGAGCGAATCACATCCCAGTTCTGGTCCAGTTGTGATGACCTCCCCTCTCACACACCCTTTCTCTCATTACTACCCCCCCCGGGGGGGGTTCCTTTACCACAAAGCTCTCTTTCTCATCTTCCCCACCAAGCCTCATCAGCCACACTCCATACCCCCATCACCAGGCCATCCCACCACAGGCGGGTTTCTGTATTGAGTTTCCTCGTGAGGGTTCGCCACTTGGAATTATGATAAGAATTCTTCCACATCCACCCAATTGCATTCTTCTCAGTCAGCACACGCCCTCTCCTATAATAGGCTGCTCTGCTCAGCCCAGAAACATTTCCACATCCTGGCCTGAGCAGCGCTAGGCTCTTCTCTTACTCAATATTTCACAGCCTCCAAAGGTGCATAAAATGATGATCTCAGGCCCTCCTGTCTTTGGACATCTGTATGGAGAGCAGTGATGAACAAAAGCACTGTCAATCACCAGGGGTTTACAGACACCCCAGGGCATGTGTTTGAGTCAAGACCTCTCCACGCTGAGTGCTCAGAACCTTTCTTGAGATTGACAGCTCTCGCCTGCCTCCCCCAACTTCCCAATAAGCTCCTTCTTGCTGTTAACGCCAAGCTAAAGAGACAGGAGCTCAGGCGCAGAGGCTGAATTTTGTAGACTTCTCAGACTTCCAGTGAAGTATTCCCTGGCTGGGATCTCACACAGCTTTTAGATTCATAGTAATAATGCCAGCATATCAAAGTGTGTGCTACGGGCCAGGCATTCTTCTGAACATTTTCTTTTCGTGAAATAACTCATCTAGTCTTCAGAGTGATACAAATGTAATCAATACTGTTCAAAAAGTGCATTATCACAAGCCATTTAACAGAAAATGAGGCACAGGGGTTACATATTGCTCAGGATTTCTTGTTCACAGGTGCTGAAATGGGAATGCAGTTTCTCGAAGTCTAGTCCCTTAATCAACTTGTCCACATAGATGCCAGTGACTGGCACCACAGGACACTGACTCCAGGAGACTCGTGGCCCCTTCGTGGGGCTCTTATAGGCCAGGTGACAATGGAGGCCAGGTCACTATGCAGCTAGGCCTGCAGTGGTCTCCTTAGGTCTCCAGCGTAAGTGTGGGCACAGGGTGTTTGCACTCACAGCTGGCTCTGAACTCTTACCATGGCTGCCAACTCCAATTAGGTGATTAAAAAAAACCCACTTGGCCTAGTATGTAAAACTGTCTTCAATATAGGCAACAATTTGAGCTTCTTGATTAGACTGTTGCAATTTTTTTTTAATGTGGAAGCCTCTCAGAAAATGTATAGAGACATTTGATTTAATTCTATCCCTCAAGATTTTGTGGGGAAATAATAAATGGATTTTTTACAGTCTGACCTGAAATGATGATTAGAAATGTCATATACTTCCATTTACTAAATACTTTCTGTGAACAACCTGACCTGTGAATTTCTCTGAAGATAGAGACAAAATTAAATGTTTTATTGAATTGAATTAAAGATGACTCCATAATCAGGGAAGAAAGATTCATAAAGTATTTTTTAAATTAAATGTGATTTGCCAACCTGGGGTATTTCTTCTCACATTATTTATTCAAGGCACTGGGCTTTATTAAGGCAGAATAAAACTTAACAAAATTGTTATCCAAGTCTCTCTGCAAAACCACACTTCTGTGGCTAGACTGTCTGGAAGTAGAAAATTATAGTTAACTGCAGAGCAAAATAAATAACTAAATATACAAACAAACAAATAGATGTGTATTAACATGATCTTTATTTGAGTTGAAATACCCTCAAATACAAACATGTAAAAATTAAAACAAAACACATCAAGTGTTCTTAGCTGGGTATGTGATACATGCCTATAATCCCCAAACTCGGGGAGGCAGGAGCCTTAACGTGAACTGAGGCGGGTCAGCAAACTAGACAGCACACTTCACCACCACACTCAACACAACTAATGTGTTAAATCTCTGCCCTGGACTCCAGTCTTGAAAGTAGTCTGTGTGAGGGCATGGGGGGAGGGGCCCACAGAGCTCTGCGCTTCCCAGTGCAGCAGCTGCCTTCGGAATAAACTGAGTTGTGCTGGAACCTGCCACTTTTGCAAGAGCAGCTATTTTTACTTGAAAGAATAATTGCCAAACTATAGTTATTCAGACTCGGGGGAATTTGGCAGACTGCTCTAGAAAATGAACAAAGTGAGCTGCTCATTACAAGGAAAATTGGAAATATTTGTTGCCAATGATAAAATGTGAGCTTTCAAGCAAACACTCGAATTTTAGAAAACTTGCATTCAGTGCTATGAACCTGGAAGCCTCCCAAAGCTTAAATGCCTTTTTAGAAGGCTGGCTGGCTACCCACGAATCTGTCAATATTTGGAAGATATGCCCAATTCAGTGAACCAGTATTTTCGGGATGATCAACGCATGGTGTCACAAAATCACACAGGCAAAAGATCCATTCTAAGTTTGAAGTCTACCAATGGATGGATTTAATGCCACAGCTTACTGACAGTTCCAGATTTCACAATGCAACTGGCCTTAATGAGGCCATCATTTGGGTTTTGGTATTGTAAAAATAAGGCACACGCTGTTTCTGTTAACATATGGTAAGTTTACTATAAGTTACATTTCTAAATGGGTTAAATACCAACAAGTAAAAACCTATGTAAACAGAAACTCTGAAGGTCTTCAATAATTTTTATGATGGTAGGAGCCTCTGTAAGACCCACTGGATTTGCATATCATTTGCATATCCGGGCTCCTCCCAATCGACATGCCTGATGTTTACGTTATCCCTGATTTTCCTCACCATCTCCCTTCCCTCCCACCACCATCCCCATGCCCAGAAATTCCCGTCAGCTTTTGGGACACCCTGTCTCCAACTTAGGCTATATCCATATTTCTATCATTTTCTTGAGTGCCTTCTCTGTTACCCAAATATGTCAATTTAAAATTATTTTCTGAAAACCCAATTTAGCAAAACTATTCTAGATTACCCTAGAAAGTGGGCTAGGAATCCTGGACTGCGTTCACATCTGTTTCCCCTCTATGCTATAGGCCACTTGGGGAGAGAAACTGTTTTCTTCACGGTAACAAATCCAACTGCAGCAGCAGGTCTGGTTCCCAGCATACTGCTGATTCCCAGTGCTCCAAACCAGAAAGGGCAATGAAGAGAGAAATTTCATCTCCTTCTCCTGCCCCGACCTAATAGAGTCAGAAGTGATCATGATAGAGAAAGCAGAGGAAAGACAATGTAGGCAAACCAGTGGCCATGCACTCCAACCCTTAGCTACCCACTAGACAGACAGACAGACACAGACACACACATACACACACACACACTTGCAGGCATGTCTCCTTTTTTCTAACATAAGCCAAAGATGCCTGTTACAAATTTAACCATGAGCATCTGCCCAGAGGCGACTACCCAGAGATCTATCCAGTTATAATTAAAGATGATACCATGATGGCATAGCTCCCTAAACGCAGGACCTTTGGGCTGCGTCATTTAAAATAGTCTATAACCTTGGGGCCAGGCGGTGACCTGAAATACCAACCCAGTCATCTGTAAGGACCAATGCTGAGGAGATAGGAGTGGGGTACAGGATGAGACAACTTGGCTTTGTTATAATTCCCATTTTAAATGGGATTACATTAGAGAAATGTAATTCCCGAATGCTGGAGTGATTTGGTTCTTACTAGCAAAGAAAAGGCTGACAGAGACACTCTTGTCTCTACAGCTAATCCCGCGACACTAGCATCTGTGATTCTCTCCACCATTATCCATGTGTGTTGCTCTTGCTTGGACCAGTTTCTTGGCTACATTCAGCAAATTGTTTTTCCAGCCCCCCTCTCTCTCTATAAGCTAAGGCAAGTCATTTTCTTTATGGAAAAAAAAAAAACCACTTCAACCTGTGGGCATCACTTTAGGTTACAATTTTTATTTCCCAGTTCACAGTTACTTTAGAGTCCACTCAAATGTGCTAAAGAAGGGAGCATACAGAAATATTTTGTGTGTGGGTAGAAGTTAAATGACAGCTTAATGTTCCTTATTAGTAAGTGACCCCCCCAGGCTCTAAAATGGACAGGGGCTCAAGTGTCGACTGGAGACAGCTGCCATGTGTGGACAGAGACACCTGACCCCTGCTAGCAGCACAGCAGAACACGTGCAGTTTCCAAATAAGCAGCCACTTCTTCCAAAGGGAAGGCAATATGCTTCAGTGAATAAGGAAAAGAGATCGCGCTACCCTCGACAGAGGGCTCATCTACCTGGAACAATCGGTTCATTTGTCAGGGCTCAAAAGTGGTTCTTACCCCAACAGAACAATTGAAAAATGCTAGGGGGTAAAGCCAAAAAGGAGAAGGCAGCCCTAATCTAATTTGAAAAGAACAAAACGTGATTTCCAGAAAAACCCCGCTGGCACACGAGGACAACTTCACCTTCTCCGGGCACTCTACGCCATCTGACCAGCCATCTCCCGAGGCAGAGAGCACGGTGACAGGCTGGAGGCATCTCAGTCTCCAAAGGGACAGAGCCCTTCTCACTCAGCCTCTGGCAGACCCTCAGGAGAAAACTCAGAGCTGAGTGAAAAAAAAGGGTTTCCTGCAAAACAAGATATAGGCGAAGTTTTTGACCAAACTTGGAGTCCCACTTCACACATCAGGGAAGGACAAGGTATTTGAACTGTGACAGGAGCCACTTTTCTCTGGAGAAATGGACTCCACACAGTCATTTCAATCTGGATCTATAAAATCTATGAAAGTTAACTTTTTGTTTTTTGGACAAATCAGACGTGCTATGAGCAAAAATCTTACACGTCTGATTTCACTCTAGAATCATTTGTAACAGATGTGTCTAGTCTTGCCAATGGCATGGCCAGGCAGGGAGTAAACCGGAAAAGTCTAACCAAGACCAAGGGATCCAGGTTTGTGACCTGAGAAGTGATTTTTATCCACAGTGGCAGCTACAAGTGACACTACGAGACCAAGTTGAAAGATGGAAGGGAGGAAAGAAAAGGAAGGGGGGTGGGGAGACTCACTCGCTGACTCTTTTCCCTCACATGCACACATGCCTTCCTGGGAGAACACCCCCCCCCCCCATAACTTAACTGTGAACACTCTGCTGTTATGTATGGTATTATGGTCAGCATACGGCTTTTATTTCATAGGGTATGCCTGTGATTTGAGGAGAGCTTGGCTGGTGAGCTACTCTTACAAGGCTTTAGATTGTTGACTTAAGGAATTAAAATCTACAGAAACAAGCTGACATAGGACTGGAGCTGATAAGCATGGGGGTAGATGTTTCTTTGCAATGGCACTGAGGTCCTGGGTCAGCAGGTGGTAAGGACCACACCCCCAGTGACCTTTTGAATGAACTCAGTGGCTCTTCACATTCTGATAAATACTGAACTCCACACTTTACACAAATTTTCCAATATTCTCTCTCTGCAACTATCCACACTAGATGAGAAGACTGCCTAGAGATGCCAAAGTGATTGCTCCAAGTTCAGTGGCTACTCGAAAGTGCTGGGAGCCAAAGTCCATGTCTTAAGCATTACATATTCCTTCCCTAGGGGTCTACAAAGGGAATGGCCTCTGTATTTTCTATGCCATACTAGCTCTCCAATGCTTTCAGACACACATCCGCTTTGTTTACATGTGCCTGTGCTCATTAGCCCCCTTGTAGGTTAATGCTGTGATAGCTTTGCCCTCAATTTGTAAAGCATCATTAATTAGCCAAGGTAATCAGAATTAATGGCATAAATGATAGTCCTTGTCACATCAAAATTAGGTTAACTCTGAGAGGGAGGCAGGCAGCTGCTTTAGATAAATAACATCAGGGTATTGGTAGTGAAGACACCATTACTGCCTCCACCACCCTCCACTCCCATCTGCCATCATCAACCACAGCTATGGTTGACCACACATCATTTGTCCGCCTGACCCACGGCCAACTTCACAGTCAATCAACACAGGAGAGTGTTACCGTCCCTGACTTTTGTTTGTTCGGGGCAGTATTGGGGAGGCTGAGGCAGAAAGACTGCCAAGTTCAAGGCCAATCTGGTCAACGTAGAACCTGTCTCAAAATAAAAAGTTAAACGAGGGCGAGTGTCTTAGGGTTTCTATTGCTGTGAAGAGACACCATGACCACAGAAACTCTTATAAAGGAAAACATTTCACTGTGGTGGTTCACTTACAGTTCAGAGGTTCAGTCCATTATCATCATGATGGGAAGCGAGGCAGCGTGCAGGCAGACATGGTACTGGAGGAGCTGAGAGTTCTACATCTTGACTCACAGGCAACAAGAAGTGGTCTGTCTCACTGGGCATGGTTTGAGCATATATGAGACCTCAAAGCCTGCCTCCACAGTGACACACTTCCTCCAACAAAACCACACCTATTCTAAAAAGGCCACACCTCCTAATGGTGCCACTCCCTTTGGGGGCCATTTTCTTTCAAACCACCACAGCTAGGGACATAGCTCAAAAGTAGAATGCTGGTCTGGCTGGTATAAGGTCTTGTTCTAACCTGCTTTCTCTTGTGATAAATACCATGACCCAAACCCTTATGATGACTAATACTGGCTATCAACTTGACATACTTGGAGCCCTCAGCAGAGAAACCACCCACCAAACTGGTCTGTGGGACACTCTCTTGATTGCTAATGATTAAGGAGGACCGAGCCCACTGTGGGTGGTGCCATCTCTAGGCAGGTGGGCCTGGGCTGTACATGGACTCTGCTTCAGTGTGTGCTCCAGGTTTCTGCCTTAGCATCATTCCATGAAAAGATGAAGGAAATCTTGGCAACCTAAAAGATGAAAGAAATCTTTCCCTTCCTGAATTGCGTTTGGTCCTGGTATTTACCAGGACTAAATTAGAACAGGCCTTAAACATGCCAGGCCAGGTTCAACCTCTGGGCTACATCCCCAACCCTCATTTTATTTTGAGACAAGCTCTAAGTTGAGCATGTTGGCCTTGAACTTGGCAGTCCTCCTGCTTCAGCCTTGAGAGTAAATTGGATGAGAGGTCTATGTCACCAGGCCTGGCTTATTATCCCCATTTTATAGTTAAAGCAAGTTGGGTTCAGAGAGGTTACAAAGACCATCCAGCTTCCAGGCCTTTAGGGAACTTAGGATAAAGCTTATTCCTATCATTATTGGGTGGATCCCAGCAGCCATGCTAAAAATAAATGTTAAGAAAATTAAGATTAGTGTCTGATTTGTAACTGGCAGCCTAGCAACAACTCCAGATTATTCTGTGACTTGGGAAGTGTCACATGGGAACCCACACACCACAGCAAGCTACCATGCAGAGATAGAGGCTGCGACAACACAAAGTCCCTCTTCCCCATTATTCTGTCATTCTCTAATCTTGATTTCATGATGGTGTCAATCAAAAACGTCTGCTAAACGGGGCTTCACACTCACCTAAAACGTGAAAGCTCCCGGAGAATCCCCATGTTCCAGAGTCGTTGCTGTGTTCTTCTTGGTCAGATGGCTGGGTTCTCTTCTCTGTTACTCACAGGAACAAGGCCTTTCTGGGAACTGAGATGTACAAAATGAGATCAAGCAGGAAACTGAAACGTTAAAAAATGTCAAACTGTACTAGCCAGATGTGGCCATCACCTGCCTGAATACTGCCTCAAATATGTTACACAATTATGTACCCCAAAGTTGTTTAGAACAGCCATTAAAAATTATATTTTAAAAGTGTGTGTGTGTAGTGCAGTGTGTGTGTGTGTGTGTGTGTGTGTGTGTGTGTGTGTGTGTGTGTGTGTGTACAGTGAATGCAGATGCCGATGGAGGCCAGAAGAGGGCACTGGATCTCTTGGAGCTGGAGTTACGGCTGGTTGTGAGCTGCCACAGCAGGTGATGGGCACATCTGGTTGGTATTCCACATAGTCAGACACTAACACGACAGCTGGGTGTTTTCTAACAGTTTGCCACAAAGTGTTTGATGACATTTTTTTTTTTTATATCTCAGTTTCCTGCTTGATCTTATTTTATACATCTCAGTTCCCAGAAAGCCCTTGTTCCTCTAAGTAACATGAGATGAGAACTGACCTGACCTGAGGTCCTCTGTAAGAGACATATGCACTCTTCCTTAACCTCTGGGCCATCTCTCCAGCCCCTCGAGCAGATATTTTAATGTTTTCTTTTTTACATAATTTATAGAGCAGTTCTCAGAATGGTGGAACTGGCCCTGTCTCTCCCCAGATTTGCCGGTTATTAATGTTTTCCTCCACACACTTTCTCACACATTGCTTGTCCTGAACCCTCTTTTGGATGGTACTTTGTTGAGATCTGGTCCCTTTATCCATAAACACTTCAGAGTATATTTCCTAACAAACAGTTTTCTGGGTAAGGAAATATTTTTTTCCCAGTCAAAATTCAAAATTAACATATAACCTCCTCAGAATAAATTAACAATGGTAACTATGAAGAAAAGTGCATTGCCTTATTCTTCCTAAAAGAAAATACTTAGGACGGTTTTGTTACTGGGATATTCCTAGACCTTGCCATAGTTCCTGGCACATAGTGGACACTCACAAAAACCTACCAACTTCATAGAGCAAAACTTCATATGACATTTTACAATGTGAAGTTTTCCTAAAATCAAAAGCAAAAACAGCAACAGAGGCAGTCTTTATTATAGCCTTTATTACCTGTAGTTTGTAACTTTCATGGTAAAAGGAGTGAAAAGCTGCAGATGCAAAGGACTCGGGGGACTATTCTTAGAAGATTTTACTTTTAGTATTATTTTTCATTGTGCGTGCGCGCGCGCACACACACACACACACACACACTTGGGTACAGGTGCCCACAGAACCCAGAAGGCGGCATTGGATCCCTTGTGGCTGAGTTAGGCGAAGGCTGTGAGCTACTCGATATGCGTGCTAGGGACCAAATTCAGATCCTGAAAGAGTGGCCTATGTCCTCCACCACAGAGCTGTATCTCCAGGTGCAGGGACTTCCTTCGCAGGTGACACTGAACAGTCCAGACCAGCGCGCCTTCCTCTTCCTCAAGGCTGTCTTTATAAGTAGCGGTTTCGGATGTACTCTCGGTACATGGCGGTGTCCTCTTTACCAAGGGGCTGCATGAAACCGTGGCTGGCCTGGATATGGGCGTGGAAGATCTCCGTGGACTTTCTGTCTACTCTCGGGGGCTGAACTTCATAGATGTTGTCTTGCGAGAAAGCCGAGATGGGAGTTCTGTAAGAGAGGAGAAAGAAGGCTGCATTAGAGGGAACAGAGAGGACGAGAAGGGGCTGTGAGAACCACCTCTGCTGTCTCTCCTCTGGTTGAAGACTGTGGATAAACACTGCCTGGGAGGAGGGCAGAGGTTCCTGTTCCTGGCCCTTATAGAATGACAGCTTTATAGCTGTGTGTCCATCTGGCTCCATGGAAGCATCTTCAGGTGGTGGCTATACCTACATTTTGTTCTTTGGCCTTGCAGGCACTTGGTTTTTTAAAGGAAGATCAAGTAGGAATCAATGAAGTAGGAGAGTAAAAATTCTGGCCAATGAGTTTACATCAGTAAGATATTGTACAAGTATTCAGTCAATAAGAACCACTGTTCACTCATGTGTAACTTCTTACCTGAAGTTCTGAAATTCTAAAAGCTTTGACAACTAAAAAGCTACACTGTCCAAAACATCCAGCCCATCTCAGTTCTTTCTCACACAACTACATGCAAACATTAATGTGTCATATATACATCAGACATGGCCTCAGATCTCACTGGGGATGTTAGTATGAAGTGACTATATCTTGGTGTGCGAACACCCACTTCTTAATTCCACAGAACATCTGACCTCGGGCTTTCAGGTGAGGAGCTGTGGATCTGTGATACATAGTTGCCTTCCTTTCTGAAGGACTCAAGAACTCTCTATTCAAAAATGCCCCTCTGTTCTCACCCACCCAGACTACTACAGTGCTTGACATCTCTATCCATCCCTTGGGGAAGGCACTGTCTCTAGAAGGTCTTGCCAAAATTCATGGTGGGGGTGTCTGACACACCCTTGACTTTCAGCAATTTGAATGCCCACTAGTTACTGCATAGTTAGCTGGGGGCAGGCAGGCCCTCAGGGCATGAGTCCACTAACAAGTTAGAAGAGATACAGAGGTTACACATGAGTAGTGTGGCTGCTCATGTGTGTGCTTGGAAGGTCCGGTAGAGGTCAGTGGTCAGGAGGGATGGAAAACCAGATATGGTGAGGGATAAGGACAAACAACAACACACTTTGTTACTTGACCATCTTTTGAGAAGGTTCTACACACTCTGGCAACCGAGACAACATTCTGCTGGGCTGGGGACTCAGCCTTGCTCCTGTGCTCTGGGAGGAATCCCAGGCACCCTGGTGCTCACTATTTGCTTAGCTGGGACTCAGGAGCTAGGGGAGAGGGTATGTGGTCAACATTCCAGGCAACTGGAATGTTAGCATTCTGCTGGAAACTGGGAAGTGTGGCACATCTGAAGGAAAAGAAAAATCATTAAGCGCTCGTCCGTACCCCTGAATCTCGATCTTCATAGGACGTGCTGCACTTAAACGTGGGCTTTCCTTGCTCCCCTCACAAGCCATTAAGGTAGAGTCTAGGGAGATGGCAAGCAGTTAGACTGATGGCCCTGCAGGCAAGAAGACCAGAGCTCAGACCCCTAGAACTCACAAACGCCAGGTGGGCACAGTGGCTGCTCATGGTTCCAGATTTGGAAGGCAGAGACGGAATCCCCAGAGTGAGCTGGCTGGCTGGACTAGCTGTAGCAGTGAACTCTGGTTTTGACTGAGAGATCCTGCCTCAAAGAATAAAGTTGAAGAGAGATCAAGGAAGATACCTGATATCGATCTCAGGCTTCCACACAACACATGCACATGTACATGCATACCTGAGTGCGCACACACACACACACACACACACACACACACACACACACACACACGTGCCCCATACATGGAAACATGCATACATAAGCTCACACATGAAAAGGAGAGAGAGAGAGAGAGAGAGAGAGAGAGAGAGAGAGAGAGAGGCCATCAAGGGGGCTCGATGAAATTTGCCTTTGTTTATAACACACACTATCCTGTGATGGCTGGAAATTATAGGAAATCTCATTGAAATAAAACTGGAAGTGACTAGTCATTCCAGATGTACAAACATCTGTCTCTGTCCGTCTGTCTGTCTGTCTCTCTCTGTCTCTGTCTCTGTCTCTCTCTCTCTCTCTCACACACACACACACACACACACACACACACACACACACACACACACACACACGAAAGACAGAGACTGGAAGGGGTAAAGGAGGAAAAGGAAGGAAAAGCCAGGTGAAAGAATCCTGAGATGGCTACATCTCATTGTATGCCAGTGGATAGGACTCTGTTTCAAAATACAGACACAGCAGTACTGAATGTCTGTGGTTAACACATTATTATGGTGGGTGATTGAGATAATATATCGATCTGAATATTTATAATTTGCCTCAGAAAATACAGGAACTCTATAGTTAATTTAATTCAAGATGAACAGTTAGGATTCTTTAATGGTTGGTAATATTCAGGGCCAAACTATTTTAACCAGACCTCTTAACAAAGTGGTTCCATTAGTTTTCAGAGATTACCATCAAATTAGCAAGCCCAGCATCTCCTGGACTCCACCATCAACACACCACCTGTACTGTTCCAGCGCCAGCTCCTTCTCAGAGCTCTTACACGTACACCATCTTATTTCTCAGTCACTCTGGGGGAAGGAAGCATGGGTTTTACGCCCTCTGTTACTCAGATGATCTATTTGTATGATTGAACTGATGATCCCCATTTTCTTTTTGGATCCTGACCTTTGCATGGGACCCCATGTGCATGAGATTCCTGGCAAGAATCACAGGAGACATCCAACATGCAATGGATGTTCAAAGGCACCTTCTGGGAACTAAAACCTTGTGATGAACAGAGGAGGAGACCCTCCTGTCCCAGTGAGGGCCAGGGAAACCACAAATGGACCACACACTTCCATCCAACGCCTTTGACTTCTTATCAAGAAATGAATTGAGAGTCCTCACTTTGCTTCTCAGAACCCGATTCACTGAAAGCAGAGTCACAAAAAAATGATGACAAACTCTGTAAACAGAAAATGCCATGCACTGGCTGACATGGCTTCACAGAGTGGCAGGAAGGTTTAGGATTCCAACATAACCTCACTACTGTTTTACAACAACCCACCCAAGGAGCCAGAACCAACCTCCTGATACAAAGTCTACACTAGACGATAAAACTGCCATGTTAAAATATGTACTGCTGCTCAAGGCCCCAATACTGCTGGAATAGTAGAAAGGGAGCAGGAAGAACTAGATCCACAAGGAACCTCTGTTTCTTGATCCAGTCACAGGGAGCCCCTCACAGACCTAAGCTGTAGTTCTCAAAGTATGGTCTGGCCAGCCAGCAGTACCAGCAGCACCTGGGACTCATCAGAACTACAGACTCTCAGCTCCTACGCCAGCCCTACTGAGTCAGAGGACCGGAGGGTGAGGTCAAGAAAAAGTGTTTTAATGAGCCTCCTGGATGATTCTGCCACCTGCCAAAGCTTGACAGATCCTGGTCTAGCATGGCCGCTATCAGTTATATAGAAGAGAGATGTAGACTGCAAAAGGTCTTACTTAAATTTTTACAGCGATGGGAATTGAACCCAGGGCCTTGGACATCTGAGACACACATACTACTACTGAGCCATACTCTACTTAATTTTTTTTCTTAAAGACAGGGTCTTACTACGTAGTCCAGGCTAGCCTTATTGCCTCAGATGTTTGAATATTGGAATTACAAGGTGTACCACCATGCCTGGCTCCAGTTTTTTTCTTGAGAAAAGGTCTTATCATGCATCTTAGGCTACCTTTGCTCCCCTGCCTCTGTGTCCCAGGTGCTAGGAACACTGAGCATTTGAAAACATGAACTTTCTTTTAAATGACAAAATACCATAATGCTATACTGGAGGGTACAGTTTAATGTTTAGTTATAAAGATATGAGCAGCAATATTAGATTCACCTCTTATTTCCTAATGGGTAGATATTTTTTTAACTTCCCCATAGACTTATACATTTCTGAGGTGGGAAAGAAAACAACATCCATGACCCACACAGAGGCTGCTGGAAAGAAACGGAGAACCACTGCACAGTCTCTTGGGAGATTGAGAGCATCTGTTTCCAGATTAAAAAAACAACTAGTATTTAAACACTATACACTGTAGAAACTGTGAGACTATTTTCTTTTATGCATTCCAGTAGACAAACTAGCTTATTATTGTACTATGATGACCAAAAAAAAAAAAAATCCACATTTGCCTCCTGGCTTTAAACAGAGGGAATGTATTTTTAAGTTTTTCACAGCCTCAAAGGCAGAAGACCTATTGCCCCTCATTCAAATGCCAGTTGTTATTTCTGGACAAAAAATATGATAATTACATGGCAGACTCATTTCTTTTTATCTATGAAGCTCAGTTCTATCTTGACAGTGTGTTCCGTATTTCCCTTCAAGGAATGTCGCGGTCTTAGTTAGGATAATATATTTACCAATTCATTTACAGGCTGCTTAACATGTATTGTTTGATGCCTCGAACGCTGAGCACTGATGACATCCAGCCTTAACTGCTGCTTCCGCCCACAGAATAGAAAGCACTACAGGCAGAGATTCACTAGACACACCAGACGTTTTCAAAGAAAACCTCAGGGGTGCCCTTTAATGCTGTGTTCAACGGGGCCGCTTTTAATACAGCCATTTCTGGTAATAATCTCTACCTTAGACTTGATGCAGAACTAATGTCTGCGCCCCTTATAGTTTAATTCCTGTTGCGAGGACTTCTTGGCCTTGCACACATTGAGTTCTTGGCCTTGCACACATTGAGTTCTTGGCCTTGCACACATTGAGTAACCAGTAAATGTACATTGGCTTGGGTAGGACTGAGATGTTCTCAGAATTCAGTGACATCATGAGGATTTATTTATTTAGACAAAATTTGGTGGTTACACTATTAGATGACATTTAATTTTAACAACCATATATGATTCTCTTCCATATGTTAAAGTCTTATGCCCTGTCTGTGATCAGCATTTTGGCATACATCAAACCCCATTAGGCATTTCCAGAAACTCTAGTAAGAGTTTGACTCGTAAGGTCCATTTCCCTTCCCAGTGTTCTGTCTGCTGCCACCAAAACTTTCAGTATTTTCTCCCACACGGTTGTTACATCTTTATCACCAAATGCTTTCTTGTTGATCACAGCTTAGCCGGAGGACCAAGAGAACAGTATACTGACGATCGGGTGATGGTTTGAGGCCATCTGTCTCAGCCTTTCTGGGAGAAAACCCTTCAGTAGGTCAAAACTCTAATTTGGTCTTCTAAGAGACGTAGGTAGTAGTGGAGCAAGACTTCAGCAAGCGCCTTAGCAACCTGTCTTTGCTGTGATGTCTGTCTTTGTTTCAGTCTCCACCAGGAAATACGAGCCCTATCATCTGCTGGCTCTTCCTTCCAGCATCCTCAGTGGCGTCAGCCTTTGGGCTGTGGGTACTGTTCTCGCCCTTTCCATCAGTGTCCACTGCTTCTCTCTAGTTCTTCCAACCAAGTGCTCGCATCTTTCCAACAAGGCACTCACACATTGGAGGCCTAGTCTTGAGTCTACCGAGATGAGACAGTGGAAATTTGTTCAGGTCTTGCAAAAAATAAAATTGACGTATTTACTTAGATAGAGACATCTAGTTCACATTCGAAGGGCTAGAATATAGACACCTAAGACCAAAATGCACCTCTCAAAGTCTGCAATTTGGTAGCAATTGGCTATATGTGGCAATTTAAACTTACACCTAACTGAATTTGAATTAAGTATATTTAAAATAGCCTTCAGTACTACTTGCCACATGCCAAGTGCATGACAGCCACATGTAGCCAATGGCTACTGCGTTAGGCAGTGGAGATGTGGGCTTCACCATTACCACAGGAAGATCTGTGTGGTGTGTTATTCTAGAATGTCTTTTGCTGTTATTTTTCTCCTCAGGAACGCTCAGTACTCTTGCCTTTCTATGCCCATCTTCCTATGAATACATGCCCAGCCCTTATCCCGGCTCTCCTCTGGTTACTCAGTACTACAGCTCATATCCTTCTAAGAACTGTGTGTGTTATTTTTTTTTTTTTTTGTCACCTTCACCACACGATTCTTTCAAAGTGACATAAGTAAAGCTCCTTACAGATGTATGGCTTTAAACATACGGGCTGAGCTTCACTCTACTGCAGCGTTAATCTCACAGGGTTTTCAAGTCACCATAGCCTTGTCCAGTGGCAGCTTCTTCAAGTCCCCCGAGTCCTGCTGACAGGACCCTACTTATCTCTGAGAGCTTTCTTGCCATCTGGATCGACAAGTTTCATTTTTATTTTAGATATTTCCTGACACAGGCCGGAATCAGCAACTTCTTCCAGAAGCCCTGGTTCATATTAGTGGGAAACTGGCATTCTAAGACTACACTGCAGGCCTGGGTGTGGTGACATTGTGTTCCCCAATATATTGTGAACACTAATAAACTTATCTGGGGTCAGAGAACAGAACAGCCACTAGATATAGAGGTCAGAAAATGGTGGCACACATGCCTTTAATCCTAGCATTCTGAAGGCAGAGATCCGTCTGGATCTCTGTGAGTTCAAAGCCACACTGGAAACAGTCAGGCATGGTGACTCATACCTTTAATCCCAGGAAGTGATGGCAGGAAGCAGAAAGGTATATAAGGTGTGAGGACCAGGAACTAGCCTGGTTAAGCTTTTAGGCTTTTGAGCAGCACAGTTCAGCTGAGATCCATTTGGATGAGGACTCAGAGGCTTCCAGTCTGAGGAAACAGGATTGGCTGAGGAATTGGCAAGGTGAGATGGCTGTGGCTTGTTCTGCTTCTCTGCTCTTCCAGCATTCACCCCAATACCTGGCTTCAGGTTTGTTTTTATTAATAAGACCTTTTAAGATTCGTGCTACACCTGGGAATTCTCATTATCAAACCAGTGTGTGTGTGAGTGTGTGTGTGTGTGTGTGTGTGTGTGTGTGTGTGTGTGTGTGTGTGTGTGTGTTTCATGCCAAGGATGTGAACAAAGATGACAGAATTTATAAATACTGATGCTTTGTTTATCTCACACAAACACACAGCAGCCCCAGAATAACAAGGCTACCACTGCTAGCATCAGTACGGTCCCTGAGAACAGACCTTGCCTGTGTACGCTCTTCCTGTCTTAGCTCCGTCAGAGCTGTATAACATACAGGAATGCACACTATTGACCGCAGAGCTATGGCATCTCAGCCTCTCCCTTAAGCCTTTATTTTGGATCTATGGACAACCACGGTTTACTAGTGACAATGAGTTTTATATCAGTGTCTGTGCTCATCAGCTTTCTATCACTGTGACAAATATACTTGGGATAATCAGCTTTCAATGAGAGGAAAGATTTCCCTTTGCTCACAGATTTAAGAATTTTAATCTATGATCTGTTGGTCCATTGCTTTGGGGCCCGTAGTGAGACCGTGTGTCCTGGTAGGAGTGTGTGATAGAAGCTGCTATGATGCAGACAGTGGATGAGGAGAGGCCAGAGGCTCATCATCCCCATTAGGGGCATCCCCGATGACCTCGCTGCCTTGCACTAGGCCTTCCTTCATAGGCAGGCACCACTGCCTCTCAATGGTGCCACCAGCTTTAGCACACGGGCTTTCAGCATCACTCCTCCAAGGCACAGAAACGCCTCTTGTCTAGAGCTCCTTTCTACTGTCCACGGAAACGATACTCCCTGGTTCTCACTGACAATGAAACCCTCTCTATTTTTACACTTAATAGCTTCGCAGATGGTGTCCTTGGCTCACGTTTTTTTCCTTGATAGTTTGAAACACACGATCACTTCTTTTCCTGGGCTGAGGTACTGTAGCCACTACACCTATGACAATCTAATGTTCTTTCCACAAGAAGTCTTTATGGATGCGTATGGAAGCCTCCAGGACGCTCTCCCCTAAGGTTTACTTACACACACTCTGATGTTAGTCAACACAGGCCAACACGCTCAGGTGTGCAGCGTGCACTTACGACACCAACTTAGGAGTTTCACACGCCAGACTGGTTTTTCTTTTTGCAACACTGTTTTGGTAGTTTTTCTTTTTTAGGGCACCTATTTATCCACGTTAAATATTTGCCTATTGTTAGCACTGGACACTTTAAATCATTTTAATGTCTTCTTTTGTTCTGAACTTAGAGGTTTTTGTATTTTAGCTCATTATGAACTGGCACATCACACTGCCAGCCTTTTACGGACTCATCTCGCTGGCACGTGTTTGTAGTCTGTGGGGTGTTTGTAGGTGTTTGTAAACAACGTTCCGTTGTTCTCAGAACTTCATGTGGGGCTGGCCTCTGGTCCGACTGCGCACTCTGAGTTTCTCTGAGCCTGTGGAAGGCGGTGAGGCTCAGGAGACCATCCCTCACTTCCCAGCGCTCCCCTTCCATTGCAGCATCACTATGTACAAAAGCATGCCAGCTTGTCCTCTGAGGCTTTGTGTTCGGATTCTTACATCTTTTTTCTTTCTTTCTTTTTTTAAAGATTTATTTATTTATTATGTATACAGTGTTCTGCCTGCAAGCCAGAAGAGGGCACCAGATCTCATTATTGATGGTTGTGGGCCACCATGTGGCTGCTGGGAATTGAACTTAGGACCTCTGGAAGAACAGCCAGTGCTCTTAACCACTGAGCCATCTCTCCAGCCCCCTCTTTTTGGTTTTTGAGGAAGGGTCTCATGTAGCCCAGGCTAGGCTGGAACTGGCTATGCAGCCTTGAATGCTCGATCCTTCTGCCTTCCTCCCAAGTGCTGAGATGCAGGGCATGTGCCTGCCTGGCTCCCTCATCTTCACAGTCAACGTCCTTCTCAATTCTGAGACATCAGTAGTTTCTCCACACATCTGTTTGCTATCCAGGAAGGGAGCTTCGGTTATTTGGTTTCAAGAGTTTAAGTGATCTAGTCAGCTTCACTCCTTTCAGAACTCACCAAGGACAGCTGGACACATCTGGAGCAACCCCTCCCAGTATCAGCAGCCACACTAACATTACCAGCTATGACTTCCAATGGGTACCTGTCAGCTACTCCTGGGTCCTTGTGTTCTGAGCCTCATCAGATACCCCGGCTCCTTCCTCATTTCTTCCCCATGCACACGCCCTGGCGTTATCCCTGCTATCTACCTCTGTTCTGAGATTTGTTGAATCCCCTGCAGTGTAGTCCCAGGTGAGCACTGTCTGTGGGTGATGCCGTTCAAATCTGTACTATCATGTGTCCACAGCTTGGCTGCCTGCTGGTGGGCTCCGGGGAGGTGACGGGATCGTGAGGACTCCGACATCACCACCAACTGACCTACTGATGGACTCATAATTTGCTGGTGTTACTGGGAAGAGCAGGGATGCAGGAGGTGAAGCCTGATTGGAGGAAGCCTCTGGGTGGCAGATCTTTTCCTGGGCTCTTCCCCTGCCACTTCTGCTTCCTGCCTGGTGTGAGGGGAGCAACCTTACCCACCACCCCACCATGATGCTTTGCTCTGCCATGACCCAGAAATAATGGAATCAGCATGTATGGACTAATAACTCTGAAATCACGACCCCCAAACAAATCTATCCTCTTTTTCAATTGTTTCCATCAGATATTTGTTACAATGAGAAAGTGACAACATCATGGCCATTCGGTTTTGCTATCCACCTCTTTCTGGTTTTGTGTGAAGATTCAGGGATAGAGAGTTTTAAAATTATTATATTTGGGCTGGCAAGATGGCTCCATGGGTAAAGGTATGGGCTGCCAAGCCTGATGACCTGAGTTTGGTCCCTGGAACCCACATGGTGAAAGAAGAAGGCAGATTCCCACAAGCTGTCCTCTGACGGATACATATACAATAGTGCGGTGTGAATGTGTGTGTGTGTGTGTGTGTGTGTGTGTGTGTGTGTGTGTGTGTATGTGTGTGTGTACAAATAAACAGAAAACAAAAACCTCTTGTATTCTTCCCGGAACCCAACAGACACATTTATCTTAAAAGTGCATTTTCACCCCTCTCCCAAATGGACAACTAAATGTAAGGCCTGCTGCCTAACTGGCTCCGCCTGCCCTGGCCTCGCTGCACAGCCATGGGAGGGCCGCTCTCTCAGAAGATCATCCACCTACTCCCATTATCTCTTCTGGCAGACCTCGCTCTCCTTTGAGACGGCGAGCCCACCACAGGAGTCCAGATGGGGCTGCTCTTATCTCCCGTCCCGACAGCATTATTTCCCTTTGCCCCACAGCATCTGGGAGCAGACAGACAGTCTGTTAATGGGTTACTAGGTCACACAAGCCTTCTATGGGCCTGGTGAGGAGAGCTGTGCACACCCCGAGACCTCGGACTTTCAAGTTCTACTATAACGCAGAGGGGGCAGCTGGGCGGCTAGAGGGACAGACTGTGACAGAGCAGATCAGATTCTTCAGTACTGACTCAAACTCTCCTTCCAGTATACAGAGTTCACTGAAAAGAAAAAGGAAAAACAAAAACAAACCCAAAAAAACAAAAGCCAACCATTCCAGACTCCCTTGGCATCTGGCTTCAAACTGTGACCATGGTTTTATGTACTGTGGCATTCACACGATGCTTGGATTTACAGCCGGGTCACACAGACAGAAGTATCTATTCTGTAGACTGGGGCAAAGGTGACTGCATTCTTCCTGTGGCAGAGCAGCAGGGACTTTCTGAGTGTGGTTGTTTTGGAGCCAGCAGCTGCTGTGACAGCTTCCTGACGCCATGCAGCGGCCCCCCTGACGGCACGCCATGCAGTTCAGAGAATGATTCCTGGAAGCCTACTCTGCAGTCTATTTCTGCTACCCTCCAGTGATCCTGAAAACCACCCGAAACCCCAGACCAAGTCACTCTCGTTCCCACTAGAGTAGATCACACTTTCTGACTCCTGCCCACTGGAGCCGGCGGGAAGCCAAAGCTCACCCGGACCCCAGGCCTCTCATCTCAGCTGAAGCAGGTGGCAGGCGGTGGGCGACTCCCAGCTTTAGGCAGGACAGCACACATACAAACGGCAGTGACGGTGACATATTGCTTCTAACATGCAGGCCACAGCCACTGGTATTTCTGATACTTTCATACTCTCTTTGAGAACTCTAAAATAAAAATGTCATTTGTATTCTTTTACAGAACTTTTGGTGTTAGAGAAATGAAGCATGACGATATTTCTGACCTGAGTCAGGTAAAATGCTTCCAATTTAGGATGCAATTTGTGGACAGTATGGCTTCCCTCCGTTAGCTGGACGTGTATAAGTATGGCTGCGGCTTCTCTGCTTCAGCCATGCTTATTATAAACGCTAGGGAAGTGGGCAACGATATTTAGCTGTGTTGTTTTTGTGGGTTCTAACTAGAACATTCAACAGCTATTTAATGAGAAGGTGCTTGGCTTTGAGCCCTGCAGGCAACAGGGGTTGGTTATCTTGCACAGTGCTGGTCTGTTCAGAGGAGGCACTTCTGACAGCAAAGGACAGGTGGCCCCAAGCATATGATGTTTTCAAAGAGTCAAGAATGTGCCTGCTCCTAGGCAGGCCCTGTTCTCCTTAGGGCAATAGGCCACCTCTGAGGCTCAGACCTTTGGGAGTTTTGTCCCATCAGCCCTTGCTTTCCTGGAACAGCAGCAGGTGTGGCCTGTCACTACTAGGAATAGGAACCAGTGAGCTGCAGAAATGGCCGTGCATCTCACCTCTCACATGCAGGTGACAGAACCCTGCTTGTTTTTTTGACACCAATTCCAATAAACTCTTTATTATTTAAGGTCATCTTAGGTTTACAGAATTATTGCACAGTATATGGCGTTTCCACATACCCCACGCAATTTCCTGCAGCATTAACATCTTCCAATAGCATGTACTTTTTTTTCTTTTTTCTTGTTTTTTCTATCAATGGGCTGATACCAGTAATTTATCGCCAGCTAGATCTACACGTCATTCTCACCTAACTTCCTCCTTGTCCCAGAACAATGTCCAGGAGACATGTTGGCCATCAGGACTCCTCAGGCTCCTCCTGGCAGTGATTGGCCTTGACAGCCCTTGGAGCACACTTCACCCACATCCCTTTGAAGGTCTCCTCCAGTTCACTTAAAAGAGAATGTGGTCCACAACAACAGAAACAAGACAGCTGTAGAGCCGTGAGCCTTCAAGACAGAACCCAGCTGCTGTAAGTGCCACTCCTGGGGCTCCCTCCAGTGAGGCGCTGTGTAGCACGGAGTTCTGGGTGCTCTGTATACTGTACATTCAGACAACTGAGGAAACTCCTCTGAAGGCTCCGACGGAGCCCTAGTTCCCATCCTGGCTGACCGGGAGATAGAAATGCACAACTGTACAATGCACAGATCTCCAGGACTCACGTCAGGGGCACTGGCTCAGTGTCTACAGCAAGACGGCCTTGGCATCTGTATTTTGTATCTTTTTTTTAAAGAAGGCTAAAGTCTTTTTGAATTTAGAAGATTATAAAGAAAACATGGTCCACAAGTGGTACATCAACATGAGTAAAAACATAAATGGAGAAATTCAGAGAGTAGCCCATAGTCCCAAATGGAAACTAAGTCCCCTCCCTGCAATCACGCAGGTAACCATTTTCTAGGGACACTTGAAGCACTCCTGGTTTTGTTTTTGGAACTGTACTTCAATAAACTGGCATAGTGGTTTGAGTAAGAATGGCCCCATAGGCTCAGATATTTGAATGCTTGATCACCAGGGAGTGGAACTGTTTGAAAGGATTAGGAGGTGTGGCCTTGTTGGAGTGGATGTGGCCTTACTGGAGAAACTGTGTGCTGGAGGTGGACTTTGAGGTTTCAAAAAGGCCACATCAGGCTTAGTCTGTCCGTCTGTCCGTCTGTCTGTCCGTCGGTCTGTCTCTCTCTCTCTCTCTCTCTCTCTCTCTCTCTCTCTCTCTCTCTCTCTCCCTCTGCCTATGGATCAGGATGTAAAGCTCTCAGCCACTTCTCCAGCACCATGCCTACCTGCATGCCACCACGTTCCCACCGTGATAATAATGGACTAAGCCTCTGAAACTGTAAACAAGCTTGTTTTTCTTTATAAGAGTTGCCTTGGTCATGGTGTCTCTTCACAGCAACAGGACAGTGATAAAGATACCATGCTACCTCAGTATAACCAGATTTCTGGAACCCAAGACTCTGGGAGAAATTTCATATGGTGAAGAGGATGCCTGTTCAGTACTGAAACTCACTACAGAATTATAAAGCCATGCTCCTGCTCCCCTCCTCTCTCCTACACAAACCAGTTCTAAAGCCATCCCATGGACAGACATCTGCACAGGGAGGCAGCCTTTGACAGTCTGGGGGTGCCAGGACCCATCTAAGAGGAGGAGAACATCCTTAAGGTTGGTGTCTCCATACGGGACTCAGAGCCTGATCAGAGGGTATCTGTACTGGGGACAAGCCTGGATGAGGGGTGATGGGATATTAACTGCATATGGGGACTAATCAAATAAGCATAAAAAGGGTAATGGGAGTCAATTCCTCACTGTTGGGGAAGGGGGTACTAGCATGGAAAGGGAGAAGTCTGGAATAAACTCCGGATACTTTTGTAATTAGAAGCATCATGACAAACCTAGTGATACAAATGTACTTTATCTATATTTATAAAGATGCTGGATATTTATAATATGTAATAAGAATAGATACATAATAGATCATCTGCACTTCTGTATGGCACCATGGCATGTGCTGTTGAGTGGGCCTGGGAGTAGTGACCCTGCAGCACAATGGGTACGCCAAGTGCCCAGATCTTGACTTTAATGTAATTTTCCACTAAACAGAATCAGGGACCCTCAGAGAAGTGACTGATTTCAGGGCTAGGACAGGCAAAGAACACGATGAGCCAAAGCATCTTGTGCCAGCAATTGGGAAGCGCTCTAAGAAAGATGAGAACATGTTCAAAGGGCACAGGGACAGCAGAAGCGACGCTGGGGAAATTGGGGACAACTGGAGTATCAAAACAGACGATGACAATGATGGGCTATGTCCCACTGAATGTAATAATTCGAGATCTCAGAGTGAGAAAAATAAACATAGGAAAAAATGCAAGATTTGAAGAACAAAGGTTATTTCTAAAATTTCCAGGTGCTTTATTAAAATATTCATTAATTAAAAGAGTAATTCCACAGTAGAAAAGTTCAGAGAATACTACTTTAATCAAGAAATTGAAATAACATTACAAGTAAAAATTGTCATCCGGTGGGATGCGATGAACGGTCACATCACTTGTGCAGTAGTTCAGCCTGTGTTCATGATGTTTCTTAAGCCAACAGACATTTACTCTGTTTTAGTCTGGCTACTAGTACAGAACTAGCCAGGAACTTGGGAAGGGTCTATTGGTTCTGGCTCAAAGTCTCTCACAGGCCTGCTGGCAACCCACCGGCGATAGCCACCATCAACTCAAGACTGACCTGTGGCTGGGAATCTGACACTCCAAGCTCATTCACATGGTTGACAAGATCAGTTCCTCACAGTGGGCTAGATGTTTTAGCTTTTCCTGCGTCTGTGCGTAGGGCTGCTCCCAACACAAAAGCTTGCTTTTCCCAAACAACTGAACCCACAGATCACTTCAAAACCTAGTCACTTCTGCGGTACGCACTTGGCTAGTAGTTTGGATTTTAAATCACCCCCAAAGGCTTATGCTTTAGAGGTTTAGGTTGCCAGCTTGGAGCCCTAATAGGAGGTAGCTGAGCCATGAAGAGAGATGGGATCTAGTAGGCGGGTCTTGGGTAAGTCGGATGCATGGCAGGGACTATGAGACCCCAGCCCCTTCTTCTTGCAGCAGATCTGCTCTGCCACATTCTCTATTCTTATGCTCTGCTCCACTGAAGGGCAATGGAGCATGAACTGGAACCTCAGATTGTGGGTCAAAAGAAACTCTTCTCTTTACAAGTTGTCTCGGGTGTTTTGTTATGGTGGTAGAAAGCTGGCTAAAACACTCATGCCAAAGAAGCAATCCTGGAACAAAGTGGGAGGGGATGTTACTGGGGTGTGGATAATAGAAGTAGGGTCAGTTTGAAGGCAAGCTACTGCACTTGGGTATAATCATAACAAACTAAATCAATGGCCCGTCTATAAAACAATTGACCTGTATGCTGTGGGGATGTCTTTCTGTACGCTGTGAATATGTGTTGCTCTGATTGGTTGATAAATAAAACTGTATTGGCCTATGGCAGGACAGGATGGGGTCAGGTGGGAAAATCCAAGAGAGACAGGAGAGGAGAGAGGAAAGTGGGGGAGATGCCAGCCGCTGTCCAAGGAGCAACAAGATGCCAGCAGACCAGTAACGCCATGGCCATGTGGCAACATACAGATTAATAGAAATGGGCTGAGTTAAGTTGTAAGAGCTAGCTAACGAGAAACCTGAGCCAATAGGCCACAGTATTGGTAATTAATATAAGCCTCTGTGTAATTATTTTATTATGCGGTTGTGGGACCGCAGGGCTGGACAGGACTGGAGAAACTTACAGCTTCACCTGTATTCTTCAAAGTGTCAAGGTCATGAAAATCAAGGAAGAGTGGGGGGTGTTCCAGAATGAAGGAGACTGTAATAACTAAATGCAATGTGAGGTTCTAGACTGGACCCTCTCCTAGTCAAGGATGTTACTGGGTCAACTGGTGAGACCTGAATGAGCTTCTGAGGCTGAAACAGTAGCAATGCATGGATGCTAGTTTCCTGAATTGCTATGATCTTGGAGATTCTCTCACTTGTGGGAAATGCCCACTATGAAGAATCAGGGTGTGGCTGCTGGGGAACAGAGAGAGGGGGTATCAGGTCTGCAACATATTGCAGACTCAAATAGGGATGTGAGTATCTGCTCTGTAACTGCAACTTTTAGGTAGACTTGAGGTTATTTTCAAATTAAAAGGGTGCATCATTCTAAACACAAGAGGCATTTAAAGTTGTCTAAGTTCGACTATTACATAGAATTCTAAGAAACTGGTACTTTTAATAGGTCAGAAATATGTGAACTTTGGTAATGTGGATTTTGGTAATCTCATATACAAGAAAATTCAAACAAATCAATAACACCAAAGATAACGAAATTCTGGCTTTCAGTAAAACGTGTAAAAGTGCCCTTCTCAGCCTCTTCTGCAATCACTCACTTGGTCCAATGTCTGATGCCACTCTTCAGGCTCTATCAGGACAGATCGCTGTCGTAAGGTCTATCTTAGAAATGATCCCTGGGTTCAGATTTCTCGTTAGACAAAGTCCCACTTCTTTGCAACTCTTTACAGCATCAATTTCTGAAAGAGTGGCTTCCACTCCCATACTTTCCCATTCATTTCCCACTTTCCCTTGATTCGCTGAGGGTGGTCTTGTAGAGCAACCGCCCCTAAAAGCTTGCCCAGCAGGTCACCCAGCTCCCTTCTGCCTACGCCAATACCGGAGCTGTCTGCACTCAGCACTGGCCACTCCTTCCTTCTAGAAGCGCTTTCTTCCCCTGTGAAGTCACATTCGTCTGTTTCCCTCTCTGCCTGCATCACGGGCCCTTACAACACATCCTCCTCAAAGGGCCTACGGTCAGCCGTCAGAGAAGGAAGGCAGGGCCACAGCACTCTCACTGCCTTCCAGCAGCTTCCCACGGAACGGGCTCACACCTAAGCCCCTGCGAGTGATCTGGTGAGATCTGCCCCCACCCAACCTTACCCTACCCCAGAGCACCTGGGCCGTGGCTCCTGCCATCTTTTGCTTCTCAGATGTGCCAGGTTAGGTCCTGCCTAGGCCTTAGTGTATGTTCTCTCTGCACTGGGCATGTTCCCAGTCATCTCATAGAAGACTCTAACTCAATCTCAGGTTAGCTCCTCCAGGACATCTGCTTTGTGCACACAGCACTCGAGAGGCAGAGGCAGGCCGAGCTCTGTGAGTTCCAGGCCAAGCAAGGCTACATAGCAAGATCCGATCTCAAACAAACAAAAATACAAAACCCTAAAACAAACGAACCAAACAAAAAACCTAATCTAGAATGGTGGCAGACCCTCACTTGCCCCAACCACTGTTCCCGTTTCCTTTGTTTGTGTTCTTCAAGGCATTTACTCCAACAAGAAATTGTCTCATTTAAGAGGTTGCTGATTCATCCCGCATACCCAAAACCAGAAGGACCGAAGGACTCAGACAGTCTTGATCATTATTGTCTGCCCAGTGACAGCAGCACCCGACAGGCTGTAAGTGCTTAATACACATCTAGCAAAGGAATCGCCCATGTTCTGCTTTAAGCTGTTAATAATCCCAGTTCTTACTTAGACTTGTGGTTGTGATCATGATAATTACATATTTTTAGAAATTACTTTTATTTCAGATCCCTTTGGTCGACCTCAGAGCAAAAGAAGAGGTTTTACCACAGTGCCACAACAATGAGCATCCACCTGGGCACTCTGGGTAATGCAACAACATGACTCTCAATGACGGAGACTCATATTGCCATGGATAGTGCTAACTATTTCGAAGATTTTCTCTTCAGGAATCTCAAATCTTCCTCCTGATGTGTTCCACTTACTGGTCCCCAAATCAACTTAAAACCCCTGCTTTCCCTCACAATGATTCAAGCATTACTTAAGAAGGTGATCACATGACTTCTAATCCTCTTCTCTGAGATAAGCACTCTGGGCTATCTCAATATGAAAGATGAAGCAGCGCCAGGCAGGGGAAAGGGCTGCAAAGTTCCAGTAGCCTGGCTTGAAGAAATAAGACCGCCCTGTGCACCTTATCTGAGAGCTACAGCGTGTGTGTCCTTCGGCTTTCAGAGAACAACCTCATTCCTCAGAGCTGTCCTCTCCGGGACAGCCTGCTCTCTCCCCCGACTCTTTCTGATCTTGAGCGAGCTGGAACATTCACAGCCAGCCAGGCTCATAAGCATTCCTCCTGGAGCCTTATCATTTTCCAAACACATGTGCGGCTCTCTTTTTCACTGCTGGAGATGTTTTACATTTTAATAAGAGGAGAGAAGACTTACATGATGTCACGGTTCACTAATGAGCTTTGTGGCAGGGGCTCTTTGCTGAGGGCACTGAACAATTTATTCCATGGCTATCCTGCTAGTGAAAAGTCATTTTTGATTGTCTGCTCCTCTAGGCTTTGACTGTGTTCACAGTGCAGGAGGGTGGAGAGCTTCTGTGCTTAAACAGACAGCATTTTAGGAAGATCTGCGTCCTCCGCTGTGTCTTGCACGAGAGTAAGCCATCAGTGAGCATCACTGAATGAAGGTGTGAGTGAATAAAAGAAGGAACCAAGGAGCCAAGGATCACTGAGCTCGTGTTCCAGCCCAAGCATCACTCCACAAAGGGAGTCATGGTTCAGACAGGCGGGGATGCAGTTCACCCAAGACAGTTGTGGGACCAGATCCCAGGATCATGCTGCCTTTCTTAATGGACACTTAGGCAAATGGATTGCCAGTTAACTGGCCAAGCATAAAGGGTAAGGGTGTGTGTGTGTGTGTGTGTGTGTGTGTGTGTGTATGTGTGTGTGTGTGTGTGTGCATGAGTATGTGTGTGTGTGTGTGTGTGTGTGTGTGTGTGTGTGTGTGTGTGTGTGTGTGTGTTTAACTCACTCTGGTGACCTTAGTGTATATCCATGCACTCTAAATAACAACTTCTAGCCAATCACAGTAAATCATGCAGTGATGGGTTGGCATGTGACCCAATCCTGCCCATTGGAAACCTAGGAGAGGAAGTATGCTGTGCAGGTTCTGGGACTCCTTGTTCCTGATCAAAAGAAAGAAGCTCTTGCCTCTTGGAGGCTGCAGGAGGCTGTGACAGCATCCCAGCATCACACAAAGCCCCTGGATCCACTCTGCAGGTGGCCCCGTCTCCAGCCTTTCAGGGAAGATGATAAATGACATCACTGGTTGGAATCAGCGGAGTTAGGTGCTCTGCTAACTGGATCTGAAAGCTCCCTAAACAGTCCAGGGAACTTCGGGAGAAACCCGAGAAACAGAACAGTTGCTTCCTTTGCTCCTTAAACAACTGTTGGTTTGTTTCTTTGTTTGTGTTTTATTAAGTGTAGAAAGTGAATGAACAGTTCTACAGTCAGCTAGAGTGTCTTTTTTTTTTTTTTTTGAAGGAGGACCTTAACAGCCTTTCAGAAAATCCTGGACATTTTAGAGATATTACAACAAAATCTGGCAAGTGCTTTAAAGGTTTGCAACATGGAACCGAAACTCTACGGACTGACAAACTTCATGTTCTCATCTAAAATCCACTGGTCTGTCTTGAACCTGGAACATATTTTTTCACCTACATATGATTTTCTAACAGCCTGCAATAATATCCACTGAGCTTTGACAATCCTCCAAATGGCAGGTAACAGGTTTTATTCTAACAGTATTAACAACCACATTACTTAAAACTCACTTCTACCCCTACCAGGAAAATCTGTATACATGTGTGTGCTGCCACATGCATGCTTTCAAACACTTGCTTTTCACTTGAAAATTCGACCCCTGTTATTGGTAACAAAGACTGCTGACTGCTTTCCTTAAAACAAAAGCCTCGCTTGTTCCGTTTGCTGACAGTAGACCCAAACACCCAAGCCTGGAGCACCAGTTTGTCTGCCAGTCACTTCCAATGGTTCTGGGAAGGAAGTGGGGAGCGCTGCTCACAGCTTAGACCATCGCACAAGTCCTGTCCCTCAAGACAACCACACTGCTGAGAAGCAGCCAGGGTACTCTATGTAATGCATTTCCCGTTGGTCACAGTCCCCAGAGACACATCCACAGACGACTTAACAATTTTTACTAGTTACCGAAGACTCACTAGAGCACGGTGCCATTCCTTCCTATCCTTTTCATTCACCCTCTCCCGTCCTGTCTCCTCCCCTGTTGTGAGTATCTAAGAGTGGAGGATGGACACTCACCACTGGGCTTCATGCCCCTGTCTTGATCTCAGCAGCAAGCCCACCGACGAGGCCTTGGAGCCCCTCAGATCTGCACTTTTTGAAGACTGATGCTTTCTATTTCCTCCTTTTCTTCCTTTGGTGACCAACTGCAGCATTTCTACGGACACCTGCCCCTCACTGTCTGTCTGTCCTGCAGTACCCTCTCCCTTCAAAGCACTTGTCACAGCACACTGGCTGTGCTCTACCCACTTGGCTCAAGTCTCGGGTTCATCACTCGAAACTTCTGGAACCCTGAGTAAATTCCCAACCCTCTCTAAGCTCGTTTTCCTAGAAAACTCAGGGGATTGAATCTGATAATCTCCAGACATCCTCTGGCTCTTAGACACGCGCCAGGCATGCACGCAGGCATGCACCGCGCCGCATAGCCAAGAACATCCTGAAAACACCATCTTGGAGTTCCCCAAGTCTGCTGTGTCACGAAGCTCTAGAAGTCACTATTGACAGGTCTGGACAGGAATCAGTCCGTGAAGAATGCAGATGATAGAAACAATGAGAGTTCTCACGGGAAAGATCCAAGGTTCCTGGAGTAAGACAAAAATCAAACTAAAGGCTAAAGGAAACAAGAACGCACTCACCAGACAACACCTTCAGCACTCACAGCATCAGAGGAACCCAGCTCACCAAGCTGCGCACAGTAAGGGAGGCACGGTCTCGGGGCCAATGGAAGGTGCAGCGAACGCAAGTCACCGGCCTGGGAAACCTCGGGTGAAATTCTATGTCTAGCTGTCTAAAGGACATTACAGGCTTTCCCTCTTTCCACTAGGCAGTTTCTGATGCTTCCAAGATTAATAGATCAGCTTTCTTAACTCTATTTTATTATTAAAAAAACTCAGTTGAGCACACTAACTTTATTTGGTTAAATTACTTTCTGCTTTCAAACTATACAACGTAGGAATAAGCAATTTAGCTACTTATCTTCTGGAATAAGCCTCAACATTTTATTTTCTAAGAACAAATACATTATTCTGAAGTATGATGCTTTAAAAGCTTCAATTTGTTTTATTTTGACATTAAGTAATGGGTTTCTAACTATTATAAAACATAAAACAAAATGGCTGAGAAAGTCATGGGACCCAACCCCTAGACAAAGAACTACAGGCAACCAAGGAATTCTGAGAGAGGAAGAATTAGTCTTTCGCGGGGATGAACCCCCTAATTGGTTACCCAACACCAAGTGCTCAGCCCTGAAATCATACACACACAAGCAACACTAAACTGACTCAGCAGGTCATATTCATATAGTTATGCATACATATGTAATGGGGGACTGTCTTTGATTATGTGTTGCTCTGATTGGTTAATAAATAATGTCGTTTGGCCTATGGAATGGCAGCTTAGAGGCAGGCGGGAAATTCAAAGGGAGAGACAGGAAGAAGGCGAGAGAGATACTAGCCAGCCGCTCCGTGTAATGGGACACAGGTAAAGTCACGGAACATGTGGCGATATATAGATTAATAGTTATGGGCTAATTTAAGATATAAAAGCTAGCTAACAAAAGGCTTGAGCCATGGCCATGCAGTTATAATTAATATAAGCCTCTGTGTGTTTACTTGGGTCTGAGCAGCTGTGGGACTGGCGGGTAAGAGAGATTTGTTCCAACTGTCGGCTGACACAGGAAAACTTCAGCTACACATATGTAACAATATTAATTAAAGAAAAAGAATCCATGAGTTTGCAGGGATAACATTGAAAGCATTGGAGGGAAAAGGGCAAAGGGAGTAATTACTGTAATTAAATTACAATTTAAAATGATATTTTAAAAAAAGAAAGTCAACCTAGTCTCAATTCCCTTTTCTTTACGGACAAAAACAGCATACCTTTTGTTCAGACATTTGTGGGTTTAATTGGCATTCTCTATTCACACAAAAGTACAGAAACTATAAAGTGGCTCAGGAGTCACAAGGGAATAGAAAACATCTCCATTCCATCCCACTGAGATCAAATTGTAACACATGCCTTTTAATCTAGAAGGCGAAATGCTCTATGGATCTGGAAACAGGAAAATGTAAACTGGGAATTATGGTTCTATTCTATGCAGACTGCTCACAGGACTTTAGGAACTGGTTACAATAAGAAAAGAATTCCATCATTAAGAGCCTCAACAATTTGGTAGCAGTGGGAAATAAAAAATCAGAAAGTTTGTGGTCCATTTTACCCCATCCCACCAATGGAATGTCTGAGTTAACTAATAACTATAACAATTTATCCACTGAAAACAATCACGAGACACCAGCTGAGTCTAAAAGGGAAGATAAACCACAGTAAAATTAAAGCTGATAAACATGGTTTACTGTCTTACCATACATTTCAGTTTGTTTATCTTGGCACTTCTCCCGCACCTGTGATTGTGTATAATATCCCTAAAAGAGGTAAAACTACTCAGAGCCAGGCACTATCCAGACTGTAGCTAACACCTACTATTCATCAGGTACCATGCTGGGGACTGGGGTTACACACCGGACGAACTTGCTCTCAGACAACTTAGTCTTTCCTACTTGCTCCAGAACCAGCCTGCCACATGTAGTGTCAATTTACTGACTTTCTGTCCTTATAAAAATGGGACAGTAACTAGAAGCATAGCTTTAACTATGAAAACTGGTTTCTGGTGTTACCCCACAGGCTTCCTTATGAGAGCATAAGGAAAAAGGAGTAATAACATTCAAATATTAAACATGGGAAATTACATAATAAGAAGAGACTTGCTGGTGAATTTTAAATATAATTAGGACTTAGTGGGGTTTGTGCTTTTTAAAAAGGCATGCAAAAAGCTCCCAGGAATGCTGAGTCACAGTTAGGACAGCACAGCCATGTGTACATGTAAAATGAACACATGTTATTGTATTCAGCCCACATTTTCTCTTAACTGGAAAGACTTTACCTTCGAGCTGGAAGAAACCAAGGCCACAAGCACATCATACCTGGACACTTGTCTATTTGAACAAAGGGAATGGGTATCAGGAAGACACGGTGACACAGTCACCCCATCTGCCCCAAATCATTCCACACACCCACCACATACAAAACAACAGTTATCCATCTGTTGTAGAATATTATTTGAAGGTGTGTTACTTTTGTTTATGTTGCATTTGTTTAGTTCTGTGAAGCTGTGTTACTGTTCCTGTCTAAAACACCTGATGGTCAAATAAAGAACTGAACGGCCAATAGTGAGGCAGAAGAAAGGATAGGCAGGGCTGGCAGGCAGAGAGAAGAGAAGAAATCTGGAAAGATGGAGAAAAGAAGAAGTAACCAGAGAAGGTGGACTCCAGGGGCCAGCCACCTAGCTACACAGCCAGCAATGGAATAAGAAAGGTATACAGGAATAGAGAAAGATAAAAGCCAAGAGGCAAAAGACAGACAGGAATAATTTAAGAAAAGCTGGTAAGAAGCAAGCCAAGCTAAGGCCGAGCACTTATAACTAAGAATAAGCCTCCATGTGTGATTAATTTGGGAGCTGGGTGGCGGGCCCCCAAAAGAGCAAAAACAACAACAACATCCACCCAACTAAGAAAAGAACAAAAGGCTAAACCATCTCAGATGTGGTTCTTAAATACAAAGCTAAAAACCCCACAGTAATATCCCTTATGCGGCCTTTTCAGGTATCTAAATCTGCTCTCTTAGTGCACAGATAAAAAGACAGAGTTTTATAGGTCCCAAATACACCTAAAATCATAATAAGTTATTTATCAGTAACAGCAAGATTTTTTTCACTTTAATGTGATCACAGACCCCTAGGAAAAAAAATAAAAAAACATCTCTTTACCCCCTAGGTCTTTTAAGAGAAAAGCAAGAAACAGTTTTTAAATTCAAGTATAGAAAAAATCTCCTGAATTCCCGAGTCCCTTTAAGGCTTTTTCAGGGGTGCAAGCATGTCCTTTGGATGTCTGTTACTTGTGGAAGCTCACCAACTTAGTCCCAGATTTGCACCTACCGTTTCCTGGCTGTCCTGGCAACACACGGCTTTATCTAGCTGACTGTGCTATGAAACTGCAGGTCCCCTGAGCTACATGGGATGGCAGACACCTGTGATCCCTGCCTCTGGGAGGCTGACGCAGGAAGCTCACAAGTTGGTGGCTAGCCTGGGGTACAAGACTGAGACTCGTAACAGCAGACTCTTGTCCTCTTGCATACTCTAGAGCCATTTAGCCCCCACCCTTGGCACTGGGGACAAAACCTAGTGCCCAGTGCATGCTGGTAAGTGTTGCACCTCAACTGGAAGCATCAGTATTTCACTTTGTTTTGAGATAGGGTCTCACTAAGTTACATGGGCTGCCCTGATCTCACTGTAGCTCAGGCTGGTCCTGATTTCACTGTAGCTCAGGCTGGCCCTGAGCTTGTAATTCTCTGCTGCAGCCTCCCTAGCAGTCAGGATTACTGGCCTATGCCACCAGATCCTGCTCCTCTTCTCTATGTCATGTGCTATACCCCACTGCACTGCTTTCCTTGTCCTGATATATCCATTAGGTCTGTTATTTATCCCTGATTCAAATCCACTCTCCACACCGTCTCCAAAGTGACCTTTCTAAAATGCAAATATCAGCAAGCACACCACTCTCTTGATTACAATCCATCTTTGAAAGGAAAGGTCACAGTGCCTCACCCAGTCTCTTCTAATCTTGTCCCCACAGGTGTGTGTCTCCTGCCCCCTCGCTATCTTCTCGCATTAGATGCACAGAATCCCTTCTGGGTTCTCCTATGGTCCAGATGTGGCTTGAACCCGAACCCCCCCAAACCCCACCACACACACACACACAATGGCTCACATGCTGGAGCCTGATTCCCGGGTGTGGTGATATCCTGGATTCTCAATGTGGCCTTGAAGTGGTGAACTCTAGGGGCGGGGCCCGGTGGAGGGGCGGGGCCCGGTGGAGGGGCGGGGCCCGGTGGAGGGGCGGGGCCCGGTGGAGGAGTGGCGGGATGAATGACTTCGCAGTGAATTTTAACATGAAGAGTGAGCCTGGCCCTTCCCTGGTCTCTTGGCTCCTGTGTCACCACGTGAACTCTCTCACTTCCTGTCACTGTGGCGTCTGCCGTGAGCCGCTCCCCAGAACCAGACAGCAGCTGATGCCACGTTCCTGCGTCTCCAGAACTGTGAGTTAATAACACACTTTTCCTAAAGTCTGCTGCCTCGGACATTTTGTTACACCAGTACCACGGGGCCTAAGACAGGCCTCTAGAAACAGTGTACAGGCGAGAGGTCAAGACCACTGGAGACCTCCTACAAACCTGTGAAGGACGTGTTTATGGTATAGATCCTATCCCTCAAACAAGAGAGCCAATACACAAACTTTTAAAGTATTGAGCATTTTACAAACCTTAAAAGTCAGTAACAGGAGTGGCTACAGTTAGACCTCTGAGGCATTAACAAATTCATCTTGTTTAAATACATTCATCTGGCCTCCCAAACAGTAGTGGGCGCTATTGCAGGGAATGGTCACATGAAGACACACTACTCTGCCGTCTCACTTCTCGGCGTTATCACTTTGACTATTGAATGCTCATCCCCGCCTCCCACCAGTCAGCTCCTGGGACCTAACAGGAGTGCATTTTCCAAAGCTTCCAATTACTATGTCCGTGAATCCACCACAATTTATTTTGTACGTAAATGAGGAAACAGAGCTAATTTTTTTTAATTCATGTAGTTCAACATGTGTGAGGCACCTGGAATGTTGAGGATTGCTGTGAGTTTGAGGCTATTTTAGCCTATATTGACCTCTAAGAAAGCTTATGCTATAGAGTAAGATTGTCTCAAAAAAGACACCTACACATACACTAAATAAAATGTAATAATTTTTTTTCAATGTACTCCCAAGCTATCCACCCATTTTTAATATTTTTAATTTGTTCTTTGAGAATTTCATACATACATATGATGTATTTTGATTATATTGTCCCCTACCAACTCTTCCTGGATCATGCCCTGTTCATGTTCCTCTGCCAATTTCATATTCATTCTCTCTCTCAGTTTTTATTAGTGGAACTACATTTAACATTTGCAACTGTAATTTCTCTCCTGTTTAGATAAATGAAAGCTGGTAGGCCTCAGAACTTCAGGAAAAACTGGGGGACGATGAAGTACCTGAGGATGAGCAGACACAGAGAGGCACGTGAACGTTAAACAAGCTTGTCATCGTTTCAAACGTACTGACACCTAAGCTGCAGAAGAGGAGGGAGGCTTCGAGGGCCTCACAGAAGCCGTTTCTGCTGGTTTGGGCATAGCTCTGCAGATCTAAAAATGAAGCGTTGACATTTTAAGAGCCTGGTTACAGAGTTCCAGTTTAAAGGGCACACACACACCCTCTCCGAAAACACGAGTGGCAGTTGCCATGACAGCATAAGGCAGCACCTACCCCGCCTTTGTTATCCTGCTGAAGATGCTGTACAAAAACATACTCATGGTAGACTCTTGACTAATTAAGTGGGAAAGGTTAAAATACATTTCTAGAGCCACGTGGGTTTCACCTGTGCCTGGACTCAGGCGAGCAAATGCTGGTATATTAATAAGTAATAACTAAGTAGGATTCAAAGTAAGACCAGCAACATATCTAAGATTGAAAAACAAGGGAAATGCGTTGATCTCTTCCCTTCACCATGATCGTCTGAGAAGCTGCATCTTACTATTTTAATGGGATGGTCCACTGGGACCCCACGACTGAGCTATCCAAGTCCTGTTTCACCAACATCCTGACATCCTTTTGTTCTTTGTCCCGTCGATTTCAACTCAGACTTCCATGTTAAGTAGCTGTAGTGAAGAAGAGTGGTTTCTAAATGAGTTTATCTCCTTCTCCTGCCTCAAAAATGAAGAATAAGAAAGGATGCTGACGGGAGGAAGAAGGGAGACAGGGCACCTCCAGGGGTGCGACGGTACTGTCTCATGCTCTTCCTCTCTCGTCAACCACCCACGCCCTGCATGGAAACCAAGCACTCAGTACCCTTCCTCTCTCGTCAACCACCCACGCCCTGCATGGAAACCAAGCACTCAGTACCCTTCCTCTCTCGTTAAACACCCACAACCTGCATGGAAACCAAGCACTCAGTACCCTTCCTCTCTCGTCAACCACCCACGCCCTGCATGGAAACCAAGCACTCAGTACCCTTCCTCTCTCATCAACCACCCACGCCCTGCATGGAAACCAAGCACTCAGCACCTACCAAACAAGCAACACATTGACGCACCTGATCACATTGGTTTAAGACAGGGAAATGAACATCTCCTAAATGTCAACAGTGCCAGACACTGGCCTAGACACCGCCCACACGACCCCACTGGAATCCTCCAGTGGCCCATCTTAGAGAAGAAACTCAACAGAGTGTGTCTTATCTGGGAACCTCTCCCGGTCACAACCCCATGCTTTGTCCTGATAAAGAAGACGACGTACGGATGATGACCACGACGGCACCTTACTGCGCACCTGCTCCAGACACCGTGTGAGGGATGCTGGCTCCCTCCCGGCCACCCTCCTCGGCAGCAGGTGCTCTGCCTTCGCAGATGAGGTACCTGAGCCACGTGGTGTTTTAGATGTACGTTCAAGGTAACAACCCAGCAGGTGGTGTGACTTGAATACAGTTCTGTTTACTAAATTTACTAAACTCCCGTTTATCGTCCAAGTTATTAGCAATGATAGGGTCACGGAGCAAGAAGAGCCTAACCCACCCATGCTCTGGAGCAGTGGTTCAAAACCTGTGGGCTGCAATCCCTTTAGAGGCTGCAAATCAGATATTTACATTACAGTTCATAGTGGTAGCAGAATTACAATTAGGAAGTAGCAAAGAAATGATTTTATGGTTGGGGTCACCACAGCATAAGGAACTGTATTAAAGGGTTGCAGCATTAGGAAGTTGAGAACTACTGCTCTGGGGGGTCTTGTGGTAGACCTGAAGTCTCCCAGGTCAGGGTAGAGTTCATGGAGGGAAGCCAAAGGGTGTAGTTTAAGGCTGCTTCGTCCTTTCTGCCACCCCCACAACTGTTCCCAAGACAGTTTTCAGTAAAGAAAGCAGGAAGAATGCTTAAGTGTGTCAAATTATACTAGGCTGGTGATAAGACTGGATATTTTCCCTAACGAGTCACCAAACACACGCTCCGTGAGTGTCACGGATACGGAGATTTTCTAAAGATTTAATATGAGGCCAGTGGGTAAAGGCGCTCACCACCAAGCCTGATGACCTGAGTTCAATCTCTGGGACCCATATGGTGGAAGGAGAGAGCTGACTCCTCCAACCTGTCCTCTGACCTCCACAACATGTGTGTTGTGGTGCATACAGGCGTGCGTACACACACACACACACACACACACACACACACACACACACACACACACACACACACAAAGCCCACCCCACATAATAAACAAACGAAACTTTAAAAGTTTTCCAGGTTGTATGTAGTACTTACAATTTTATAACTCCGTCAGAGCACCTAGAACATGGCTGCTGGCCGCTCCTGTCCTGTTTATGTTGACTCTGCCCCAGCTGAACAAACCTACAAATTACAACAGATGAGTATAAGCTAAAGAAGGAAGCCCCTGCAGTGACTCCAGGGGCTCACCCCAAGCAGAATGCACTTCCACAGCCATGGCGACACAACTGTGCATTTCCATTACCAAAGTGTGAAACTATACAACAAGGAATGCAGGAGCCCGGGGTCGGGATGCTTGTCATGAAAGGCTGGAGACCCACCCTGAGGCAGGGAAACTGCTGAGTCCAGAGCATTGACTCAGGTTCCTCAGGTCCTAACGGTCCTCTCTTCTCTCATTCCCAAGTCTACTCCAGCTACTCCTAGGAAAAACCCTGTCGGTCAACAGAGGAAGGCAGATGGGCTGCCAGCGCCACATCACCCCGCCCCAGGAAGGCTGAGTGGCATTCACACAGGCACTAACTCAGACTCCTGGCTGCAGGACGGCCCATTCCACACATGCCCCCCTCCCCTCAGAGATTCGGGGTGGTCTGTTCTCCTGTTCCCATGGAAGGTAACAGGGCAGGATCAAGGAGCTTATTTCCTTTTTAGATGTTTTTCTACCATCTAAAGTATCTTCCTTTGATGACTATGGATAATCTTATCATTTATTTTTCATAAGCTATTTGGAAGGTCAAGTGCTACAGGAGCAACAATTACGGGATTCTTACAGGGCTGCAGACAAGCTCCCTAGAGCTTGCTTTTACCTGACAGCAGGGGAAGGAGAGAGAACAGTATGCAATATTAGCTACACACATTTAAAGTTAAATTTCCCAGATAAAATACACAGTCACTATCACCATAAAAAATTAACCATTATGGGGCTGGAGAGAACGCTCGGTGGGTAGGAACATTGGGTTTTTCCAAAGACCTGGGTTTGGTTCTCAGAACCCACATGGCAGCTCACAACTGCCTATAACTTGAGTTCCAGGGGATCCCAATGCCCTCCTCTGGCCTCCTTGGACACCAGGCTAGCATGTGGTACATACACACACATGCAGTCCAAGTTCCCACATACATAAAGGTAAAATTATTTAATACATAAAGAAAAAACATTGTGGTCCATGAATGAGGCTTCATGGGATAGGAAGCGTCCAGGTCTGTGGAGAGCAAAGCCAAGCCCCTGGAAAGGTGGGGAAAGGAAAGAGCAGGGCTCAGTGCTCAGTATTACCACACACTGAGTGATTCTGATGGCCACAGTTCAATGCAAGAAGATCAGGCGGGAGGAAAGGAGGCAGGAGGGCAGGCCAGGCCAGGGCAAGCTGCCCCCCCCCCATTCCAGAGCTCTGTGGCCCTGAGTCAGCTGCACCCCCATTCCAGAGCTCTGTGGCCATGAGTCAGCTGCACCCCCATTCCAGAGCTCTGTGGCCCTGAGTCAGCTGCACCCCCATTCCAGTGCTCTGTGGCCCTGAGTCAGCTGCACCCCCATTCTAGTGCTCTGTGGCCATGAGTCAGCTGTCCCCACCCCTTTCCAGTGCTCTGTGGCCATGAGTCAGCTGTCCCCCATTCCAGTGCTCTGTGGCCATGAGTCAGCTGCACCCCCATTCTAGTGCTCTGCGGCCCTGAGTCAGCTGTCCCCACCCCATTCTAGTGCTCTGCGGCCCTGAGTCAGCTATCCCCCATTCCAGTGCTCTGAGGCCCTGAGTCAGCTGTCCCCACCCCTTTCCAGTGCTCTGTGGCCCCAAGTCATCTGACTGGCAAGCCAGTACAGGACACATCACAGTGTGCACAAACCCCAGTGTGCACCAGTTTATGGGTGCAGACCCGGGGGTAGGAAGGCCAGCTGACAGTTTAGGACAGAACTACATGGGCTCGCTCAGTCCTGGCTCTCTGGATCCAAGGAGGCACCAAGATAGCTCTAGTGCCAGCCGGAACAAGAGTGGAGCCATGCAGTCCCTGGACACGTCTTGGTGGCCCCTGGCATAGCTACCCAGTACAAACTTCTGTAGTTTGGAGGAAATGTCCTCTGCCAAAGGCCCATGCATGAAAAGCTTGTTCCCAGAGCAGGGTCACCGGTAGGGAGGTAGGCGGTGGGAATCTAAGGTATGGAGCTAGTCAGAGGTTACATCACTGGGGTATACGTCAAATGGAGCTGGGACCCTGGTTTTCCTCGTCTTTTTTGTGTCCCAGCCACGAGACGAACAATTCTGCTTCAGTATGTCCTCCTCGCCATGATGTCTGGCTTTGCCACCAGCCCAGAAGCAGCAGGGTCTACTGACCATGGACTGACATCTCACTCCCGAAAGGGGACAAAATGAAGTAGACCTTAGAGTCTGAGCCAGTAAAGGCTCCAGGGAAAGTCATGTCTGAGGTCAAACCAAACCAAGACACACACAAAAAAACCCAAAAAACAAAAAACAACCCACTTTTCTTTTTGTTTCAACTGAGACAACATTCCAGTCCTCGCCATGCAGACTCACACACTGCAAGAGGCCACAGTGCTCCGTCACTGCGCCCACCAGCCATCCTTCCAGGCCAGGCTGCTTAAGGGTGCACTGCAACATTTAGTCATGGGGTTCCACAGAGCGGGCAGGTAACAGCGCTTATGTGCCCAGGGGTGAGCAGGGGTGGCTGCGTTCTCAATGACTGACTTGGCCCTTGGTCTGACAGTGATACAGGTTTATAAAAGGTACATAAATGAATTATGTGGGGCTATGTTCCCATGGAACATACAAGTTATATTAGGTTCAGGAGATGCTCCTGGTGGTCCTGCCAGGTTCTTGACATTTTAAGGGTAAAGGATCCCCTAGAAGACCTGAGAACTCTATTTCCCCATACACACCTAATTTGGCACCATTTCAGGAAATGCCTTTCGGTGATTCCCTCCTTCCAGTGAAATCTGGCTTAACCACACACCCTGAACTGGCACATTTCCTCAGCCACTTCTCCCCATTAGCCACCCCAGGTGTAAAGTGGATGCAAGGTCTTTAAGCATCAAGATCCAGGATTCAGTTTCCGAGAAGGCACCTGATCACGAGAGCTGGGAAACGGAGCTGTGTATTCGCATCCAGCTTCAGCTGGACATGGGCAGTACTGGTGTGGAAATGTCCTGCGACCTCTCCCATTGGAGGCAACATCTCAAGCACTAGGTTCTCTAGCCCGCAGTACAAACCAGTGTTTCAGGTCTGCATCCGGGGCAGAGTCTATCTCCTATGTCACTGTTTTCACCTTTGTGTTGGCTCATTTTCTCAACTTGACACACGCCACAGTCATCTGGGAAGAGGAAACTTCAACCGAGGAACTGCCTCCATCAGACTGGTCTGTGGCAGTCTGTGGGGCATTTTCTTGATTGCTGACGGAAGTGGAGGGCCCAGCCTTCTGCAAATGCTGCTATTTCTGGGCAGGTGAACCTGAGCTGTGTAATAAGGCAGCTGAGTAAGTCCCTAAGCGGCGTTCCTCCACGGTCTCTGCTTCAGTTCTTGCCTTAAGTTCCTGCCCGAGTTCCTGCCCTGACTTCCCTCAAAGATGGACTCGGATGTGCAAGCCAAACAAGCCTTCTCCATCTCATGTTAGTTTTGCTCAGTATTTATCACAGCAACAGAAAAGTTAGAGTATACATCATAATAATCCCACATTTCATCATTTCTCTTTCCTTTCTGTGTGAAAGTCTCTCACCTGGCATAAATGGAGAAGTCTTCCTCTGACAGGGTATCAGAGAGGTTAATTCCATATACTTCTTTCATGGGCTGGACCATATTCTAGAGTTTTAAAAACAGGAATTGGTTAGAATCATCAGATATTCTCCAGGTATCTCCAGAGATGAAGAAAACAAGTCTAAGAATTTTACTACAAAAGCAATGATACATTTTTTTTTTCATATTGCTCATTCAACTTCAGCTCATGGCTTTCAGAAAATTTCTCTGTTGGGAGCAGTGGCTCATACCTATAATCCTGGCACTTGGGAGGCTAGGGCAGGAGGATTGCAGTGACTTTGAGGCTAACGTGGGTTACACAGAGAGTTCTAATACAGCATGGTATGGAGTGAGACCCTGCCTCAAAACAAAAGAAAACTACATCAACAAAAACCCAAACACACACAAAACTATGATTTCTGTTTCTTACTAAAATGATTTAGTTTAAGGTTTAAAAAAATATGCTAAATAAACATGGCTGCTGTATCTACTGCAGGAGTTGGCAATTTCTTTTTTATTTTTCCTATCCAAGGACAGACAGTAAATAGTCTAGACTTGTGGGGATATATGGCTCCTGTTCCTACTACCCAACTTTAGCGTATAATGTGAGCCACCATAGGCAGTGTAAGCAAGTAGGCACGGCAGGTTTCCAACATAACTGTTTTCACAAACAGGCAGCAGGATGCATGAGGCCGATGTCAGTTCATTGTTGAGTTCTTACCTCATTGTGACTTTTAGCTATTGCTAGAAAGCAGTTTTCGTCCAAGCTAGATTACTAGGTCCTCTGTGGCTCTGCCCACTTGTTTTCCTTACTATATTAGTAAATTGAATTGGACAGGACTCATGTCCCCTGGGGTCATTCAAAGGCAGGTCCAAACCCTGCATGCCAAGTGCCCCACGGGAGAATAAACAGGCAGGTCCAAACCCTGCATGCCAAGTGTCCGGCGGGGGAAAAACAGGCACCAAGTGGATGCGATGCTCAAAGACAGACAAGAAGCTCTGAAAACTCCTGAGGAGGTAAGAAGTTCACCACGACAAAGAGGAGCAAAGCCCAGAGATGTCCAAGGTCAAAGCAGAAGGCAGCCGTCCTAAGGCTGTGCCTGGAGCACCAGATTAGAAAAGCATGAGTGGGGAAATGTGACATTTTCCTGCTCTTGGCCTTTTAAGTGAAAGCAGGATTTTAAAGATCACTTTCCAGAGCCTCGGGCTGGCTCGCACGTGCATCCTGCCCCCGCACCTCAGTCACTTTGGCACTGTCCCCGGGGTCGGTCATCTTCACGGGAGTGGAGCGCTGAGACACGGAGCCCTCATCTTCCCGGTCGGTGCCGGAGTCATCCTCAGAGCTGCTGGACACAGCCTCCTCGCTGGGGGGCGGCGGGGCGCTGGCCGCTGTCTTCCGCTGCAGGACGGCTTCCTCTCGGTTGCTTTTGTTTCTTTAAAAAAGACAGACATGAGTGTGACGCCTCTTCAGGCTGCACCCTTAACCTTCACTGTGGATGGCCCACGTGGGCCCATGGCCACGTCCGAGTGAAACCCGATAGCGTGTGAGACACTAGTGTCTGGATTCAAGTCGTGCTGAAGTGGAAAGGCTAATACTTATCTTACACACACTGGAATTGCTGTAATTAAAAAGTAAGCCAAACGCACTCGAGGAGGGCAGAGGCCTTCTCACTGCTTGGCTCCTGCACCTTCTAATGGTGACTGAAATTGGGGTTTTCTACATTTCTAACTCAGTAAGGGACTGTGCTGGAGACCGTGCTGGCTTACAGAGCAGGATTTTACTGGCTGAACCACCTCCCACACCCCGCCACACTACCACTAAAATATTTCAATATATGTTGCTAAAAACACAGTCATACTTGGAAACATCTCAGGAAAGAAAAAAAGCAATGTCTCACCAGAGTTAGATACTGTAAAAAACAATTCCATTCTGACCTTCTCCAACTAAAACTTAAAGCTGACAGTATTTCTGTGCTACCCCCGTCCAGGTGGCTGGCTGCTTTTCTGTCCTGGGAACACCCTGGGTGAAAAATCCTCAACAAGCCCCCTTTTTTAAACTTCTCTTAACATCTGGTCAGGGCTGAATGCAAAGCCCTGGAAGGTCAGGAATTTAAGGCCCAGAAATGGTGCATCCAGAAAATGGTATATGACCCATGTATAAATTACACATAGCTAAAATCCAATTGCACACCATCCTAAATACAACTGGGATAGTGTATCTACAGTCTTGCCGTGACTTCTGGTGCAAGTTGAGGAGCAATGTTACATTGCAACTAGGCAGGTCAACTAAGGTGAACTTAGGCCCAACACTACACACGTCTCCAGTCTTGCAGTGGGAAGATGTAAACATGGCGTGTTCCTGTCATGTTGTTATAGTAATTTCTTTCTGCAAATAATGTTTTTAGCCACACACAGGAAACTTATCAAGTTCTCAGTTAGAGCACACTTGAGTTTACATTTAGATGCCAACAAAAATCAATACAATAAGTAGCGATTTTAATTAAGTGTTCTATGTTGAGAAACAAAGAAAGCCAGGTTATTGATAGATCATCTGTCCCCATCCTTACACCATATGTTATGCTCCCAATTTAAAGTGATAAAATATACCATGCTGCTGAGATTATCATAAATTCTATTTTCACAGTGGACATTTTAACGACCCTAGTGCGCTGCTACATGAGCTGCTGGTATACATGTAACAAACAGACTAAACTATGTGAGTTGACATTATTAGTTCTGATGGAAATACTACTGCAAGCGCTGCTATTTTACATGAATCTTTAAATTTTCATTCTATATGCAAATCTTACCCCAGTACAGATTTTCCGGTTTCATCTGGTTTTCGCACAGTAAATGGACTTGGATCGATGCCAACAGTCTTAGGCATAAAATCACTAGAAAAAGATGAAAAATGGTAAAATACTCTATAAATCACCATCTGTGTAGATGATGCTGGCGTCCACCTCAGTTCATACTCTCTGTTTTCTGCTACCTTGCCTCTGGATCTATACATATTCTAACACAGGTACTCTGAGCACTTCAGCTGACAGGACTGCAAAAGGCCCGTGAACCAACAGCTCTGAGCAATGTCCATGGGACCATGGTGACTTCTCTCATAGCTGCAAGAGCCCAGGAGTTTTGAATGTAAAGTTGTGTTTGTTGGAAAGTGGTAACATCCAAGGCATGATGAGGGTGCATCCCACCTAGTTAAATATCACAACTAGTCCTCTGGTAAATAAACCAGTGGCCAAACACTAAGCCATGCAGGTCTCTACATACCGTATTTCTAAGCTAGACCACTAAAGGAGGCAGACAAAATGATCAAAACATGGTGGTATGAATTAAGAGAGTAATATCCACCTCATTAAGCTAGGGCTAATTCACAACACTACAGCTGGAATCTGGGGGGTCTGAATGAAAATGGCCCCCACAGACTCAGAGGGAATTGCACTATTGGGGGTGTGGCCTTATTGATGGAAGTGTGTCACTGGGGGTGAGCTTTGAAGTTTCAGAAGCTCAAGCCAGGCCCGGTCTCTCTCTTCTGATCCAGATGTACTGTCTCTGCCTGCATGTTATCATGCTTCCCACCATGATGATAATGGACTAAACCTCTGAACTCTAAGCCAGCCGCAATTAAATGTTTCCCTTAATAAAGGTTGCTGTGGTCATGGTGCCTCTTCACAGCAATAGAAATCCTAATTGAGACAGAATGCTTCACATAGAAGCTGATTTAATGTTCCACTCACTGAGAAAAGCCCAGGTTCCTTCCTCAGCATCAAGGCATATTCTGTCACCACAGAAGCCAGGCACACCAAAGCTGTGCCAAAAGGGCAGCAGTTCAGTGAGTTCTGCTAATAGCCCTGGCTTTGGGTGAAGGTCTTGCTCCCACACTGTGCCTGAATGCTACATTTTCTTGGGAGAAGGGGGAGTAATCTTGGGTGTGGCTCAAAATGTCTATTTAACTTTATCTTATTATTTTTCTGTTTTGTTTTCTTGAGGCAGGGTCTTGCTGTATAAACAAAGTTGGCCTTGAGCTCACTCCATATCCCAGGCCGGCCATGAACTCAGAACAATCCTCTGGACTCAGCCTCTCAGATGCTGAGATAATAGATGTGTACCACCATACCGGCCAAATGTCTGTTTAATAGTCTGAAAATGTCTTGGTGAGCAATTTATTTTTTCTTTCTTTTTAAGCACAAAGGAAGAAGAAGGAGGAGGAAGAGAAGCAAGCATCTGCAGATTTCACATGTGTGAATTTGCTTACTCACTAAAGTGTATGTTTAACACAAACCCACACTCCCGGCACTGTTACAGGCACCCCAGGCACATGCCTGTAAGGAGAGTGAAAGCCTGAGTCACCCAGCTCTCCAGGTTCAGAGGTGGCCTCTGTCTTTGGTTTTGCTCTCACGCTGTAAACCAGTGTCCTTTAAGCCGTCTATTCAGGGCTACTCTCTTACACTTGTGTGTATTTTCTGTTGGTAATCTTGCTGCTAAAAATGGTCCCCGAGCACAAGGCTATGGCTGTTCAGTGTTTCTAACCATAAGAAGCCTGCGATGTGCCTTGTGCAGAAAATAAGTGTTGGATAAGCTTGAGTTACACTGCTCCTATGTATTAGCAAAATGCTAGGAAGGAGGGAGGAGACAGGAGAGCAGAGGAGAGGAGAGGGGAGCAGAGGAGAGGAGAAGAGAGGAGAGCACAGGAGAGGAGAGGAGAGGAGAGGAGAGGAGAGGAGAGGAGAGGCAAGGAGAGGAGAGCAGAGGAGAGCACAGGAGAGGAGAGGAGAGGCAAGGAGAGGAGAGGAGAGCAGATGTGACCATGAGGATCAGAACCTGGGTACCTTTACTGAGGTCACACAGACAACGGCTGACCGAAGGTGAATACCCAATCACTGGCACAGTGATTCCATGTTAGCTCTCAATTTCTACATTCGGTGAAAAATACTGAGTTGATTCCAAGTGGCAAATTAGGGCTAAAAGGGCAGATTTCCATAAGAGCAATTAGCCCAGTTGGCTAGTGAGGGAGTTGAAGTGGGAGGCTCCCCATCACAGGAAGCACTCTGACTCAAGGCCCACTTCCGAGCAGCTTGCAGGACAGATTTCTGGTAAAGACAGACACACCCCTAAGAACTAGAGAGATGAGAGTTCCCCAGCGCCTACAGCTTTGGTGTGTCCACAACATACCGGGCTGAACTTGTCATGGCCAAGCAGAAGGTGTCGTCGAAACTGCTCAGTTCGTACGGCCGGAAGAACTCATTGTGGATGTCTATCTCCTCTTCACACCTGTGGAACTTCTTCACGATCAGCTTCTTCAAGTTTGCAGCACAGATAACTGAGGGAAAACTGCTGTTACTCCAAACACTTGAGGGGACCTCCGGCACACATCTGTGTGACACCACCAGTGCTCAAGAGAGGCGCCGCTGCACCCCGTGTTAGACATAGCACTCACCAAGTTCATTCAGCCCAAGCACCTAGTACTTACTCAGGAAAGAGACTCACGCACAGAACCAACCATATCTGCCTGGAACTGCTCTAAGAAGGGTCCTCAGGGGTCCAGGTGGGAGCAGAGCGTTACTTCAGAAATTTAATTGCTCATTCCCTTAAATTCCTGTTGCTCTTAAATCCCCCACCCCTGCAATCTAGTATAAATAAACAAACACATAGTTCGTTCTTCACTGAATCTCTGTTGCTACTCAGATCCTGTTCATGGTCATTGTTAAAGTCCCTCCTGGGCCAGGGAGACAGCTCAATGGGAAAAGGGACTTGCAGCCGCACAAAATATAATAAACATGCTGTGGAATGTTCTGTATGGCAAATGTGTTGCTAATTAGTTAATAAATAAAACACTGATTGGCCATTGGCTAGGCAGGAAGTGTAGGCGGGACAAGGAGGAGAATAAAGCTGGGAAATGGAAGGCTGAGTCAGAGAGACACTGCCAGCCGCCATGATGAGAAACAGCATGTGAAGATGCCGGTAAGCCACGAGCCATGTGGCAAGGTACAGATTAATGGAAATGGATTAATTTAAGCTGTAAGAACAGTTAGCAAGAAGCCTGCCACGGCCATACAGTTTGTAACCAGTATAAATCTCTGTGTTTACTTGGTCGGGTCTGAGTGGCTGTGGGACTGGTGGGTGACAGAGATTTGTCCTGACTGTGGGCCAGGCAGGAAAACTCTAGCTACATAAACAAATAAAGTGCTTTCCTTTGTCCCAAACAACCAACCCACCTCAGCCATGTTATTAGTGACTTTTTCCAGAGTTTCAAGTTGCGCACACTTGGGAAATGAATTAATAATTTAGTAACAACTTAAAAATCCTTGGTAACCTGTTCTGAACTTCCCCAAAGTTCAGATGCACAACCATGGCTTAAACAGAATTCTCACCTACTACCCCTTTACAAATGGAAAATTGGTTGCCCAAGGTTAAGATATTAAATAACTAATATAGTCATATAGCCAGGACTACACTATATCTAAAGTTGGGGAATTATTTAAATTTGGAAACATTCTAATATACAGTACATTTTAGTGTATTCCTTTATATGATTTCTCCTGACTTTCTGACACATTAATAAAATTTAGTTTAAATGTGATCAGAATGGAATATATATATATATATATATATATATATATATATATATTCCATTATATATATTCACTGCCTAACTATAGGAAAAATGTTTAATTTTGTCTTACTTCCTCTCAATCTCTCCAAGATATAATAAAAAAATTAATATGAAATGTAATCAGTCCTAACTTAAAATGAACTACCACATCAACCAAACGTTTGCACAGCTTATCTAATAACTCTAAGGCACAACACAGGAGGCAAAGGCCTACTCAGATAGAAGGAAGCATAATCATCTCTTTGTGTAAGATGCTAAGAGATGCTATGGTCCCCTAACAAAATAGCAACATAATAATGAATCCACTTCTTTCCATAGGACAGCATATCAAATGCTAATGCTTTAAGCCCATTTAAGCACAGTTCTAAAACGTGGTAGAGAACCTGAAAGAGAAGCAGGTACTCACCTTCATCATAAGGCAGTGGCAAATGCTTTATCACCTCCGGTGTCCACCAGTATGTGTAACTACAAAAGTAGAATGGACAAGAGGAACCAAATGTAAACGCTGGCTTTCCACAAGTCACCAGATAAAAGCTGCTTCCCTCCACTTCAAAGGTCCTTTGTTCTTCTTTAATAACACATTTGCAGAGCTTTTGACATAGTATGTCTGCATATGCTCAAACGCTCCTCATGCCCTTTGCATGCCCATCATCAGAGATTTGCAAAATACCAATACACTCTGCTGCTGCTGCTGCTTAGTTGTAGCTAAAAACACAGGTTTGCAGAAACTCTGCAGGCTGCGGGTTACTCCTCTGGGTGCTATCTCACCTGGTGAACAGTGAGACGTGACCCAAGTCTAGTTATGGGAGAGCTAAGGCTGCTTCTCTACTCTGCTATGGGATATGTGTGTATAGTTACTGAAGCAGTTCACTGAAATCATCAAGGAGCCAACTGGACAGTCCTAAAGAACAAGTTCCCCGAGGTCACAACATGAGCCCCATCCATTCTAGCTGAAAAATGGACCACTTATGTGCAGAGGCCAGAGCCAGGGCAGGGAACGTCAACTGTCTGGGCTTCTGCTGGAAGAGTCATCTCTGATATATGTAGAGAATCAGAACAAATCCTGAAACCCCTTCTCCCTCAACTAAGAATTTAATGGTAAATCAAATTCTAATAAAATAGAGATTCCAGGAGAAAGAGCTGTGTCAACATTTGTGAAAGCTAGAAAGAGAAATAATACATACAAATGTAAAAGAAAGACAGATTTCCAACAGTTAAAGCCTATGGCCCAACACTGCAAAGGAAGTTTAATATAATGGGTTTTAAAAGATAAAAATGCTGAAATTATGGTCATGAGTATTCCTAATTATAAAAAAAAAAATGGAGGAGCACCCAAGTGCCACTGGCAGGACGTCTCCTAGAGACGACAAACAGAAGGCACACTGGAAAGAACAGGATGGAGCAGGAAGCCTGGGGTCTGGGGTGTGAGCAGAGCTGACAGCAGAAAAGGCTTCCTGGGGTCTGATCAGGACGTCTGTCCAAATCCACAGTGCACAGGTACCCCTTGGCCTTCCTACACATCAAATTCCGAGTCAGAAGACTGGCCCGGGGTTCCTGAGTGTTGACACGCCACCGGGTGCCACTGAAGGACTGACTCCAAGCTGCTTTCTCAACAGCAGGCCTGGGACTATGCAAAGAAAGGGGAAGAGTCTGCCGCTTGCAGAGGCTGACTTCAATTGTTCAACGTCTATCAGTCACCTGCACGGTATCAGACGCTGCTCTAAGTGTTCAAAGAGCTACACTGAGAATAACAGCCGCACACAAGGCAGACGGGTGTGTACAGCCCAAGCCAGAAGCAAGCAGCAGATCATCTCTAGCCAAGTGTCCTGGTGCAGGTGAGATCCAAATCTTACTCCATTGCAGATGGCTAAATGCAGTCTTCCGATTTTACTATATGCACTGCCAAAGCAGCATGATGAATGCATTCTTGATGCTCCAAAGTGAGAGGAAGACAGATCCCAACAACCACATGTCAGTAAAGGCGACGTCAATCCCAGCAAAGTCACAGATTCAAATTTCCCATAGAGATAGGTTGTGAGTAACCAAAGAGATAAATTTGCATATACAAATAAGCCACATTCATGCTAATTTTATTTTCTTTTGTGGGCAGGGACTCGGGTCAGAGAAAGACATGGCCCAACTGTTAGAAGGCTGGAGTATGACGGACCACACATGCGCATAAGGCAGAGTGTGTGTATCTTCCATTCTCTGATGACCCAACTCAGGCAAAGAAGATGGTAGAGAAGATATCAACTAGTATATGAGGAACTTGCTAAAAATATGTTACTTACAATTGGCTTGCTTAGGAGAAAGGAGCAATCATTGTCTAAAGAATGAGTTTTAACTTGGAATGTACTATTCAGATGTGGTGGTTTGAATGAGAATGGTTCCCATAGGTTCATCTATTTGAATATTTGGTTCGCAGTTGTTGGAATTGTTTTAGGGGGTGGTCTTGTTGGAGGAAGTGTGCTACTAGAAGCGGGCTTTGAGGTTTCAAAAGCCCATGCCAGGCCCAGCCTCTCTCTCCCTCCCTCCCCCCCCCCCCTCCCTCCCTCCCTCCCTCCCTCCCTCCTCCCTCCTCCCTCTCAGGCACTTCTCTACTGCACTTCCTGCCTGCCTGCTGCCATGCTCCCCACCATGGTGATCATGGACTCACCCTCTGAAATTGTGAGCAAGCCCCCAGTTAAATGCTTTCTTTTATAAGCTGCCTTGGTCATGATGTCTCTTCACAGAAATAGAAAGGTTAACTAAGACAGACAGACAACTAGAAGAGATACTTTTGTATCAGCGATTTGAGACCAGGCTGTAAGTTTTCAAACTATATGATCAGACTACATTTCTCTAAGCAATATAAAATGACTCAAGAATGTTTTTGAAAAGCCTATGTCCTGAGTGGGTCTCAGAAACAAAGAGGCCCCCAAGACAGACACACCCTGGAGAGGAGAAGGACAATCCTACCGCCTCCACCACCTCTCCCAGGAGCATCTGCTCCAGGGGAGAGCACCTGCAGAGGCAGCGCCCTGCTTTGGCTACGGATCACCAAAGAGGAGACTGCTCAGAACTTCTTCCTTTGGGTACAGCACCCCATCAATCACTCTTTTCTTCTTAGTCCCTAGAATTAAGAGTGCTGAATTCTGCTGGATTACTTAGCTCAAAGAGAATCTTAAGAGGGACCGTCTTTAATTTTTCCAGCTACCTTGAGAGTTCTTTAGAACAAGATAAGTGAACGTGAAGAAAGCAGTTAATATCACGAACAACACATGAACTATGAACCAATAGCTGAGGAGCCCCCAACTGGATCAGGCCCTCTGGATAAGTGAGACAGTTGATTAGCTTGATCTGTTTGGGAGGCAGCCAGGCAGTGGGACCAGTTCCTGTCCTCAGTGCATGAGCTGGCTGTTTGGAACCTGGGGCTTATGCAGGGACACTTGGCTCAGCCTGGGTGGAGGGGTCTGGACCTGCCTGGACTGAATCTACCAGGTTGAACTCAATCCTCAGGGGAGTCTTTGCCCTGGAGGAGATGGGAATGGAGGGTGGGCTGGGAGAAGGCGGGGGGGGGGGGGGTGGCGGGAAAGGGGAGAACAAGGGAATCCGTGGCTGATATGTAAAATTAAATTAAATTATAAAATAAAAAAAATACCACAAACAAGACAGAGACACATACATGGACAGGGTAACAGCATCTTAAGACCCACAACTGTTTAAATGATCCCAACCAAAAGTACCAGACAGTGTTACATGGATGGAGTTATCAGATGGTACACCACAGGTCCAACCCAGCATTTCTCATCCAAGACTTAGACTGAGATCAAGATGGGTAGCTGATTAAACCTGAAGAAGCATTTTATATACTTCTTAATACTAGAGGAGTATTTGATTAATAAAGAGGATGTACTTAACAACTTTGTCTTTCTTGTGGAAGCAGGCATGACAAGAATGATGTCCACATGGCAGTGTGACATGGTTAGGGATGTGGTGTTTCTAATGGATAAGGAGCTCAGAGAACACTGTCAGAGCAAAATGCTGAAAACAGCTACGGTAGTCTGACATTTAATGACGACCAGAGAGTGCAGACACCGAGTGGTGATCCCCATGGTCTCCCAATCACAGGCAAAACCCGGGCCAAACTCTGACCCCTCCCGCAGGCAAGGCTGCAAGCTTAGGACAGGTCTCGGTGTCAGCTAATACACAGAGGGAGAGCACTCTCGACACCAGCTGGAGCATCAAGGGCCGGGAAAGCTGAGGAAGAGATTTGGAATGTATGAAGTTACCTTTAAACATTTAGGACTATCGCGGAGATGAGGAATCATCTTCCCAAGAGCTTGGTGGGCTGAGGGGGGTCACCCCATAAGATTTCAGTGAGGCAGATCTCAGGCCGAGGTAAAAAACAACTGTATAAGTGATGGTCCTAACAACCGCCTCCTCACGGGGGAAGGGGGGGAGACGGGACACATTCTGGCCACAAACCCAGGCTGGCCAAACACAGGGTAGATGATGACTCTCTGGGCAGACAGGAAACTCACAAACTAGACTGAGCAGGGCCAGAAAATTAACTTGAATGATTAATGAAATAATTGGTGTGTGATATCTAAAGCCAGGCTGGGAACATTATAAACATGTCCCTGGCACGAGGTAATATACGACGTATTAACCAGGCTTCGAGCAAAGGTGTGGTGAATGGTCTGAGCAATTTCAACACAAGTGGCATTCAGGGTAACAGAAGTGGTTACTCAAAACCACCTGAGCCCTCGGAAGAGTTGGTTTTATGTCCCTCCCCTGTTTTCAGTAAAGACATTATAGCATTGGTAAACAGTATAAACACAGGACAGCCACCAAGTGTGAAAACACAGATGAACACATAATCAAGTGTCGATTGCTATTACATTATACAAAGGACGAACCACTGCCCAAGTTTCTGGAAAGATTTTACGGGCATCCTGTATGATTTTTTAGTAAATGCTAAAAAGTAAAGGCTATTTCCTTAGACAGCAACAACGATATTAACACCTATGGGACTCACTGTGTGCTAAGCTTTTCGATGACCTCGGCTGATCCCCAGGGAAGCACAATTTTCTTGATAAAGAAGCAGAATTAGACCAGTTGGCTGACTTTACGGAAGGTCACTTGGGTGTTAACAGGAGGTGTACCAGGGCCCAGCTGCTTCAAGACTGTTTTCTCACTTATGCCTTAAAATGACCTTCTGAGATCCAGTACCATCTCCCTTCTATCAACAAGAAAACAAGGTCCCAGGGGGCGGTAAGGGGTCCCAGTGCCTATTTCCAGAAACTCGAACTCAGCGCCATGTGAGTGAGTCCCACACTCTTGTCTGTTGCTGCCTCTGGGTTAACATCTGTGTAGGGTGTTACCCCGATTTAACAGTCATCAGGATAACCTGCACAGCCGCGTGACACCAACAAGTCCCCAACCAAACACTGAAGAGCACCCTAGAGTGACAAGCTGTACTGACGAGCAGCATCAACTGGAGATGTCTATCCAACGGGCTCTGGTACCACGGGGAGGGGGTGGGGGGGACAAGTGCAGTAAGTAACGGAGTGAGCCCCATTATCTACCTCGATGAAATTGTCAGGCTGTGGCAGGCCTGTAACTGCTCTTGTTGAATCATCTAAGCAGCTGAATGATCTCAGCCAAGGCACATTCTCTCGGCACCTCAGTTTCCTATTTTAGGAAATGGGTTGTAACACCAGTTTCCTTTTGTTCCCACACATAGGTCCCCAAAACCACCTGCCACAGTTATGTAACCCAAGGTAAGCAAGCAGCGTTACACTTGGGAATACATAGATAGTTTCTGCTGTAGGAACTGGAATGTTGGCTGTTTCCAGGTTGTATCTTGATAGCTTCAGTACTGGGCAATGCAACATTTCAGAAATCAACCACATTTACCTCTAGTCAATTAACCAGCAAAGCAAAATACTAGTGTTTACACACACGTCATAAATAATAACTGTAATTTTAAAACTTACAGAGCTTCATTTCTAGAGGAAAAAGATCATGAATTAAGGTATTTATTCTAATATGAGCTGATGAGAACGAAAGTGAGAAACCTATAAACCTTGAGACTTTGCTAACATGTTAAATATTTCTGCAGCAACACAGGCATTTCCAACAACTACATTAGCGTTTATGATTGCCTGTGGTCTGTACACAATCAGAGGCGGGTAGTAACTCACAGTATCGATAAAACAACTTTGACATATCAACCTGACTGTGGGATGAAAGCACCTTGGTGGAGTCTGATGTCACTACATGCTTTGAGGGGAGAGGAGCCATGTTCCAACTTCCTATGGACTGCTCAAGAGGCACAGGACTCCTTACTGAAAACACTAAAGAGCTTGTAGCTAGGTTCTCAGGATGAGTATGCGAGATGTGCACATGGCCCTTTGCATCTTGCACATGAGGAAAATGAGGCTCAGAGAGGTTCAAGAAATCGTCTGAGGCACACACTTGGAGATATTCCAACTCAGATTCATGTAACTTGGAAGCTCATGTTACATGACACCATATTAAAGTGCTTCGGGGAAAATGTTCATTTCTTTTCAGAAAACTCTTATGAGCTAAAAGGTTGACACACATCTCACTACGGAGGCCAGGCTGGCCTCAAACATGCAGCTATCCCACCTCAGTGCTAAGATTAAAAGCATGCGCCTCCATGCTTAGCTCTTTTGAGAATATTCTTACTAATTTAACGACAACCAAAGAGTCTATACTGGTGAACGGCTCTAGAAGGCCAAATTGACAGAAGTGGTCATTTGCCACTAGAATCACAGCTCTGGGTTCCTGTGGGGACACAGAGCTATTTATGTTGGAAGAACATCAGCAAGCATTTCCGACTCTGATGTGACAAAGTAAACACTGTTCAGCTATCACTTGAAAACACCAAGGCTGACTTGAGTCTTGGGTTTCTTTCTTAGTTGTAGGAAACTTTCAAGAATGAAGTTGCCGGCTTGCTTTAGGGGCTCTGTACCACACATCCCGTGACAGTGTCCTGGAAATTTACCTGGATCTCAGGGACCATGCAGAACAACCAGTGACTAACCATGATTTGCCAGAAAGTGCCCAAAGCCACAGCACACACGCTAAGACTCCCTGCCTCACCCTAGGTGCTCACGCCATGCAATAGTTATTCAACAGTATCAAGTCTGAGTTTACATGGTAGACTGGGGCGGGGGGTGGCGGGGGGCAGGTACCTCCTTCTAGACGGTGAAAGGCTCATGGTGTTCTTGTGGTGCAGGTAAAAGTCTGTGGGGAGTTCCCAGAGATGAGGTTTCCCTTCTGTGGGGTGGAAAACACCCAGGAAGAGATTGATGGAATCTTGTCTATCGGCATCTAAAAGGCAAAAATATGCATTTCAGACAACCCACTGTTGACTCAGACACCCCAGGACGACATGGTCCCAAAGGACACAGATCCAACTGTAGTTTCCTAGACCAAATCTCTATGAAGATGCATTTGTATTTCAAACTCCATACACACATACACAAACTCAGTCATCCATGTTCTGAGGGGAAGGAAAATTCTGCTTGTGAAGGATGCTTCCTTCTTGCCCAACGCCTCTCATAAACAGGGGAAAGGGGATATAGACTGCTTCTGGAATGTTAGCTTAAAGCCACATAATATTGAGAGTGGTTTTGTTTTTGTTTTTGTTTTTTTTGTTTTTGTTTTTGTTTTTCGAGACAGGGTTTCTCTGTGTAGCTTTGGAGCCTTTTCTGGATCTTGCTCTGTAGACCAGGCTGGCCTCGAACTCACAAAGATCCACCTGGCTCTGCCTCCCGAGTGCTGGGATTAAAGGCGTGCTCCACCACCACCCGGCTAGAGTGGTTTTGTTTTTAAAATAAAAACCTATCATCTGCATTTGTTAACTTGTCTCAAGTAAACACCACACTTTGTTCTAAAGACAGAATGACCCAATTGCTATAGGAATTCTGCTGCATGACCTTGACCCAGTCAGCTGCAGAGTTCCCGCTTTGATCCCTTCTTCCACAGAGACACTGTTTACAGCATCTCTGCCCCTCAGCTGCAAAGCTGGCCTCTTCAGGGACAATGAAGACAGCAAGGGCACATGAATAGCGTCCTCATGCCAACTCATCAGCCACCTCAACACTGCCCTCCCACACTGTGCCTCCACCTGACACACCTGGCTGGCACTCGTCCGGTGTCCTTTCCTCCTTATGTTTTGTGGTAAACAATTACACTTGAAGTGCTGTGTGCCCATCTTTCCCATTCTACACTTTCTCCTCCCTGGGCCCTTGTATCACCCCCCACCCCATTTCCTTCTTGTCTCAGAGGCCTCAATATTCAAGTTTTTCACAGACACTCACCCTCACCTCCTTCTGAAAACAATGGAGGACTAAGAGGAAGCACAGTAGAATTCCTGCTGTGGAACCAATAAAATAAAGTGTACTTTCGTCCAACAGCCTCAGTAAATGCATACACCTGAAATTAGTATTGGGTTATCTTGTCATTTTAGCAAAAGCAAATGAAATATCAAATATGTATGCCTATTACTAATAATTTGACAGGAAGCATTCTATTAAAATAGCACTTACCTTTCAGGCTAAAAGTAATACATAAAAGGGATGTGTTTATATGCTGATATCTTTGGGGCCTTTTTTTTCTACTTGCTGAGAGAAAATGCATATTAGATGATACAGACATTACCACCCCAATTTTTATCTCTTTACATAGCACCAAAGTAAACATCCTGCTCTCAGAGTAATATAATTCTCCATGCTTCCTGAATAGACTTGATCGCACTTGATAATCCACTTCATACAGTGCCCAGGGTATCTTAATACTATCTAAAGCAGCTTTCCATTTTTCAGTCATGCTTTCAAGGGGTTTGTTTCACCTTCTAAATCAAACAGCATCCTCCTTAAAATTTTAGCAAGTATAGTAAACACAGAGGAGGTAACAAGCATTCCTCAACAGACATTCCTTCCACAGACTATCAGAGGTTATTGAAGCCATTGCTGTTGTTACAACAGAAAGTTTCTCTATGATGGAACAGTCACCTAAGCTTGGGCTAAATGGCCACCCCAAAAAGCCTAGGCATTGGCTAGATACTATTTTTTTTAACAACTTAATTATTTTATGTTTGTGGACGTTTTGTCTTGCATGTACATCTGCACACCAGAAGAGGGCATCAGATTCCATGAGACTACAGTTATAGATGGTTGTCCATGCCATGTGGGTGCTGGATATTGAACTCTGAAGAGCCCTTAACCACCGAGCCATCTCTCCAGCCCAAGATTTCTACCACCTCAACCCCCCCGTTTTTTGAGACAGGGTTTCTCTGTGGGGCCTTGGCTGTCCTGGAACTAGCTCTGTAGACCAGGCTGGCCTCAAACTCAGAAATCTGCCTACCTCTGCTTCCTGAGTTCTGGGATTAAGAGCGTGAGCCACCATGTCCTGCCTGGCTGGACCCTTTCAACTGCAAAATAAACTAGCCTTTCCCTGCAAGATGGTAGCACTTTGGGTTTGGTCAAGTGCTCAACAGAGGTTGGTCTTCTGTAGCCCAGCAAGTATGAAGACTAATCATTTATGCTTTAAAACCCAAATCCCTATGAACCATTCAAATACCATTTAAGCTATTATACTAACCAGTTCTATTACTAATTATATTTAAAAGGCACAGGACTGAATATAGTCATTTTTAATTAATTGTCTGAAAACATTGTGGAACTGTATTATAATAATATTAAGTTTGTGATGAAGTGGCCTCTTTTATCAGCAAAAGAGGGAACTACTGTTCAAGAAATAGTACTTTCAAACTGTTGGGGAGAAAGAAGAATGAAATTAGATCCCCACCTTGTACCATTTAATGAAAAAAATACTATGGAGTGTAAGAATAGTACAGATCAACACCCAGTAGACACAAGCACGTGTAACACTGAAAAGAAGGAGACAGAACCAATGAACGTGCAAAAATCCAGCTCTGCTATTTATCAAACAAGCGCTGACTAAGCCATTTCCACTAAAGACTTTCAAGCTCAGTGTTCCCAGACTTGCTGAAAGGAGCATTAACTGATTAATCTTTTGGGAGGGAGTCGTGCCCGTGTGTGTGATGGGTAACCTTGATTACCAACTTGACTGCACCGAGAGGTTCCTGGATCAGTGAAGCACGCCTGAGTGTGTCTGTGACGGTCTCCCAGAGATGATGGCACCATTTGTGGTGGTGAAATGTAGGAGGTGGGCCTATTTGGAGTAGGTCTCTGGGAGCATGTCCTTGGGCACTGTCCTGCCTGGTGGCTTCCTGTACTCCCCTCTGCTTGGGCAGGAAAGCGCCTTCAGAAGTTCAGGGCCTACCACAGTGATAATTAGCCCAAGTACACAGGGCCAAACAACCACCGAAAAACCCTACAAAAATGTGGACTAAAGTCAATGTGCCTCCCTTAGGTTTATGTGACGTATTTTTGTCACACTGACGAGACTAGTACATTGTGGCTCTGAAAGACATGTCTACCTTCTGACCTAGTAAATATGCTTGTAAATTTTCCATAAGCAAAGGTAAGAGGCAAGGAAAAGACTGTGTTCAAAGATGTTTGTTCAGGAGGATCACAGATGCACACTTACGAAGGATAAGGAGTTACTAAACAACCACACTGTAGAAGAAGAGTGCCACAAAGGTCATCCAGGTCATCTCAAGGGCAAGAGCAGATTCCAAATCACATGCATAATAAAAGCTGAACAATCATGTTTGCCTAAATAGGAGCAAGTGGCTCTCTCTGGAGGTGGGTTATGATTTATTTGTGAGATACTTTGTACTTTCTAAAATTAACACCTAGGATTTAATGATGTCAAGAAATCATTCATTCAAGAATCTTCAATGTCCTTTCCTGAAGATACAAGACTAACAAGAACCTGGCTGTTAGAGTTTTATAATTTAGAGAGAAATTGTGTGTGTGTGCTCACTATGTAGCTTAAGCTGGCTTTGAACTTGCTATGTAGCCCAGACGGGCCCTGAACTCAAGATCACTCTTCCTCGGTGTCCCAAGAGCTGTGATTACAGCATGTCTCACCAAGCACAGTTACTTTGAGACTCAGCAGCGGTACATGGTAGGAAGAGAATTATCTGGATGGAACAGCTCTGTTCCCCAGCGTCATATCTATCAATATTTTACATTACACTGTAAAGAGCATTTTGCAAATATAACTGACTTAATAATAACAACTTCAAGATAACAGGGAAATTATTCTGAATTATCTGGAATAAACTTTAAAAGCACAAAAGGGATTCAGTGTGCCAGTGAGGACTATCAACAGAACAAGGCACAAGCCAATGAATGAATTCCTCTAGACTTAGAGCCAGCAGCCCATGAGAACACTGGACCTCAGTCCCACAACTGCATGGGATTCTGCCGCCAACCAGAAAGAGCCATGAAGCCCCTAGATAACAGCCCAGGTTAACTGACATGCTGCCTTTATTTCATCCTTTTCAGCAGAGGACATGGGTTGAGTACCGCTGTGGTTAGTCACTATGGAAAAGGAAAACAGTATTTAACAGGAGGGCTGTGGTAGGCATTTGGATGTGTCTGATTGTCCAACGTGTGAGGATGCCCCTAGGGTAAAAGTGCAGAAAGAGAGGACGGGATAAAGAAGGTTTAGAAATAGAGTGGCCATCAACAGAGTCCGTTAGAGATAGTACAGGAGTCATGAGAAACAGGGAGTGTCAGCCCAGACCAAAGTTGAACGGGTAAGAGGGAGACAGAGAAGTAACCAGTGAATGTGGCGACCTGCAGGTTTCAGCATCAAACCTGGGCGGATGCCCAGCAGGGCAGGAACAAGAGGCTCCGCCCAGGTGAGCAGAGAGCTAGGACTGTAGCTGCAGGGGGGGGGGGGGGGGGGATCAGAGAGAGGTGGGAGGCTGGATGGAGAACACCCATGTGCTTCTGTTAGTGGAGGGACCCAGAGAAGAGAAAGACTGTGCACAGCAATAGGGTTTATTATTACAAGGGAGAGCAAGAGCAGGTGCAACTCAGGACACAGCAGACATCCTGGCTTAAATTAGGGCAGGGACACTCCAAGGGCTGAAACACAATCGTCTTAGGGTCTCTGATGCTGTGAAGAGACACCATGACCACAGCAACTCTTATAAAGGAAAACATTTCATCGGGGGCCGGCTTACAGTTTAGAGGTTTAGTCCATTATTGCCATGGAGGGAAGCAAGGCAGCATGCAGGCAGACATGGTGCTGGAGATGTAGCTGAGAGTTCCACATCCTGATCCACAAGCAGCAGGAGGCAATGTCACATTGGCAAGACTTGAACTCACAAGACTGACCTCAAAGCCCACCCCACAGTGACGCACTTCTCCAACAGGGCCACACCTCTTAATGGTGCCACTCCCACCAAGCATTCAAACACACGAGTCTATGGGGTCCATACTATTCAAACCACCACAACAATGTAAGGCAGACTCCATGCAGATATGCACAGTTTCTGCATTTGGTAGTGAAAGGAAGTTTCCTTCCACAACTTTGATTTTTCTCAGTGAAGAGTGAGCCAAGGTCAGCAGCTGAGGGTCACAGAGGAGAAGACAAGGCATGGGGCAGTCCTTCCAGGGAGCTAGCGAATGGACATACTAGGGAATGTCCTAAGACTGCCTGGCTGTCTGCAGTGTGCTCTGTGCACCCTAAAGCGAGAGGAACAACTTAGATCTCTCCGCCTGCTGAGTTTAACTGCTCTGGCTGTCGGAGGGTGACGAGCCTTGATTTCCTAGTTATCAGTCATATTCTCAATGCTATGAGAACATTTCTGCAATTGCCTTTCCTGCTATAACTGACTAGGATTTACTTACTAAAATCTGTTGCTCTGAGTCGGACCTCAGACGGTCATCTTACTATTTGCGATAGGTTAAAATGTTCTCTGCACATTCCCCTGCATGTCCCCTTCTGAGGTGAGCAGAAAAGGGACAAGGATACAGCACCAGCAGAGCACCTCCTGGTGCCGGGGAAACCAGCTCAGTACTGTCTTCACACTTGCCTGTCTCCCCACGCACGAGCATGGCAGTCTTCACTTTGTGAGCCTGCATTTTATTTTTTGAAACTGTTTGAAGAGGACATGGTCCACTTCCACCATTTACTACATTTAAATTATACACATGCATTGTGTATGTGCACACACGCACGCTAGAGTGCATGCATTCCCAGGTGTGTGTGCATGTGTGTGCATATGTGGGTGTGTGCATACGTGTGCATCTGTGTATTCTGAGATAGACCATGCTACGTTGCCTAGGCTGCCTTCAAACTCATAAGTTTGAGGTGTCTTTTTGCCTCAGCCTCCCAAGGAGCTGTAACCACAGGCCTGAACAAGTGTTTACCTTTAAGAATAGTTTTTTTTTTTTTTTTGGTTTTTCGAGACAGGGTTTCTCTGTGTAGCTTTGTGCCTTTCCTGGAACTCACTTGGTAGCCCAGGCTGGCCTCGAACTCACAGAGATCCGCCTGGCTCTGCCTCCCGAGTGCTGGGATTAAAGGCGTGCGCCGCCGCCGCCGCCGCCGCCGCCGCCGCCGCCGCCGCCACCACCACCACCACCCGGCCAAGAATAGTTTTTAAAAGTGGGCCCAACAAGGGTTCTGAAGATTGGCTTATACAGCAGCTGTCTGTCTGTACAAACTAAGGGTAAAATTCCCAACCACTTAATTTCATTAATTTAGTTTCTTAATTCTAAATATCTTCCTGCTCAGTCCATAGGCATCACATAACAAGACTGATTAAATGTGGCAAAGTGGTCTTTAATACTCGAAAGAAAATCATTCTATATTTTCATCATTATATAACACTCAGTTATGACAAAATAAGGTGCACACCCCAATGACACCACACTTCTTAAAATAAAGACGTCTGTTTCAGCCACATTATTCATAATGCCTTTCATAACAGCTCATTTTTAAGCTTGCATAATTTAGCTGTACCTTTCTATCTGTACATACTGATCTCTTGTATCATCGTTACCTAAACCATGCCTTTCTTTCTAAATCATCTACATAACTACACATTCCTTCCTGTTTTCTACTCCAAGTGAGCAGCCTTGGTCCTTAAGTGTCAATCATGGTCCCTGCTGCAGGGCTGTTTCTCTAAGGACAGTTCTAACCCTTTATCACGGTGACAGGCACCCAGAGAAGTCTGTCCTTGTTGGTACTTGTTGGCATGGCTTACAATTGCACCTTCTATACAACTTTTTATGTATTGTGTCTCCACAAGGGATCTGGAAGCCTGAACCCCCAATGCCAAGGAATGTTATCGCACATAGAAACGAGATCTCTGTAGATAGAATCAAATTAAGTTGCGGTCATACGGGAGTACAGCAGGCTCTGGAGTCGGAGGCCAGTGCCCTTATACTAAAAGAAAAAGGAGACACAGACGAGCACACCATGAGGACTGCTCAGCACAGGAAGGAAAGTACGTGTGGTGACTGCAGGCAGAGGCTAGAGGACTACTGCTGCCAGTCAACAGACACCAAGGACCACCAACCACAGCAGACAGAGCAAGGGAAGATTCTCATCTACGGATCTCAGCAGAACTGCCCTGCTGACACTGTGAGACTTCCGGTGCCCACAACTGGAGACAGTCAGTGTCTGTCGTTTGATGCTCTCGGCTTAGTTATGTGTACAGGACCTGTGGTTTGCTTCTGATCAGTGGGCTCAGCCACGTGGTAGGATGTCATTCTCACGCTATGTGACCTATGGAAGACTGTCCTGTTAGCCTTGCTGATGGGCTCTTCTTCCTTTGCAGTTTGTGAAGCAGCAGGTGGCCCTGAGTCCTGCAGCACAGAACTAGATTCCGCCAACTTACATGAGCTTGGAGGCGGCTCCTTCCCCAGCTAGGACTTCAGATGAGACTGCCTGAGTGATACCCTAACTTCAGCCTTCCGACTCTAAGCAGGAGACACGCCCCCTCTCCCCAGATCTGTGCCTGGACCAATGATCCACATAAACTGTCAAAATGATCATGTGCTGTTTCACGTTGCTAAGTACATACAAACATAGCTGACTCACTTCCATTCACTCTGGACTTCATAAACAGTGAAAGTAAATGTTGACTCTCATGGATGTTTCTGAGACTCCTATCACTCAGGACTCTTGTGCAACTCCCTTGGTATGAGCACATGCATCTTTTTAGATGAGAGAAGGCTCATCTAAAAATGTTTTACCTCCTGGTTCTACCTCCTGGTCCTTGGCTGCCAGGGCCTCTTGGTCCTTCAGGAGACTCACTGGCTAGGGCCCAGGCCAACCCAACGCAGTCAGCGTCATTGGAGGCTACATCTGTTACCATCAAACATTCATGTCCTGTAAGGTTTACTCCAAGGATGCAGACAGTTCTCACCATACAACACCGTCCTCGGCCATCCCTCTGCTGTAGACCTGATGCACAGCCATCCACGGCAAACACATAGGATCCCTCCAAAGGCAGGACGCCACAACAGGCTCACCGAGAGCCTGCTGAAGACATTCTCTCCCTTCACTTGAGGTAAAAATTGGGAGTGAGCGACAGAGAAGCAGGCAAGAGCAGTTCATTCCAGAGAACTGCTTCACCACCCTTCCGCACAGTCACTCAAAGTTTTCTCCCTCTTCTGTTCAAGAGAGGAAGACTCATGGGACCAACCGTTCGGCTCCTCCTGGATGGATTCTGTGTGTGGGAATCTGCCTCACAATCGCTTCCCTGTGTGATACCCATTATGAATATTGACAATGGCACCAGAATGGAGAGAGGAGAGGACCACCGAAACACCCTGTTGGATTTGGTACGCGTAGGTCATCAAAGTATGAGTCATCAAAGTATGAGTCATCAAAGTATGAGTCATCAAAGTATGAGTCATCAAAGTATGAGTCATCAAAGTAGGGTTTGTCATTATTCATTTCTAGTAGACATTTTTAAGTTGAGCAACACATTCATAAACAACCACTAAGATGTTAACCTCTGTTTGAAAAAAAAAAACTGCTCAATACTTTCAAACTTCTACATTCAGAAACATTGAAGGAGAAAGACAGAAAGGGGAGGAGGCAGGAAGTCCGGCCATGATCCAGCACATAAGAACAGCAACTACGGGGCGGAATGTAAGAATGTCGTGTTTAAAATACGGACTTTGGGGTCAGTAACTCTGTTGGCAGAGAGCTTGCCTAGTGTGCACAAACACTTGCGTTTAATCCACAGAACCCTGTAAGTCAAGCATGGTGAGGTACCCTGTAATCCCAGCATTCAGGAAGATCCAAAGTTCAGGGTCATCCTCTGCTACTCGGCAAGTTTGAGGCCAGCCTGGGGTATATGAGATCCAGTTGAAAAAAAATTATTTTAATATTTATTTGTCTATTGAACAAATAGTTAGAGAACCTTTTAAGTCACAAATTCTATTTTATTTAAATTACAAATAATTTAAACCTTATTTAAATAAATAGCTGAAAGGAAAAAAGTATGTGTACAAGAAGACAAACACACTTAAAATTTAAGTGGTAGAAATGCCTACTAGCAGAGAATTACCTGAGAAGGCATTGCTGTAGTATCGAGACAGAGTCTGCATGATGTCTTTGGAGTGCTGGGTCCAGGGCGCTATCTTCCTGTAGGTTTTTACCCGGTGAACGAGCTGAGAGCCTCCATACTGCAGGGAAAGGGTGTCTCCATGATCTTCGTAGAGTTCCTCAAATAACCTACACAGAAGGAAAACTCCCATTATACAACAGCCTGCTGACTCAGGTCTATAATGCCAGTACCAAGGAGCTGAGCCAGGAGGCCACACAGTCCAGGCCTGCCTGGACTCAGAGGGAATTCAAGGCAGCCTGAGTAAGTTAGGAAGACCCTGTCCCAGAATGAAAACTGAAGAGAAGGACTGGGTAGAGCTCAGTGGTGGAGAACTTGCCCAGCATGTGCCATGCCTTGGCTAAGTCCCCATTGGAGGGGGAGATTAACCAAAATGATTGTACAAGCCATTCACTGGGCCAGACTCAGAAAAAAAAAGACTTTCACTTTATGAATTCCTCTGAATCTTTCAAGTGGACTCTTCAACATCTTGAAAATAAGTGTAAATGTAAAATGTATGGTGTTTTATAACGATCCAAGGTCACAGGAACTCTTAATGAGAAAACGACGCACCAAAAATCTAACTTACTAAAGCTGAACCAAGCTATTTCTAACCATATTCACTTCTATGACACCATTTTGGTGCCTCTGAATTGCTAAATCTATATAAATGGTCTTGTTACAACATTTATTTCTCATAGCTCCAGGAGCTGCAGCATCTAAGATAAAGACATCAGCAGATTCACTGTCTCGTAAAGGCCCGTTTCATTCATAGGTGGTGCCTTCTTGCTTTGGCCTCACATGAGGAAGAACGTACCAAACATCCTTGGTCACTTTTAATATGCCACTAACCCCAATGATGAGGGTTCTGCCCTTGGATCTAAGCATGTCCCAAAGATCCAATCTCCTAATACCATCACTTTGGAGGTAAGGATTTCAACACAGGGACTTAAGGGTGACAGGAACATTCTGGCCACAGCAGACATGCAAGCTATATACTTTCTATTTTCACAGAGTTGACGGACAATGAAGAAATAGTAATCCTTAATGTAGAATCCATCTTACACACTCTGTATCTTTAGTTCAAAACACGTGCAGAACTGGTACTATTTTTCATTGCCATTTGGGTTTTTCTTTAACCTACAAGTTTGTCTAAGTACTTGGGATTTATCTAAAAACCATAATGTTTAACGATGATGCAAGCAAACAAAACAAGACCTGACGGCAATAATATACCAACATTTAATAGAAACACAGAACCAACTTGAATACTGTCAACGAGCAATAAATCTTTGGGAACCTAAAGGTAGAAATGAGGTTATAAATCCTTGTGAGTCACACCTGCCTTCTGTCACTGCTGACATTCAACAGCAGTGAATCAGGATTACCTCACTGCATCCGTATCGAACTGCAGGTTAGGCTTGTCAATCAGTCCTAGGGAATAGAGCTGGTAAGCCAGAGCGCACTTGCCCACCATGAACTGCGCTGTGTTGGTGCGGTCTAAACAGTCCACGCAGTTGGTTCGCAGAATGCCAGTCTACAGAGAGCACACGAAGTTCTAGGTCATTGTTCAGACACCTTGACTACTTCCAAACCCCAGGAAAATCCTGTGCATTAAGTAGCAGAAGAGAAGCTGGGGGTGCTAGTCCTGAATAAGTAAAGTTAAGGTTTAGAATAATAAAGAACGTTTTGCTAATCATATAAGGTTGTATTTACTGTTCACTTAATGTCACCCTAACAGCATCATTATACCCAGTCTATATTCGAATTTACTTTGAAAGCTTAACAAGATAAAGTAAACAGCTAATATTTTCTATATTTACTAATCAGTAAAATATGGATTTTTATCTGATATTTCTCCTTTATTATACAAACCAAATATTCAGTGGTTAAAGCCGTATCTTTTAAGGTTGTGTGTGTGCCAAGTGTGCACTGGTGCCCTCAGAGGCCAAAAGATGGCACCGGTTCCCTGGAGCCAGACTTACTGCTGGCAGCAAGCCGTCCCACACAAGTGCGGGAGGAGGCAGGTGCTGGGAACCGAACGTGGGTCTTTTGGAAGAGCAGGAAGTGCTCTTAACCACAAAACCATTACTCCAGTCCTAAGCCATATCATTCTTAAAGCACAGCTCATAAATACAATGCACACTAGCTTATTTTCCAAACTCAGCCTAACCTACCATTTCCACACTCTTGTTTTTAATTTCCAGTAATAAAAATTTATATATAGAAAAATGTATAGGCTGTACTATCAGCTATACATCTTTGTATAAGATTTAAACACCAGCAGAGAGGCTTTTAAAAAATCACTTTAATAATTTTGCATCAAATACCTCTTAACAGTTCCTAATAAAAAACATGACAAAAAAAATTAGCTGGGTATGGCAGCAGATGCCTGTAATCCCAGCACTCGGGAAGCCAAAGCAGGTAAGTCTCCGTGAGTTTAGGCCAGCCTGATCTAAAAACATGTTTAATGATGACGCAAGCAAACAAATGCTAGGCTAGCCAGGGATGCAGAGTGAGACCCTGTCTCAAACAAAACGAAGCAAAAAACAAAACCCAACCGCCCGAAACATCACACACCATCGACATAGATTGCGTTCACTATGAATATAATAACATCCATACCTGCAGCCTACCGGTGGGAATCACACAGCCTCCTAGTTCATTCCACCTGGGTAGAAATAGACACGTTACATTTGATTTTCTTCCAATGCTGGGCACTAAACCCAGGCTGTGGGCTCCCTAAGCATGTGTACAACTAGGCCACAACCCCCAAAAAATGTTTTTAGTTTGTTCCTTAAAGGAAAGACATAATATGCATTCACGGATTTTAAGAGTCATAGTGTTAGAAGGGAAGGTCTCTGGACATCAGATAATTCTATACTCTCACTTTTTCAGATGCAGAAAATGGAGACAGGTCGGTCACTGTGCTCTACTTAAAAGGAGCTCGGGATGGAGGCATCTTAAGTCGCCCGTGTCTCTCTTGGGCGTCCTCTCCGTGTTCTCCCAGCATCCCTTGCTTTCCTTTAAGCCTGTATCTTTCTTTGGTCTCTGTAACCACACACAATTGCAGGCATCTTCCTAGTAAAGCCTTCCACACCTTTGTACACACCGCGTACATTAAGAGTCCCTACAATTCAAACCCTGCAAACTAGGGCAGAAGGCAGGATTTTTCCGAACAGAAACACTAATGGTTGATTGGGGGGTTTTTCATTTGACCACCGTAGTTAACTATGTTAACTGAAAACCAAATGCTGGAAATACGTAACATTGATTCCTTTAAAGACAAATAAGGCATAGGCCTTTATCCAAAGCAGCCCACAAGCTAGCAACAACGAGAGTTATAGCAAACCACTATAGCACGTTAACAAAGTCTACGTTCAAGAAAGCATCATCGTCAATCAGAAAGATTTCCCTGTTCTTTCTAAATACTAAACAGTGAATTCACTACAGAAAAAATGACTTTACACACATGTTTTATATAATGTTTATTCACAAAGCAATTGATAAGACTCCTGTGGCTTCCATCTGAAGGTATACAACCACCACAGGAATTCCCAAGTACATAGTGAATGTTCATTACATGCTCCCCTGAGCAGTCTGCCTCCCCACAAGACTAAGTTAATCCATCCATCCATTCTCTAATTAGCATAGACTTCCTGTATTTAGAATATTTTACTGTGTGTGTGTGTGTGTGTGCACACACACACGCGTGCATGCATGCCTCAAGCTCTTGGAATCTGCCTGTCTGTGCTTCCTAATGCTGGAGTTACAGGCACACACAGCCGTGCACAGCTTTTCACACAGGTGTTGGCAATTCACACTCAGGTTCTCATGCTGTCAAGGCGAGTGCTGTCACTAAGTCCTCTCTCCAACCCCTGGAATACTTTGTACATAAGAACAAACACCGTGATTTACATTTTCCTTGTGTCTGTGGTGTGGGGTGTGGGGCACTTGTATACCTCACAGTACCCGATGGGAATGTCAAAGGACTGCATGTGGGAGTCTTTATTCCCCTTCTAACGTGTGGGGCCCAGGGGTTCAGGCTTGGTGGGAGGAGCCTCTACCTGCTGAGCCCTTGTGCTCACCTCACAGTGTTTTTAGAGAAGGGGTCTCCACCTGGCCTGAGCTTCCCAAGTGTGCTAGGGTGGCCAGGGAGCCCCAGGGACCTGCCTGCCTCTGCCTCCTCGGTGTTGGGACTACAAGCACATGCCACCACACTGGCTTTCTTACGGGAGGTCTAGGGACTGAACTCGGGTGTTCAAGCTTCTGTGACAACCACTTTATCTCCCCATGGCTATTTCAAGTTCTTGATACTGTACGTACTTTTCATCTGGCCGTAAAATGCTGCAGTAAGAGTCAGGGCGGTTCACAAAGAAACCTGTCTTCTTTACCACGCTTTCTGCAATCACGTTCAGCCGATCGAGAACATTGCACAGCTTACTGAGAGAGGAAGAGTGACAAAGTGAGAACTCGGTGTCAATATATCATGACTCTCCCATCTAAAGCCAACAACATCAACAGCAGGGATGTCCAGGGACTCAAGTGTTTGGATCATGCAGTTTATGTCACAGAAATCTGAAATAATTAAGGTAGAATTACAATGTGTACTTAATAACTAACAATAAGACCAGTAACGTAATATCAAATACTGGTAACCAACTCCTCAGTCTTGGCCTGGGACACTTTCGTGAGAGGTTTTCAATGAAGCCTTTCCATGCTCAGTAGCAGTCAGCCAGATGACTCCATAATCAGGCAATGGCTATGCATAGTGCAGTGGCAAGGGAAGATGAGCTGGAAAGTAAATTAATATGACTGCAACAATCCCTTAACTAACATATTCCAGGTAAATGGGTGTGTGTGTGTGTGTGTGTGTGTGTGTGTGTGTGTGTGTGTGTGCCTGGTGCATTAACTCCATAAAACCATTCAGGGAAAAGACACAACAATATAGTCATGGTAAATAAACCCAGAATTCACATGATACACAGTAAACAATGCAAGGTTTGATGAACCAAATCTTGAGAGACAGAAGGGATGAGGAAGTGTCACAGGGCGGTGGTGGAGGTGGGTGACAGGCAACAGGAAAACCCTGGCCTAGGACTAGCTCTGGGCATAAAGATCAGGTTTCCTCAGACAGAACAGCCCCGAATAAGTTGAAATTCGAACACTTCGGAACCAAGCAGCTGAAGGGGCTTGGTCAGCCAGTGAGGAGCTCGGATTTACCATCGACAGTTACTGCACGCCCATCTATGACAGGGGTCACCTGAGAGGAGCGGCTTCCTTGAAGAACAAGGTAGAGAGAAACAGGAACAGCAGAGAATCGGTGACAGAAGGCACAGGGGAGGAGCTTGTCACCTGTGGAGGCCCTCAAAACCACCTCACCTAAGTCTCACAAAGGAAACTGAAGGAGCCCTGCCACCGAGGAGATGCCCCAGCGCTGCGGTCTCTCTCACCTCTTGGTGTACTTGGCCATGTCCCAGGGGATGTAGACAATGGTGTGCTCCGGGGGCAGGAACTGGTTGAGGTAGGTGACGGCGGCCACCAGCTCTTCACTCAGGATCCTCTCATGCTTCCTCTTCTCTCTCTCCTTAACAAACATTTCAGATAATTTTTACATTAAAAATCTTCAATGTGGGACCAGAGGGATGGCTCGGTGGGTAAGAGCACACGTTGCTCTTGCTGAGGAACCAGGTTCGATTCCCAGCACCCACGAGATGGTTCACTACCATCCATGAGTCCAGTTCCAGGGGAATCTGATGCCCTCTTCTGACCTCTGTGGGCACCAAATACACACAGTGACGTTATACAGGTAAGACACATAAAATAAAATCAATAAATCCATTTTTAAAAACTGTAAATGTCTGAGTTACAAATTACCTTAAAACAGAATTGATTTAACCAATTTTCCCGTTCAGCTAGTTTTGTGGCTTGTGCCTTACCTTAGTAAGAAAAGCCTAAGTCTTAAGTATTGAAGTGAAACCCAGTTACTAGATGAAAATAATATAAATGTGAATTAAGAGAGCTTCCCTGAATCAGTCAGCAGTCCTGCAAAGCTGGGGAGCCTGGGTTTTCCTGGCTCATCTTCTGCAGCCCCAGTGGCTCCCAACGAGCCTGGCCCACATGTCCAGCAATGCTCATTTATCAAGGAGGAGACGAGACCCCACAGCTGCAGCCAGGGGTGGAGAGAAACCAGCATGCTCTGGACAGTCCACCCCTACACAGGACAGCGGAGCGTGCCTTCGAATCCAACCCGGGAAGGCAGCAGGACGGTCACTTTATCCCTCCACACTGTGGCAGCACGGCCTGAGGCTGAAAGGCCCGAGCCTCACCCCTGCCTCTGCCTGCCGCATCTCCTGGGTTACCGCCCTGCTCTCACTGAAGAAGGCTGTGTGGCCCTGTGCGTGCTACCCTGCAGCGGAGCTGCCGGTTTTTCTTGGCTCGCAGCAGCGTCTCCCTCACAGCATCAATGTGGGGTTTAAAGGAGACAAGAGCACAGCGAGTTCTCCCCACAGCCTTCAGTGAAAAGTAGCTGTTTGCACCGTTCCCTTGATCAGGCCTTTCCTTAGAAACAAAGCAAACTACAGCAGAGACTTCAAAGATGCTACAGCACCACTGTTAGTATCCAAATGTGCTGTTTTCAGTCCTGGTGCTCACTTTCCAATTGTCACAAACTGAATTAATAACATTGTGGAAACAAACAAGGGCATGTTTGGCACAGCTGAATAAAACAAATGGAGAAATTACATAAGAATTAAGAACAGAGTTAAGAATCAGTTAGGGTGAAAGTATACTTTGCTTATATTTTATCTGGGAAAGTTACGTATCTAGAATTTTCAAAAGCACTTTAAATTAAACAGGGAAGTAGAGCCCTTCTGAAATTCTTGTGTGAAATCTGACCCTCTGTGAGAGAATGGAAAGAAAAGTTATGTATTTAGCCTTCATGGCCGTAGAATCTGCTGGGTGCAGTCTGTACTGGATTAGTGCTGATAGGCTGCTCAGTCTCCTCAAGGCTGAAGAACCCTTTCACAAGCCAACGCAAAAGTCCCAGATATAGGTCATCCTGTGTATCAGAGGGTCCTAGAGAGGGGAGGCTCACAACAGGGCAAATGGGACAGGAAACCGGAAGTGTTTCCTCCTTGTTGTCATCCTATGGGCGGGACATCCTATGGGCGGGGTCATCCTATGGGCGGGGTCATCCTATGGGCGGGGTCATCCTATGGGCGGGGTCATCTACGGATGGGGTCATCCTACAGACACAGGTATTCTTTGGTAGTTTAACCACAACTTATCAAGATCTTCTTCCAAGTGAAAAAAAAGAAGCATTTTATTTTTCCTATAAACAAAATAGCCGGTGAGGGGCTAAGGATGTAGCTCATGGTCGAGCTCTTGCGGGCATGTGCAAAGCCCCAGGTTCGAGCCTGTCTCCGCCATCGGTGCCTTGTAAATAAACTCTTTGTCTTTTGCAAAACTCCTTCCAAACTACACTGGCAGGCTCCAGGGAGGCCAAACAGGCCTAGTTCAGTCACAGGCAGTTTCCAATCACATGAATTAAGCAGCACTTTTAATGTGTATAATTAACAGAGAATTCCAAGCACTATAGCTCAGGGTTCTATTTAACTACGGCTTTTCAATTACAATCTATAAAGCCTGAACGAGATCCTCTCATCTAGTTCTAGGTATATGTTCCAGTAATAGCTCACCACTCACTGCTCTAACAGTAATGTCTTCTATACTAATAATATAGACTTACTGGAAAAGCGCTCATAATTATCACAGTTTTTTACAGTGCCAGGAACTGAATCTAGGGCCTTCCACATGTAGACAGGTACTCTACCACTGAGCTGCATCCACACCTACCCTCTTCTTACTTTGGGACAGGGCCTCACTGAATTGCTCAGCTGGACTAAAATTCACTCTTTAGCCTTGGACCTTAAATTGTGATCCTCCTGCCTCTGCTTCTTGATCATAGGTCTGTGCCACCAGGCCTAGCAGCAAATCAACAAATGTTTTCATTACAGTTTTCCACCTGAATTTTCAACTGTGTGCATGATGTATCAATATTAAGTCCAAGTTATATATTATCAGCTCCAACATTGCTGCGAGCAGACAGGGAACAAGATGTGAATATACAACTTCCACATTAATGTGAATAAACATGTGTGGACATTATAATCATCTTCGTAAAGTCAATCCTTGGCTGCATGTGATCACAGAAACCAAAAGAAAGGACACTGACTGCCTCTGCCACTCTGGGACCACATATTCCTCCACGTTCCTGATGAAGCACACCTACCACCCACACTGTTCCCTTGAGCCATGCGTTTAGCTGTACTGCACAGGCCCCCTGCCCCCTCCCCCCCATAAGCACCCACCTCCTCCCCGTGCCCAGCCTCTCTGTGTTCTAACTCAGGTACCTCCAGATCCAGCTGTACTCCGGCTCAGCCCCCTCCCACCCTCTCACCTCAGATCCTGTGCTCACAGGGAGCTGCTCTGCCTTCAGTATCTCCCACCCAGAACCGCTTTTATTTTAAGATTGCTTTGACTTTAAATGCTCCACCTTACAACTACTCCAAGCTACCCACTGCTCCCCTCTCTCAAGAAGCCCCTCACTCTCTCTCTTTCTCCTCAGCCCACTCCGCTTTCACTGTCCACAGCAACCATGCTACTGTCAATATCCAAAACGTGTTTGATCCTATCTTTTTAGATATCTGTCTGGCAAAACTAAATGAACCCAATTACCTCTCTTTATCTGTGCTCGTGTGCCCACACACGGCCATGCTGGGCGAAGGCAGGCAGGAGCAGAGGTTCCATTTAAGGAGTCACTTTTATCAACTCAATATGGACTCTTACAATGTCTAGATGTCTCCTGTCAAGTTACACCAGACTGTTCAACTTTCTGTTACTGTGAAACCCCCCACTTTGAGCAAGTGACTTTTACTCCGACCTTAAAGAGAAACTGAGGCTGTCGAAAAGGAGTAAGCACATGTACGGTGCACACACACACACACACACACACACACACACACACACACACGTACACAGGCATGCACCAGGGCACGCCCCTTTCTTCAGACTGACCACTCCTCTTCTCTTCCTGATTGACAGCTATGCTTTAGTCAACATTTCCCCCCTCACACTGGTCGTTCCACAAAGGCAGGAACTGTTCGCACAATTACCTTGATACATATAAAACTGTCAAAAATACTGGCTAAGTAATTAAATGCACAAGGATCCCTTGGTTTTTTATTGTTGTTGTTTATTTTTTAATTAAACTGACATTTGCTAATCAACCTCACAGAATAATCTCATACACTGCTACATTGCTGGCCACTGCCACAAACATAATACAATAAAATCTTTTTATTGATATTGTCAAGGTCTTCTCAGCCTCTGGCTGAGGTTCTTTCAATTCACTTGGGTGCAATGGATTTAAAAGTTACTGGATAATCTCGCCCTCCACCCTAGGCCTCTGACCTGCATATCCGTTTATGCACACGGTGTGTGGATCAGTCAGTGTACTCTGATGGAGAAGCTGAGGGCTGAGAGACAATTATATCATATTGCCTGAGGTTCTCACAAGCCCACCTGATTCTTGAACCTCATTCCTAAATGAAGCCTTTTGGTCCCAGCGTAGAGTAAAAGGGCCAGCCAAAGAAACCCATCCTGACCCTGAAACCAGAGCAATGAAAGAAACACACCCTGGCCCTGAAACCAGAACCAAAGAAACACACCCTGACCCTGAAACTAGAGCCAAAAGGTTAAAAAGGGCCAGTGAAAGAAACACACTTTGGCCCTGACCAACTCAGTACAAAAACCAACCAATCCCTGAGCAGGAAAACCAGCCAGTTCCTGAGCAGGGAAGCCAGCCAATCTCTGAGCTTGTCCCTCAGGGTACCTTTCCCTCACAGCTGTAGGTACAGCCTGACTTCCAGCAGTCGGGGTACCTTTCCCTCACAGCTGTAGGTACAGCCTGACCTCCAGCAGTCGGGGTACCTTTCCCTTACATCTGTAGGTACAGCCTGACCTCCAGCAGTCGGGGTACCTTTCCCTCACAGCTGTAGGTACAGCCTGACCTCCAGCAGTCGGGGTACCTTTCCCTCACAGCTGTAGGTACAGCCTGACCTCCAGCAGTCGGGGTACCTTTCCCTCACAGCTGTAGGTACAGCCTGACCTCCAGCAGTCGGGGTACCTTTCCCTCACAGCTGTAGGTACAGCCTGACCTCCAGCAGTCGGGGTACCTTTCCCTCACAGCTGTAGGTACAGCCTGACCTCCAGCAGTCGGGGTACCTTTCCCTCACAGCTGTAGGTACAGCCTGACCTCCAGCAGTCGGGGTACCTTTCCCTCACAGCTGTAACACTTGCTCCTATTGCTCCACATTGGTTTACAGTCCTTCTAGACTGCGGAGAGAGTGAGCTGTATCAAGGAGAGGGTAGCAGCTTCATCTGTGTTCTTAGGTTGTTCCGGGACAGAGGAATTCAATGCAGCCCCAGTTCACACAAGGAAACCAGGAGCCTGTAGACCAGATCACCCTCTTCCCTTCAGAGATCTACTAACAGCTCCCCAGGGCAAGGCCAGAAGGAGCCACATGGAATCTGAGGACGAAGAACAGCAGCCCAAACACAGCAAGCCCACAGCGGACACCTCTCCCTCCCTCCCCCACCTCCCTCCTTCCCTCTTTCTCTGGGGAAGGCAAAGCCCAGCTGGCTGATGCCTTTTGTCTGAGGAGAGCTGGCCCCGTGTGTTCGATGAGCACATCATACCTTCACTAGATTCAAGATGATGATGGGGGAGCCAAACCTCTGAAGCATCTGGTCAAAGTGAAGAGCAGCTACATGTGCGAAGGGGTCTGCCTGGTCCACTGAGAAGAAAAGAGGCGAAAAAATACCTGAATGGAGCTACGAGGCAGAAATAAAACGAGTGTAGGGTGTTCAAAAACATTGAAAAGAAATGCAATTCAACTAAACGAGCACCTTCATTTCCCAAATCTCCTCAAGGAGCTCACTGGACACTCATTCAGCACGTACTTATTAAATCTGAATGACTGTCATTTCTGAAGCAAAATAACATGCAATTCACTAATAGTTAGAATTAAGGATGAATTCACTACAGAAAGCTAACAGAAGTTACTCCTCCATAGGCTCTTGCTCAAAGGACCAAACTCTCCCCAAAACCCAACCGCTTATTATGTGACAACAATCATCATCTTGAGTGACAGCAGACAAAAGCAACTCCCAGCAGGCTGGCCCACGCACGCACGTGTAATAGGGGGTTTAGGCATCATAGTTGAGATGTCTTGGGACCAGTATAAGGGAACCGATCCTCTAACTTGTACGTAAGAGGAATAACTGCCTGCGGTAAAAGACATCACTGACGCATCGCAGAGGATCTGCTCAGTCTCCACTTCGTTCGCAACATCGCCCTGGAAAGAGAGATGCAATCAGAGATAGTTTATGCTCTTAGAGCTTTTAAATGAAAAAAATTCAAACACACAATGACATTATAACTCCTATTCTTTATACACCTTAAAAGCGGTAAACCACACACCATCAACATTCAGAGTACTGGAAAAAGCAGATTAAAACATGATAAAGAAAAACAATTAAAACATCAGAGAACAGACTAGAAAAAAATCAAATAAGTTACTCAACACAAATATCAAATAATATCTTGGCCAGTATAAATGGTAGGATGGCAGAGAAAAGAAAAACAATTGTGTGAAATTATTCAGGAGATAAAAAAAAAAAAACACAAGAATCTAAGAAAACGCAATTCTGAAGACCAGAGAGAAGGCGAAACACATTAGGATGTTAAGAAGTTAATTGATTAGAAATCGCAGCTCCATCGTTGTCAGCAAAACTGATGTGAAAGGTTAAAAGGTTAAAACCTCACAGCAGTCTGTGGCCTTACCTCACAGTTTGCGCCTCTCTTGAGGAAACGCGTCCCAGCAAACCTGCTGGACCTTCTGGCTATCAGAGTCACGTACACTGGCCGCCCGTAGATCAGCAGCTCTTAGAAACCAAGTTAAGGTGTCAGCATTTGTGGTTGGCCCAGAAGGCTACGGAATCATCATCCTTTGTGCATGTAACACATCTCGTCCCATAGCCTTCAGATGCCAAGAGCTCCACCGGGAACGCAATAGCAGGGCGCCCAATAGTTCCTCACATCTGCCTGGGTTTGACGGCAACGCCCAACCTGCTCACATGGTGACTGCTCTGACCCTCCAAGGAGATATACAGGCTACTTACTGAATTACGTCTCTCCCCATAACCAGGTAAACACGTGAGAAATGCCACTACCCCTTCCTCACTCATCAGCATCGCACGCCTCTCCACGAGGGCACGTGCCATTTAATGTTAAGTGTGAATTAGGAAAAAGTGGTTAATGCCGAGCAAAGGAGTGGCTATACTACTACAAAAGCAATCCAAAGCCTAACGCTGAATGTGTTGCCATGAACTACTTGATCAATACACAGCATCATCTTGTTTAAGTCATCTCCTTAACTTTCTGAGTTATAATCTCACCTCCTGAAAAATGGATCAAAAAGCGGCTATAGGCTGAACAACTGTAGTCCAAAAATAAAAAAAAAAAAAATGCCTTAAAATCGTAAGTTTTTTGGTGCCACTATGACTCCAAATTATAGACTTCTGATCAATCAAACCATAGGTACTCTAAAAATATCACATAAATATCTTCAGTCCCATTGCTCAAGGTGTATATGAGACTCAAATGAACTTGAATTCCATCCTCAAGTTACCTAAGGTTTAGGCAAATATTCTAAAATCTAAAAAAATCCAAACTCTGAAACACTATGGTCATAAGCATTCTGGGTAAGAGACTCATCAGCCTATACTGCTGCTGGGTTGCTGGGAGGATGAGCTGGGGTAATTGGTGTAAAATTTCTGGTGCTTGGCCTGTAGTAAATACTTAATAAGCAGCAATTATGCCTATCACCACACAGGCTTCCAGAATTCATTAAATGACTGATCACCAAAAGCCCAGACTCATCATTTAAACTAATGAGCTTTAAAATGATAATCTATGATGCTGTTTGCTATTTTAAAAACAAACATTTATTATAATTACCGTATGCCAGGCCCTGAGCTAGCTCTCGGAAATAGAAACCAGGCTAGAACTATACTTTAGAAATGGTCTTTAGACACCGTAGCACATTCTCTTTGGTGTCACTGGTGGGGAAACACTTGAATTCTTCCTGGGAAGACTGCATTTGTGGAAAGAGACAAAAGTGACTCAGGACCTGATTTTGTCAGGTAGTTGAAGTCATTACGAAGCCGGGAGCCAGGTTCTCCCCAGCTCTGTGTCAAAGTCCCTGTATCAGCCATGCCTACTTTCCCACCCCAACTCAGCACAGAGAAAGCAGCGCTGCTGTAGCTCTTCAAGGCTGTGCCTCTCAGCTACCCCCAAACTCTCCACAGAGTGTAAGAAGGCAGCACAATGATGGCCACATCATGCACTTCATGGCCTCGAAAACCGTTCTTTAATTATTTCACTGTAGGCTTTTAAAAGCCTGAGGTGGAAGGGAAAAGTATCAAATAAAAACTGAATTCACAACTGCCCTCTGTCGTCTCAAAGAGTAACAAGAGAAATGAACCACTGCTAGCTGGCATTCCTGCTTCCTCCTCCTCACAACACAATGGCAGCCTGTTGGACGGCGTCACCATTAGCTAGAATTCATGAAAAGTAAACCTGAGGAGAAAAACCAAGTTGGCATCAGAGTGAGCTCACTGTCCTCACTCAAGGGTCAACACCTGTCCATCACAGTCCTTCCCAAGCAGGCCTCCACCTCGTCAGGCCTCAAATATGACTGCAGCCTTTTCTTATACAGACCCCTCATCCCATTTTTACCTCATGCAGCTGGAAAATGGCTGTCAACTCAAGCTTCGTGGACTACTTTAGACATGTCACCTTCCTGGACTAAACTGTCAAGTCCTTGGCCTGACAAAGTCAATCTGGTGAGTGGCAACTGACTACTGAGGCAATCTGAGACCCACTCTCACCTTTCCCACGTCATCCTGTGGTGGTCTGGAAGGAAATGGCCTCCACAGCGAGTGGCACTATTAGGACATGTGGCCTTGTTGGAGGAAGTGTGTCACTGTGGGGGCAGGCTTTGAGGTCTCCTATGCTCAAGCTACACCTAGTGAGACAGTTCACTGCCTGTTGCCTGTGGATCAAGATGTAAAACTCTCAGTTCCTTCTCCAGCACCATGTCTGCCTGCATGCTGCCATGTCCTACCATGATGATAATGGACTGAACCTCTGAACTATGAGTCACCCCAATGAAATCTTTTTCCTTTATAAAGTTACTGTGGTCACAGTGTCTCTTCACAGCAACAGAAACTGTAAGACACATCCCATCTCCCCAGAGCTGCACATACACATCACAAGAAAATAGCTACTTTTTCCAGGTCTACCCTCGTGGTGCTTGTCCAACCTGTGGTATCTCTCTGTACTCACTGCTGGGGTCTGATTTACGTTTATGGCTTTGGTCAAGGTCTGTTCTCATGAACCTTCCATGCTCCTCCCACCTAACAGCCATCCCATTCCTTCTCCCAGATATGCACAATCCTTACTGGCTATAGTGAGAGTGCTATGCACAAGGCTCTTTCATCCTTGGTGTTTATAGTCATTCTGTGCTCCTACAAGGTCTGCTCACTTCCTAAGAGTCTGCACTTCTCATTGCATTTCTACTTAGATGAGCAAGTTTTCCTCTTGGAGTACTGTACTGGCTAGTTTTAGGTTGACTTGACATAGGCTAGAGTCATTTGAGAGATGGGAACCTTGACTGAAACATGCCTCGATAAGACTGGGCTTCAGGAAAGCCTGCAAGAAGTTTTCTGAATTGGTGACTGATGGAGGAGGGCCCAGCCCATTGTGGGTGGGGCCACCACTGGGCTGGTGGCCATGGGTTCTATAAGAAAGCAGGCTGAGCAAGCCACAAAAGAGCAAGCTAGTAAGCAGCACCCCTCCACAGCCTCTATATCAGTGCCTGCCTTGAGGTTCCTGTGTGCCTGAGTTCCTGTCCTGACTTCCTTCCATGATGATCAGTGATGTGGAAGCATAAGCCAAATAAACCCTTTGCTCCCTAAATTTGGTCATAGTGTTTTATCACAGCAGTAGTAACCCTAACTAGGGCAGGTACACAGTGATAATTCTAATCTTACAATGTACAACCGTTCTATACTCTGGCACAGCATAATGACGTGCATCTTAAGTGTTTATAAAAAGGATACTTGACTGCCCACAGAACCCATGAATAATATACAGCAGCCAGTCACGATGCACGGTGTTTTTAATTATATCCAGAAGTTCACCATTCCATACATACTTCATATAAGGCTCACTGGAGATCCCAAATACTCCTGAAAAACAAAAGTTGGTAACAGAAAGATAAGGACTTTGACATCCAACACATGTTTAAGTCCTTCCACTTCTGTTTTTAACTTCAGAATACAAGCCTGGACACACCGCCACTTACGGGGCAATCTAATGACTACTAAGACTCAGTACTGTGCTTTCAAAGAAGAAATGAGTTTCTGACTTACCAGAGTTTTTAACTCAAAAGAAAATGAGAACCAAATGAAGGGCATAATGACAGACACGTGGATGGAGCCAGATGTGGCAGAGCGAGGTACAGAGAACACGGTCTGCAGTCACAGCCCCTGGCCCAGGACTTCCGGCACACCTCTCAGGAGTGTGACTGAGAGGATCAGGGTGTTCCTTACTCCCGGGTGCTACCGTCTGCACGTCTAACAGGCAGCTGCCGTGAAGGTGAGACAGACGAGCGATGCATGTGCAGGGCTTAGGGTAGGGGTGCGCTGCTGCAGTGCAGGGCTTAGGGTAGGGGTGCGCTGCTGCAGGGAAGGCTTAGGGTAGGGGTGCAGTGCTGCATGGGAAGGGTAGGGGTGCGCTGCTGCATGGGAAGGGTAGGGGTGCGCTGTTCATACTTCCCATGTGGCATTGGCTACTACACCAAGGCTTTTTCATGTGGAGAAATCAGAAGCACCAAACACTGTCATATTAAGATGAATTTATGAATAAATAGTGATGGGTGTCACAGAACTTTATGGAGTGAAAAATAAGAAATAATCACATTTCTATATGAATGGATTTGGCCAGGTAACCCCATCTTCCTCCCTTCACAGTGTCATCTGGGCATTTATTTAGGTTGAAATCATTCCAATTTAATTCATTAAAAACTAGTGGCTGAACAGAACGCTCAGCAGTAAAGAGCACTTGCTACTCTTGCCAAGGACCCAGGTTTGATTCCCAGCACCCACATGGCAGTTCACAGTCATCTGGAACTCCAGTTTCATGGTGTGTGCCAAACACACACGGTGCACAGACATACCACACATAAACATGGAACAAACAACCCTAGATGTCCTCTGCCCTTTCAGCGCATCATGTAAGGGAATGTGTATGGGCTCAGACGCAGCTCACTGGGAGCATGCCTGCCTCACATGCATGAGGCCCTGGGTCTAATCCCTAGCACAACATGAACCAGACACGGTGTCCGTACCTGGCCTATGCCTCTGATTTCAGTTTGGGGGAGGAGCAACCAGGAGGGGGAGTTCAAGATCATCGTCAGCTCTACACCAAGTTTGAGGCTAGCCTGGGCTACAGGAGACCCTGCAGGAGAGGAAAGATCAGAGCATGCTCAGGGTTTGGGGGTGCAGTGTTGTATCAGACCTTCCACTCTGCCACTTTACACAAGTGACTTAGCATTGAAATGGCTGAGGTGACGACGCCATCTTGTCCTGATTTTGTTTAGTGTCTTTCCAGACCCTCCTCAGCCTTCCACACACCCCCAGCTATGCATATCCACCTCGGCAACGCTTTTGGGATCGCCCATGCCCTGACCATGGTCTAGTTGTATTAACCAGATTAAGTGATGTTCGTGCAGGATAACACATGAAGCTAAAACAACTAAGAGGAAGTGCAAACCAAAACTAATTGTCGTGTAGTGTCTTTATTTCTGTACAACTGCCCTATACCTGCCCAGTAGAGGTTTTATGTGGCTTAGAATATTATATGTCAATGTCCAGCACATAACAGGCAACCCATGGTAACTTCTGCCCCAATCCTGACTCATAATTGACTAATCTCTATGAAGGAAAATTAGATGGTGTGTAAAACTTCACCAGAAGACTAGGTCTGAATGTGCTCCATTAAAAAGTATATGAAGAGTTTCTAGAAAATGACAACATATGATTTCTGGCTGGCCTATTAATAAAATCATATGGTGATTAACGGTGGCTTTAAAAATGAATTGGTCAAGGTCATGTCTCCTAAACAACCCTTGTAAGGATAAAGACCACCAAGGGATAAGGAATGAGAAGTGTGGGAGAAGCTAATGAGACGCCATATTAGCATGTATTGGGTGTGCAGGAATCACCTACCGCTGCCACCTTGTGTAATTAATCCTTCATCTTCAAAGATGTCAAAGCTCTCCTGGCGTGTCTTGGACGTTTCGGACTTTAGCATCTCCAGGGGCATTCGCAAGACGGTAAGGTTATACTGAAGCGAGTGGGACAGATCGTAGCTGTAACTGAGAAGAGAATTCAGATGTGAGAATTTACAGAAGCAAAGGTATTTCCTGGGCTTGGCTCCGCGAGTGGGACAGATCATAGCTGTAACTGAGAAGAGAATTCTGACGTGAAAATTTATAGAAGCAAAGGTATTTCCCGGGCTTGGCTCCCACGAGGAACGGCAATCTGTGAGCTGAATTACTTTATACCTGTTATTTCACTGTTAAAGGGGCACTTTAAAAAATAGCCACATAGAAACATGATGGGAAATTATACAAAAACCTCGCCCCCCGACTTACATCTTTACACTAGAAATACCAGTTACGTTGTGGGTCGTGTACGTTCGTTGACTGGTACAACATGCATCTTTTTTTTTTTTTGCTTCATGGTGATGTCAATCTAAGTCTGATCGCTCGTACCAAGTTGAACTTTCCTATGTCCGTGAACGGGTTCTATGGCTAGTGCAGTGAAGGACAACGTTGTCATCAACAGTGCACGGCTCTCTCTACCACCGTTTACACCTGAGCACCACTAACTGCAAACTTCGTAGGGAAACAGGGTAAGTATACACTGCAGGCTACTACAGTGAAACCTGTTCCAGGAAAATAAAAATGAGGCAAAAATTACAACAGTCTTGATAAATAAAATTTGGTCTTTAGGCAAAAAAAAAAAAAAAAAAAACCTATTTTGATTCTGATTTCATAAGATCAACAATTTTTTCCTTTTATTGAAATAGGATTTTTTTCTCACATACAATAACCTGATTATAATTCCCCCCCACACCCATCCCAATTCCTCCCTACATCCCCTCCCATCCAGATCGACCCCTTTCTGTCTCTCATTAGAAAACAAACAGGTTTCTCTATGAGCCAATAATATAGTAATATAGATTATAAACAAAACCTGTCACATCAGAATTGGACAAAACAAACCAACAGAGAGAAAAGAGCCCAAGAGAAGGCACAAGAGACAGACCCACTCATTCACACACTCAAGAATCCCATAACCACACTAAACTGGAAGCCATGATACATATGAAGAGGATCTGTAGGGTAAAAAGAGAGAAGAGGGAATACATACATACATACATACAATATATATATATATATATATATATATATATATATATATATATATATTGTGTGTATATATATATAAAATAAAAATTTAAAAAATACTAAGATAATTAAAAAAAGAAAACAAGTAAGAGCCCTGACATGACATTATGAGACAAGGATGCTGTGGAGTTCATTTTCTGCTGGCATCTACTGCTGAGCATGCAGCCTGCCCTTAAGAGTACTTTGTCTTCTCAGTGAGACTCCCTTGAAGGAAACTAAATTTTCATTTCCAAGTGGTAATCAATTGAAGACAGCTCCAGGATTAGGGATGAAGACATGTGTCCACTTCTCCCTTCAATTCTACAACCCCAACTGGTGCAGACCCATGCAGGTCCTGTGCATGCTGCCACGGTCTCTGTGATCCCAATTGGTGCAGACCCATGCAGGTCCTATGCATGCTGCCACGGTCTCTGTGACCCCATCTGGTGCCGACCTGTGCAGGTCCTGTGCATGTTGCCATGGTCTCTGTGACCCCAACTGGTGCAGACCCGTGCAGGTCCTGTGCATGCTGCCATGGTCTCTGAATTCTGATGTGTGATGAAGATTAACAATTTTTAAGTGTTTCTAGTTGCCCATTTTAACACAGAATTTCAGAAGCTATCTTGAGGTTCAAGTGCAGTATTTAAGCAGTATCTTAAGTATTACAATTCTCTTGGGAGAGTCACACACATAAATTATGATTTCTCCATTTATTTCCATAATTTGACTGAAATGAATTCCAGTTTTGTCTGTAAAACTCAGTTTTAGCACCTTTGCTTAATAGATCCATTTACTAGCACTTAGCCTTGAATGGAGATGAGCTGATTAAGCAGCTGGTTTCCAGTTGGGCACAGTGGTGCAGGCCTGCCATCCCAGCATGTGCAGGCTGGGGCACGGTGGTGCAGGCCTAAGATCCCAGCTTGTGCAGGCTGTGGCACAGTGGTGCAGCCCTGCGATCCCATCATGTGCAAGGTGGGGCACGGTGGTGCAGGCCTGTGATCCCAGCGTGTGCAAGCCGGGGCAGGTTCAAGGTCAAACCCAGCCTGGGCTACATAGTGAAGCCCAGTCTCAAAACAGCAGCATCACCACCAAGCTGGTTTCTGAACTTCAACAATCAATTCTTCCTACTTAAAACAAGCTTTTCTTACAGCTGAGTCTTGAGAGTGTTGCATAACCTTCTTCAAACCCTACTTACAAATCCTAAAACTTAAAGTAGTTTAACTTGAGGAATGACTTGATCAGAGTTCAGTATGGTCAAGAGTGACACAGGAACCCATTTCAAAGAGTGAGCCCAAGCCTTAGTATTAACTCGCAGACACTATAAGCATAAAATGACACAACCTTCTGAAAAGTAGATGATAAAGACAAACAACACATGGAAACATGCAACCATGAAACACGTGTGGATAAAAATCACTTCATTGAGAATCCTATGACATAATAATTTTAGCTTCACATTATATATGTGTTTATTTTATAAATAAATAGTTGACTCTATTAACAACTAATGACAAGTCTATCTGGTTTGTGCACAGCACTGATGTGCACAGATGCTGCAGGTCCTCGGTCCAACCCAACTCGGGTCCTGATTGGCGGATGCCCTCACTCCAGCCTGACTTGGGTCCTGATTGGCGAATGCCCTCACTAGAGCCTGATTCAGGTCCTGATTGGCAAATGCCCTCTCTCTGGCCATACTAGGGTCCTGATTGGCGAATGATATTTTGTGTTCTACTTTTCAGTCTGGACATTACAGAAGACAGACTCTTCCATCTATCACATAGCCAATTCTCTCCGGCCTGCATATTGGTCACATCCTATTCTTAACATTGTCATAATGATCTACCATTTGCTTATTTGATTAATTACCAGCTTGGTTTGCCTGCTTGCTGGCTACATTAAACAGATCTCCAGAAATATCTCCATGCCAAAAGAAATTTCCATTTCCTCTCCCAAAACATATTCTTAGACTGTATTTTCACATCTGTTTTAATGCTACATTCATTCCAGCAAAACTATTAATTCTTCAGTATTGTGATTAATCCTAATTAACTTTACTTAATTTTGCCAGATCACTAACTGAAATTGAACCATGGCACTGTTACAACTCTGCATTAGAACTACTACAATTTCATTTTTCATAATTTAAAATTCTAAACTGAGATTATTTCTTTAAATTATATTTATTCCTTCCTGAAACAAAGGTGATTTTTATAGTGACAATAAATAACTTTATCCTTGTCCATTTACATTTTCAAGAATCAAGTTTTTAAAAGGAGGAAATTCCTAGAGTTTAAGATTTTACATGAAATAATGTGGCTATTGACTGTATTCCAAGTCTCTTTCTATAACCTAATAAAATTAAAGTGACAAATTGAAGTAAAATTAGGCTCAAACTTACCTAAAGTAAAAATTGCTGGATAGATCCACATTTTGAAATATCCTTAGGTACCTAGAAAAAATTAAAGCACGTAATAAACATGAAATGTTCTCTTTCATGGCTTACCATACAGCCAGGGCACCCTTACATCAGCAAGTGTGCCCACTGGCTGCGGAAGGAACCCAAGCCCTCTCTGGCGTGGGTCTGCATCTGCCCACCATCCCTCAGAGACTAACTTACTTTGCTCCTCCTTATGTAGTGGCCGTGCTCTCAAACGGGCAGGGCACAGGCTGGGGGCAAGGGAGGAATAAAGACAGTTTGCTGTTCTCAGTGAGCTTTACAAATTCTCAGCGGACAGAGAAAAGACAGTTACGAAAGTTAACAAAATGCTGTGGGTTACCATAACTTTACATTGGGAAGATTTTTAACATGAAAATAGATAAGGATAGAGTATGTGTGGGAGTATAAACATGCAGAGGCTGGGTGGGTGTGCAAGCCTGCAGAGGCTAGGTAGTGGGTGTGCAAGCACACAGAGGCCAGGTGGTGAGTGTGCAAGCATGCAGAGGCCGGGTGGTGGGTGTGCAAGCATGCAGAGGCCGGGTGGTGGGTGTGCAAGCACGCAGAGGCTGGGTGGTGGGTGTGCAAGCACGCAGAGGCTGGGTGGTGGGTGTGCAAGCACGCAGAGGCTGGGTGGTGGGTGTGCAAACACGCAGAGGCTGGGTGGTGGATTGCAAGCCTGCAGAGGCTGGGTAGTGGGGTGTGTAAGCATGCAGAGGCCGGGTGGTGGGTGTGCAAGCATGCAGAGGCTGGGTGGTGGGTGTGCAAGCATGCAGAGGCTGGGTGGTAGGTGGGTGTGCAAGCATGCAGAGGCTGGGTGGTGGGTGTGCAAGCATGCAGAGGCTGGGTGGTGGGTGTCCCTCTGATTGCTTCTCTGCCTATTGTTCCCTTGAGACACGGACTCTCACCCAACAGAACCCAAAGCCGTTTTCCAGCTACAATGGCTGCCAGAGGGTTCCAGTGACGTTTCTGTCTCCTTGCCCTCTAGCTCTGGGGTTGGAGGAACCTGCAGCCACACCTGGATGTTTATGTTGGTGCATCCTCACGCTTGTACAGGAAGCACTCCACCCATTGGGCCATGTCTCCAGCCCTCATGCCCCCTTTTAATGTGAGTCAACAGGAATAGTACAGATTCCCTTAGCAGTTCTGCAAGAATGCAGAAATAATCAGACAAATCCATATCGTGGGACCCTTTGCAAGACAGTGGTCTTGCAAGACCCTTAAAAAATGTGCAAGCCACCAAAAAAAAACCAGAGGACCTATTGCTGGGTGGTGGTGGTGGTGCACACCTTTAATCCCAGCACTTGGGAGGTGGAGGCAGGTGGATCTCTGTGAGTTTGAGGTCAGCCTGGTCTACAGAGTGAGTTCCAGGACAGCTAGGACTGTTACACAGAGAAGCCCTGTCTTGAAAAACCAAAAAAAAAAGAAAAGAAAGAAAAAGAAAAGAAAAGAAAAACTAGAGGATTTTGTAGATTTTAGAACCAGCAGGACAACAGGTACAGTCTGTGAATCTAGATTCTTGAAGACAGGTGTGTGCATACACACACATACACAGAGCTATAAAGGACTTTATTGGGACAATTTTAGGAAGCATATGGAGTATAAATTAAGGGTACCAAATTAATGTTAAATTTAGGCTCTCTTGATACAGATTAAGTATCAATTGTGAGAAATGCTTGGGAGCGGAAGTGTTTCCTATTTTGGCATTTTTGGGAAATACATGTAAACACAATGAAGTAACTAATGCAGAATTCAGTTGTGTTTCCCACGCATCTTAAGATTTTGTTCAGCAACTGGTGCGTCTGTGCTCTGACTGTGACACGTCATCAGAAGTGGACTGTGAACTTTCCATTATGACATCAAGTCAGTGCTTAAGACAGTTTCAGATCTCAGGTTTGCACATTAGGGTTTCTCAGCTAAGCAACTTAGAAGAACGCAGTCTGCTTGTGTATTTGGGAGAGGGGCGGCATGCATCTAAGCAGAGGACTCTAATGGTGAATTTAGAAGAAAGGCACATTGGTATTCCCTGGATTATCTTATTCCTGATTTTCTGTAGATCTGAAATCTCTTAGAGGTTTGGTAACGTTATTGAGACTTGAGAACGTGAGATAAATTATCATCAAATTGGTAGATTTGATAATAATTAGTTCGGTTGATGCCATGTAATAAAAATTAAAAAGAAGCCAAGGCATATTTATATCTTTATGGTTGGGAATAGTTTAGAATTAGTTATGTTCTGTCATGTTGTTTAATATAGTGATTTAATAATCTTACAATGAAATTATCTTACCATTAACACTGTGTAACATGCAGACACTATCCACAATACAGTGTCCCTGTCTGAACTGTCAGAAAAGACCTTTATGACCCTGAACAGGAACGGGAATTCTGACTCAACACTTGATTTTCTATAAACATTTGTATTTCCTTGGTCCTATTGGAGTCAGAGACAAAGAGAAAGTTGTCAGCACCGGTACGCACCTCGCTTCATCGGGGTGAGCAATCCGGACAGAGTCATTGGGGATATAAATCATATTTGTGTCTTCAATCTTATAGATCGCATGACCTCCAATATCCGCCATTTTCCTCCGCTTAGTTATTAACACAATATAGTAGCCTTCTAAAAACCTGACAAAACCTGTGCAGCAATAAATAGAGTGTCACATAAAGTCAGCAGTGGAAACGATTTTAGATACATAGTTACCAAAGACTTTCACAGGTCCTACTTTCATAACTTTATAGCCATATAAAATTTTGGCACTTATATAACCTAAAAATATTATGGGGGCGGTAGTCTGGAAATGCAGCTCAGTGGGTAGAGGGCTTGCCTGGCGTGTACAAAGCCGTGGGTTCGATCCCCAGCTCTGCATAAAATCAGGCACAGAGGCATGAACTGATCACCTCATCACTTGGGATGGCAGCAGGAATTCAGACATCCCAGGTCCTCTTCAGTTATACAGTGAGTTTGAGGTCAGTTATACCCAACATGTGTATTCTGTATGTCTAGTAGTACACTTTTTATACATAAAACAGGCTCATGTAACCCGTACTAGCCTCAAACTCTTCTGGCCTCCACAGGTACCAGGCATGCATGTGGTACACAGACATACACGTAGACAAAATATTCATATACAAAAAGTAATACAAGAAATTAATAAAAATTAGTATTTTAAGATACAGTAAAATATCAGCACTAAAAGAATTAGGCTAGACTACTAGGTAACTATTAAGTTAAAAAAAATATTGTACTTAAGACATATTTCTTCATGTCTTTTTTTCTTAAGTTTAAAATATAATCAGCACCTGAAGTGGAGTTTAACATACGTGGAACTTATAAATTGACACGTATGAACTCATGTGATATTAAACAGAATTCTTAGGCCCATAAACACACATCCAACCAACAAGGAATCTCGAAGAACTTGTTAAGACCCAGAAGGCACATCAGAGGAGCCACGCCAGCACAAGAACAGATACCGTTCAAGTGTGGTCCAACTGACCGACAACGATGTTTAAAGCAGCCAAAGCCATAGGTGACGTGGTAAGACTATACAGCCATCGAGTCGTATAAGCTCTCTCTGTTCCGTATCAGAATACACAGAGAAGGGAGGAGAGGAGGCACATCACTTACCCACAATGCCAAACGCTGAGACAGCTCGAAACAACCCAGAGGACCCTTTCTGGCCCATCTTGGTTCTGTTTCCTAGGTCCAAGCGGCCAAGCAGCTCCCGCACTTCTTGCTGAGTGTACACGTGCTGAGAAACAGGAGCAGGCCACCCGTAAGACTGTGCTCTTTCCCTCGGGTTACTTGCTCGCCTCTGAAAACTGTGAGTGATTGCATGAACTGCCTAACACATGACCAAGTCACCACTGTAAAACGGCAGCGGGTTCTATAAGGAACAGTTAAGGCTGCTGCCTGGATCGCATCACTGGGTCCAAAAATTAGGTCACGACTTTAGACTCTGAACTTGGGATTCAGAGGTCAAAGGGATCCGCCCATTTTAGTAAGTTTGGGAACCCCTTAAAATGAGATGCAAACCCTCGGCTAGATGTCTGTTTGTATGAGATGGCCCATAACCGTTAGCTTCTCAAAGGTCTCCCCAATCAATCATCCCCATCACCAAGTGAAACCAAAAACCACTTCATCATATTAATAAAAGCTTCCAGGCAGATCCCGGGGCATGGACTCCAAGGAGCAGTGCAGGAAATGAAAAACCCTAATAATGAATTTATCCACAACTGTGGTGATATTTTGTGTATCAAATAAAGCTTGTCTGAGGATCAGAGGACAGAGCCAGCCACTAGATTAAACATAGAGGCCAGGCAGTGGTGGCACTCACACCTTTAATCCTAGCACTCGGGAGGCAGAGATCCGTCTGGATCTCTGTGAGTTCAAAGCCACCCTGGACTACACGAGATTAATTCAGTCTAGGAGAGAAACAGAGCCAGGCAGTGGTGGCACAGACCTTTAACCCCAGTACTTGGGAGTCACATGCCCTTAATCCCAGCACTTGAGATCTCATGCCTTTGCTACCAGTATTTGGGAAGCACACACCTTTAATCTCAGTACTAGGAAGGAAGTGAAATGGTTGGGCGGAGAAAGGCATACAAGGTGTGAGGAGACAGGAACTAGAGAAGCCTTTTTAGCTGAGGCCTCAGAGGCTTGCAGTCAGAGGATTTGTGGAGACAGGATCTCGCCTTCCATTAGGCCTGAGGATTTCATTGTGGTGAGAAGTTTCTCTAGTGTCTTGTTCCTTTGTCTCTCTGATCTTTCAGCATTTACCCCAATATTTGGCTCCGGGTTTTTTATTATTAGACCATTTAGGAATTCGTACAACACGCAATTGTGAGAACACAGAATACTTCTGCAAAGAGTTTAATGAAAATGATTCCAAACTATAACTACTAATGTACTTGACAAAAGAGGCGTCTGTATGGATTCAGAAACAGTTAGCCAGGAACTTCAATACAAAGAGCAAGTTCCCTCATTTGGAAAGACTAAAGTTAACTGTTCACCACCACCACACTACCTTGTACCTTTGACTAACAGCCCCATGCTCCTGTACCGTTTGAACTAAGCTTCTGCCCTCCCGAGTCTGGATAACAATTGCTTTGCCCTTTCTGAGTACAGGCAAACCATCCGATGTGATTTCCATCTGCACAGCAAAAGTCTGCCGCACAGACGTCTCCCTGACCCCCGACTTCCCACTGAAGCACAGTAACATGCAATCTCTTTGGCAGATACAATATTAAGTTCTACTGAGTCCACAGAGGTCAGTCTCTTAAGAAAATGCACTCATTATCTTACTGGGGAGGTGTGTGCTCTCAAAACAGATCAATTTGAAAGACAAAGTATATTTCTGCCTAATTTCTCAACACCGGTATTTCTAGAAGCCAGACTGGAGAATGTAGATGTGTAATAAAAAAAAAAAAAAAAAAAAAAAAAAAAAAAAAAAAAAAAGCTCAGAGCATGCTCCTGTGGGCAGTGAGGTCTGATACTTACCCTATCATCAATTACAACCAAATCTTTGGGCTCCGTTCGATCAATTTTCAAGACGCGGAATTTCGTTTCTGCATGATTGCTCCCGACTAGAAAGTATCTCTATAAAGAAAGAGACGGTCAGTTTTAAAGACATTTTGCCCCACAAACACTTTATAACCACATTACGTTTTGAAAATGCATTCATCAGGTCGGGTTGCTTCGTAGAGAGTGTTTTTAAGATGTGTTTGTTAAATACAACAAGAGGCTTAAATTGACAGATCCCCAGAGGTCAATTTTTAAATTGAAATATTCTCAGTGTCTTCAGGATAAGCATCAGTCTGATGTCTGAAATAAACCCAGGCACAGGTCAGATGAATGCAATCCTATTACAACATCAGGATTGGCTTACGTGATGGCTCAGCTTGGCCCGAAAGCGGCAATGCTGATAGCCATTGGAACGCTCAACATGGAATCGGGAAGTTCAGACGATTATAGCTATTAAAATATTGCAGTTTGGCAAATAAGTCTTTGACATTTTTCGACGTAAAGTACGAAAATGACTAGAAGGTACCAACTCTGAAGATGCACCCCAGTCCAAGAGACTGCAATGCTCTCCTAGTCCCCAAAGCCTTCCACAGAGAGGCTACTGGATACAATGCCCATCATACACCTGAACACAACATTAAGGTGCCGGATCACTGGGAATGATACAAATAATAACAATGTTGAAAATAGTAACCCTACACTGAAATACAAAATTTATAAGCAAAACCACACAGATTGTCTTTTTTTTTTTTGTTGGTGGTGCTAAGAATCAAGCCTAGAGTCTCACCCATGCTGAGCACACACTCTAGCAAGCTTTCTCCCTAGTTCAATTACTCTTAAATTACTTTAAAGAAGATATGTAAAATTCCATTAGCAAGAAATAAATATGTAGAGGTGTTTTAAAAAGTAATGCTTTTCGAACTAAAAAGCTTGAGAAGACACTGCCACTACCAGCTGGCATTTTATCATCTCACTGGTCACGTGATGCACAGATAAAGCAATTAAGTAATAAATACACATTCAATGTCAAGCTGGAGAGCATCCACCAAAGGAAGGCAAAGCAGAGGAGACTAGCGTGGGATACTGGAGCTGTACCAGACAACAGAGGAGTCTAGAACTGTGACTTCAGGGATGGGTAAGGCTTTAAGAATTTATAGTATGTCAGGATTCTGTTATAGCGTTTTCATTCTAAATCTGCAAAATAAAGTTCACTGATGTTTTTACTAAGTGTACAGTAATGTGTCACATAACAACACCTTGTTAAAGATGTTCCCCACGTATGATGGGGGCCTAAGATTGCATTCTAATAGCAACATAACTCTGTCTTAGTTTGGGTAAGCTTTTTCTATGATGTTTGCAATGATAAACTCATCGAAGGACACATTTCTCTGAATGTATCCTTGTTGCTAAGCAACAATGGCTGTTTATAAAGGTCTGATCTACCCACAGGTTACCCAGAACAAGCCTACATGCTGACAGGTGACAGGTTAGAGGAACACTAGCTGAAATACTTAGCCCCCTCTCCTGGGGTCTAGTTGACACGGTCAGATGCACGGAGGTGGGAATAAGGCAATTATAGTAACAATCAGAAAATGAAGTTGCAGCGTGCAGTAACAGGACTCTGGGGGAGCTGGCCAGAGAGGAAATAGAAGAGGAGGAGGAACCCAGAATCCCAGCCATACCTCCCTTGAGGGCCAACCCACTGCCGAGGGGAGGGGATGACCAACCTGATAAAACAAGCCAAGCAAATAAATTCGCAAGATTTCCAAGCAATTTATAATTGTTACCAGAAAAGGGAATCAGCTTCCTGAGGACTTGAAGATATGCAGGGCCCAGGAGAAGAATTAGCAAGGAAAGGCCTGAAGGAGCTTTCTGTGTCTGGAGCAAGAACAAAATTAAGCCAGAAGACACTCACAGAGAACCCAGCACACAAGCTAGCCTCGGTGAGAGCAGGCCTCTGTGAGAGCAGGCCTCTGTGAGAGCAGGCCTCGGTGAGAGCAGGCCTCGGTGAGAGCAGGCCTCGGTGAGAGCAGGCCTCGGTGAGAGTATGCCTTGACAGAGCAGCCCTCTGTGAGAGCAGCCCTCTGTGAGAGCAGGCCTCGGTGAGAGCATGCCTTGACAGAGCAGGCCTCAGTGAGAGCAGGCCTCAGTGAGAGCAGGCCTCAGTGGCATTCACTTCCCACTTTACTGTTAGTCAGCAAATCGATGGCATTGTAGTTGAGAAAAAGGACAAAATAATAGTACTAAGTAATAATGACAGTAATAGAAGGGAGTCTCATCCCAATGGGACCGGCATGGGGGGAGGCACCAGTTTGCTTCTGGTTTTTACCCTCAGGAGGGACAAGCATGCAAACCAACCGTATGACTGGCGTGCTCGAAGACCCAGGAACTAGAGGCACCAGAGCATAAGAAAGGCCTTAACTCACTTCAAGATGGTCGTCAGAGCGAGTCACCCAGGAGACAGTGCTGTCCCGATGCCGCGCTTGGCCTTGAAGGATTTCTCAACGAGACTGTGAAGAGGCCGTGTGTGTGCCCAGGCACTTCACTGTATATGAATTTACTGCCTACCTCAAAGGCCTGGTGTGCAGGTTTTTGGTTTTGTTGTGTTTTTTTTTTATGGCTGGCTGGCTGCCCGCTTCAGTTAACTTTCCTCACCTCAAGAACTGGAAGCTACTTCCCATCAGCCTCTGTGGATTTCACTTCTGGTGCAATCTATCCCCACAGGCACTGGAGTTAGCAGAAAGAATGACCCGCCCAACACAGATCAGCTTTTCATTGCTGGACGAACTTCTATAGTCTACACTAATGATTCTTCCCTGGGCAAACACGGATCATCTCATTCAGCTACTTCAAAGAGGTTAAAAAAAAAAAAGATCCACACCAAATCCATAGAGTTGTTATAGATCCCAAGGATCTAAATATTAATTGCAGTAAGATTATATTTAGACAGTTCATAATAAAAGCCACGTTCGTGGGCATCGGCAAATGTGTTAGCGACCTTTGGAGCACACATTAGAAGTTAGCTCTTTACCTCTCACATCCAAATGCTCCAGGAGTCAGAGCAGCCAAAAGGCTAGAGAAACAATCCATGGGGTGAGAAATGTGAGTGGGGGAGGGGACGTCTGCAACTATCCCCAGGCTCGGCTTCTGAAAGGGGTTTGTGCAGAGAATAGCGCCCTCGTGTGGCACCAGCTCCGAGGCGTTGAGCCGGCTGGGTAGGACAGAGAATCTGCACTGCCCTCTGGTGGCCGGCCGAAATCCACCAATTTGGTCTTTTAATAAAAAGAGGTAACTTTTCCAGAAAGGCCAGTTTCCATTCAGTCTTTTTTTCCTCTTGTTGAATACAGCAATGCTGTGGCCACCCAGATCACACTGTGTTGAACTCAATAGTACTACTCAAGGTGGACCTCCTCATTTGGGAGATTAAATTCTTTTTCATTGCTTTTCTCCTTATTCTTTTCTTTTTTCAAATCTACACAATTAAAATCCATAATCCTCCACCTGGATTCACCAATTGTTAGTATTTTTTGAATGTCTTGTTCAGTTTTTTGTCTAGTTGACACAAGTTAGAGTCATTTGGGAAGAGGGAACTTCAATCAGAAGACGCCTCTACCACACTGGCCTACGGGCAAGTCTGTGGAGCATTTTTCTTGATTAATGATTGATGTGGGGGGCCCAGCCCTTTGTGGGCAGTGTCACCCCTGGACTGGTGGCCCTGGGTTGTAGAAGAAAGCAGAATTAACTCCCAAAATCTTGAGCAAGAGATGATATCCAGGTACAAGAAACGTGCAGAACTCCAAACACACATGGGCACAGAAGTGCATGGCCGGACAAGCACGGTTGTTACTACTGTATGTGAGGAAATGTAAAGAAATATTCAAAGGCGAACCACTAGACTAACGGCAGATTTCTCAGAAGGAACTCTCCATGCCAGGAGGGGGTGAAACCATGTATTTGGGGTCCTGAAAGAAAATACCTACCAACCAAGATTATTGCACCTAGAGAGGTTTCTGCTTCACAGCTGAAGGAGAAGTAAAGACCTCTGTGGCAAGAATAAATGACGGGAACTGACGGCCACTAGACCAGAACTACAAAAGATGCTTCAGGGTATTCTATATCCAGAGGAGAACCCCGGAAACACCAACATTGAGAATGTGAGTAAATCCCTTTAGAAAAAGAGATACAACAACGAGGAATAAGAAATAAAGATCGATACACGAAACCATTTGTCTTGTAAAGACAGTAAGAGGAAATAAACAAAACCAATGCTACAGGAAGAAAATCCAAATGAGATGTGAACTTACAGGCCAGGTGTTGGAACAGCACGTAATTTCATAAAAACAAACACTGTCTCACATAAAAGGAGATTTAAGCACCAGAGTAACAGCGGTGACCTTTGATACCAAGAATAACTTCCTGCAACTTGAGAAGGGGTCCAAAATTCATGAGAGGGTACAGAAAGACCTCCGGTAGCTTAGGAACCTAAGCCAAACCATGCTGGGCCAAAATAAAACAAAGGAAGACACTTCAGCTAGATCTGCTAGATAAAGCTTCAAAAGTAGAGGAGAGACGCATGGGCACCTGGAAGTCCACATGGGGAGGACTCTAAGAAAGATGGGAGAGGACAGCCCTCTGGTCCTCCAAAATGTCTCAAAACCACAGCATGCTCTTTGTTAGGAACAGGCGATGGGAGAGGAAAACCAAAGTAAACCAGTCTCCGCAGACAGAAAAGCGCGCCCAAGAAGAGAAAAAAAAAAAAATCACACAAATGAGCCTCTGGGGGAATGGAAGGTTGGGGTTCTTGGTACCCCAGAGTATCAGAAGAAAAAAGAAAGCATCATTCTCGTCCCCAAGACAACCGCAAAAGGAAGTCAGCACACGTTTCTAAAGGAAAAAAAAAAAAGTAAGCATCAAACTAAAGATCAAGAGTAAATGACAGACCTCGAAAGCCTTGCCAGTCACTGTCATTTTCGGGGTTCACAGCTGGGCTAGAGCGACAGTGACTGCCCCACCCCACCCCCAGCAGCCTGCACAGCACCTTCTAGAACTAGCAGGGGAGGAGCTTCCTGGTCAGTACCAACCTCAATTTTCCATGTCCTGTGACCAATGTATGATGTCTTATAGGGTGGGTAAAACAAAAAAAAAAAAAAAGCAACGGCAATATGGCGCACTGTTTGGGTCCACAGGACATCTCTTTCCAACAACTCTCAAGTATCCCATACCTTTTATTTCACAACTTATAGCTTCTGGGAGGAGCATCATCCCCTGTAGTTTATATTATTTATATATGTATATTTTATATATGTATCGCCTATAAAGTCGATTTTCACACGGCTTTCCAAACATCCTTAGAGTTAGTTACCCCCCCCCCCACTTCCTTCTCATCCCACCCCCACCCCGCCCCTCTCCAAATGCCCACGGGGGCAACAGTGGCAAAGAATGTTGGGGATAACCAGTTGTTTTCTGGTTGATTCAAAGCCTGGTTAAAGGAGGAAACACCTGCCTGATGCTGTAAATCTGGTGCACGTGCACACGCACAAACACACACACACACACACACACACACACACACACACACACACACACACACTTCAAGGACTATCATGGAAGAGGGGACAGAAAGATTCTAAGCGTTAGAAGTCAGGGAGGGGGCTGGAGAGATGGCTCAGTGGTTAAGAGCACTGACTGCTCTTCCAGAGGTCCTGAGTTCAATTCCCACATGGTGGCTCACAACTCCATGTTCTAGGAGACCTGACACCCTCACTCGGACATATATGAAGGCAAAACACCAATGCACATGAAGTATAAATAATTTTTTTAAAAAAGAAGTCAGGGAGTACCCGAACAAAACTGTCTTCGGGACGTAACTTCTATACTCAGGAGCTAGCAGATGTGGCTGTCTTGCGTAGACATGTTAGCACGGAGGGGAAGGGGCTCATGAGCTCTCATCCCTAACTGAGGGGCTATGGACAGTTGACCATCAGGTTTTTTTTTTTTTGTTTTTTTTTGTTTTTTTTTTTTTTTTGGTTTTTCGAGACAGGGTTTCTCTGTGTAGCTTTGCGCCTTTCCTGGAACTCGCTTTGGAGACCAGGCTGGCCTCGAACTCACAGAGATCCGCCTGGCTCTGCCTCCCAAGTGCTGGGATTAAAGGCGTGCGCCACCACCGCCCGGCGACCATCAGGTTTTTTAAGGACATGGACTCTGGTAAATCGACCACACCCCAGCAGATGGCCCCTCCCCCAAGGATTACTGGCAGCACAAACAAAATGGGTTATTCTTAAAAGAAAAGGAGGTCTCAGGCTCGGGATGGGTAGGTAGGAGTGGATCTGGGAGGAGCTGAGGGGACATGGAGGTAGGGGTGGATCTGGGGAAGGAGGGTGTGAATACAATCAAAATACAATTTATGAAATTCTTAGAGACTTAATAAAAAATATAAAAAGAAAAATAACACTAGAAATTCTCAGGTGCAACACAGGACCATGAAAGACCGGTGAGCAATCCCTTCCAATCACAGTACAAGTCATTTCAGTATTTAATTCAGGGATAAATTATCCATCGCAGTGGAGGGTGGCATACATACATTCTTTGTAATTCAGACTTTATTGCTTGTTATGCCATGCCATACAATTCTAAACAAATGGACTCCGAGCACTGTCCTGGGAGCACTCTCCTGGGAGTACTACCAGACATTGTGGAAGCACTCCAGCGTGCAGGCATGGCGGCAAGAGGCAGGGCTGCCGCACGAGCCCAGGGATCGGCGCACTTCAGCCCTAAGGAGAGGGCAGACGGTTCACTGGCACTTAGAATCGTCTCTGTACTCTAAGCCACAGCCACCTTGACCAATTCACAATCTGGCTCCCCAGCCCTGTCAGTAAGAGCCCCACCTGTCGTCTGAACCCTCCCACTCCCTCAGTTGAGAGCCTAAAGACCTAAGCTGCTGACACCCCATCATCACCTGCCCCCTCCCCAAAGGCCATGCTAACTACCAGAAGTCCAGCTGCCAACTCTGACAGAGACTCCCTGCTGGACCAGATGTTGCACAGGCCTCCAGAAATACAGACCACAAAGATCAGAAGACCAAAAAGGTAACAAAAACCAAAGAAAAAAACACCCACCCAACAAGAACAGTCTCAGAAATCGGCTCCTAGACCTAAATCCATCCCAAACCCAGATGCCTAGACACAAGTGTGAGAACACAATTAACAACAGAAAGAGCAATGTGGTTCCACCAGATCCCAGCTACCTCACTAAAGCAACCCCAGACTATTCCAGCACATCTGAAGCACAAGAAAATGACCGTAAAACCAATGTTATGAAGATAATTGAGGTCCTTAAAGAGGAATGAATAAATCCCTTAAAGAAAATGAAGGGGGGGGGGGGAAGGTAAAGGAAATGAGCAAAACTGTTCAAGACCTGAAAACAGAAATAGAAGCAATAAAGAAAACACAAACTGAGGGAATCCTGGAGGTGGAAAACCTAGGTAAGCGAACAGGAACTACAGATGCAAGCATCACCAACAGAATACAGGAGAGGGAAGAGAGAAGCTCAGGCACAGAAGATGTGATAGAAGAGATTGATACATCAGTCAACGAAAATGTTAAATCTAAACATTCCTGACATAAAACATCCAGGAAATCTGGAACACTATGAAAAGATCAAATCTAAGAATAATAGAAATAGAAGGAGAAGATTCCCAGCTCAAAGTCCCAGAAAATATTTTCAACAAAATCATAGAAGAAAAATGTTCCTAACCTTAAGACAGAAGGTACAAGAAGCTTACAAAACACCAAATAGATTGGACCAGAAAAGAAAGTCCCCCACAACATAATAATCAAAACACCAAACATACAGAACAAAGAAAGAATATTAAAAGCTGCAAGGGAAAAGGGCCATGCAATATAAAAGCAGACCTATTAGAATTACACCCCGACTTCTAAAAGCCAGAAGGGCCTGGACAGATGTCTTACAGATCCTAAGAGACCACAGATGTCAGCCCAGACTACTATACCCAGAAAAACTTTCAATCAGCATAGATGGAGAAAAGATATTCCATGACAAAGTCAAATTTAAACAATACCTATACACAAATCCAGCCCTACAGAAGGTACTAGAGGAAAGCTCCAACCAGGGAGGTAAATTACACCCATGAAAACATAAGAAATAAATAATCTCATACAACAAAACCAAAAGGGAAGCGAACTCACAAACTAACTCTCTCTCTCTCTCTCTCTCTCTCTCTCTCTCTCTCTCTCTCTCTCTCTCTCTCCCAACAACAATAACAGAAATCAACCATCATTGGTAATTAATACCTCTCAATATCAATGGACTCAATCCCCAATAAAAAGACACAGGATAACAAAATGGATATGAAAACAGGATCCATCTTTCTGCTGCATACAAGAAACACACCTCAACATCAAGACAGACATTACATCCGAGTAAAAGGTTGAAAAAAGATTTTCCAAGTAAATGGACCCAAGAAGCAATACGTAGCCATTCTAATATCTAACAAAGTAGACTTCCAACTGAGAGGATGACAGGATTGCAGCCATCTTAGAGAAGGGTCAGACTGGGGGCAGCAGGCCCTGGGCAACCCACCAGAGGATGGGCTGCCCCTCCACCCTAAGCCCTGGGAAACCCACCAGAGGATGGGCTGCCCCTCCACCCTAAGCCCTGGGCAACCCACCAGAGGATGGGCTGCCCCTCCACCCTAAGCCCTGGGAAACCCACCAGAGGATGGGCTGCCCCTCCACCCTAACCCCTGGGAAACCCACCAGAGGATGGGCTGCCCCTCCACCCTAACCCCTGGGAAACCCACCAGAGGATGGGCTGCCCCTCCACCCTAAGCCCTGGGAAACCCACCAGAGGATGGGCTGCCCCTCCACCCTAACCCCTGGGAAACCCACCAGAGGATGGGCTGCCCCTCCACCCTAAGCCCTGGGAAACCCACCAGAGGATGGGCTGCCCCTCCACCCTAAGCCCCGGGAAACCCACCAGAGGATGGGCTGCCCCTCCACCCTAAGCCCTGGGAAACCCACCAGAGGATGGGCTGCCCCTCCACCCTAAACCCTGGGAAACCCACCAGAGGATGGGCTGCCCCTCCACCCTAAGCCCTGGGAAACCCACCAGAGGATGGGCTGTCCCTCCACCCTAAACCCTGGGAAACCCACCAGAGGATGGGCTGTCCCTCCACCCTAAGCCCTGGGAAACCCACCAGAGGATGGGCTGTCCCTCCACCCTAACCCCTGGGAAACCCACCAGAGGATGGGCTGTCCCTCCACCCTAAGCCCTGGGAAACCCACCAGAGGATGGGCTGCCCCTCCACCCTAACCCCTGGGAAACCCACCAGAGGATGGGCTGCCCCTCCACCCTAAGCCCTGGGAAACCCACCAGAGGATGGGCTGCCCCTCCACCCTAAGCCCTGGGAAACCCACCAGAGGATGGGCTGCCCCTCCACCCTAAGCCCTGGGAAACCCACCAGAGGATGGCTGCCCCTCCACCCTAAGCCCTGGGAAACCCACCAGAGGATGGGCTGCCCCTCCACCCTAAGCCCCGGGAAACCCACCAGAGGATGGGCTGCCCCTCCACCCTAAGCCCCGGGAAACCCACCAGAGGATGGGCTGCCCCTCCACCCTAAGCCCTGGGAAACCCACCAGAGGATGGGCTGCCCCTCCACCCTAGGCCCTGGGAAACCCACCAGAGGATGGGCTGTCCCTCCACCCTAAACCCTGGGAAACCCACCAGAGGATGGGCTGCCCCTCCACCCTAAGCCCTGGGAAACCCACCAGAGGATGGGCTGCCCCTCCACCCTAGGCCCTGGGAAACCCACCAGAGGATGGGCTGCCCCTCCACCCTAAGCCCCGGGCAACCCACCAGAGGATGGGCTGCCCCTCCACCCTAAGCCCCGGGAAATCCACCAGAGGATGGGCTGCCCCTCCACCCTAAGCCCCGGGAAACCCACCAGAGGATGGGCTGCCCCTCCACCCTAAGCCCCGGGAAACCCACCAGAGGATGGGCTGCCCCTCCACCCTAGGCCCCGGGAAACCCACCAGAGGATGGGCTGCCCCTCCACCCTAAGCCCTGGGAAACCCACCAGAGGATGGGCTGCCCCTCCACCCTAAGCCCTGGGAAACCCACCAGAGGATGGGCTGCCCCTCCACCCTAAGCCCTGGGAAACCCACCAGAGGATGGGCTGCCCCTCCACCCTAAGCCCCGGGAAATCCACCAGAGGATGGGCTGCCCCTCCACCCTAAGCCCTGGGAAACCCACCAGAGGATGGCTGCCCCTCCACCCTAAGCCCCGGGAAACCCACCAGAGGATGGCTGCCCCTCCACCCTAAGCCCCGGGAAACCCACCAGAGGATGGGCTGCCCCTCCACCCTAAGCCCCGGGAAACCCACCAGAGGATGGGCTGCCCCTCCACCCTAAGCCCCGGGAAACCCACCAGAGGATGGCTGCCCCTCCACCCTAAGCCCTGGGAACCCACCAGAGGATGGGCTGCCCCTCCACCCTAAGCCCCGGGAAACCCACCAGAGGATGGCTGCCCCTCCACCCTAAGCCCCGGGAAACCCACCAGAGGATGGCTGCCCCTCCACCCTAAGCCCCGGGAAACCCACCAGAGGATGGCTGCCCCTCCACCCTAAGCCCCGGGAAACCCACCAGAGGATGGGCTGCCCCTCCACCCTAAGCCCCGGGAAACCCACCAGAGGATGGCTGCCCCTCCACCCTAAACCCTGGGAAACCCACCAGAGGATGGCTGCCCCTCCACCCTAAGCCCCGGGAAACCCACCAGAGGATGGGCTGCCCCTCCACCCTAAGCCCCGGGAACCCACCAGAGGATGGGCTGCCCCTCCACCCTAAGCCCCGGGAAACCCACCAGAGGATGGCTGCCCCTCCACCCTAAGCCCCGGGAAACCCACCAGAGGATGGCTGCCCCTCCACCCTAAGCCCCGGGAAACCCACCAGAGGATGGCTGCCCCTCCACCCTAAGCCCCGGGAAACCCACCAGAGGATGGCTGCCCCTAGACTCAGACAATTAAGAGCCACATAAAAAACGAGTTCCAGACATTTCCTGCCATAACCTAAAGGAGATGATGGATTACATACCATGGCTGTTAGAGGGAGCATGTTTCCTGCAGATAAGAAGTGGGATGTCTTACTGACAGAGAAAATAGGTCTGCTGATGATATAGATTGCTAGAGAATACGGCTATTTCCTTGCAGTTGCAACTCTCCAATCAGTTCAAACCAAGCACCTCTAACCTAAAGTAAGCACCAATCCTGAGCTTGTAACTATATAGAGTTGGAATTTTCCCAGATCCCCTACCCTAACCATTATAAAAACTCTGCTTGATTGCTACTCAGGGTCTCTCCTGCTCAGCTGCTGCATCAGACAGATGGAGAGACCCAAGTTTAAACTCGTAAATAAAGACTCTTTGCTTTTGCATTCGGATTAGTCTCTTGGTCTTTGGGGAACTTTGGGTACAACACAACCAAAATTAATCAAAAGAGATGGGGAAGGACACATCATACTCATCAAAGGAAAAATCCACCAAGATGATGTCTCAGTTCTGAACATCTATGCTCTAAACATTAAGGGTATCCATTTGTAAAAGAAGTATTACTAAAACTTAAATCACACATTGAACCCCATACATTAATAGTGGGAGACTTCAACACCCACTCTCACCAATGAACAGGTCATCCAGACAAAAACTAAACAGAGAAATAATGGATCTAACAGACATTATGATTCAAATGGACCTAACAGATATCTACAGAACATTTCACCCAAACACAAAGGAATATCTTCTTCTTAGCACTCACTAATTTTCTCCAAAATTGACCACATACTCAGTCACAAAGCAAGTATCAACAGACACAATAAAATTGAAATAACCCCTGCATCCTATCAGACCACCACAGATGAAAGCTAGATTTCAACAACAACAGAAATAACAGGAAGCCTACAACTCATGGAAACTGAAGAACTCTCTACTGAATGACCACTGGGTCAAGGCAGAAATAAGAAATTGAAGACTTCCTAGAATTCAATGAAAATGAATCCACAGCATACCCAAACTTATGGAACACAATGAAAGCAGTGCTAAGAGGAAAGTTCATAGCACTAAGTGCCTCCACAAGGAAATTAAATATCATACTAGCAACTTAACAGCACACCTGAAAGTTCTAGAGCAAAATGAAACAAACACACCCAAGAGGAGTAGACAGCAGGAAATAATCAAACTGAGGGCTGAAATCAATAAAATAAAAACAAAGAATAATACGAAGAATCAATGAAACAAAGAGCTGGCTCTTTAAGAAAAATCAACAAGATAGACAAATCCTTGTCCAAACTAACTAAAAAACAGAGAGAGAATATCCAAATTAATAAAATCAGAAATGAAAAGGGAGACATAACAACAGACAATGAGGAAATACAGAGAATCATCAGGTCATACTTCAAAAACCTGTACGCCACAAAATTGGAAAACCTAAAAGAAATGGACAATTTTCTTGATAGATACCACATACCAAAATTAAATCAAGATCAGATAAACAATTTAAATAGACTTGTAACACCCAAGGAAATAGAAGCAGTCATTAAAAGTCTCTCAACCAAATAAAGCCCAGGGACAGGTGGTTTTAACACAGAATTCTACCAGACTTTCAAAGCAAAGCCAATACCAATACTCCTCAAATTGCTCCCTGAGACAGAAATAGAAGGAACATTGCCAAAAATTCATCTATGAGTCCACAGTCACCCTGATACCCAAACCACACAAAGTCTCAACAAAGAGAATTACAGACCAATTTCCCTCATGAACATTGATGCAAAAATACTCAATAAAATACAAACCAAACCCAAGAACACATCAAAAAGGTCATCCACCATGATCAAGCAGGCTTCATCCCAGAGATGCAGGGATTGTTCAATGTACAAAAATCTGTCAATGTAGTCCATCATATAAACAAACTGAAAGAACAAAAACCACATGATCATCTCATTAAATGCTGAAAAATCTTTTGACAAAATCCAACACCCCTGCAGGATAAAGGTCTTAAAGAGATCAAGGATACAGGGGACAAACCTAAACATAATAAAGGCCATTTACAGCAAGCCGACAGCCAACATCAAATCAAATGGAGAGAAAGTCAGAGCAATTCCACTAAAATTAGGAACAAGGCAAGGCTGTCTACTCTCTCCATAGCTATTCAATATAGTTCTCGAAGTTCTAGCTAGAGCAATAAAACAACTAAGGAAGATCAAGGGGATACAAATTTGAAAGGAAGAAGTTAAAGTATCATTATTTGCAGATGATATGATAGTATACACAAGCGTCCTCAAAAATTCTACCAGGGAACTCCTACAGCTGATAAACACTTTCAGTGAAGTGGCTGGACATAAGATTAACTCAATAAATCAGTAGCCCTCTTATATATAAATGATAAATGGGCTGACAAAGAAATCAGGGAAACAATACCCTTCAAAATAGCCACAAATAATATAAAATATCTTGGGGTAACTCTAACCAAGCAAGTGAAAGAGCTGTATGACAAGAATTTCAAGTCTTTGAAAAAAGAAATTGAAGAAGATATCAGAAGATGGAAAGATCTTCCATGCTCAGGGATCAGTAGGATCAACATAGTGAAAAAGGGCCATCTTACCAAAAGCAATCTACAGATTCAACACAATCCCCATCAAAATTCCAACACAATTCTTTACAGACCTTTGAAAGAGCAACACTCAACTTCATATGGATAAACAAAAAACCCAGGATAGTTAAAACAATCCTGAACAATAAAAGATCTGCTGGAGGTATCACCATCCCGGATTTCAAGCTCGTCTACAGAGCTATAGTGGAGGTATCACCATCCCTGATTTCAAGCTCTACTAGAGAGCTATAGTAATAAAAACTGCATGGTATTAGCATAAAAACAGACAGGTTGATTGATTGAAGCCAAGACCCAGATGTAAATCCACACACCTATGAACACCTTGATTTTGATAAAGAAGCCAGAATTACACAATGGAAAAAAGAAAGTATCTTCAACAAATGGTGCTTGCATAAATGGATGTCGACATATAGAAGAATGCAAACAGATCCAAATCTATTACCCTGCAGAAAACTCAAATCCAAGTGAGTCAAAGACCTTAACATAAAATCAGATACATTGAACTTGATAGAAGAGAAAGTGGGGGATAACACTGAACACATTGGAACAAAAGACAACTTTCTGAACAGAACACCATTAGTGTAGACATTAAGATGGGCAATAAATAAACAGGACCTCATGAAACTAAAAAGCTTCTGTAAGGCAAAAGACACTGTCAATAAGACAAAATGAAAGCCTTACAAAATGGGAAAAGATATTCACCAACCGCACATCTGACAGAGGGCTGATCTTCAAAATATATAAAGAAGTCAAGAAACTAACCATCAACAAACCAAATAATTGAATTAAATAATGGAGTACAGATAATTCTCAACAGAGGAATCTCAAATTCCCGAGAAGCACTTAAAAAAAAAAATGTTCAACATCCTTAGCAATCAAAATAGCTCTGAGATTCCATGTTACACTTGTCAGAATTGCTAAGATAAAAAATGTAAGTGACAGTTAATGCTGGTGAGGATATGGAGCAAGGGAAACACTCCTCCATTGCTGGTGGGAATGCAAACTCATACAGCCACTATGGAAATCAATATGGCGGTTTCTCAGAAAATTGAGAATTCATCTACCTCAAGACTCAGTATACCACTTCTGGTCATATACTGAAAGGATGCACCATCCTATCACACTTGCTTAACTATGCTCATAGCAGCTTTATTCATAATAGCTAGAAACTGGAAACAACCTACATGTCCCTCAACCAGAGAATGTTTAAAGAAAATGTGGTACATTTACACAATAGAGTATTACTCAGCTGTTAAAAAAAATAACATCATGAAATTTGAAGGCAAGTGGATAGAACTAGAAAAAAATCATCCTAAGTGAGGTAACCTAGACCCAGAAAGACAAACATGGTATGTACTCACTTGTAAGTGGATATTAACTGTAAAGTAAAGAATAACCATGCTACAATCCACAGACCCACAGAGGCTAAGTAACAAGGAGGGCTCAAGATGGGGGGACACATGAATGTCCTTGGGAAGGGGAAATAGAAGGAATATCGTGGGTAGACAGGGAGCAGTTGGGAATGGGAATAGGAGGGGTCAGGTTGGGGAAGATGGAGGCAGAGAGTACTGGGAGAGACAACTGGAATTAGAAGGCATTTTGGGGGTGAGGTAGAACCTACTATAATTGAAACTCCCAGGAATCTAAGAGGGTGACCCTAGCTAAGACTCTCAGTAAGAGGGGATACAGAGCCTGTGGTGGTTTGAATAGGAATGGCCCCCATAGGCTCATGTGTTTGAATGCTTGGCCCATAGGGAGTAGCACTATTAGGAGATATGGCCTTGTTGAAGCAGGTGTGGCCTTGTCCCTGTGGAAGCAGGCTTTGACTTCTATGCTCAAGCCACACCCAGTGTCTCACTTAGTTCACTCTCTAAGCCTGCAGATCAAGATGTAGAACTCTCAGCTCCTTCTCCAGCACCATGTCTACCTGCATGCTACCATGTCCATGAAGATAATGGACTAAACCTCTGAAACTGTAAGCTACCCCAATTAAATGCTTTCCTTTATAAGAGTTGCTGTGATCATGGTGTCTCTCTTCACAGCAACAGAAACCCCTAAGTAAAACAGCTTGAACCGGCCATCCCCTGTAACCAGGTAAGGCTTACAGTGGAGGTATTGGGACCCCAACCCAGCCTCAAAACCTTCAACCTACAATTGGTCCTGCCTGCAAGATGTGCTGGGGCAACAATGGCACAGAAATTGGGAGTGGCCTATCAAAGACTATTGGGGTCCAGCTCCTTAATAACCTTTTCCCAGGGTCCGTGGAAGAATCTAACAACCAGCTGAGGAGTCTAATCTTAAAAATATTAATGAATTCCCCCCAAATGCCTGTCTTGAGGAGATTTCTATCAGGGTCCAGAACAGATGCTACAAGCAGCTAAGGATACTAATCTGAGGGATATCAAATTAATCTAAACACTCTGAGTTCTTTAGTCCATTCACTTTATTCTTCCAGGTCAATTCTATCTACACAATTTCAGCCCTGTCCTTACATACAGCTCCTCTCTGTGCCCAGTTTTCCTGTCCTCATAGTTTTAGTAAGCTCATATGCTTTTGACCTGATCTTCCTCTGTTCCTTCATCCTCCATCTATATCCTTCCTGGCTCCTTACTCCTGGCCCTGATAAACCCCACAAGAGATCTGCTTTACCCTCTATCCTATCGAATCTCTGTCTTCTTCCCCTTTCTCAGGCCATGTGATTCTGTATCTGCCTCTAGAATTCCTCTCTAGTCCTTACTGCCCCTATTATGCAAAAAGCCCTATTGTCCTCAGTCCATCTCTCTGCCATGCCCCTAGGCATGAAGGAAGGGGATGGTCTGAGCTTATTTGCACAAGAAACAAAGCTGTGCATCTAGAAGCCTGCTTGTCTCCTAGGCTCAGCGGGGGAGTTAGTACCTAGTGGAACAGTGTCTGAGCTTAGCTGTTTGCCAAATGGTCTATAGTATTTGGGCACACAAGAATTTCATAGCAAAAGACAGCTGAAATATTAAAAACTGGAAAACACCAAATATTTCATAATAAATGGCTTGCCTCTAGAAAAATACCTTGAAATTTCTAGGTATAGTTTTTATATCCAGCTGAATCTCTATATTCTTGCGGTCTGCAAGAAGATACCAAATGAATCAATGTACACGTAACTCTTAATCCATTCACTTTATTCTTCTGAGTCAGTTCTCTCTCTACACAGCTTCTTTTCTGCTCTCATACTGAGCTCCTTTCTTGCCTGATTCTCTCTACATTTTTCTGCTCTTCTCTCTGTGTTCTATCTTAATTCTCCCCCATCTTAATTCTCTCCCAAGTCTCTGAGGTTTACAGTTGTATACCTATGCAATCAGCAAGGGTATATCAGGCAAGGTCACCAGGCTTGAATTCTTTCAGGGTCAAAAGGAGGGGTGATAAGATCCACACAAAGAGCAGTAATTGTCAGCTATCATTAGCAACCCAAAAGGGAAGTGACTAATGGAAAATGAATCAACTAAGGGCTAAATTCAGTTAATAGATCAAAAAGGGAATTTATGTGTTCAAACTATATTCTTAGAAGTGGCTAGGTGAAATGTTAGGATTCTATAAGTCACTAAGTTGTGAGTAAAAATAAAACTGACTTTTTTTTCCTTTGGTGCCATATCTGTCCAAACTTATCTTGGTTGCACCATTTTCTGGCAGGGTGGGGGGAAGTGTACTCGGTAACTAGGCAACCTGTGCCACAGCTAGATGTACCTGGCATGTAAAAGCCCCTTAGTTCTGAGTTAATTGTTAAGGGAGATCTAGAACTAGAGATAGCACGTGGAAGGAGTGTGAGCTTCATTAGCACATCTGCCTGGCCTGGGTGGTTGTCTCATTGTAAATTTTTACCTTCTCTCAGGAACTAACATATAGTCTGGATGCTTATCTATCTGCAGTCTGTTCTTAGAAAGTCTGGGAAGTATCTCAGATAAAATACTTCCAACCAGAGATGGTCCTGGGCAGATGTTGCTAATGATGATAATTACAGAAAAGCCTGAAATTAGGTGTCTGACTGTGTGACCGCTGTCAGCACAGTTAAGGGATGTCATCCAAATACTCCAATTGTGTAGGAGAAGTTGTGTCCAATGGATAATCAACCACACTGTTAGAAGTTCTTGGGAAAAGAATCAAATGAGAAAGCTACAATAGCACACAAGAAATTCACTGCAGGGAAACAGTTAATATACTCAAAAGCCAGAATCACTAACACTTCTTGAGTCTTGGCTTTATCTTCTGGAAGAGTTCTTGACTTCTCCAGGTAATGGCTTTTGCCATTGTCAGCTGAATTCCTACTTCATATTTCTGTGGCTTGCAGCAGTGGCCAACCAATGACCTGTCCAGCTTGAGACCCAAGCCATGAGAGGGAGCCCACCCCTGACACTTCCAGGTCCAGGGACCAGAGTCTGGATAGTTCAGAGACCTCAGATAGAACCAAACGCAACCAGTGGGGCTAGGGGGCAGTCAATAAAATATTAGTAATGATATTCTGCTATACTTGTAGACAGGAGCCTAGCATAATCATCATCAGAGAAGCTTCATCCAGCAACTGATGGAAACAGATGCAGAGACCCACAGCCAAACATTAAGCAGAGCTTGGAGAATCCTGTAGAAGAGAGGAAGGAAGGATTGCAGGAGCCAAAAGGTTCAAGGACACACAAGGAAACGCACAGAATCAACTAACCTGGGCTCATAGGGGCTCACAGAGACTGAATCAACAATCAAGGAACCTGTATCAGTCTGGCCTAGGCCCTCTGCATATATGTTATGGTTGCGTAGCTTGTTGTTCTTGGAGGACTCCTTAACAGTGGGAACAGGGGTGTCTCTCACTCTTTTGCCTGCTTTTGGGACCCTTTTCCTCCCACTGGGTCACCTCATTCAGTCTTAACACAAGGGGAGGTCCCTAGTCATATTGCAACTTAACCTGCCATGTTTGGTTGATATCCCCAGGAGGCAGGCCTGCCCTTTGCTGAAGGGGAATGGAGGAGTGGATGGGAGTGGGAGAGAGGAAGAGATAGGGAGGAGAGGAGAAAGGGGGACTGCAGGTAGTATGTAATATATGAAAGAAAAATAAAATAAATACATAAATGTCATAATCTGGTGGTTCTCAACTTCATTATTAACCCAAGAACAAAAGTATGGACATTTTTAGACACATGTGGACAAAAAATAAATAAGTAAAAAGCTTTCTAAATTTTGGAGATTTTTCTACCAAAATAAGGGCATAAATCAAGAAACAGGAAATCATGTGATCTAGGAAAAAGGGGACATTGTCAAGGAGAAGAAATAACATGGCGGTGAAGGAAGAAGCTGTGAGCTGGCCCAGGGACAGCCAGTGCAGATCTGAGCCATGGCGTCAAGATGAAACCTATGCCATACCTAGGACACAAAGGAATCTGGGGCTAAACTAATTATAAAGTCATGGTAACAGGTAAGGATTTAGGAAGAAGGAAAGGTCATCTGGAGTATTGGAAGAGGCTTTGGCAGTGACGGGCCCACAGTTCCAATAGCAGAAGTAAAAAGATAAAATGTCCAGAAGCATCAGGGAATTCAAAAGAGCAGCAAATGTGGCTGCAGAGAAGGTCCAACAAGAGTTAGGAGCATTCGCTACTCTTCCAAGAGGACCTGAGTTCAGATCCCAACACAACCATCTGTAACTCTAGCTCCAAGGGACCCAACCCAACACCCTCTTCTGGCCTCCACAGGCACCTGCCCCCCCATCTCTCTCTCTCTCTCTCTCTCTCTCTCTCTCTCTCTCTCTCTCTCTCTCTCTCTCTCACACACACACACACACACACACACACACATACACACACACACACACAATCTTTTTTTGAAAACACAGTAACTGGAGCATACCATCTCCACACATCAGATGTCTGTTAACCTGAATGCACTGATCGTGAACGAGGCACATGGAGTCCACATGGCTGGGGAAATGAGGCTTGGGCAGCCTACCTCTCCAGCTCTGCCATCCGCAGCACACCCAACCTTGTTGAGCAATGCAGAATTGACAGGAGGTGAGGTAGACACCTAGATACTGGGGAAAAAAATAACTGTACTGAGGTGAGCAGAGTCTCTTCTGAAAATTAAGTGTCATTGTTCAAGAAGAGCTTTAAATGTGTTGGTGACTTTGACAGTGGTGGTGTGGTAGAAAGATGAATGTGTTTCTAAAATATATATAGGAAACCCGAGAGGAATACAATAGGCAATCCATTTAACAGGAAATTCCAAATCTACTAACATTATTCTCTGCTTTTATAATGACAGGCTAATTAATCATTCACTTTTCATCTGGGGAAGAAAATCAGCCTTCCTGAAAAGGAAGAGATTTCAGGTTGTATGACAGCTTCAATTAATGTTCAACTTCCCTTGAACTTGTGGATTAGATGGAATGGATTTTTACAGAGCATCTTGAAGTTGCTTCTCACAGTTTCAGTGTCGCAAGCCTGCTAGCAGTGAGCTAATGCGGCCCAGAAGCAGGAAGCAAGCCTCAGAGTCTACAGGCATGGCCAAGTCCACCTGTCAGAGACCCAGGCGTTACCCAGCTTGACTGATGGGGAGGCTTCACATTCACCACAGAAGTAAGTGTGAAATCCTGCGTCCCAGACCACATCTCTAACTGCTGTAACTAGACTGCTCTCTCCCAGATGCCATTCTTCGGTTCCCTGCTCAGTCCCTCAGCCCACCGTATCAGACTAGTCTCTCTTGTACCCGATCACACAATCAAGGTTAATTAAGTAAGGGCAGTCCTTGTGGTGAAGTTCTTATTTTATTCAAGTTTATGTGGTTAGGGATAAAGGGGTAGCTTCATAAATCCTTTTAGAAGAGGAGGGAGTGTGTGTTGTTGTGGGGGGGAGGGGGAGAGGATGCACGCACACACTTTTAAAGTCGACCATCACACATTCATTTGTCTGTTAGGAAACAGTCACTCACCTCAGAGCATCACCACCATAAACTGGAAGGCCTATCAGTTTCACTCAAGATAACTTCAAGTAGCTAAATCTCCTGGAGCAACTCCTGCTCGCAATGAACTGCGTGGTGTTAGGACTGGATTAGACCTGAACCATGGAGCAGTTACAGATGAAGAACACGTCCCCAAAGCAAAAGGCAGAACGAGGGTGCTGGTACCAGAGGAGCAGGTAAGTTAGCTAGAGGCTGGTCCTTCACAGACTAGAACCTTCTGTGGGCCATCTACCACCCCTTCCCTTTCCTCTCCAAATATTCCTCAAGGTACACCTCTAGGCACAGGAAACAGTGACAAACTGAACTTCAGCTCAGGCGCCAACATGCTCAATGACCTTCCTAAGTGAAGGCCAGGGATGAGAAGCAGCCATCTTGTCTACTGTCTTCTTCAATGTGTCTAATTCTTCCATCAGCAAACAATATGCTCACACCAACCGAAGCAAAGCATGCCCACTTCCTCCACATACTGGACAACTAAGACCCTGGTCAATCTTCCTAACAGATTAAAAATGGGAATCTAGTTCCACTTTATTGCTTTAATTACTTGCAGGCTGAATAGCTGTTTGTATTCATTGTTCTGATGCATTTATCTAATTAATCTTTACCAATAAAAAATTGGGAACCAGCTATCAGGATAACAACATGAAAGAGCAGGAAGCAGGGAGCAGCCACCAGTGACTCCTCGTCCTTCGTTCCTCTCTCAGCCCCGCCTTACTATTTCCTGTCTCCTGTCAGTCTACAGTCCTCCGACATCTATGGTTAATTTTGATCAGCTAGTGGCTAGCTCCGCCCTCTGACTCCAAGCCAGCTTTATTTTCAGAATGAAATCAAAATATCACATAGCATTGTTCTTTCTAGTGGATTATCTATTTATTACCTTAGCTTATTTTTTAAATTTTTTATTTATGTGCGGGAGTGAATTAAGCACGTATGTGTAGGGGGTTCCCAGGGAGACCAGAAGAGAACACTGGATCCCCTGGAGCTGGAGTTACAGGTGGCTGTGAACCACCCAGTGTGGGTGGTGGGAACTGAACTCAGGTCCTCGACAGGAGTGCTAAGGGCTCTTAACCACTATGCTATCTCTCTATCCCCTACCTTGTCCTTTGCAAGTCCTTTATTTTCTGACTACTTACAAAATACTTAGAATGTAAGGGTATATTAAACTATTATTCTGGCTATTAATATTCCCCCCATCTGTCCTCGGGTTTTTGACTAATTTTAACTTATATTTACAAGTTTAAAAGCTTTATACTAGGCAAGAAAAAATATAAACAAGTCATATCCACCTTCTGAAGGTAGAGAAAGAGGAACTGATTGCCGTGGTCCAAATGTGTTGAGGTCTAACTCCCAGGGCAACACAGCACTGAGAGAGGAGGTCTTCTGGAGGTGACCGGGCCTGGACAGGATAACACCCCTAAAACAAGCCCAGAGGCACTTATCTACCTCTTCAATGATGCAGGCACACTCCTGTCCCTCACCAAACACTGAGCCTGTCTGTGTCTTGCTCTTGTGCTTCTCTGTCTCTGGAACTGTGAGAAACACATGTTATTGTTCCTAAGCCACCTCACTGGGGTTCTGTGTGTGTTTCGATTTCTGAAGGATATCAACAATGCTGAGAATGGGGGGCAAGGATCTTATTTAGTCACACTCCAAAGTCACTGTGTAATTTCTAACTCTGAGGATGAAGCAAGGTCACACTGGCAAACTGAAATCATTCATGATCATAGAGCTGAGAACATTGTTATGAATCTCACTTGAAGTGACAATGGATGGATGTACAGCTCAACTGCCAAAGAGGAGGAGGAGGAGGAGGAGGAGGAGGAGGAGGAGGAAGAGAAGGAGGAGGAAGATGAGGAGGAGGAGGAGGAAGAAGATGAGGAGGAGGAGGATTATTCATTTCCATCCCATCAGTTTGGTTCCCTTGTACTTACAGCCAGAGCTGGTATCAGAGGTCATGAAAAGCAAGATGAAAACCCACAGAAAAGATTCTTTTTTTTTTTTTTTTTTTTTTTAGGGATGGAAAACATACATACAAGTAAATGTCTCAATGGCAGACAGTTACTAAAGGATGTCTTGATCTCATTTCCCATTGCTGTGATTAGAATCCCCTGACAAAAGCAGCTTAGGGGGTGCAAGGGTTAATTTTAGCTCACAGGGGGACCCAGTCCCATCAGGATGGGGGAGGTAATGAGGGACCCAGTCCATCAGGATGGGGGAGGTGACAGGGGGACCCAGTCCCATCAGGATGGGGGAGGTGACGGGGACACAATGGGGGAGGCTGGCCCATTGCACTGTGTCAACAACTAGAAACACAGAGGAATACACAGATGTACACATGCCCCTGCTCAGCTCCCTGTCTTCACTCAGGTTCCACTGGCTGCAGCCACCAGGGAGGGTGGGTCTTTCCACCTCAATCAACATAACCAAGGCAATCCCCCACAGACATGCTCACAGGAAACCTGAGCTAGACAGTGCGCCACTGGGACTCTTTCCCCAGGGGACAATAGGTTGTGTCAAGTTGATAAAACATCACACATGAATAATACGAAACACTGAAGTCAGGAATGAAAAGGCAAATTTTTCCACAAAACCTACTAATACTGAAAAGATGGCAACAAGATCTTATTAGTAACTTGATGCGAATAAATTCGACAAATGGAATGAAATGGACAAATTTCTTGAAAAACCCAATTTATCAAAACTCAAGATCCATTAAAAAAAATAAAAACTATGTAGTCCGCTATTTTCAAAACTCACCCACAAAGCAACTCCAACACAATGCTTCGCTGATGAATTCCAACAGACGCTGGAAAGAGAAGTGTCAGTCGTCATCATTTCAGGAAGGAGAAGGGACATTTCGATCTTCTTCCTGAGGCTACCTAAGCCCTGACAGAACAGTCAGACAAGAGGCTGGATGGCCCAGTGGGTGGGGCACTTGCCACCAGGTCTGAAGACCATCTCCAGGACCCACGCAATAGATGAGAACTGACTTCCACAGGTGTTCTCTAACCCCCCCACATGAGCACTGTGTCAGCTGCACACCCACAAAAATAAAGGGCATTTAAAAGTTCAAGTCGGAAGTGTTAAAGAAAATGATAAATCAACAGCTTAAACATAAAATCTTTAGCAAATGTTAATCAGCGCAAAGGATCTATTATCATGTGAAAACAATATAACAGGACTAAGACATATTTTTGTAATTCAAAGTTCAACATTTAAAATAAAGTGCATTAGTGTAACTCACTATAGTAAAAACACAAAGAAAATGTATACAAAGATGAAAAATGACAAAATTTAACATCTATTCATGACTTTTTAATTAAAAAATATTTTATGTGCACAGGTGTTTTGCCTGCATGAATGTCTATCCACCATGTTTGTGCAGGAGGTACCCCAGAGGCCGGAAGCAGCTCCCAAGGCCTGGAGTTACAGACCACTGTGAGCGGCCACATGGGTGCCGGGAATCAAATTCAGGTCCCCTGGAAGAGCCCGTAATTGCTGAGCTACCTCTCCAGCCCCTCAGGATTTTTTTAAAAGTTCTTAGCAAACTGGGGATAGAAAAAGAATCTTCCTCGATTCGAAAGGCATCTATGAAAACCCACAGCGCATCACTTACTAACTAAAGACTGAGTACTTTTCCTCTAAGAACAAGAGAAAGATAAACGTGTCTTCTCTAGTGACTTCTAATTTGGCTTTGTACTAGAAGTCTAAGCCAGTGCTGCAAGACGAGAAAAGAAAGAATAAAGGCCCCAGACTGGGGAAGAGTCGATCCTCCTTCTAAATGACATTTCACTTCTCCCCAAACCAGCCCACAGATTTAGTGAAATCTAAATCCCAGTCTCAACAGGAGTGTGTGTGTGTGTGTGTGTGTGTGTGTGTGTTCATATGTGTGATATGTATGTAGATACATGTGTGCTGGAAAGCTCTGCTGCTTACGTTTGCAGTCTACCATGTCCAGACAGCTCTCCTCTGAGCAAAGGGGAAGACTCCTTACCCCAGCAGGGCCTTCCTGCTCTCTGCCTGACTTTACTTAGAAGCTGTCCCTAGGCCTGGATGCCTGACTTACCTTAAGTGTGACCTCTGACACAGTTCCCTGCAAATGCTCTCCCCTGCCATCAACATGATAATTAGGTGTTTTTCTCTGGCAGTATGAAAGGACTGTGCTGCAAAATGCAAATTAGGTGATGCCTGTCTGCTGTCCCGGTCCACGTACTCCCCTCACTCTGGAATAAAGCCCAGCCGCCTCACTGAAGCTGACTCCCAGAAGGCTATTCCATTGTCCTCACAGGCTGCTCAAAGCCCTGCATGCTGCCCTCCGCTCCCTTGGTCATCGTAGACTGGTGGCCAACACCACGAGGAAAAGGGAGACCCCAAACACATGCACATGTGTACAAGTATGTGGAGGCCAAAGGTCAACATAGGACATTTTCCTCAATGACTCTCCACAGGTCTCTCCCTGACATGCAGCTCACTCACTGGCTAGGCTGACTGACCAGCAAGTCCCCAGTTCCTCCTGTCTCTACACCTGGGATCACAGGCGTGCACCGCCATTCCCAGTTTTTCATGTGGATGCCAAGGATCCAAACCCTGTCCTCACTCTGGCACAGCAATCACCTTACCAGCATCTGCTAAGACCCTTCAACAGAATATTTTAGTGGAAACCAGCAAGCATACTATAGAAGTCATAAGAAGGCGCACGCCTTTAATCCCAGCACTCGGGAGGCAGAGCCAGGCGGATCTCTGTGAGTTCGAGGCCAGCCTGGACTACCAAGTGAGTTCCAGGAAAGGCGCAAAGCTACACAGAGAAACCCTGTCTTGAAAAACCAAAAAAAAAAAAAAAAAGAAAACACAAAACCTCTAGAATAGCCAAGTAAGTTGGAAAAATATGTCCGACTCTAAGACATAACAATAAGCTTTAAGAAAAGGTGGTAAGAACATGAGAAAACAGACAGGGAAAGAGAACACAATAGTTTAACCTTTATTTGTTCTGTCAAGTCATTGTTCACAAACACGTCGAAGAAGCTCAACAGAGAGAAGAGAATCTGTCCAACATAGGACACTAGACAATTGATTTATGGGTAAAAAAAAAAAAAGGTCAATCTCTGTACTGAGCAGCCCCCAAGATCATGTCCAGATATCCGTGTGCTCACACAGCTCTGTCCACAGTGAACAGGGCGAACCTGGGTAACCAAAGCCATTGCAGAAATGATGGAGAATGACTTCTGAGGTTACACCATGAAGACACTGCGATTTCTTCCCTGTTTCTGCTTCCCTTCCTCCCTTCCTTCTCCTCCTCCTCCTCCTCCTCCTCCTCCTCCTCCTCCTCCTCCTCCTCCTCCTCCTCCTTCTCTTTCTCTCTCTCTCTCTCTCTCTCTCTCTCTCTCTCTCTCTCTCTCTCTCTCTCTCTCTCTCTCTCTCTCCCTCCCTCCCACCCTCCTTTTCTTTCCTTCCCTCTTTCTCCCCCTGTTGTGGGAATCTAACAGTCACTGTATCCAGGGTAAACATCAGAATGAATGGTTGTTTTCTAGAAGTACTTAGACCTGGAAGAAATCATTGTGGAAAACAGTGATTGTTTTGTTATCTGCAGAGTTATTTTTCTGAAGGAGCTTTACAGCCTTTGTGTGACTTTGGTCACAAGACTATCCTGGCACACCTGGATATCTTAGATTGTTGGGTACCGCAAACAGTACACACTAAGGGCTAAAGTGGCAGCAGGGGTGTGAGGCTTTCCTACAGAAAACATATAGATTAGATCAGGGCTTTGGGATGAGGACCTTGTTTTACCCAAAAAAACAACTTTTGTGCAACAATAAATGAATATGCCTCTGCACTGCTGTTCAGGGTTCAGTTCATAGAAACTGCTCGTTCTTGCTCTCAGAGAGCCTGAAACTCATCTTGGAGTGAGCCTCTTTCTTTGACCAACCCTCCCAACATAGAACAGCCGAATCCCTCTCTCTCCTTCCCTCTACTCATACCCACAGAGCCAGTTGCCAATAATAAGGAAATGTCCATGAGCCAGGAGCTAAAGTATCTTGTTCAACAATCAGCTCAGCTTACCAAGCTGGATAAGTAACCTGGAATATATCCCACATCCCACCTAAGCCTCCAGATGACTGTGTCACAGGTGATGTTTAACTGTAATTGGTGAGACCTTGAGGCAGAGCCAACAGACTCTTAGTCTACTGAAATCATGTGAAATATTAAATGCTTATTGATGTAAAGATCCACTAATTTGGAGTGAGGTAATTTGTTACAATAGGTAAGTCACATAAGGACTGTATTATGTTGTCCTGGCTAATTTTATGTTAACTTGACACAAGCTAGAGTCATCTGAAAGGAGGGAGCCTCAACTGAGAAAATGTGTCCAGAAGATGCCGCCATAGGCAAGCCTTAGTGATTGATGGGGGAAGGCCCAGCCCATTGTGGGTGGTGCCATCCCTGGGCTGGTGGTCCTGGGTTCTATCAGAAAGCAAGCTGAGCAAGCCATGGGGAGCAAGCCAGTAAGCAGCACTCCTCCATGGCCTCCGCATCAGCTGCTGCCTCCAGGTTCCTGTCCTGCTTGAGTTCCTGTCCTGACTTCCCTTGTTGATGAACAGTGAAGTGGAAGTGGAAGCTGAATAAACCCTTTCCTCCCCAAGCGACTTTAGTCACAGTGTTTCATCACAGTAATAGTAAACCTAACTAGGACATATGTCATATATAAATGAATCTAATATAAAATAGACTATAACATAAAAGCTAAACTATGAATCCTTTCAGTGAGACAAACCAAAATATCATCATGACCTGGGAACTGGCAAAGACTGTATATGAAAAGCAATAAGCACACACAAAAACTGAGGAAGAGTCAGAAAAGACGGCCCCTGTTTATAATCTCAGCCCTGGGGAGACTGCAGCAGGAGGATCGTGATCTTGATACTCTCCTACACTATATAACAGTCCGTGTCTCACAGCGGGGGGGGGGGTGGAGAGGGGGAGAGGAGAGAGAGGGAGAGAGGAGAGAGAAGGAAGTAGTTAAGTTAAACTTCATTGAAATGAAAAAGCACTAGACTGGAAAGCTGGCCCAGAGGGTCAGATCCCCAGCCCCGAGAGAAAGCCCCACACAGGAACAGATCTATAACCCCAGAACTGGGGTAGTGCACAGACGGGCAGCCTGGAAGAGGGACCCTTGCTGGCCAGCCAGTCCAGCAACATGGAAAACTGCAGGTTCAATGAAAGACACTTAGTGTCAACCTCTGGCCTCCACACTCCTCCACATGGACACACACATACACACACACACACACACACACACACACACACACACACACACACACACACCCCTAAAATGTCTGTTCATCAAATGATCATTTAAAGTGACCTATTAGATATTCTAAAAAAGAAGTTACATAAAACATATATGACAACGGATTTGATTGTAGAATACATAAAGAATGCCTACAAGTCGGTAATGTAAAAGCAGCCTAATTCTATATAAGTGGGCAAAAGAAATAACAGCTCCTTCATAAAGGAAGAGCAATAAGCAATGAGAATATGCCCAACAGCACCAGTCATTAAGGAACTAAGAGTATGGACACCACAAATGCTGGCCAGGACACAAACAATCTACATTCATTGCTGCCGGAAGTGGACACAGGTACAACTACTTCACCAAACCTGGGAATTCTCCAGGGTGCTAGGACATGTGACTAGTGATAGCATTCACATGTATTTACCCACAGAGAAATGAAAATTATGCACACAAATACACATTTTTTAGTGTGTTCACAAATGGATTACTCATACTCCAAATAAACAGGAAAAACTGATATGCAAACTGTGAACACAGGCAATGATAAAAGGTGTAAACTCGCCGGGCGATGGTGGCGCACGCCTTTAATCCCAGCACTCGGGAGGCAGAGCCAGGCGGATCTCTGTGAGTTCGAGGCCAGCCTGGTCTCCAAAGCGAGTTCCAGGAAAGGCGCAAAGCTACACAGAGAAACCCTGTCTCGAAAAACCAAAAAAAAAAAAAAAAAAAAAAAAAAAAAAAAAAAAAAAAAAAAAAGGTGTAAACTCCTGATGTAACGAAAGTATGGATAAACTGCAAAGACATGATGACGAACAAAATGCACTGGACCTAACAGAATGTGCAGCACTATCCCATTACAGAAACTGTTCTGTTCATTCCAAGCAAGGTCTTACTATGCTATCCAGGCTGGCCTAGAACTTGAAATTCTCTTGATTCTGTCTTAGTGCTGGGATTACAGGCATGATATTACATGACAGATTCTACTATGTCCAACTGCCCATTATGTTAAATTTTTAAACAAGCATATATAATCTAACATACAAAAAAACATAGAATAGTAGGAATTGCAAAATTGCTGAGTGGCTGAGAGTCCTTGACGCGCTTCCAGAAGAGCCAAACTCAGTTCCCAGCACCCATATCAGGCAGCTCAGAACTCCAGCTCCGGGTGGTCTGATGCCCTCCTCAGGGATCCACAGGCACCTACATCCATGTGGCATACACACACAGAAATACATATACATACACATAAATAAAAATTAAAAGGAAACTTCCTTTTAATAAAAGCATTTAAAAGCAGAACATTAATTGCCAGAGATGGAGTGGACAGTTGACTGGGTAAAGACACAGTGTGGTCTGAATGAGAATGCCCCCGTTTTTGAATACTGGGTCCCTAGCTGGTGGAACTCTGGGGAGAGAATTAGAAAGTGTGGCCATGACGATCTTGGAGGAGGTGTGTCACTGGGTGTATGCTTTTGTTCAAAAATCCACGTCATCCCCAGTGTCTCTCTCTCTCTTTCTTCTTTCTTCTTTCTTCTCTCTCTCTCTCTCTCTCTCTCTCTCTCTCTCTCTCTCTCTCTCTCTCTCTCTCTCTCTCTCTCTGTCTCATGGTTGTTTCTCAAGATTTGAGCTCTCAGCTACTGCTCCAGCACCATGCCCGCCACCTGCTACAATGCTCGCCGCCATGATGGCCGCGAGCTCTAACCCTCTGTAAGCCCAAAATAAACACTTTCTTCTCCAGGCTGCCTTTGTCGTGGTGTCTTACCCCAGCAACAGAAAAGTAACTAGACACACAGAGAACTTTTTCAAGCAGCAGAAATGTTTCATTCATAATAGGGCTACAGAATACACACGTGCATAGCTTTGCTCAAATTCCGTAAGTTTAGATTTGTGAATTTCAGTTTATGCAACTTTGCCTCAGGATACAAAACTTTAGGAACAGTAAGCAGTGGACTTAGTAACTGCTAAGTAAGTATTTAAGTAATGAAGACTGACAGTGGCCACTCTCCCCGAAGGAGCCTGTACCCACACTTGGTACATGTTACCTCCCACATCTCTTCTTTGCGAACCCCACACCTAGGCTTTCAGCGAGTCTTATTTTCTTCTAAGTGCCTCTTTCTTAACCCTCACATGTAAGCCTCCAACTCCACTTCATAAAAAAAAAAAAAAAAAAAATGACAGAACCTTAGTTATCTTGGCTGAAAGAGGCACTCTGTGGAAGTGATCTGAAAAGTTCTACCCATTTAACCTCCATATGGGACATCTCAGTCTGGTCATAAAGCTCCCTACCCAGCAGAAGGTTCCAGACCACATCTGCTGTGGTACCGTCCTAAACTCACTTTGCCTCACTCTCCTCTTCCCCAAATCAACAACAGCACAGTGACGGTAACGGTGGACCACGCTGACCTCTCATCGACACTAAATACGCTGAGACCTCAGAACAGGCAGCACAGACCCATGCGGTAAACGTTAGCCGTGATTCTCATGAGTACAGCCAGCTTTGCGATTTTTCATCCAGACCACTTGCTCGGTTGGAAATTAATTTTATGTCTTATCTGAGCGGTGCTCTTTCATCCCTGAGCAGGTGACTCAAAACCAATCTTTCTGCTTTCACCCAAGAATAAATAAGGAAATAAACAAAGATCTCCTTAACCGATATGGACCAAGCTTCAGAGAGTCAACACAGCCTGCCACACCTACCTGCCACGGGTAGGGTTAGTCCTACAGCGAAAATTACTGTCACGATTTGTCCCCAGGGGCAGCTAGCCAATCATAGCTGAGTCCATCATCTCATCCTTCATCCCAATGCCTGTACCGTTTGGAGGTGGCTTTCTGGGCAGGTTCTCCAGCCTGCCATCCTGTTCCTGCTTTTTCGGAGCTGGAGAGTTGGGTCCCCCATTGAGTCTGTGCAATGGCTCCTAGCATCCATCTGATGCACCTACGTGTCATCTGCCAAACCCTCAGAACTAGCAGCCACTGACTACGTGGTGCTCGCAAGGTATGTATATATCTGTGCTGCATAAAGGATTTGATGGGAAAAGATGGGGGCGAAATAAGTAGAGAAACAGAGAAACATAGAGTGAACACTGGGAACCCCAGCTGGTGTGAGTTTACTGGATAAGTAAGGCACAAAAATGTACACAACTGAATCTCACATATGTGTTTGCTGATTGCCAAGCTGGGATTAAATTATGGGCAGGGTGTACCCTCCTCAGCATTGCTGCCACTCAAGGGTTCTGGAGAAGAAATTCTGCTTTAGAAGGAACACAACATCTGAGCCAGGCCCCCAGAATGCTCGGCTTATCAGTGTGCTAAATCCTATGGGCCAACTTACTTATGTTTCTTTTTTCTTTTTTCTTTTTTTTTTTTTTTTGAAAAATTCTTTTCAAGATTTGTTTATTATGTATACAGTATTCTGTCTGCATGTATGACTGCAGGCCAGAAGAGGGCACCAGATCTCATTACAGGTGGTTGTGAGCCACCATGTGGTTGCTGGGAATTGAACTCAGGACCTCTGAAGGAGCAGCCAGTGCCATCTCTGAGCCCTCTCTCCAGCCCCTTACTTATGTGTCTTACTGGGGACCTTCACCAGCTCATTTTACAGAAAGAAAATTTTGTTTCAATGTCAAAATGATATTTCTATGTGACTCTCTGAAGAAAAGTGAAGATACTTGCAAATATTATTCCATCACCTGGTCCTGATACAGTCAAAAGGACTTGTTTTCCAAGTTAATTTAGAACCAGTAATTGTACACACACGAAACAAGATAGACACTCCTAGGACTGTGAGAAACTGGGAAGGTGAATACTTTCTTGTTCTCTCTCTCTCTCTCTCTCTCTCTCTCTCTCTCTCTCTCTCTCTCTCTCTCTCTCTCTCTCTCTCTCAGACTAGCCACGCTTCACTGACTATACCTTATGAGACACTCATAAGGTTGTGACCAGGAAGGAATTAACTTAAACACCGACCCTAATATCATGATGAAGTCCAGATTCGGGTAAGCCACATTGTAGTAGCTGTTTTCCAACCACAGAAATGAGAAAATACGAAACTCTATTAGTACCATCACTCTACAAGCCGGAGAGCTGGTAACCTAACTGTCCACGGCACAGAACCCCAAGTCTCAGCAAAAACAGCGCATGTGAATAACACCAACCACAGTGACAATATACCATGGGATGCAAAATACAAGTTACCTAGGCAAAAGTAACTATAAGAAGTGGACTCAAGAACGTTAACAGAGTCTGAGAAAGCGGAAAAGAATCCAGTAACTCATTCAGAAGTTGTGCGCCCGCCGTTCCTGGGTGTCACAAGCACCTGTCTGCATGAACATCTTCCAGCCAAGCCTCCTCACCGGGACAGACATGCAAACCCACTAGTGTCTGGCTGCAGGGCCCTTGCAGGCGAGCTCCCTCCGAGGCCGTTTTCCACGGTGCTGCTGCGCGGCTGGGGGTGGGGGGAATGCGGGGTGCTGCCTCTGCCCTTCGACCCCACAGCGTCCCCCCTCCACCCCGCAGCGCTGTCCGTCCCGCCCCGTCCGTCCTTCCCGCCGCAGCAGATGATACTCACCGCTCTGGTCTCGTAGAGCACCAGCTTCTGGACCGAGCTGATGATGGGGGCAGCGGCCGTGGGCATGGCTCCAGCCAATGGCGGCCCCACTACGGGGCACCAGGCCGCGGCCCAGGTCGTGACAGCTGCCGGACCGGTCCGTCCCTGGAGGCCGAGGGAGGAGACTCTGCAGGCCCAGCTCACCGGACCCGGCGCAGAAAACCCAACCTCAGAGCGCTAAGCCTGCAGCAGCCGGGGGCCGCAAGGTGCTTCCGTATTCCCCAAGCCACGCCTCCCACCAAGCCCCGCCCAGACGCTAGGGGGCGGGGTTACAGGAGTACGGCGTTGTTGAGGGCGGACGCTTAGGGCGCCATCTTTGTTAAGGTCAGGCTCCAAAGCCTCTGCTTTATCTTGATCCTTAAGGAAAGGAGGTCAGGTGACTGGAGTCTCCTTTCCAATGGGCTTCTCCATGTTTCAATTGGTCTGTTTCTTCGTGTCTACTCTTTTATTTTCCTGAAACCTGTCTCACAGTGGTCCTTTCTGAGTGCCTGTGATTTCCCCCTCTTTCGTCGCCTATTTTATTCCCGTGTTGAGAGTCAATAAAGTTCATGTTGTGGCTGTGTGGCCCACGAATCTTTCCTGATGACTTCAATGTGGCGCCTTTGGTATTTGCACATTTTATGGGTGAGGCTAGCCGTCCGTGCATTCTTAAAGAGACGGTGCCGCGTAGGGGAGAGCCGCGCAGGGGAGCGCGCTGGTGCTGGGGGCCGTTCTGGTTAATACAAGGTTTTTCCGATTGCTCTCGGGACGTAAGTGGACATTAAGTAGACAATATATGCACTGACTCCGCTCATCACCTCCGCGTTTGAGTGGAAGGGTGTTTTATAATTATGAACACAAAAGCAAGCATTTAAGAATTCGCTCGAATTACAGCGCCTCCTCCAGAGGCCCCGCCCTCCGAGGGGCCCTGCAAGCCGCCCAAGGTTTCCAGGGCAACCGCCCAACAGATACCTGGAGCCTCTGGAAGTAGCTGCTGTTGGTCCCCCGTCCACAAGGGCCAGGTAAGCAGCCCTTCTTCCAGAGGTGTGAGGACCGTTGTCCACCGTCTGGATGCATTTTGTTACCGGTGGCAGGGAAGTCCACTTCTTGAGGGGACCCCAGACCAGCTGTTTTTTCTGGCAAAACTAAACCACGATCTGTTCATAAATGAACTTTTCAAACCCGGTTCTCCTTTCAGCGACTAAGGTGTTTACCTCACAGATGCAGGCCGAACAGAGTGTAAGATAGTGGTGGCTAAACTAGCCGAGGCAGGAAATGCTAGGTTTCCCGGGGACCCCTCTGTACCCCAGAACTCACTGCTGAAAGGATAACAGCACTTTAAAAGTGCAAACACATAGCTAAATGTGATATTAAGGTTTGCTGTGGATTCAAAGTTGGGACATTACGAGATTTCTAAAATATTTGGGTATTTATTATTAGTTTTGTTTTCATATTTTTATGCATCTCCTTTTTAATTGAGAAACTAGAAAGATGGAGGGAGTGTCAATTCTGGCATTTTACACTGGTGTGTGTGTGTATGTGTGTGTGTGTGAGAGAGAGAGAGAGAGAGAGAGAGAGAGAGAGAGAGAGAGAGAGAGAGAGACAGAGAGACAGAGAGACAGACAGAGAAAGAAGCCAGGGGTCAACCTGGATGCTGTTCTTCAGCCAATAAGCCCCAGGGATTCACTTATCTCCATCTTGAACTTTGTAACTTTTCCATTTCATAATGAAAATCAACTCTTCTTAATGTAAGCTAAACTTTTGCAGAATGTTTTGGTTTAGGAAAGTCACTTTTTAAAAATGTACAATTCTGATTTTCAAATATTGTTTTCAATATAAAATAATAATTTTATACTACAATTAAACACTTCCCTTTGAGGACTTTCTTCATTTGTATCACCTAGAAGCAGAAAAAAAGAGACAATTTAAAAAGTACCAAGTTGTTTATATAAGGAGTAATCCCAGGAAACAGCGTCAAGGAAGGGAAGGAACTGGAAAGCGGGGTATTGACAAGCAAACTTGGTGATTAGTTAAATTCAGTAGTAATAAGGAGTACATGTCTTGGAACTATTTCTGGGGGCAAAGGAGCATCGAGTTTACTCACCAGCTCCCATCGACTACTGGCTGAAGCCTGCTATGGCGGAGCACTGATACCTTGGAACTTCCACTTTGTCTATGCTCAAAAAGAGAGCATATGGAAGCTGGAGGAACTCATAGACAGAATTCCACATGCTGGTCCTCAAAAGTTGAGCAGTTGCCTAGAAAGGTGTGTGTGTCGCATGCGTGGAGAGCCATTGTAGCATCTTCTGCCTTCTGCCTTTGAACTACCACTCATGTCCAGGCTCCCCACCTCGTGGTCACACCACGTGAGCCATTCACACCCATGCTCCCCCACATCAGTGGTCACACCACGTGAGCCACTCACACCCATACTCCCCCACATCGTGGTCACACCATCTGAGTAATTCACACCCATGCTCCCCACATCAGTGGTCACACCACATGAGCCACTCATACCCATACTCCCCCACATCGTGGTCACACCATCTGAGCCATTCACACCCATGCTCCCCACATCACTGGTCACACCACGTGAGCCATTCACACCCATGCTCCCCACATCAGTGGTCACACCACATGAGCCATTCACACCCATGCTCCCCACATCAGTGGTCACACCACGTGAGCCATTCACACCCATGCTCCCCACATCAGTGGTCACACCATGTGAGCCATTCACACCCATGCTCCCCACATCGTGGTCACACCATGTGAGCCATTCACACCTATGCTCCCCACATCGTGGTCACACCATCTGAGCCATTCACACCCATGCTCCCCACATCAGTTGTCACACCACGTGAGCCATTCACACCCATGCTCCCCACATCAGTGGTCACACCATGTGAGCCATTCACACCCATGCTCCCCACATCGTGGTCACACCATGTGAGCCATTCACACCTATGCTCCCCACATCGTGGTCACACCATCTGAGCCATTCACACCCATGCTCCCCACATCAGTTGTCACACCATGTGAGCCATTCACACCCATGCTCCTCACATCGTAATCACATGTGAGCCATTCACACCCATGCTCCCCCACCTCGTGGTCTCACCACGTGAGCCATTCATACCCATGCTCCCCCACCTCGTGGTCACACCACGTGAGCCATTCACACCCATGCTCCCCCACCTCGTGGTCACACCACGTGAGCCATTCACACCCATGTTCCCCACATCGTGGTCACACCATGTGAGCCATTCACACCCATGCTCCTCGGTCCGCAGTCACACCATCCCATCACCGATCCTTGAAGGAGGTGACTCGTTCCCAATGTCTAAGAGGAAAGGACGTGCAGAAAGGAAATGAATGGAGTCAGCCACAGCGTTCCCTGCTGCAGGTGACCCTGGGTCTGTAACTGATCACTCCTCGTCGCCCTCTTTACCATTCATTCTAGGTTTTCCTTTCTCTTGGCCAGGACTCAGGCGGGTCTGGGTTGTTTGTCCTGCAGGTAACCAGCTTTCCTTCCTGCGTCTTAGCATGAAGACGTGTCTCAGAGACTCCCCGGAGTTCAAGATTACCTTCCCAACCCCAACTATACAATCCAAGCCTACCTCCATCTGCCAGTAGGGACTCCTCAAAGGTTTGAGGAGCCAAAAATGACCAGGTGGTGGGAGCAGTCTCCGTTTTGTGAAACCTTGACGAGGATCTCTGCTACAACCATCATCTCTCCTGTCCATCAAACCCAGTCCACCATCACCACCAGAGTCTTGAATTGTGAGGGATTGCCCAACGCAGTCACAGAGTGACGGGGATAAGGACCACATCTCCTTCTGTTACTTGACTCAGAGCATCGTCCTCATCTTGAAGTATGCTGACTTTCTCTGTTCCACACAATAGTAAACAGCGCCATACCTGGGCCTTTGAGATGCCTGTCTAAAACACCAGCAACTTCAAGGAGAGCTGGAATGTGGTAGAGACAGTAGATCCCACACTTACACACCTCTTACAATATTTACTATATTGAGAAGAGGATCCTTTGATCCGAAACAACGTTCTATGAGATTCATGGTGATGAATGAGACAAACTCAACCCTTTGTTAGGTGTGCTGGTCAACAGACTTCGGATGGGGAAGGCAAACTCACCTTCCTCTCCTCTGTCACTGGTCCCTCACAGTGGGAAGAGATCCTGTGTAACCAGCCTGCCTGTGATGGAAGTTCTGGCCCCCCAAGAGATCATATCACATTGGTCTTACCTCATCGCAGCTGTAGAGATGGAGAGCATCTATTGTAGGGAATATGGGAGGGAGCCTTATTAAGTCATGGCATAGTCTCTGTCACTCCATCCTGCCACCAAAGTGTTCCCATTTAGGAACCTGTGGTACTTAGAGGACCAAGGGCAGACTGACTGGCATCCCCTGGATAATCACTCTGCTCTCCTGTTTGTTCAGGACCGCTTCACCAATGGATGGTTGGTGAATGGAGGGATCTACACATTTCATCCTTGCTGAGACTAGATTTCCATCCTGTATAAAAATTGCCACAAATTTAACATCTCAAAACATTTATTAGCTCATAGTTTCCCTGGCCAGTGATCCTGGCAAAGATCAGCTGGGCACTCTGCAGTCGGGTGTTGACTGAAATGTGCTCTCAACTGGATACATGACTAGGGAAGAATCCAGTTGGTTATTGGGAAAATTCATCTCTGGTGACGGGACTGAGGTTCCTGTCCTCTTGAGCTGTTGGCTATGTGCTGCTCTCCAGTCCTGGAGACCAGACCCCATTCCTTGCCACATGGTCCTCTCACAACATAGCAGTTTACTTCTGAGCCAAGAGGAAGTCTCTCTCCAACTGCTAAGATGAAGTCCAATATAATATAGGAGAACCATGAAAAGCAAGTCACACGTCCCACTTGCATTCAAGGGAAGGAGATCATACAAGAACGTGGATGGGAAGAGCTCACTTTAAATGTATCTGCCAAACTGTGTATAAGTCCAACCACAAGCTTCCTCGGTGTTCCCTTTCTCATCTGGCTTTACGCCCTTTGATAAAGCCATTCAGAATCACCCACCAGCTTGAGGAATTATAAGCTCCACTTAAGGCTCTGCCTACAGGAAGGTGTCCCTCAATCGCTATTTTTCAGAGCTACCTGCAAATGGAACTATAATCTAGAAGTGTTCCAATGCAGTGTGCACCAATACATTGTGATTCTCCTGGGATGGTTTTCTCCGTCTGTCAACTGTTCCCAGGGAAGTCCACCTGAGAGTTGACCTAAAAGAGAAACATAAGAAACAGATAACAGGGCCCGGAGCAGGGAGCCTGGACTGCATATTTATGAGCCTTACTTTTGCCATTCCAGACCGCTTCAATTCTATCACAGTTCTCCATTTTATCACTCAATGGGCTGCTGCCGCATTTGCTCAACTTTGGGGCTCTCCACCCAGCAGTCCTTAGAGAAAGAAAGGCGTGTGTCAGTTCCCACGTTTCTCCTGTTGATGGTTACAAGCTTCCGTTAGAGAAGGACTGTGGCATCGCCAGCGAAAATACTTATGGAGTGTTGCTCGGTCTGTCGAGGGCCGCTAGCCTCCGCTTCAGGAAGTCGGCTCCCGGGCTGGAAGCAGGACTCACTGCGCCCCTGAGACTGCTGATATATCAACGTGTGGTTCAGTTGTTCCTTATGTTTTAGGTGTGTGTCAGCCGACACTTCCTCTGCCTGCTCCTCCCAGGTCTCAGCTTTAGGACACCACCACGTTTCTAACATCGCTGCTGATCACTGTGAGTCTTGCTCTCCTGAGACTCCTTCCCAGTTTGAATTTTTGTTTATAAATGGCCTCTGCTCTTCCAAAGCTGGTCATCCCCAGGGACATATGGGAGGGAACCCAGGAGCAGAACAGCCTCACCTACCCTCAGCCCCGGGCTGCAAAGGACAGCCACTATCATGGAACTCGTTACTGTGCCTCCGAATGTGTTCAGTTTCTTATGGCCTTGGTGAAAGGAATGTCCCTTGGTTGTTCCAGGGAGCACAGCACACTGACGAATGTGCTGGCCTCATAATAACTTTACTCTAACTTACCAGTTCTGGGAACCTTTAATACCTTTCTCTAACGGCTTGCCAAAGACATTTTCTTAACGTTTCACTGCAGTAAAGAAAAATGGTTTATGTTATTTTTATTGTTTACATAACCGATTCATTATATGGGCAAATATTTTATTGACTCAAATATGTAAGCAATTTACAAATGCTTGAAAATAAGATATGGTCTTTGTACAATCCAAAAACTCACTGACCCAATTTATTTCTCATTCATTCCAACAAAAGCAGCATAAATTAAAATCTACTATTGCAGATATAATATTTAAAGTGGTGGGCTGTGCCCAGAACTCTATTTAACAGCTCAAACTAGCAAAAGCTTTCCAAAAATGATTTAGATATCTGCCTTGTAGAAATATAAATATTATAACATGTATGTGTGTCTGTATATATTTTCAATTTGATCTTTTGGTCATGTTGACTTTTCTTTTAAACAGCTTTGGTTAGATGCTGTTTTTCTCTCATCGTTTAATGATATGGAACGGCCCCAGGGCTAAGTAACTTCGTGGAGCTCTTCCCACCTTCCTGCTCCAACAACTGTAAGCTTTGCTTTTTTTATTGTAGTGTGTTCTATTATGGCTTCTGCAGAGAAGACAGACGAATATCCATTTGCAGATATTTTTAATGAAGACGAAACTGAGAGAAGCTTTTTGTTGTCCAAACCTACTTGCTTTATTATATTTGGAAAACCAGTAAGTAATCTCTTCTGACATTTGGTATTTTTTTATTTTAAAATCACAATCTTATATTACCATACAAGATGGAAACTACGTAGTATGTTCATTTTTTTAGTGTCTGATAGATTTTCATAATATCACTTCAACTGTGATAGAATATTGGTTTTGAGTGTATACATGCCTCTCTTCTTATGCTGAGCACTAGAAGAGAAACCTAGGCTACATTGGTGTTGGTTTTAATATTATAAGGATATAACTTATCAAAACTCTGTACCATGGTGATTGTTGCCGCTTTGTGATCTCGGGTTACTTCAGATTTGATTTGAATATAAGATATCCTTAGAAACTTGTCATAAGGCTCTCTGGATATGTGAGATGAACTGAGATGTCTGTTAACACCAGAAGGTGCTGAGGGCAAATGGGCCTGTAGTGTATTAGAGAACCAGCTACTGTCTTCCTGCAAAATGGGGAGAACCCAGAAGGAGCTGTGGTAAAGTTGTTCACTTCCAGGCAGCTGTAGGAAGGACCTCCGTGTAAGTTCAGCCACTGAGCTAATCAATAGTTAGAGGACTGGGCTAGTCAGTTAGAGAAACTTCCAGAACAGCAAAGGCCAAGGGGGATCCCATCTTTGGCTTAATTTTTGATAGGAACCATAGGACAGATAACCAAGAATCATTTCCAACAATTCTCATTATGTTTCTAAGAACCTGGTTCTAAATGTCAACACTGACAACATCTAGGTGCAAATATGACCCATGAGAATGACCTTGTAACTTTGAAATAGGATACTCTCCGAAGATATCAGGAGGTTTACCTGTATGGGTGGAGACTGCTGTCATGACTGTCTAAGAGGCTGAGGCAGGAGGTCCACACCGATGGGGCCTGCTCAGGCTGCAGAGTGAGTCCACAGCCAGCCTGGGCAGCTTAACTGAGGCTCCATCTCAAAACAAGAAATAAATGCAGGGTCAATGGCTTCGTTCAATGGCAAGGTTCTCACCCATGTAGCCACAATATGTTGAACCCCAAAGCTGAAAAAAAGAGAGGAAATAAAATTATTAAGTGGAAGTCACCAAAATTTCCCTTTTCTTTTAGGAAGAAAATAAAATGACAAATCTCAATATATTTTATGATGATTTATAATTAGAATTATAAATTTTTGCAATATCTTGATGGTGTAGCTTCCTGATTTCAAGTATAGCTTCCCAATTTCCTTCAATAATAATGTATTTAAATAGGTTTAGGATATTGGAATATACAAGAATTAGTGGAGAAAAATTAAGTTCTAAATGTATAGGGCCCTCTTCATTTTATAGGGTAAACATTTATGTAATAACCATCAATAGAATTCTTTAAATTGGTGCCTCTGCTTCACCATGAAATGAATGTTTTGTTGGGTTTTAATAACATTTCTCTTTTAAAGGGGTCTGGGAAGACAACATTAGCCCGTAATATAGCACAGGCATGGAAATGCATTCGTGTGGAAGGTAAATTTAATTTTTTCCCAATATTTTAGTATGAATAATTTAAAAGATTCACAACACAGAATTCCATGTGAACACCAATTAAGATTCCATAACTAATGTTTTATCACGTTTCCTTCGTCACACATTTATCCACCTGATGCATATCAACTTTCTAGTAGCATCTATCCAGTCACGTTTATTAAACATCTGTCTTTCCTCTAAGCTTTTATTTCCATCAGAACTGCCTATGTATGTGATGAGCATCATCTTAGAGATGGAAAGAGAAATAACTGAAGCTTTTCTTCAGAGAATTTTCCAGAACTTTATTATCTCCATTGGGAAAAAATATACTTTTTACTTATACATTTCCTTACATTCTTTGAAATATATAAGACAACAGGCTGATGCACACACACACACACACACACACACACACACACACACACACACACACGTCTTTCTAATCAGTAAAGCTATTTACTTCCTAATAGAAAAGTAAGGAAAAGGATGAATAAGAAATCATAAAGAGACGGATTGGGGAGAATGCTCAGTCACTGAAGCATTTGCCCCACAAGCATGGGGACCTGAGTTCGATCCCCGGCACCCAGGTAAACAAAAGCCAGGTGTGGTGGCAAATGTTTGCAGTCTTGTGCTGGCGAGGCAGAGACAGGAGGATCCCTGGAGCTCACTGGCCACCTGGCCTAAATGGCTGCAAGCCCCAGGCCCCAGTGAGACCCTGTCTCAAAACTCAAGGTGGACGGCTCCTGAGGAGTGAGACCTGAGGCTGGCCTCTAGCTTCCACACACATGTGCTCACATGTGTATACACACACATACATACGTACATATGTACACGTGCATACACACAGTACACACACAACACTCAGAAAAGTAGAACTAAATCTAAGAAATACAAGAAAAGTTTAAAATCATATTATTAAAAAATAATTAACACTGATTCATATTTGTCTAACAAGTTGGTGGTGAATCATTAAAATCCCTGAACTAACGGTAACCACTGTTGGCAAGGACGTTATGAAATGGACATTCCAGACACTGTTAGTAGAGCTGAGATGCCACAACTTTTGTGTGTGTGCAGAACAATCAGTAACACAGAGCACATTCACATAGAACTCGGAAGTTTTCCTCTGTTCAAAAAAAGGCTTATTTTTGTTTTCTGTGTATGGCTGTTCTTCATGTATGAATGTGCCCCACTTGTGTTCCTGGTGCCCACGGAGGCCAGAAGAGGCCTTGGATCCTCTGGACTGGAGTTAGAGAAGATACTGAGCTGCCGTGGGGGGCCTCTACAAAAGCGGCGATTATCTTAGCACCGAGCCACCTCTCCAGCCCATTTTCTTAAATAAAAAAGTTCATGTTTAGGAAGTCTGAAGGAAATGTCAAGGCTTCTATACATTCTCAACAGCTGGTGCCCTAACTCAACAAGTCTTCCCCTAGGTCAAGCTCCCGCCATCCTACCAGGACGTCCTCCAGCAGAGACACAGAGTGACTGGAGTTCTCAGGGTTCCTCTTTTGAATCAGTGTTTATCCATTTTCACATTTCCTGATGCATTGTTTTTCTTCTATACTATCGACACGGACAGTTAATGAGACAGGGCATTAAAAGGGTCTAGACTGGCTGGGCGCTGGTGGCGCACGCCTCACCTTTAATCCCAGCACTTGGGGGGCAGAGGCAGGAGGATCTCTGTGAGTTCGAGGCCAGCCTGGGCTACAGAGCAAGTTCCAGGACAGGCTCCAAAACTACACAGAGAAACCCTGTCTCAAAAATACCAAAAAAAAAAAAAAAAAAAAAAAAAGGGTCTAGACTGATAGTACCGCTGTATGCTTCTGCATGATTTGGGACAATTTACACATCAGCGTCACACCACATCATTTCCTCCTCCTCCTGTCACTGCACAGTCACCCAAGGCACAGTGGCCCCGAGGGAGTTACTCCACCAAGATTTTAAGCTGGTGGGGTGGCCAAGAAAAACTCTACGCAGAACAATCCTTTGCCTCTACTTTGGCCAACGCTAAATGATCTAACACGCATAAACATGTCTCAGGTGACTTAGCCACCAGTTCCCAGACATTCACCAAGTGTTTCTTATTTTAGCCATGTGAATCTCAGCTTGCACTCATATGTTGAACTCCTGTTTTAGCCTTGTCCGTTTTAGAAGAAATCACTGCCACTGAGACTGAAATGGGAACCACGGTAAGTGAATCTGTATTTCCAAGTTACTACGCTAACTCAAAAATTGTGAGTCCCAGATAGAGAGTGTGCAGTAACCCCCAGCCTCTATGATTGTTCTAGCTGCAGTCAATGCTGGTGGGCGGTCACAGCATCCCAGACGAGCTCGTCATGAAGTTGATCCTGGAGAAGCTCAAGTCTCCAGAAGTTTCTCACTTTGGTATGTGGTGTGTGCGTGCGTGCGTGCGTGCGTGTGTGTGTGTGTGTGTGTGTGTGTGTGTGTGTGTGCAGGGAAGCACCATTGGTAGTTTCTTGGATTCCTTTCTATGGTTTTTGACTCAGGAATTTCACAGCCCCTATTGAGCTGAGCATCTTGTTGTTTGTTTTTGCTTTTTTTTTTTTTTTTAACACTTTTCTCTTTGGTCTTTTGGGGGACCCGCCACCCAGCTCCCAAATAAATCACACACAGAGGCTTATTTTTACTTATAAATGCTTGGCCTTAGCTTGGTTTGTTGCTAGCTGGCTTTTCTTTAACTTTAAATTATCCCATCTACCTTTTGCCTTTGGGCTTTTTCCTTTTCTTACACTTGTATATCTTACTTTCGCTCTTACTCAGTGGCTGGCTGTGTGGCTGGGTGACTGGGTGGCTGGCCTCTAGTGTCCTCCTCTCCTTGTTATCTTGTTCCTCTATCCTCTCAAATTTCTCCTTCTATATATTCTCTCTTCCTGCCAGCCCCACCTATCCTTTCTCCTGCCTTGCTGTTGGCCGTTCAGCTCTTTATTAGACCAACCAGGTGTTTTAGACAGGCACAGTAACACAGCTTCACAGAGTTAAACAAATACAACATAAAAGAATGCAACACATCTTTGCATCAAACAAATGTTCCAGAGCATAAACAAATGTAACACATCTTAAAGTAATATTCCACAGCATCTCAGATAGATTCAAGTGCTTCTTTGCTTTTAATCCTCTAGTGTCCACATTTGCTTTTAGGGTTTTTTGTTGGCGGTGGTTTTTTTCCGAGACAGGGTTTCTTTATATAACCTTGGCTGTCCTGGAACTCTGCAGACCAGGCTGGCTTCGAACTCCTGCCACTGCCTCCTGAGTGCTGGGATTAAAGGAGTGCGCCACTACCACCTAGCCACATTTGCTTTTTTAAAAGCCCTCAGTGTTGTTTAGCGCTCTGCTATCTGATGGATCAAAGTGTCCAGGAGGTGCCTTGGCCTTCTTGCAGTCTGTGGCTTCTACCATCTGCTCCCTGTTCACCCGGCCACTGCTGCCTTGTCAGTGGTGTGAGAACCGGAACTGCTTCCCCCTGAGCCTTCCTTGCCAGGGCTACTCCTGCTCACCCAGCCTGCCCTCTGGCCACACCCCAAAAATCTCTCCCTGCACAAAAGGATTCTGAGCAAGGGCTTTGCTCTCTCTAGTTTTTCAGACAAGGCCACTGAAGCCAGGGCAACTCAAAAGAAAAGAGGAAAACGCTGAGATATTTGCAAAAGAAGGGAAGAAGCATAAGCATGCCTCAGGAGAAAGATGTCTCCCGAAATAGATTTGTTGGCTGAAAGGAAAATTCCGGAAGAGAGTCAAGAGAGAACTTTGTAACTGTTAGGACTCTTAGAGTTAAGGCTGGAAATGAAGTTGGGTGGTAGAGCACTTGCCTAGCATATTCGAAGCCCTAGGTTCAGTTCTCAGGGCTGAAAATCTAAAAAGCTACATAAAAATATAGGGATTAAAAATAAAATATGGTACAGTAAAAAACTGTATCAAAGCAAATCAGAAATGAAGCCACCAATAACATCATTTGTCCTTTCAATGGCTATCTTACTTTATTTACTTTTCATAAATTTTTTGCTAAGTTCTCAAGGCTGAAACATAGTTTACAATTGTTCCTCAAAGGGGAAAAAATAAAAATAGCAGAAAAATATATTGAAGTCCTTTAATTTCCAGCTGAGGAGTTGAGACTTATTTTACTAATGAGAGAAAAGTTTCTCGGGAAAGCAAGTGACATAATTTAAAAGTATATTGAGGGAATCAATGTGATGGTGGTACCCAAGACACATTTCAAAGAGAAGATTTCAGCTTCTGTGTGGGAATGAAAGCCAATAAATGTTCTAAAGCCCCAATCATACTGTGCTCTGTTCCTTAAGCTGTGCAGCTGCTACATGCTTGTTTCATCACTCTCTATAACTACACAGATATCACATGTATGTGTTCCACTATGTTATTAAGTACCAATTTAAAATGAAAATAATAGGTCATATAAAAGTCATGTGACCCTTTCTAACCTGAGTTAAAGAAGTATTAGCGTGGAGTTTCTTTCCGTAAGTGTCTCATCTAAAACAAACTGACATAGGTTTTTAAAGAATTTAAAACATTTATTTACGTATTCTTATGGTTTAGGGGGAAAATATGCACACTATGGCATGCCTGTCGAGGTCAGAGGTCAATTTGAGGGAGCTGGTTCTCTTCTTCCATCCTATGAACCCTGGGGATTGAACCCAGGTCGTTGGGCTTTGTGGCAAATACCTTTACCCTTCTGAGCCATCTTGCCTGCCCCCGACTTAGAATTTACAAAAATGTTTTCTCCTAGTCAGCGATTTTTTTTTAAATCAGAAAAACATTATTTACAGCTACACTTCATGTGGTAATAACTATTAACTTAAAATTCGTGACAGATAATTGTATGAACTTCATTTACTTGTTAATAGCTATGTTATATTTTATAAATTATAACAAAGCCATGCTCTCACATAGTGATAATATTATAAATTGTTAACTTATATTTTAATAGGTTACATCATCACTGAAATACCAACACTGTCACAGGATAACCTGACCACTTTGAACCAAGTAGAACTTGTTAAAAGTTTAGAATTGCAACCAGATGTCATAATCAATATTAAGGTAAGGATACTAGTTGCTTCCTGCAACAGCAAATCTTTTCTTTTCAGAAAACTTAAATTCAGGGAATGCTTTCACACTTTAAAAAAAAAAGATTTATTTTATTTTTAATAGGGGCGGGGCTTGTACAAGTGAGTACAGATGCTTAAGAAGGCCAGAAAAGGGCGTCAGACCCCCCTCCCCAAGGCTGGAGTCACAGGCAGCTGTGAGCCACCTGATGAACTTGGGTCCTCTGTAAGAGCAGTACATACTCTGAAGCACCGAGCCATGTCTCTGGCCCATGTTTCTGTGCTCTCTGAGTAGTTATGGAAACAGTCATCTATGTACCACACTTCTGAGCTTCTGCTCCTGAAGCTCCGCCCACCAGAAACACTTCTTTGCCCCATCACCAGACTTAATCATAGCTAATTTTTGGAAAGCGGTGTCGGCTTTACATAGCTATTAACAAGTAAATCTCATCAGGACTTGCCCTGGCAGCTCCTCCCCCAGTGCCACCACACAGACACACAGACACGCAGACAGGCAGACAGATGAACAGACAGACAGACAGACACACACACACACACACACACACACACACACACACACACACACACACCCTTACCTCTGAGCTGTTCATTGTTTCTCTGGGAGCCTTCCCTGTTTATCTCTTACATCACTTACCTCTCTATGTTACAATTGTCCATTTTCCTTCACAGCCCCTACATGACAGTATAATCATGACTCGTTCATGTCAGCACGGACCTTGTACACTGCATGGCACCTAATCACCTCTAGTAACGTTAGCAATTAAATCAAAGAATATGCAAAGGACTCATATGTATAACGTTAAGGCACACTGTATGACATTGATTGAGTCAAGACTGGATATATTTCCAATTCTCCCCTTTATTGTCTCCTACAATTTGACAGATCATGTTTAGACGCTTCAATTTCCTCGTTACGCAGATGGCAACAGCTGCCTCATGGGCTTGTGACCATAGTTTGGTAGGGCACTGTCTAAGTGTGTGATGGTGAACGGCAAAGCTTGGGTGTTCAGGCTCTGCCTGGCTCCCCAAAGGGTTTATGATGGCTCCAGATAGATTGGGTTCTCAGCTCTGATGTTGAGACTCAAGGGTGTGTCAGGGTCAGCTGTGAGAGAGGAAGTCTTCTAGTGCTGAGCATGCTGTGTGCTGTAACCCTGCTGCTACTAATGGGCAGGATTGAATCAAAATTCTGAGCAGGCCTGGTGTGGTGATGCATGCCAGGTGTGGTGATGCATGCCAGGTGTAGTGGCTCACACAGAAGAATCAAGAGTAAGGTTAGGCTAGGCTATGCAGTCAGACCAGAAAAAAAAAAAAAGAAAAAAAATCTGATCAAACTTGAGAATGACCCACATAATAACATTTGCTGACAGAGGCAGAAGATAAGCTTCATTAACTAAAACCAAACATAATGTCAGGAAGTAAAGGACAGATTACACAGGAAATTAAACTTGGTGAAAAGAGAGCCCACAGACCCAAAGGCCCCAAATGTTCACTACATTGGAGTGCTGAACTAGGCTCTGATTTTCCTGGTTTCGTTCCTGTTTTGATAAATACCCTGACAGAAGCCAGCATAGGGAGAAAATGTTTATTTTTCAGTGCTAGGTACAGCCTCTGCTGGTTGGTTTTTGTTTTCAGCTCGGTACAAAGTAGAGTCACCTGGGAAGTGGAAGTGGGACCCTCAGCTGAGGAATTTGCCCATCTCAGATTGGCCTGTGAGCACATCTGTGGGGCTCACAGGCCAATCTGATGCAGGAGGGCTCAGCCCACAATGGGTAGTGCTGTCTCTTGGCCAGTGGTTCTGGTCTCCATAAAAAGCCTGCTGAGCACTGAGTCTGAAAGCAGGCCAATCGGCAGCTTCTTCCTTGGTTTCTGCTCCGGGTTCCTGTCCTGACTTCCTTCAATGGTGACTGGTGCTTGAAAATGTAAGCCAAACCCTTTCTTCCTGGAGGTATTTTTGCTCATGGTGTGTATCACAGCAACAGAAAACAGTCAAGGACACGGTCCGTCATAGCAGCGAAGTCAAGGCAGCAGGAACTGAAAATACCTATGTAGCCGATCGCTGAGTCTGTCCTAGATTCAGGGTTGCTTTTTGGGCACAGTGGAATGGCTATACAGACAATTCTCCTGCAACATCCCTAGGCATCACATTTACAGTCAAGAGTAGAGACAAACAAATGTATGTATGTCTAATGTTCAAGTAACTTCCTGCTCACTTCTATAGTCCAGGACCCAACTAATTTCAGGCTGGGTGGTTTCCATATCAATTAAAGCAATCAAGACTGTCCTCCACAAACATGCCCACAGGCCAATTTGATCGAGACAGTCCCTAGGTCTGTCTGCCCAGGTAATTCTAGCTTGTGCCAATTTGACAGTTCCAATTAACCACACATGCATACTAACCTGAGGCAGCAGAAAGGGAGCTGTGATTAGTCAAGAGACCAGCCATTCCTCAGGAAGAATGAGTCTCCCAGGACAGCTATGAGAACTCTTCTGTAGACACCATAAACAAGAAGGCTCCGGAGCGGATAGGAAGTCCTTAACTTAGTCCCTTTGTAAACGGATAGCGAGTGTCTCCACTTAGCATCCACTGAGTAACCAAAGTGTTATACAACCCAGTGCAATGCGAGCTTCTCAGTAGTTTGGGGTTAATTGGGAAAAAGCCTGTAGTTTCTATAGACTAGAAGTTTCCAGCTTGGGACCCATGAGTCTCAAAGCACTCATAAGTCTCCTTAAATTATATGTAAAAATGTGCGTGTATGGATATTTTCTGCGGCAAAAAGTGTATGTCTTTCATGATACTTTAAAGGGGTTTTGCTACAGAGAACACGTATGGCCAGCAGGCGTCTAGAGCAGGTTCTCAGAGCAAACAGCTGCAGAGCCCTGAAGCTTGTTCAAATGCAAATTCTTGAGCTAAGGATCAGAAGCGGTTGAGGGTGGCTTCCAGCTGTTAGGTTGCAGGGTCTTCCAAGTGATTCTCACACTTCTAAACCTGGAGGACCCCTGTCTGAGGCACAACAGGGCGCCTTCCTAACTCCATGATCGCTTCTGACAAATGTATAGGTTTTTTTTTTTAATTACCTACCTTAATTAAAATCCCTTTGGTGAAAACTTAGAAGCCCACGTAAAGGTCTGCCTCTCTAGTATGCAAGTGTATACACCACCACCACCCACTTCCACATAGAGATGGCATGAAGAAATCAGGAAATGAGCAAGGTGGGGGTGTCCACAGTCCCTGGCTTCTTTTGTTTCCCCGAGTGTGGTGGTCACCAGAGTCATAGATGTTTCAAACAAACAAACAAACAAACAAACAAACAAGAATATGTTGCCCAAGATGGCATCCAACTCCCAAGCCTCTTGCCTCAGCCTGCTCAGTGCTGGGATCACAGGTGTTTCCTCCCCCACCTGGCTGCTGACACTGTTTTTGAAAGTGGCTAAGGCACTCTGATATTAGAAAGTTATAGGGGGCACAGAAATCTGTAGCAAGCTTGCCAGGTGAGTTATGTCTCCCATGTTTGAGCATTACTATCCTAAAAGAACATCTAGATATTTTTAGGATTTGAAGACAGACACTTCATTTTTGAGTGTGTGAGTACAGGCACACATGCGTAGTGGAGGTTGTAGGAAGTTGTTCTCAGAGACGCCAGTCTCCCTGGGGGAGGACTGGGTTACAGATGCGTACTTCTGTGTCCAGTTTGGTTCACGGCTTCCAGCAATTGAATTCAGGTTGTCACATTTGCTCAGCAGTTCCCTGCCCCTTCACCTGGATGGTTCTACAAAACGTTCAAAGCAGAATTTGCGCTCTCACAGCATCACTAGCATTAATAAAGCACACAGAGAGTGCAGGGGTGGATGGGAAGACCACCATGCGACATTACCGTCTGCAAGATATCAGATTACTTCCCTTGGTGGGTAGCCTGAGAGCTGAGTGAATCCGTGCACATGTAAGCATCCTGAAACATGGAAGTTACTTATAGACTTTGGTTTGGGCTTTGGTTACCATGTGGGATACGTTTTCTCTGTTTGCAGAATTTAAAGCCTGTGTAACATGCTCTTTCAGGTCCCATTTCTGAATTTTATGAATATTTTGTCCATAAAGTGACAATAAAAATGGCACATTTATATCAATGTTTTGGCAGGAGATGCATGGATTCCCCTCATTTTCCTTCATTCTTAGCCTCTTTAAGCTAAAATTATAAAATCCTAGAAAACTCTGCAAATCAAACTGATTTTCTGTTCTATTTTTCATTCCTTTCACTATTCTGCTAGCCCTCTCTCTTCTATATAAAATGTCTGATAATCTCATATGTATTAATCTCAGACAAATAAGACTGTTGACCTGACATGTAGATCATGTACTGAAATTTGCCATGACTAGAATCTAATGCAAATACCATCACAGTATTGCATTTGCTCAAATTTAAGGAAAAATTTAAATTTGTCTAGTGGATAATATGAAACAGGAAATAAAGTTTATTCCAAATTTAAATTCAAGCAAAGCTGAAGTTTATTCCAAGAGGATGAGAAGCCCAAAGTATTAGAGAAATCAGGCCTAGAAAAGAGAGGGACTAGAGAGATGATTCAGTGGTTAAGATCACCTGCTGCTCTTCCAGAGAACCCAGGTCAATTCCCGGCATCCATATGGTGGCTCACAACCTCTGTAAATCCAGTTACAGGGGATCTAATGCCCTCTTCTGGCCTTCATGGGTACCAGGCACATACATGGTACACAGATGTACATGAGGGCAAAACACCCACACACATAAAAAATGATGATAAATACATTTTAAAAAAGAAACAGGAAGAAGAAAAAAAAGTTACACTTTTCTGAGCAATTCAGAAAAATGGGCAGACTTACAAAGCTTCATGTCTGAGGTTCTATAAGAGACTACATCACAGAGTGGGAATTCCAAAAAGAGAAAGTGCAGTATCTCATTAAAGGGATAATTATTCCACCTATCTCTTGAGCATGGCTTAGTGTGAGCCTGCCTTCCTAGGAAATCAAATGTTTTAATGATCTCATAATATTGTTTCATAGTGTGGTGACTATGATTTGTGCCAAAGAATCTCTGGGCAAAGACAACACAGTTCTACAGGGTACATATACTCTAGAGAGCAGTGGGACCCCGAGATCATCGAGAGTCGCAGGAGAAGGAAGAAGGAGCCCCCCAAAGATGGAAAATCTGAAGAGGAAGAAGAGGAAGAAGAACAAGAAGAAGAGGAGGTAAGTTCCAGTGTGGTCCTTGCCACGTGATGCCTTTAAAATCTACTATGATTAAATGATAGCAAGGGGAAAAGCAGATGCCAGAGAAAATTACATTTCTTTACATTTTTATGGTCTGGAGAAGATAGATAAAATACCTCATGTTTCCAGAACTATTTTAATTTTAAAATATGTTCCATATTAAAATTAGTATATATTAATGACACAGAGCAGTGGGTTCTGCTTTGACGTTTTCAGGTGCACATGCAACGTTCTTTGGCTGTGCTTACCACCATCATTCCTACCTGATGCCCTCACCCTCCCACTGGTCCTCTGTCCCTCAAAATACTCACCTTTCTATTTTAGGTCTGATTTATTTATTTTTATCCAGATTCCACATATGAGAGAAAACATGCTGTGTTTTCCTTCCTAAGTGTAGCTTATTTCACTTAGCATGATGATGAGCTCCAGGTGTTCTTCTAGATGACATACTTGCAGTCTTTATGGCAGGAAGACACTGATGTGGGTGTGGGTGTGCGCGTGTGTATGTGCGTGCGTGTGTGCATGTGTGTGTATAATACATATATGTGTGTGTATGTTACACACACACACACACACACACACACACACACACACACACACACAGTCTACATTTTCTGTTCACGGCAGATGACCAGATGGGCTAACCCCATAACTTAGCTATTGTGAGTAGTGCTGCAGGAAACACAGATCTCAGGGATCTTTTGCACATTGACTTTGATCCCTTTGGCTGTATATACCCACAAGCGGCATAGCTGGATCATGTGGTCATTTGAATTCTAGTTTCCTGAGAAAATTCCACATTATTTTCCATAGTGGCTAGACTAACTTACATTCCCACCAACGATGTGTAAAGGTTCCTTTTCTTCTGCATCCCTGCCGGCAATTTGGTGGCTGTTTGTGGTCTCAATGGTGGCCCATCCGAATTGGGTGAGATGAAATCTCAGTGTAATTTTAATTTCGATTCCCAGGGTCTGTAGAGATACACATTTTTCATGAATCTTCCCCCCTTTTATTAAACATAGATTCTTTTCTCACACAATATAATCTAAATACAGTTCCATCTTCCTCTGTTCCTCCCAGCTCCTCCCCACATCTGGATCCGGTCCCCTCTGTCTCTCATTAGAAAAGAACAGGCTTCTAAGAGGTGACAATCAAACACAACAAAATAAAATATAAGATGAAATGAAAATCATCATATCCAAGTTGGCCAAGTCAAGCCAACAGAAAAATAAAAGAGTCCCAAGAAAAGGCATAAAAATCAGGGACCCACTCATTCACACATTCGGGAACTCCATCCAAGTACTAAACTGAAAGCTATAGTGTGTGTGCAGCGGACCTGGTGCAGACCCGTGCGGGCCCTGTGACTGCTGCTTCTGACTCTGTGAGGTCATATGAGCTTTGCTCAGTTGTTTTAAAGGGTCCTGTTATCCTGGGGTCCTCCGTCTCCTCTGTCTCCCAACTCCTCCCGCCTCCTCTTCCACCGGTTCCCTGAGCCCCGAGGGGAGGATTTGATGGTGATATCTCATTTAGAGCTATGTCCCCCCCCCCCCCCCCTCTGCATAATGTCTGGCTATGGGTCTCTGTATTTGTTCCCATCTGCAGCAGGAGGAAGCCTCTCTGATAATGACTGGATAAGGCACTGATCTATGAGTATAGCAGAATAACATTAGGAGTCATTATATTGTTACTTTTCTTTTTTCAGAACAGCAGTATTTGGTTTTACACTAGGTCCTCTGGGCTGTCTAGACTCTGGTTCGTGGTCACCCCAGCAGTGTCAGGTGTGGGTTCCATCTCATGGAGTGGGTCTTAAGTCAAGTCAGACAAGGGTTGGTCACTCCCACGAGGTTTGCGCCACATTGCCCTGGCATACTTTAGAGGCAGGACAGATTGTAGGTCAACGGTTTTGTTGCCGGGTTGGTGTTGGCTTTTCTCTTTTGGTAGCCTGCGGAGTACCTCTCCATGTTGTAGACACTGGCACATGGGGGTGAAGGTTCTATGCAGGTACCAGCTCTCCCCCTCCATGTTAAATGAGTGGTGTGGGTGTCGTCTTCAGCAATGGGACCTTACTGTCAGTTTGTGGAGAGCAACCTATTGTATTGGCAGCAGCCTGGGTTGTTTGAGGATTTCTAAGGGACCCCTTTGGCCAACAACTCCACTGGATGAAGCTCAGTTCTGGCACTGGACGTTTTGTTTGGTGACAAGAGACTGTCAGCAGGGGTCCACCTCCCTTGTTATTTGGAGACTTCATTAGGACTGCCTTCATATACTCTAGGAAGTTTCCACTCACTAGGTTTCCATACTGCCCTAGCTGTCTCTCCCCTCATTTCCTCCCTCAATCCCATCTCCCCTTCCCCTTCCCACCCCACCTGAGCCTCCTGTTCTCATACCTCCCACCCTGGACTCCAGTCTACCCATAACATCTATTCTATTTCCTCCTCCCAGGGAGATCCATGTGTCCCTCCTGGCCCCTTCCCCTATGCCTAATCTCTCTGAGTCTGTGGACTGTAGCTTTGTTATCATTTAGTTAACAGGTAATATCCAGATATAATTAAGTATATACTGTGTTGTCTTTCTGGATCTGAGTTACCTCACTCAGGATGACTTTTTTCTAGTTCCATCCATTTGCCTGCTTTGGTTTCATGATGTCATTTTTTTTTTTAAACTTTTTTTTTTTTTTTTTTTTTGGTTTTTCGAGACAGGGTTTCTCTGTGTAGCTTTGCGCCTTTCCTGGAACTCACTTGGTAGCCCAGGCTGGCCTTGAACTCACAGAGATCTGCCTGGCTCTGCCTCCCGAGTGCTGGGATTAAAGGCGTGCGCCACCACCGCCCGGCTTTTTTTAAACTTTTTTTTTTTTTTTTTTTTTTTGGTGAATAATACTCTACTGTGTAAATGTACCACATTTTAATTATCCATTCTTCTGATGAGGGACATCTAGGTTGTTTACAATTTCTGGCTGTTATGAAGAGAGCAACCATGAACATGGTTGAGTAAGTGTCTTTGTGGTAGGATGGAACATCCTTTGAGTATATTCCCAGGGGTGGTATAGCAGGATATTGAGGTAGACCAATTCACATCTCTCTGAGGAACTGCCACACTGACTTCCAAAGTAGCTGTACAAGTTTGCACTCCTACTGGCAATGGAGGAGTGTTCCCCTTGCTCCACATCCTCACCAGCATGAGCTGTCACTTGTGTGTTTTTTTTATCTTAGCCATTGACAGATATAAGATGGAATCTCAAACTAGTTCTGATTTGCATTTCCATGATGGCTAAGGATGTTGAACACTTCTTTAAGTGCTTCTCAGTTATTTGAGTTTCCTCTATTGAGAATTCTCTGTTTAGATCTGTATCCCCCTTTTTTAATTGGGTTATTTGGTTCTTGTATATCAAGCTTCTTGAGTTCTTTATATATTTTGGATATTAGACCTCTCTTGGATGTGTAGTTGTTAAAAATCTAATCCCATTCTGTGAGCTGCCGCTTTATGTAATTCACAGTGTCCTTTGCCTTACAGAATCTCCTTATTTTCATGAAGTCCCACTTATTAATTATTAATCTTAGTGCCTGTGCTATTGGTGTTCTTTTCAGAAAGTCTTCTCCAGTGCCAATGAGTTCAAGGCTATTCCCCACTTTCTATTCTATCAGGTTCAGTGTTTCTGGCTGAGTTCTTTGATCCACTTGGACTTGAGTTTGGGCAGGGTGATAAGTGTGGCTCTATTTGAATTCTTCTACATGCTGACATTCAGCTTGACCAGCACCATTTATTGAAGATGCTATCTTTTTTCCAGTGTATATTTCTGGCTTTCTTATCAAAAATCAGGTGTCCATAGGTATGTTGGTTTACATCTGGGGCTTCAATTCAATTCCATTGATCAATATGTCTGCTTTTATGTTGATACCAGGCTGTTTTTATTACTATGGCTTTGTATTATAACTTGAGATCTGGAATGGTGATACCTCCAGCAGTTCTTTATTGTTCAGGATAGTTTTAGTTATCCTGGTATATGTGTGTGTGTGTGTGTGTGTGTGTGTGTGTGTGTGTGTGTGTAGTTGAGAATTGTCCTTTCAAGATCTGTAAGAATTGTGTTGAAATTTTAAGGGAGATTGCATTGAATCTGTAGATTGCTTTTGGTAGGATAGCCAGTTTTACTATGTTAATCCTACTGATCCATGAGCATGGAAGAACTTTTCATCCTCTGATATCTTCAATTTCTTTCTTCAAAGACTTGAAGTTTTTGTCATGCAAGTTTCTCACCTCCTTGGTTAGAGTTACTGCAAGATATTTTATATTATTTGAGACTATTGTAAAAGGTGTTGTTTTCCTGGTTTCTTTCTCAGCTTTTTTTTTTTTTTGCCATTTGTATCTAGGAAGGCTACTAATTTTTGTGAGTTAATTTTATATCCAGCTACTTTGCTGAAAGTGTTTATTAACTGTAGGAGTTCCCTAGTGAAATTTTTAGGATCACTTATGCACACTATCATTTCATCTGCAAATAAAGATACTTTGACTTCTTCCTTCCCTATCTGTATCCCCTTGATCGCCTTCAGTTACCTTACTGCTCTAGTTAAAACTTCAAGTATTGTATTGAATGGGTATGGAGAGAGTGAGCAACCTTGTCTTGTTTCTAATTTTAGCGGAATTGCTTTGAGGTTTTTCTCCATTAAGTTGATGTTAGCAACGGGCTTGCTGTAAACTGCCTTTATTATGTTGAAGTGTGCCCCTTGTATCCCTAATCTCTCCAGGACTTTTGTCATTAAGCGATGCTGGATTTTATCAAAGACCTTTTCTGTATATAATTAGATGATTATGCAGGTTTTTTTTTCTTTCAGTTTGTTTATATAGTGGAATACCATCTTAGGGCTTCAATTACTGTGAAGAGACACCATGACCACAGCAATTCTTAGGACTGAACTCAGAGGTTCAGTCCATTATCATCATGGTGGGACATGGCAGATTGCAGGCAAGTATGGTGCTGGAAAAGTAGCGAGACTCCTATATCTTGGAGGCAACAGGAAGTAGTCTGTGACACTGAGCAAAGCTTAAGCAAAGAGACCTCAAAGCCTGCTTCCCCCACACACACACTCACACTTCCTTCAACAAGGCCACACCTCCTAATAGTGCCACTTCCTATGAGCTTATGGGGGCCAAATACATTCAAACTACCACAATTACATACATTGATTTTTGTATATTGAGCCACCCTATAAGTGTTACAGCTCTGAGGGGAAGGGTTTCCCCAGTGCAGGTGTGCAGCTCTGAAGGGAGAGGTATCCTGGCAGTCAGGAGCCAAGGAACACCACAAAGTCACACTGCACAACAAACCTCACATGAGAGATTTATCAGGAAAGACACAAGAGAGCAGCTGCCTCTGCTTGTGAGAGAAGCAGCAAAGAACTGAGCAGGAGGCAGGCTTTATGTAGGGTTTACTGGGGGCAGAGCTTTCTAGGATGGCCTAGGGTTGGTGGAATTTTATGGCCTGATCTTAGAGCAATCTCAGGGACGGGTGGAATTCTGTGGTCTGATCTTGGGTTGTTTTGTTTGCTTTTTGCTCTGTTTTGTTTTCTGTAAGGTAGAGCTTGGCTGCCTGTGTCTTGAGGAGCTGAAAACAGCCATTATGGCCTTTAGAGTAGTCTGGGTGGCACCTGGCTACTCACACTGTAAGGGGCTTGCATTCCCCCCTTTTTTGTTCACTACTGATAAACAATCAGGGGTAGAGAAAGGGGGTGACATTACCATTAGACTACTTCCTGCTGAATGGGGGCATTGAAGTCCTTGGGGCAAGCTTGATCTTTGCTTTGACTTGCTGGCCTCTGGCTCTGTAGCTAGGGGCCAGGAATCTTGTAATAACAACTGATTAAAAGTCTGGTTAGAAATCTTTTTGATCTGTTGTTGAAGAAATCTAGGCAAGAAGTTTATGAGGTAGGGTACAATTAGTAGGATTAAGACAAGGAAGAAAAGGGGGTTAAAAAGGGTAATATCCAGTTCTGTATTGGACTGTCAATGATCCACTGACCAGAGGCGTCCAGCTGTTTCTTACATTTTGGAGATCCATCTGGAGTTGTCAGATCTTATCTTTTATTATACCTGACTAGTTGACATAAAAGCAACATTCCTCCCTGAGGAAGAGACAAAGACCACCTCTCTCTGCTGTTAGTCATTCTAACTCTCACCGATTTTATAGCACATGGTGGCCAGTTGAGAGCCTCTGCTTTAAATCCTTTTGTTTTGCTCTCCTTTCTGTCCATCTGACACAGGACAGAGATTTGGAGGACACCTTTAAACAAACATGCTTGGCTCTAGAGGAGGGGGGTCCATAAGTCCAGAGCCAACTCCAGAGCCAGCTTTCCATCAAAAGCAGATAGCATAAAACAACTTGAATATTATCTACACTCAAAAGACATTCGAATCCCTGCTAAACTGAATCCAGTGACCCGAAAGCGCAGAGGTAAATTCTGAGAGCTGGTCCTCAAAGCAGCCATGGCGAGTGGCGTCAGCCATGCTGGCTGGTAGCGGCAGTGGCAGAGAGCAAATTCAAAACCAATAAACACAGAACACAGAAAGCTCACAAGCTCAAAGGAGACCACTCCAAAACCAGACATGCAGTGTCCACCATCATTCATACACTCAGCTGAGCCTGATCCATTTCTGTCTCGGCTCCCTGCCAGTGGCCAGCCCTGGAGGCTGACAGATTCCAGAGAGGAGGCGAGGGAGGATTGAGCCAGGCCATTGGTGGTCGGGAGAATCTGGCAGCCTGACTGTCTGGCAGCCAGAGTGCTTCTTTATTTATAGAGAATTCAGTGAGCAGGGGTAGACTCATGTTGTTCCAGATCATAGATCCTATCATTTCTGTTCCCGGACATGTGTTTCACTTCCTCTTGCACACCTTCTAGTCATCATTGATAAACCATGACACAACAGTTACCGTTTACACTCATTTTCCCTCGTTAACTCCATAACCCAACTTCTAGGCAGCTCTTGTTTGCTAGGTTTCAAGTTTGCTAGAAAGAAAATCTCCAAGCCAGCCTAGGCAGATCACCATGTCCCAAGCAGTGTATTATTAACTCTTTATAGTCAGAGTGTTCAAGAAGAATCCTCAGGCCAAATCTGCTGCAGTTATTCAATTTCTGACATAATACAATGTTCATATTTTATATCTTTATAGAATCTATTTCTATGTCTAATCCTGGCATTCTTTTGCTCCTTGGTCACATGACACCACAGTGGCCCTGCACTAGCGAACTTTTCTAAGAAAGGGAGGTTCTGACCCTCATTCTTTTATCATTTTTCCACACCATTATTTGCCCATCAATATAAGCCCCTGTGTAGGGCGGAGGTAACTCCAGCCAATCTAACTTTGTTGCTGTGTATGCCAAGTAATTGCCTGAGCATATCATGTTACAGTACTTTGTTCTGACCATCTTCTTCCTGAGTAAGTACAGGGGCAGATGTTTCAAGAGTGTCTCATAGCGTCATAAAGAGGTCTCTGGTTTCTTTATGTACGTCACAACCTCTAAGGCGGAAGACCTTCAAGTAGATAAGGATATCTCCCTAAAAGTGGGAGTAGTAATGTGCTCAGGACTTTCCTGGGGGAAGCTTAGAAGCTGTACTCCTAGGAGAAGGCATAAATGATTCATAATTTTTTTTCATCAATCCAATATCCCAAAGTTGAACAAATATTAAAAGCCCACCAAGTATGCAACACACGGAAGTCAGAACCAAAAGCAGCATGGCGGCGATCGTGCGGCTCAGCTTTGCTGGATCTTTGTCAAGCAGCTGTGCTGGCTATGTGGCTTCTGCCGTTCCCAACAGATATGACTACACCAGCTCCCATGTCTGCCACAAGACTTACAGACACACCCGAAAACACAGACCCGTCTGCACACAGAACACAGGTCGACAAAACTTTCTAAAGAGCCAGGACCAGGTGGGCAGGCTGTGTCTTGCTTTTGCCCTGGGTAGGAGTGAAAGGGGTTTGTAGTTGGATGAAGACAGGAGAACTGTGTTTGGCTGTAAGGGATTTGGGGTGTCCCGTACTCAGCGGTGCGCGCCTGGGAGGCTGACGAGGGAAATGGTCTGTCAGGTTGTATGGTTTGGAGGAGAAGGAAGAGTCAGGGAGCCTGGGATCACGCGGATTGGGGCAGTGAAGGAAGTAGAGGCTCCCACTTTGGCTAAGAAGTCCCTTCCCAACAGTAGACCAATGCATGGATTAGAGGCTCCAGACATCAGCTCACAGAGCAACACCAGCCTGATTTCCATGAAGCTGACGTAAACATGTTGAAAAGACATCATCTTCAGTGAACAGCACTAAGGAACTGAGACATCCACAGGCACAGGAATAAAACTAGACCCCCATCTTTCACACTGCACAAAAACCAACTCAAAATGAATCAGAGACCTTAATGTAAGACTCAAACTTTCAAACTACTAGAGCAGTGGTTCTCAACCTTCCTAATGCTGCAACCCTTTAAGACAATTCCTCATGTTGTAGTGGCCCCAACCATAAAATTATTTTTGTTACTATTTCATAACTACAATTTTTTTTTGATTTTTCGAGACAGGGTTTCTCTGTGTAGCTTTGCGCCATTCCTGGAACTCACTCTGTAGCCCAGGCTGGCCTCGAACTCACAGAGATCCGCCTGGCTCTGCCACCCGAGTGCTGGGATTAAAGGCGTGCACCACCACCACCCAGCTTCATAACTACAATTTAATTTGTCTGTGTTATAGATCATAATATCTGATATGCAGGATATTTGATTTGTGACCTCTGTGAAAGGGTCATTCAAACCCCAGAGGTCATGGCCCATAGGTTGAGAACTACTGTAGCAGAGGAAAACATACAGAAAACACTTGAGGATGTGGGCACAGGAAGCAGCTCTCCGGGTAGAACTCTACTAGCCCAGGAGCTCGGGGCGAGAATAGACAATTGGAACTGCATCTAATTAAGACTTTCTATCAAAGTGAAGAGGCCATCTGCAGGATGTGCCAGAACTATTAGATGCCAGTGTCAAGGTGAAGATTAAACTCCCTGTCAGGAAAGCTCCTTCATATTCTGAAAACCAGGCTGCTTTATTTCATAGCAACAGTTATTTGTCATCCACTAAGTGTTAGGCACTGTAGATGTAGAATGAGGGGTTAGGGCAGTAAGAGAAACAATGTAACATGAACAGCAGAGTAGCCCAACATTGTTGTGAGTGAGGCTACTGCAACCTGGAGCCCAACCTCTGATAGAGAGAACCCACAGGGTAAATCTAGAGCTTGATTTCACTAATGTGTGTGGTTGGGATGATCCAAGTGCAAGTCTAGTAACCAGAATGCAATGGGACGAGGAAAGGCTGTCTGAAAGTGTGATAATAGTAGATATCTGCTCTTCACGGCTGGGCTCTGGCTCTCAGGAGAGGCGGGCCAACCAGTGAGCTTCGGGTCCACTGAGGGATGCTGTCTCAAGAAAGGTGGAGAGTCAATGAGGAAGGCACCTGATGTTAACCTCTGGCTTCTGTTTGTACGTGAACACACACACACACACACACACACACACACACACACACACACACACACACAGTTCAGTTTCCAACAAAGACTCCCGGGAGTGCTCCCTCTCTAAAACATGAAGTTCTCAGTCTCCAGCCTTCCTCTTGTCCTTGCTTCTCCCCACAAGATGGTGTTCCGGGATGCCCCTCATAAACGAGACGGCCATTGCCCTAAAGAGTTTTTATGTTTCCCCATTTAGGCGCTGATTGCTGAGATGCAGATGGTGGCAGAAATGCTTCAACACCTGGTTCAGAGGCCTGAGGATTACTTGGAGAACATCGAGAATACTGTGAAACTTTATAAGGAAGAACTTCTTGATGCTTTAGAAGTAAGAACAAGGCATTGCTAAAGTGGGAGTGTTGACATGTGTGCTTTGCCTGTGGTCACATGGCTTTCAAGTGTCTTTGTTTGATGGGAGCCTTCAGAAAAGGCTTCCACCTCCAGGTCTCTTTCTTTTTTAAAGGTGTACTTATTTTGTGTGTATGTGCGCACGTGTGTGTGTGCGGTATGTGTATGTGTGTGTGTGTGATGTGTGTGTGATGTATATGTATATGTAGTGTGTGTACGTATGTGTGTCTATGTGTGTGTGGTGTGTGTGTGTGATGTATATGTATGTGTAGTGTGTGTATGTATGTGTGTCTGTGTGTGTGTGTGGTGTGGTGTGTGTGTGTGTGTGTGTGTGTGTGTGTGTGTGTGTCTATGTGTCTGTGTAGTATGTGTAGTGTGTATGTGTGTGAGTGTTTATGTGTACCACATGTATTCGGGAGCCTTTGAGGCCCAGAGAGGGTAAAGGAACCTGGGCTGGAGTTACCGGCAGTTGCGAGCCACCACATGGGCCCGGAATGGAACCCGGGTCCTCTGTGAGAGCAGCGGAACTCTTAACCACTAAGTCGTCTCTCCAGCCCAGGTCTCTTTTTCACAGCCATGTTATTTCACCCCTACAAAGCACCTCTGTGCTTCTCGGGATCAATTGTTTTTCTGAAGTCACTAGGCTGTTTACAGGGACCTCACCAGCTAGATGAAAAGTTAAAACAGAGCCCATTTTTAACTCAGTTTGTCAGACTGTAAGAGCTAAACTAACCAGTGGTGGCAGGACGTCTCTCTGGAGTGCTTGTGAGACTTTGGAATTACACAGCCTTCCAGAAAGCCAACAAACAGTGCCTACTGATGGTAGAAACCTGCTTTTAGAAAGCTAGCCCTTTTCAGTGTCTGGGGATCTAGTATAAAGACGCTCAGTAGGTGTTCAACACATGTATGTGTGCAGTACTTATGTCAAGGAGGAGGATGGGAATAAAGAGGATGAAGAGTATGTCTGGCCGGGCGGCGGCGGCGCACGCCTTTAATCCCAGCACTCGGGAGGCAGAGGCAGGCGGATCTTTGTGAGTTTGAGGCCAGCCTGGTCTACAGAGTGAGATCCAGGAAAGGCGCAAAGCTACACAGAGAAACCCTGTCTCGAAAAACCAAAAAAAAAAAAAAAAAAAAAAAAAAAAGAGTATGTATGACTGTCTCTCAGTGGCTGCTGTAAGCCCAACTACTTTGATAATTATTTTTTTTCTTTTTTTTTTTCTTTTGGTTTTTCGAGACAGGGTTTCTCTGTGTAGCTTTGCGCCTTTCCTGGAACTCACTTGGTAGTCCAGGCTGGCCTCGAACTCACAGAGATCCGCCTGGCTCTGCCTCCCGAGTGCTGGGATTAAAGGCGTGCGCCACCACCGCCCGGCTACTTTGATAATTATTGAAGGAAATATATTTTAATTTTAAAAAATGTAGAAATGCTTTAAAACAATTATCAAGATGTTATAATCTACTTAAATGTGGAATAGCAGAGGAGTGTAGGAGCTGTAGCCACACTATGTAATCCTATACAACCATGAAGATGTGATGTGGGCATGATCCTGTAGAGATATAGAAGAATATTAATCATAATGTTTATTGGGAAAGTAGGCTCCAGAGTTTGACATACATTATGATCTCGAATATGCAGAAAAGACTTCACAGAACAAAAGATGAATGGGAAACAGTAGTAGCTTCCTTTCAGTGCCTGGATTAAAGATGCTTTTCCTTGTATTCTTCTGTTCTGTAAATTTTCTATAAAACAAGTGTGCTCAACAGTAATAAAAGGTGCATCGTACTACTTAAATGATGCTATTATCTCTATGAAGAAAGTATGATTTAAAATTCAATCAGCTTTCTCTGTGGTTTCAGTAAAAAGTAGCAAAGCTACAGTTATGTGCTGTGAAATGCCCTGAAAACCTTCTGTACTGGGAAGGACTTTTAACTTCTGAGCAGAGGAAAAATGGGGCGAGGGAAGGAGCAGGAACTGGGGGTGTAGCTCAGTGATCGAGCAGTTGTCTAGTCTGTCCAAATCCCCAGCACCTCAAACAAATGTTCATGGTAGGAAGGCTAGCTCTGCTTTTGCAGAAAACCTGCCCAATGCTGAAGATGACGCCCATTATAACCTGCATAAGGTGAATGAATTAGCTCTTAAGATCTCCTATTAGCTATCAAGGTTTTCATCTTGTATTCAACTCTCTCTATCACCTTGAGTTATCAGATTTCTATTTGGTTTTCTCCAGGAGATAATGGCTGAGCATAATCCCCAGTACCTCATCGAGCTCGATGGGAATAAGTCACCAGAGGACCTCTTCACGGTGAGTGCAAGGTGCAGCCCAGACATCTTGCAGCTGAGTGACTCTGAAGTGTTCAGTGTTATGCTTGTTCTGTGAGCAGAATTCTACCTCTAGTTCAGGACCATTCCTTTTTGCTTCGACACTTTAAAATTCATCTGTTCATGTTGAAGGCAAAACTGCTTTTGAATGTAAAATTTCTCTATGCCCACAGTGTCTCCAAGGAAAGTAAAAGCAAATGGCAGGTAATAAGCACAGGCTGGGAGGCTGAATATCGCTAGTCATTAAGGGTGTGCAGCTTAAAACCAGAATGGCTGCCACTTTACACCCACTGTGATCACTAAAGATTTGTGTTACGAATGAGATTCTAGGTCTAGTACCCAGCACCACAAATCAGTGAATAACACAAAACACAATAACCATTTTTTACAATCTCCTAAATATCTGGCATAATGATAAGCCCTAGGAATGCATATGGGAAGGAAGCTGATGATTTCGTGAGTGCCTCCCATCATACAGCGTCCAATATATTGAAGAAAATAAATATACAAGTGGTAGTTTGTGTTATCGTTAGAGAAGTATACGGTATTAAGGAGTTCATGACAAAAGAGCAAATCCTAATGGTCATCTGTGTGAATTTCACTTAGAGGATGAGTAAGAATTAGACCCTGAAGGCTAGGTGCCTGAGTGGGTGGGACACATTCTCTGCTCAGGGAAGAGTCTGTACAAAGGCCCTGGGGTTGAGAAAGAACAACTGTAGGAACTGAGCTTATGGGGGTGAGATAGGAAGTGTGGAGTAGTCCCAGGGTTCTATAGAACTGGGAAGAGACTTCAGTTAAAGAGTGTAGACCTCATCATGAGGGAACAGACAACCAGTGAGAAGTTTGAAGTCAGAAAGCTAACAATCTCCTCAGACTGCATGAGGAGAAAGTAGTGGACATACAAGCTGGTGGTAGGATAGCTCCTTGTGGCTCTCCTGGTCAGTCCAGCAGAAGATGGCAGCCTAACCTACGCTGGTAGCAGTAGGAGTGGGCAGAGGAGGGTGGAGGAAGGCAGAAATGCCTCCCAAGTCTACATGGTGGGAGCTGTCAGCCGCTTAGCAAGGGAATTAAGAGAGGAAGAATTGAGGACAATGACTTATCTCCCTGGGGGCACCATGCTAAGGAGAGCAGTGGTGGAGGCAGACCAGAGAGCAGCCTAGTCCTCACAGGGACATGTGCCTAAAAGAATACAAGCCCTCTCTGCTCTTTGCCAAAGCCGGGGGTCATGTTCAGTCTTCATCTAATTGAATCTAAAAGTGACGCCTGCCACAGCTGTTCACTCCTCTTTCCCAGTCTCGTCTTCTCTTGGCCTCTGGGAGCCCCACAACAATGGCGTCTTCGCTTCTCCTGGACACGTCAAGGACCTAATGTCTAAGGCTGAGGACAGTAGAGTTTTCAGTCCCTGTGAATTCTTCTGTGCCCCACTCGTCCTTCCGTCCCCTTTAGGAGACTTCATTGGGTCTAATGGTATTGACTACCTTCTCAGAAATGCATGACTTAAAATCTTTTTACTGGCCTGGATCTTTCCCCCAAATCATATGCCAGTACACTTAGCTCCCTCGGTCAACATTCAACAGCTGCATGTCCAGTTAGATGCCTAATACTCACCTCATAGTGAAACGTGCAGGATAGTACTCCACAGCCAACACTGTCCACCCCAAATGTGCATCTTCCTTGGTTTTCCTCTTTCAGTAAGTGTCAACTCCATCCTCAGAACCCTGTCCTTGTCTACGGTTCTCATATCTGCAGCCCGTCCATCAGCACACACGGACTCCTTCGGTCTGTGCTGAGCATTTCCCTGCCTTTTGCTACCTGCACACACTTCTTGAGGATAGAAGCCTCAAGAAGCCTGGCTGAGACTTGCCAAATGTTCAGGTCTCAGTTTGGAACTGGTACTCTAGAACATCCCATTTTCCAAAGCAAGTAACATGGAGAAGCTGAGCATTAAGGGGCTAAGGAAGTATATGCCACCTAAAATGGACTAATGTGTTAACGAGGAAAGCCGGACAAGGTCGGAATGTGAGCAGTAATCCAGTCTACTCCAGACTTCATCCACACCATCAGGCTTCCGACTGCCTCACCATCTCTCAAAACACATTTTTTATTAGCTTGATTTTTTACCTCAGATTCCTCCACATAGTATCTGTATTAGTTTCCTAGACTTGCCATGGGAGAGTTCCACAAACCGGGGAACTGAAAAGGACAGACCTTATTCTGTCATAGTTCTGGAAGGTGACAGTCCAGTCAAGGTGCTGTCGGGGCTGTACTCCACACAGATCATCGGCTAGACCCCATTCTCACCTCCTCTGGCTCCTGTGTCCGTGGCATTTTACCGTCCATAACAGCATAAACTTCAGTAGCTGCCTCTCCTTCACTGGGCTCTTTTTCGTCTAAGAAGGGCCAGGGTCAGAGGCCAGCATGTCATGGGTTGAAATGTGTCCTCTAAAAATATTTCAAAGATCCAACTTTAGTCTGTGACTGTGACCTTATTTGAACATGAGGTCTTTGAGTACTCATTCCAGTTAAGATAAGGCCATATTTAACTGGAGTGTCTCAGTCCCATGAGGACAGCCTCGGTCATAGAGGCAGAGGGTAACAGTGTCACAGCAGAGGGAGAGAGTGGAGTCGTGCATACAGAAGCCAAGAAATACCCAAGAGCTGGGGCTGGGGCTCCGTCGGTTCAGAGCGTAGCTAGCACGGGTGAAGCCCCAGCTTCTGTCCCCTGCACTGCACAAAGTGGACAGGATGCTGTCACCCCGCTCTCAGGAGGTGGGGACAGGCAGTTCAGAACTGCAAAATCATCTTCAACTACATATCAAGTTCCAGGAGAGCCTGGGGTACATAAAATGTTGCCTCCAAAGAGCAAACTATTGAAAACTATTTTAAAAATTAGCAAAGATCTCCAGTAGTGCACAGCAGCAGGAAAGCCTGGGTGGGTTCCACCCAGAATCTCAGGAGAAGCATGAGCCTGAAGCGCGGGCCCGTGACTTTTTCATAAGGTTGGACAGACTCAAGTCCAATATATTCAAATATCTGTTCTTTAAATGTAGACAGTTATAGAGCGGCTGAAATACTTGAATCTGAGAAGAGCAGCCATTGTCACCAAGCTGCAGAGCACAGAGGAAGAAGTGGTTGACATAGTGGACACTGTAAGTTCCCCTGGCCTGTCTGAGAGCATGCTTGTTCGGTGTTAGTGTGGCCCCCACGGCCTCTGTCTGAGAGCATGCTTGTTCCGTGTTAGCTGCGTCCTTAGCGTGTGCCCCACGGCCTAGGGGACAGCTCTCCATAAGGGTATCTTCTTCCAGGAAGAAACCATGGTCTGAGCACAGTCTTCTTTGTGACACTAACCACAGCCAAGCAGAGATTTCCGAATAACAAATGCAGGGGGTAACATCAGAGCTATTTTATACCTCGAGGGGTAAAGGGATGGGGAAGAGAAGGAAACACAAGTCCATGTTAACATTTTTAGAGCATCGAAGAAAGCGAACCTTCAAAGAACCTCGCCTGCACAAGCACGCATTCACTATCACGCACTGAAGTGGCTGCTGTGCTGGCTCGGATGGGCTGGGGCTCCATGAGGGATAAGATGTTGGCCAGACAGGAAGTGCCAGGTGCTAAGGGCCGGAAGGATTTTCAGTTGGAGGGTTTGGTAACGCAAACAATATTAGGTCCAGCCTATATTGCTTGCTCCCAGGGTCCGTGGAAGAGTCTACCAGCCAGCTGAGGATTCTAATCTGAGGGATATTCAATGAATCTAAGCACACCGAGTTCTTTAGTCCATTCAGTTTATTCTTCTAAATCCATTCTAGCTACACAGTTGCTTTTCTGTTTTCATTCTTAGCTCCTCTCGGTCCCTCCTGCTCTCGGTCCCTCCTGCTCTCGGTCCCTCCTGCTCTCGGTCCCTTCTGCTGTTCTCTCTTCTCTACCTAATTCTTTCCATCTCCGTCCTCATCTTTGTTCTTCTCCATCCATCCTCCCAGTGCTCTCAGAACCAGTATATGTACTCACACAGTAATTCTTTGGTAAAGCAAAGCCAGGCTTGAAGTTTTCAGGGTCACAGAGAGAGGTGATAAGGATCCACACATAAAGCAATAAATGTCAGCTTCCAATTACAACCCAAAAGGGGAGTGACTGAAGGGGAGTTCTCTGGTAGGGTCAACTAAAGGCTAAGACCAATTAGGGAATCTAGGAATAGCACCTGACTGAGGAGGAAATAAAACTTAATTTGCACAAGAAAGAAGCTTGGCATCTATCTCCTGCATGATTGTGTAGGCAATCTCCTTGGGTCAGTGGGAAGTAACTGCCTTAACTCAGCAACTAGCAAGTGGCTAAAACTTCATCCCAAGAATGTGAGCAGTAAATCTCTTAAATTAGGATCTTGTGTAAATAACCTGGGGAGAAGGTAAGGAGTTGAGGATTTAATTGCTAGTGGTTATTTTCTCTCTCTTTTTTTTCCTTTCAATAAACATTTATTGAGCACCTACTGTGTGTCAGGCACTGTGGCTAGGTGCTGGGGATACATCACTGACTAGCACACAGCCCCTGTCCTGGAGGAGCTCACAGTCTATTGGAGGGGAAACGTACATAAACACAAGGTTATTTTCTCTTATCTGTAGTGAGATGAGCTCATGTTTATCTATGTGCAGTTTGTCCTTGGAAAAAGGTATCTTTGCTGAAATACTTTTGTCTGGAGAGTGGCCCTGGCCAGATATATGTTAATGAAAAAATAAACACAGCTGGGGACAGTTATCTAATTACCCCAAATGTGTAGGGAAAGTTGTGCCCAAGATTGAGATGCAATCGTGAGATTACATGTACACATAACATGAAGATGCGTGGTAAATGGGGAGAATCATAGCTGTTATTGCACAAGAAGTTTACAACAAGAGACAACCAGTTCCTTCAAAAGGCAGTAATTCCATAACACCTTGCATGATGGTTTCCTCTAACAGGACCCTGAGTTCTGATAGGTTGACCTCCTGAACTCTAGTTGTCACTGTTGTATATTCTCATGGACTTTTGCTACCAGCGGCTCTCAATAGTTTGGTCTATTCTGGGAGGTTTAGCTTAGCTTATATGCATAGACAATTTTAAAATAGTGGAATTGTAAGTAGATACCAAAATTCGAATAGGCTAATAGCTGCAGAGGTCATTTTGTTATCCCACACCATGTAACCTGGTGATCTCAGCCGGTCAGTGCACATGGAGTCTACGAGCTGGTACTGCAGAGGAAGGGAGGTGAGCACAGAGTCTGGAGAAATAGCTGTGAGAAATGTTTGTGCTTCCCTTTGACATAAAAGACCAGGAGTTGTGAATATGTTCATCAAGATAGATTATCTCCATGATCCGAAATAAAGTCCCATGTCCAATTAATTCTGCGAGCTTTGTGGGGCTGCAGAGATGACTCAGTGGTTACTAATGCATACTGCTTTGCAGAGGACTCAGCTTTGGTTGCCAGCACCCACATGGTGGTTCACAACCATCTGTAACTCCAGTTACAGGCAATCTGACCCCTTCTTCTGACCGCCTCAGGCACTAGGTGCCCGTATACATACTCAGGCAAACAGGCAAACACATAAAATAAAAATAAGTCTCAAAAAAATATCTGAGAGCTTTTGCTTTAGCATTATATACTCTATGAAAGTATTTGGTTAAAGTTGATTGATCTGCCAGCTTCTGTGTGTCTTGAAGGACTCTAGACAGACGCTTTCCAACTAAAGGCAGGTGATGTTTCTAGAATCATCGCCGTGATACAGCTAAAGCAGGGAGTCTTAGCCCTGACTGCACAGTGGGGGTGCATAGAAAGCTTTTGACACATACTAGTGCCCAGACCACCTTAAACAGAATTTCTGGGGCAAGATCTAGTGCTGATTAAAGCCAAACAGAGTTGTATGTGGTATCAAAGCACACGTGACAAAAGGAAACCTAAAACCTTCATACACCAAAGACATTGTCAGCAGAGTGAACTCACGTGATGGAGGGGACCTCTACAAATCATACATGCAACAAGGGACTGGTGTCCGAATACATGAAGAATGCTCCAATATACATCAGTGAAGAAAGTGGGCAAGGGAATTGAGTAGACGTTTCTCCAGAGCAAACATATAAATAGCCAATGAGAACATGAAAGGGGGCTAGAGAAATAGCTCAGTGGTTAAGAGAACTGGCTGCTCTTCTGGAGGACCTAGTTTTAATTCCTAGCATCCACAAGGCAGCTCACAACCATTAGTAGCTCCAGCTCTGGGGGATCTGATGCCTCTGGCATCTTTAGGCACATATCCATATGCTCTCACACACACCTACACATCATTTAAAAATAATAAAAATTTAAAATGTGTTCAGTATTACTAATGATGGGGAACGGACAATCCAAAGTACAGTGATAGCCCACTTCACATGCAGAAGAATGTTACCCAGAAATCAGGACATCAAGTGTTAGCAAATGTAGGAGAAATTGGAACTCTTTTGCATTGTTGCTTGGGATATTGAATGATCTCAGATTAGGGTTCAAGAGGGACACTGAGAATTACCAGGAACTAAGGAGTTTATTACAGGAGTTATTGGTGCCATGAACGGACAGACAGAGAGAAAACAGTGTAGCGGGGCTCTGAGGTAAGTGCAGGCTCCACTGCCAGAGGCAGGCATCGTGGTGGGGCCTGGAGAGAGCACATCAGGGCTTACTACCAACTGCAGGAGTCTCTTCTTAGACCTTTCAGAGAATGGGGGAGGTTTCGGAGCACAGGCTGATAGGCAGCCTCTTGATTCCTAGGAAGGAGGCAGAGAACAGGATGTGTGACCCACGCCCCTGGGCCATGACTCACTTCTCCCAGGTGAGAGGCCCTGGGACCTGGAAGTCTGTTAGTTAAGGACTTGAAGACAACATCTCAGTAGCACCTGCTAGTGACTGTGAGGGGAGGCTGCTGTAGGTGCTGTGGCCTCAGCAGGAGCTGGATTCTAACATAACGCTATATAATATTAAAGATATAAAACGGTGCATCTACTTTTTAAAAATAACGGAATGATTCCTCAGAAAAGGATCCAGTAATTCTCTTTTAGGCATTTCCTCCAAAGAATTGAAAGCAGGAATGCAAACAGATAAGTACATGCAGTCATGAAAGTTGTTCTCGATCGCCAAAAGGTCTTGATCGCCAAAAGGTGGGAACCTCCAGGGCCCGTCAGTGAGTAAATGGTTGAGCAAAATATGATATATTCACATACTATTTGGCCCTAAAAAATAAAAAGCTTAGAGCCAAGTGTGATGGTGAATGTCTGTAATCCCAGCACTTGGGAGGCAAAGGCAAGCAGATCTCTGTGAGTTCAAGGCCAGCCTGGTCTGAATTAGCAAGTTCAGCCAGGGCTACACAGTGAGACTCAGTCTTAAAAAAAAACAACTGAGTTTGAGGCCAGCATGGTCTATGGAACGAGTTCCGGGACTATTCAGAGAAATCTTGTCTTGATAAACGAACAAACAAAAATAAACAAATGAAAAAAAACCCAGAAATAAAAACAAAAATACAACCGACCAAAACCGACCAAAGGACAGCAGGAAACAGCTTACACTCAGATTCATTCATTGACTAGGAGTCTGGTACATTTTAAAAGTTTATCAATAAGATATTTTCAGGTTCTGACTTTTGAAGTAGATGGTAGAAAATTCCCTGTTACATTTGTTACCACATGAGAGAAAAATATCTGTAAATTTTACATAAGATTTTCTTAAAGAGGTGAAAACTGGACAAAAGAGATAGCTAAAGTGGTAAAGGCACATGTCACCAACCCTGGAACCCACTGGCGGAAGGAGAGAGCTGACGCCACCATGTTCCCTGTGCTGCACACACACACACACACACACACACACACACACACACACACACACACACACGGACGGATGCACACGCCCGCGCACATACACACACGGACATACACACACAGACAGATGGACGCACACGCCCGCGCACATACACACACGGACATACACACACACACGCATGAATGCGCACATACACACACGGACACACACACACATGCACGCGCACACACATGCATGTATGCATACATGCATGCACCAATAGATTTTAAAGAAGTTAAAACGAATCTTATTAAACCCTGAATGAGTACAGAACGCTGTAACTGACCCCAAAAGCCGACACGTGCATTCTAAGTTGCTCCCGAGCAGTTAGTACTATCAAATCGGTGTGAAGCATTTGGCTGATTCTGAAGGGCGGTGTTTGCGATCGTCGCAGGAGGAGCTGTTCCGGACACTCGCCGCTTACAAGCTCATCGCGCCGCGGTACCGATGGCACCGCAGCAGGTGGGGGCGTTCCTGCCCCGTGGCCCTAAAGGACGGGAACATCTATTCGGGGTCCGCGGACTTTTCCGTGAGGTCGGTAAGCTCCCCAGAGCCTCCCTTTCCAACCTGCCCGGGATGTTTCCAGGTGTTTACTCTTACGGTCTGTTTTAAGCTTTCTAGGTAAAATGTACTGCCTTTCTTCCGAAGAAACATTAAAACTGTTCTCACTGAACCCCCGCCCCTGCCTTCTGCCGCCCATGCCAATTCCGCCGTGTAAGATCTTTATATTTGGGCCTCGCGGCTCAGGGAGAACGACGCTGTGCAGCCTGATGGCAGAACACTTCAAAGCGAAGGTAACTGTTTGTCTGCCCCGTGTTTGAATGGTGGAGTTTTAGCTGGACTCGGTACTTGTACTGGGTTTGCCCGGGATTGCCGTGGGGAAGGCATCGCCCCACGGTCACAGGTTCTTCCGTCTGTAGTCCCCCCATCTCCCGGTCACACTCCTGCTCCCTCTCACACGCGCCAGTTTCACACCTACTTCAGTGTGATGTCCTCACAGCATCCTCTCCTCCTCCGCGATCATCGCGTTCTCCACTCTAAAATGTAAAGACATTATATTCAGCAGTAAAGGCAGCTAGAAGCAGGCAGGTTTGGAATGCAACTAAAGGCAAAGCCAAAAGGTTTCATAACGGTTGGAACATAGAGAAATTACTGAAGATTAGTGTGTGTGGAGTGCTCCCCGTGAAGGAAAGCCTGGCAAACAGATGATGTGGTCAGAGAAACCGTGAGAGTTCTGGGAGCATTCAAAACGCACAGGGCTTTGAAATATTGTCTACTTGTTTTTATTTTTTTATTCTGAAATATGAAAACTGAACAGAGAAGAGAAACTAAAGGAATTATAAAATAAATCCCCATATCACCCACCACCCAGTGTAAATATGGACTATTCTCAGCACCCCACAAGCATTCTCCACCCTTCTTCCAAGTGCCAGCCCCCCACACACCCCCACACACCCACACACACCCCCACACACCCCCACACCCCCACAGGTAACTACAAGTAGCTAACTTCCATGCTCTTACGGTTTTATGATGGAAGTATACAGTAAGTGCCTTAGCTTCGTTTTGGGTGGTTTTCTGGACTTCGTGGACTTAGTTCACATCCTTTCTGGCTGGTCTCTCTCACCTGACACTATGGCTGTAACTGTCGCCCATGTTACTGTATGTAGAGTCCATTTTGTTTTAGTTTTATTCTGTTGATGGAACATAGTTTAGAAACATTTGAATGTTCAGAAAGAAAACTCGGGTTGATTTCAGATAAATGCATTATGAATAATTCTCATAAACATTCTTCTATGAGTCTTTTGCACACATGTACATGTTCGTGCTCTGGAAATCTGTCTAGTAGGACTGTTGTTGGGACTTAAGAGTATGTATATATGTTCTTTCAACTTGTATAGATAATCCCAAACCAGCTCTGCTAGCTTACACTCCACTGGCTGATTACAGAGCTGCTATTCCACATCCTTGCCAACCCTTGTTTGGGGGATCTTCCTAATTTTAACCACTCTACTGTGTCTGGTAACATCTCTTTCACCTAATGACTTGGGAACATTTTCGTGTTTATTGGCCATTCGTATATTGTCTTTTTGAAGTGGGTGTCCATCTATCTTGTCCGTTTTTATTGCATTTCTTGTATTTCAGTAGTGTCTTGGATGTTCATGTTTGTATATCATTTTGTTGTGTAAACAGCACAGAGATTTTATGTCATTTTGTGGTGACTATGTCTCCTTTTCATCTCCAGTTTTATTACATTGACCCCTCCATCTTTCTTTTTCTTCATTAGACTAAGAATTTTTTGACCTTGTTTATTTTTGCAAAGAACCAAAATTTTGTTTCATTGCTTCTTTATATATATATTTTTAGTCTCCATTTCATTTAATTTCACCCTAGCCTTTGTTAGTGCTTTTGGGTTGGCTTGTTGTTTTCCTGAAGCCCTGAGGCGCTCTGAGGCATCGTTAAGTGATTTATTTAAGAGCGATCTGACTTTTTTTAGTCTAAGCACTCACAGCTATAAGCTTCCCTCTTAGAGCTGGGATTGCTGTATCCCCAAAAGCACTCAGTTGCATTTTCATTTATAGTCCAGGAATTTTTTCATCTCCTCTCAGCTTTCTTCAATAACCCTGGCCATTCAAGAGTATATTGTCTGGTGGGCTGGACAGACGGCTCTGTAGTTAAGAGTGCTTGCTGGTCTTCTAGAGAAGAAGGTTTAGTTGCCAGCATCATATCAGGTGGCTCAGGATGGCCTGCAATTCCAGCCCCAGGGGATCAGTGCCTTCTTTTGATCTTCATGGGCACTCACATGTGTGTGTCATACACAGAGGCACACACATACGTACACATAAATGAAAATTTTAAAATAAAAAAATTAAAGGGTACTGTCCAATCTCCAAGTATTTGTGTGATTTCTGTGGTTTCCCTTGTTATTAGTTTCTAAAAAATTATTTAAGTTCTCTGTATCTGTTAAGACAGCTGTTATGGAATATTCTTTAATGTCTGTGAAAGCCATTTGGTCTATGGCGCAGATGAACTTTCAAGTTTCTTCATTGGATTTTGGTCTGGATGACCCAGCCACTGATGAGAATAAGGTGTAGAAGTCATCCATTACTATTGCATCAGGACCCACCTGTCTTTTTATGAAAGTTGGAGCCACAGAATTTGATGTATATATTTCAAATCGTTCTGTCTTCTTGGTGTGCTGTTCCCTTTATTGATATATAGTGGCCATCCCTATTCTTTATGAATAATTTGAACTACTTCTATCAGGACAGCTGCGCCAAGCGTTTTGGCTTCTGCTTGCTCAGTAGACTGCCTGGCTCCCTGGTTCTTGCTCTCAGCTATGAGTGTCTTTGCTGGTGAGCAGGGGAGTTTTTGTTTGCGTCCGTTGTGTTTTAGACAACAGATAGGTTAAGCCAATGAATTTCACTGGGATCTAGGCATCTGGACTTAGGATATTTGAAATGTTTCTTGGTGTGAATATCTGGTCCCATATTTTTTGGGTGCCTGTTCTGCTCTGTGGTTGCTGTTGCCCCCTGTGGGTCACAGCCAGTATAGTGGCTGTAGGGTCCTTGATTCCCAGCCACGTGTGGTGGCTGTGGAGTATCTGATAAAGACTTGTTCTTCACTTTAGCAGAGAATCACAAAGGAATGGAGATGGGCTAGAAAGAAAGGCTGAAAGGGTCCACCAGAGAAAACTAGGGGTACCCTGGGTCTCCACCAAGAGGCCAAGTCACAAGGACGGAGGGAGGCTTGGAGAAGGGGCTCCTGTGGGCATGCTGCAGCAGGACTAAGAACGAGTCTGGAGAGACCAGAATGGAAGCCAGGGAGGAGGAAAGGTCCCCTACCAGTGTGTGGCTGTGGGTTCCTGGTAGAGAGTGCTTCTGGGGAGTCAGCAAAGTCACAAAGTAATGGAGACGGGCTAGAAGCCAAGACTGAAGGGGACCCTGGGCCCACACCGAGAGACTGACTCATTATTTTCATATTGTTGCTTGAATGTCATATTTTCTTGATCTCGTCCTCAATCCCAAATAGTCTGTGTCTTATTGTCCCGGTCTATTGGATACACTTTTGACATGTTTGTTCATTCTTTAAAAATAAGGTTCATTGAGTTTCTCCCAAGGCTCAGGCTCTGCTGAGTGTCTTCTCCCTGCTGCTGACCTTTCATCACGTTTCTGATGCTCATTCACACACAGACTTTCTCGTCTGTGTCACGTGGCCTTTCCAGGCCTGGGATTGCTTTTCCTACTTCAATATTCTGCTTTCCTGTATATTCTTTTAGGTCACTGGTCATTTCTATAAGTAAACTTTTAAGCCTCGACGAAGCATTTTGCTCATCTCGGCATGTTTGAGCTCGGTAGCTGGGTCTTTTGGGGTTTTGTTTTGTTTTTTGTTGTTGTTGTTTTGTTTTTTGAGACAGGGTTTCTCTGTGTAGTTTTGGTGCCTTCCCTGGAACTCACTTGGTAGCCCAGGCTGACCTCGAACTCACAGAGATCCGCCTGGCTCTGCCTCCCGAGTGCTGGAATTAAAGGCATGTGCCACCACCGCCCGGCAGTAGCTGGATCTTTTAAAGGCGTTATATTACCTTGCTTCTTCGTGTTTCCTTTGTTCTGGTGTCCATCATCTCTTGGTTTGGAGATCTTTTCCTATTTTATTTCTCAAGGGTTAATCTCCTGTAGGACGCATATAGGAGACAACAAACTCCTAAAATGCTAAACCAAACAAGATAAAGAAATACACTTAAAATTAATTAAAGCCTGCTAATGTACCACAAAATTAACACAGAAATGAAAATGGAAAAAAATGATGTTAAGAATTATCTAGGAAAATGAAGTGTCTGAGGTAAATGCCGCATACATGGAAAGAGAAAAACCAAAGGAGAAGCAAGATTAAATAAAATAGGGAAAAGAGCCTTATGAAGGGGGTAGGAAGAGATTGTCCAATAATAAAATAAAAATGTAAACAGATTTAATGGAGAAGGACGACAAAAATAAGTTTATAAAAACAAGACAAAGATCCAAATCCTGCTGAAAGCATAGTTTTTAAAACAGTGTGTCAGAGTGGCCGTTTTTGATGTCCTCAAAGTTGGAATCTGCCAAGTATATGGGAAGAGAAGGGCCAGTTATCTTGTGGAGCCCTGTGTTTCCTACAATCTATGTTCCTTCTCAGCCTGTGCTGGGTAGGAGTCCTTTTTTCAATAGCTTCCCTCCCTAACACGCTGCCCTCTTCTGGTCACACTAAGGATTGCAGCTTCTGGGTGCGCGGGCTCCTCTAAGAATCACCCCCGTGGAGTGCACCGAGACAGGCTTCCGTTCTGGCCGGGGGGAGTGCGTCTCAACTCCACTGCCGATTGGGGAAGTCGCTACAGAGCTGAATCCCAATAGGCAGATCTGTCTCCATATTTTCAGAGCCCATTACCACCGGTCACCATGCTGGAGGGTTACAGCTGTGGGTATAAAATAGTCCTCTGGAGCCCAGAGTTCTCGGTCTCTTTGGCAGATAGCTAGATCTGAACGGCAGTTAGTTGTTCAAGCTCCAGGGGTCGGTCCATCCACAGACCTCGGGCTTAGGGATTTACTAAAATTCCGACATTTTTCTTAGTTGAGCAGGGCAGCTGCTTGAGACTTTGGGATCAGGGATAGTAAATTCCAAAGTTAGTCTTGGTCGAGCAGGGCGGCTGCTTGAAACTTTGGGTTCAGGGATAGTAAATTCCCAAGTTAGTCTTGGTCGAGCAGGGCGGCTGCTTGAGACTACTCTCAGCTTGTCCAGGTCTGGCCCTCCTAATTCCAGGACTGTTTCTCACAGTTATCTCCCACCCTGGAGCTGGAGCCAGTTGAATTCAGGGTCTTGCTTGTGACTGTTCCGTGTTCTGGGACTCCCGGACACCCAGGGTGGCTAGGTTTTAACAGCAGATCCACACTCAAGATGGTGCCTGGGCACGGCTCTCCAAGTCACAGAGAATGACCGAAGGATTCCTCTCCACTGCTGACCCGTCCCCCTGTTGGAACGGCCGTCACACCAGAATGTGCTACCAGGTTGGAGGCCTGTCAGGACAGTGGGCTTGAGACTGCCCGTGCCTTTCCTCAGCGGCCACCCGGCTAACCGTTCTTAGGTTCTGTGGCTTCTTCTCACTGTGCTGCTCTTCTGTTTCTTTGCCCTTCCAACTGTTCTGTGACTCCTCTGTGAGTCGCCAGCCTCTTCCTCTCTCTCCCTTTGGGATGGAGTCTGTCCTTCTCCTGACTCTCCTTCACCATGTCACATGCAGTCAGCTTCTAACCTGATGTTCTACCAGGGCATCCTACTCAGTTCATTCAAAGCAATTTCTACCTACGTGAGAGAAGAAAAGGGGGTACCACTTTCTGAAGGGAGGCACATTGTCTTAGTCAGTCAGCGTTCTATTATTGCTGTGAAGAGACACCCTGACCACAGCGATTCTTATAAAGGAAACCATTTAATTGGGGCTGGCTTACAGTTTCAGAGGATTAGTCTGATATCATCATGGCAGGGAGCATGGCGGCATGAAGGCAGACACGATGCTGGACAGGTAGATGAGAGCTACATCCAGATCCATCCACGGCAGCAGAGAGAGAGTCTGGGCCTGGCATGGGCTTTTGACACCTCAAAGCCCACCCCGGTGACACACTTCCTCCAAGGCCACACCTCCCACACCGCCTGATCCTTTCAAATAGTGCCACTCCCTGGTGACCAAGCATGCAAAACTATGAGCCTGTGGGGCACATTCTTATTCAAAGCACCACACAGATCAAAAGCTGTATGGGCAGATTTTAAACCATCACATGTGCCAAGCAAAGGAATATCATTTTAAAATGTGAACAGATCAATCACTATCAGAAGAAGCCTCAGTGGGAAAAAATAGCAAATGGTTAATGCATAAAAATAGCCATTAAACACTAGGAAAAAAAGGGGGCTGCAGAGATGGCTCAGCGGTTAAGAGCACTGGCTGCTCTTACAGAGGACCTGAGTTCAATTCCCAGCAACCACATGGTGGCTCACAACCATCTGTAATGAGATCTGGTGCCCTCTTCTGGCCTGCAGGCAGAACACCGTATACAAAATAAATAAATCTTAAAACACACACACACACACACACACACACACACACACACACACACACACACACACACACTAGAAAAAAGGATATCACATCCCTGATAAGCACAGATGCTAAGATACAAAAGATATGTTGTATTAATATCGTCATTGGATTTTAAAGATCATTATTACATGCAAGCAAAAGGGGACTAGTTGGAAACAGGGAAGGGTCAGAAGAGTGGGAGGGGGACAGTAAAGAGTAACAGGGTGAACATGTATGGAAATATCATAATAAAACCCATTATTATGTATAATTGGTATATGCTAATAAAAACAGAAGAAAAAAGAAAGTCTAGTGTTAACACCAAATATCAATGTGCAGCTAGGACAGGAAAAGCTACAGTCTCATACCGGTGAGAAGAATGCATCCATTAGTCACTGGAAATACAGCCTAAAATCCACGCTGAGCCTTTGAATTGTGAAATCTAGTTTACACATTTTCCTAAGGAAACTATCATGGGGCTGGAGATAAGCTTTGGCAGTTAAGAGAACTGACTGTTCTTCCAGAAGACCTGAGTTCAATTTCCAGCACCCACATGGTGGCTCAAAAACATCTGGAATTCCAGTTTCAGAGACTCAAAAACTGCACTAAGCATACACATAATGCACAGACATACACGTAGGCAAAACACTCATACCTATAAAATAAAAGATAAAAAAATTTAGAAAAGAAACTATCGTATTGAAGATAGACAGACAGTGATATTGACCATAGCTGAGCTTCTACCTAAATGCGTATTTTTTTCTTTCTTTTTTTTTTTTTTTTTTTTTTTTTTTGGTTTTTTTGAGACAGGGTTTCTCTGTGTAGCTTTGCGCCTTTTCCTGGATCTTGCTCCATAGACCAGGCCTGCCTCTGCCTCCCGAGTGCTGGGATTAAAGGCTACGTATTTTAAAAAACATCTGCTTCAAAGGACTGGGGGGACGCTCCATTCAGTGAAGCGCTTGACATACAAACATGCAAACCCGAATTTGGATCTTCAGCACCCTGTAAAAAGCCAGGTGTGGCAGCATGTCTGTAATCTCAGTAATGCAGAGGCAGAGCCAAGCAGACCCTGGAGCTCACTAGCCTGCCCAGTCTATCCAAATCAGTAAGCCTTGGCTTCAGTGAGAGAACCTGTCTCAAAAATGAGGTGGACAGCCAATAAAAAGGTCACATTGACCTCCGTCCTCCACACACACAGTCACACTGGCTCACACAGCTACATGCACATGTGTGCACATCCACATAGCTCATACACACGTATACAACACATATACACACCCAAAATCTGTGCTAAATATATACTATTCATGCTCTAATTAAGTTATGATATATTCATCTAATACAATTCTGTGCACCTATTAAAATATGGTTTAGAGATAAGTGTTTTGTCACAGAATAAAGCAGTACAGTAAAAATGAAGGAAAAGGGAAATGTAATTTGAGGATCTGGAAGTAATACTTACAGTTAAAAGGCATATATGAAGCTATTTCTAAGATCCCTAACTCATTAGTAAGTCTAATCTACCTCATAGGAGTTAACCATCAGAATGTACTGAGAATTTTACCCAGTCTTTGAAACAGGCAAAAGTTGAACATGTGCTTATACGGAAAAGAATGAGTGCTCCATAAGCACACAGGGGTGACCTGGACTAGCAGGTCATTCAGAGAGAGAGAGAGAGAGAATACCAGGAGATCAGAAGATAAGGCAATAGGTAAATTTGGGATCGGGAGGTGTTTCACGATCCTAATTAGTCTTAATAATAAAAACCTGGAGTCAGATATGGGGTAAATTCTGAAAGATCAGAGAGACAAAGGAACAAGCCACAGCCACTTCTTACCTCGCCAAATCCTCAGCCTGAAAGAGGGGGCCAACCTCCTGTCTCCACTCGCCTTATATTCCTCTCTCCGCCCAGCCCTACCACTTCCTGTTTCCTCCTCCATAGTGCTGGGATTAAAGGTGTGTGCCTCCCAAGTACTGGGATCAAAGACATGAGAGCCCAAGCGCTGGGATTAAAGGTGTGGGCCACCACTGCCTGGCCCCTTAGTCTTGCCCTCTGATCCCCAGGCAAGCTTATTTGTTAGAGCACAAACCAAACATCACCACGGGGAGTCTTGCACAAGCTGTCTTATGCCAAGCTGACAAGTGTAACATCTGATACACCATTTCCAGGGGAGAAATGGGACAAAGTCAGCAGGAAGCCATCACACAATCGGACAGAGTCAAGTCATAAAGCTAACCAAACAGTGCTGCACGTGGGGAACACGGGGTGTCTCAAGAACATCAGAGAACAAGCACACAGCAGCCTTGGAACTGCCAGCTGCAGCCTCATACAGTGGGAGGAGCTGAGCTCTCAGGATCCCAAGCTACAGCTCCCCCAAGGCCCTGGTGCCAGACCATTACCAGCTCTGCCAAGCCTGCTTCTGGTTTTAGACAAGGCTTTATGTTCCTTCTCCGTACATCAGGGCCTCTGGAAAAGACTTGGGTCAGCCCAGCACTCAACAAAGAAGATACTGAAATTTTTCAGTGATAAGGAAAATCTACATTTAAACTGCAGTGAGAAATATCTTCATATCCTCTTGGATGGCTAAAATTGAAAAGGTTCATAAAGCCATATAAGTGTTAGTAAGGCTGCTGAGAAAATACAACTTCCTTGTTTTTTTAAAGTCAAATATAATACTAGCAGGTGGTCCAGTAATTCAACCTCCAAGTAATGAGAACATCTACAAAGAGATTCTATAGAAATGTTAATTGCTGCTTTTTCTCTAAGATCCCCGGCCTAGACACAACCCAACCCTTCAGAAGGTGAATTAACACAGCCTGGGGAGGCCAGCTCCCAGAACTGCTCCAGGGTTGAATATAGAGTGCCTCAGAGTAGCAGGACTGCAGGAAAACCTTCTTATCCATCTGGAGGCTAAACTTTTTCTATCTGAGGGAAAAATAAGGAGACACACATGCGTTCTGATGGTAACTTTCTCTTTTACTTCATCATAAAAAATCCTCTCTCTGAAACTCTCGGTCTCCAGATAGTTACATTCCACATCGTTACACGCTCCATACATGTTCCACACAGCCACATGCCTCTTTTGCAGTTACATCTCTTTTCTACACAGCTTCGTCTTCCTTGTCTCCACACAACCACAACTATACCTCTCACTTACACAACTCTCACCATACAGCACTTTACACAGTTCCTTCACACAGCTGCTCTACGCAGCAGCAGCTCCTCCACACAGCTCCCTCTGTCTCTGTCTCTCTGTCTCTCTGTCTCTCTCTCTCTTACACACACACACACACACACACACACACACACACACACACACACACACTTCAACAGCCAACTCTGGACAATTATATGTTACATTTTCCAGGTCTGACCCATTCTCATAACACATGATAAGTCACACAGTTTTTCTCAGGCTAGGGAGGTCACAGTGACCAGCCAGTGAGTAACGCTTGGCTATGCATGTAGTTCTTTCCCGGACAGAAAGTGACATTGAAATTCAGGACTTGACAATAAGTTAGTTGGCTGACTGTGAGTCCTGTAACATAAACTGAGGCTGGGCCTACATGCAGAAAGCCCATTGCTGCAGGAAAGTTATGTCTTAGTGTTCTCAGCCTGACTTTGGTTTAGCAGACACTTGGGGGCTTGTCCTCGAGCGTTCTCTGCAGGGGCAGCTAGTCTGTTCTGAATTTGTTTTGAAGCCTAAAATTAGCTGTCTTTGTGACCAAGAATACTGTTACTTTCCTGTGTCAGTTATGAAAAATATCCTAGTATTATTTCTGTTCATCAGAATTATACAGCTTGAGCAGAAATCATCTTCCCAACCATCCACAGCTATGTGTGTACCCAAAGATGGAGTATTTTCTCGCGATAAACACACAAGCAGTGGGAAAAATAGCCAGAGCAATTCTTAGGGAAGGAATGTAGAGGCACATTAGAGAAAAAGAGACAGGAGCAACCGGTCCTTTACAGTCAGTGTCCCCACAGCTTTGCCAGGTGGGGCTCCCCATCAGGGAGTCATTCATCTTGTCGGTTCACTCTGCCGAACACTAGTTGTCACCTGCTGTATACTCCCACGGCCCTGGGCAGTGAATGGAGGAAAAATCAGTGTATTCGTGATAGAATAGTGCTGAGCAATGAAAAGATAAACTGATGAATCACAAAAGCATTCTCCTAAGGGGAGGGAGCCTGAAAACGATTACGCTCTGTCTAGTTTAGAAGAAATTCTGGAAAAGATGCAACTGAGCGCAGAATGTGTCAAGGACTAGGAATGAGAGCTGGGGACAAAGAAAGGACAGGGAAGGAACTGACTGTAAAAGAGAAAAGCAGTTCTGGGGCTAATGTAGAAGTTCTGTGTTGATTTGGGTTGTCGTATTATATAATTGCAAAAGTTCTTGAAGTTATTAAAATGGATGCTTTTTACGATATTATAAATTAGACATATGAAGTTGACTTGATATGTATGTTATAATTTTATTAAGCCAAAAATGTATATGCAACCTGAATATGTACATAGCTTATATTTATTTATATTGTATATAAAAATATGGCTGATTTCTATGAATGAATGACCTTAAATATTGGTGAATTGGGGGCGGGAGAGATACCGCTGTAGTTAAGAGCACTGGCTTCTCTCCCAAAAAGCCCAGATTCAGTCCCCAGCACTCACATAGTAACTCTCAACCAACTGTAACTCCAGGCCCATGGCATCCAACATCCTCTTCTGGTCTCTGAGGGCATTGTATGCATGTATTACGTAGACATACATGAAGACTAAACACCTACACATATCACAAGACAACAAGGAGGCTGGAGCAATGACTCAGGGGGTCAAGAGCACTGACTGTTTTTGCAAAGGACCCAAGTTTGGTTCCCAGCACCTACATGGTGGTACACAACCATCCGCAACTCCAGTTTCAGGGGATATAACGCCCTCTTCTGACTCCTGAGGCACCAAGCACACACAAGGTACATATATGTGCATGTAGTCAAAATACTCAATACACATAAAATAAATAAATCTTTGTTTTAAACCAAGACTAGGTGACTGGAGAGGGGACTTGGCGGTGAAGAACAGCACTTGCTCTTCCAGAGGCTCCAAATTCAATTCCCAGCACCCACAGCAGGTGGCTTACAGCCACCTGTAACTCCAGCCCCAGGGGGAGCTGACCCCCCTTGCCTCTGCAGGTACCTGTACTAGTGTGCACATACCCGGCCGCCCACTCCCCACAGACATAGATAGAGCTAAAAATAATAAAAATACATTTTTAAAAATTAAAACAGATCTTTTTTAAATCAGTGGATTCTATACATAATTTTAAAGATGCCTCAAGTAGTATCTGTTTTTGGAAGACAGGTAAGTATGTAGATAGGTAGGTAGACAGAGAGACAGACAGATAGGTGGGAGATGTGTTTTAGAGTCACAGTACCTTGTGACTACACTAATTTTATTAAATATTTCTGCAGGTAGTTGACTATGCTGAAGCCGTTCAGCCACGTTTTGATGAAGCCCGTGAAAAACTAGTTAAAGACACCATAAAGGAAGTCACCAGCACAGCCATCAAAAACGTGAAAGAGAGGCTGCTGATGGAGCTGAGGTCTAAGAAGCAAGGTGGCTTGTTGTCCTGTCTCAGAGTCTGTGTCTGGTGAACGGTTGGCCTGGCTGGTTGAGGACGGCAATGTCAGTTTGTCCGTCTTAGTGTCCTTACCATCTGCACCTTAGTCTCTTGGTGAACGGTTGAAGGAAGGAAAAGAAACTGACTCATAACCCAAAACCTTCATTTCTATAACTCTAAGGAAAAGTCCTTGTAACTGGGGGTGTTGGGAGACTGTCTTTCTTCATGGGTCTGCGCACTGAGCAGAGGCTGAGCCACGCTTGTGACATTAGCCACACTGGCAGTAAAAGGAGCCGTCACCCGACCGCTGGGGTGTTTGCTGCTTTAGCCCAGGTGCCAGCCTTGATGTAACTAAACCTTCTATTCGGAAAATGCCAAATTCAGTGACACTAGTGGAAGTCTGAATGATGAATAGCCACAACTCTCTAATTTTACCGATGGCAGTTAAATGACTCTAACGCTAACACAGTGATCTTGCAAAGGACACTTGACCCCTCCTTTCCAAAGCCAGCTCCTGACCAGTCACTCACTGCTGGTCATGATATTTTAGGATAAGCACAAAAGTGACCTTTATTTGTTTGTTTTTCTTTAGGAAAACGAGAGTTCTAATTTCATGACTATTTTTGTAATTCATAGAGGGACTAGGTAGAATTCGTATCTGTAATTGTCTGCTCTTCTTATGTACATGCACACATACATATACATGTACACATGCACATGCATATACATACATGTATACACCTGGCTGGAACTACATAAGGCAGGCTGATGATCAGCTTGCACCTTAGGCCCTTCTCTGCCTGGTGAGTGTAGGGTCACATGTGTGAACCACCGCGCCTGTTGTGACAATAGCCTTGATTCAGTGCTGCCTATACACTGTGTGAGATCTTTCTCACATTTAAAGAGCTGGATCCGAAACTTGAGATCAGCTCCAATAATTTTAGACTAGATTCAGTTGCTGCTGTTAAATTTCCTAGAGCCTCTGACAGCACATTATTACACCATAAGGCTTTTGTGTGTATCAGTTCCAATATGCTGATAAAAACATATACCATTACAAAAATAATAATACCTAGTGTTTATTGAGCATTTACTACCCAAGAAAGCTGTGCTAGCTACCTTGCATATAAGACCTATGTAATCCTCATAAATCTTTACCTTTGATTTCAGTGGATAAAGAAACTTAGTCCAAAGAAAAGCAGTGGAAGTTGCCCACAGATGGCAGCCAGTGAGTCCCTGAGGTCACTTCACTGTCTGGGGCTGGAATTCCGCGTGGCTGCAAACAGTCTGATGTGGATGCCAGAAACCAAACTCAAGTCACAGAAGGGCCTCAGGTGCTCTCAGCCACTGGGTGACCACCCCACTGAGTGTAGTTTAAAGGATCCCTCGGGTGTTTCTCCTGAAGGATGTTTTTATCCTGTCGGCATCTAGCAAGACAACCTCAACGATTTTCATGCTTCGACCTGTTTGTTTGATCAACAACACACTATACTCCAACATCAAGTTCTTTTTGAATTTCTAAAATACATCTTACTTAGTCATGGTATATTAAAACTATTTAAAATTTTGTTTACTGAGAACCTTTCCTCAACATTCACAGAGTAATCAGCTTATAGCAATCTTTTTTTTTTTTTTTTTTTTTGGTGCTGTGGAAGATTTTGTTATGAGAAATATTTTTGCTTATTTCATTTCTGTGGTTTTAATGGGTCTTGGGTCTGGGATAATTTTCATTGTTTAGGGGGGTTGGTTACAAGTTGTTGTCAAAGGTTAGGAAAAAGGCTAAGCAAAGGAGATTAGATTTAAGGTTCTTGTTGTAAGAAAAAAAGAAAAGAAAAGAAAAGAAAAAGACAATTACTAGTTTTAAATACTTTACATTGGATTGGATTGTTTTATATTGTATACAAATTATATATATTGAAATTGATATTGTTAGAAAATGCTATATGTATATTTCTAATTGTACTTATACTGTTAATTTAACAATGTAATGCAATTTTCTGATCCTTGAATGTTATTACCAACTATTAGGATATAAAGAAATGAAAGTTAGTAGTTAGACATTACAATAGAACTTGTAGTCATATTAGATATATTTTTAAAAATTGAGCAGATATATTTTAGATAGACAGGTCATCTTCAAACCCTTCAGAGATCTACAGAATATGGCATTTAAAATGTTTTAATAACTTAGAAAAGTTTTCTTTTTTGTTATGACTATGAGACATGTCGGCTCCTGGCAGTACCAATCTACTTCAGAGAAAATATGGGCATTGAAGAAACTGCATTGGAGTTAACTTTCATTGTGGCAAAAGTTAGCCACTGGACAACAAAGTATCCTCGAATCAACTGCTGACAAACAGGACAGACAGGACACGAAACAAAGGACTACTGATTCTTGCCAAAATAAGTGTGGTTATGGCTTTATCAAAAGGCATCTTCTGAGGCCAGGACAATATGGCACCATCCCTGAAGTGGCCTTCGCAATCCGGAAAAGGTACAGTGCCCTTTTCTTCGAAGGCAGCTGAACAGGCAGTGGGCCGATGGCTTCTGATGTGCAATGGAACAGCAGCTGAAACAGTTATTCTTGAAGAGTAACTAAGCTCACGCCTCCCAATAGTAGACTGGCATTTGATAGAGGGATGTAGAGAAGAATGGGATGCTGAGATGAAGCCACATATACACAGCCAAGAAGAATGGACAGCTGAATTAAAAAAACATCAACAATTTCCAGAATTTAAAATCCTGAATCATGACATGACACTAGTGGAATTCAGGTGTTTCTGGTACATGGACTGCTCTCACCCAATGTGAGGTCGAACTATTGACCTTGTGTACATCCTACTTCACAAATGAGTCTGTCAGATACGCTAAGCCTATAGGCTGAAGATGATGCCCCAGCATTGCGGAGAAACCTCAGGTGACTGTCCAGGCAGCTGGCTGTTTCTGTCAACTCACAATTTTTTTGGAAGCTGCTTGCATGCACTTCCTGTTTTTATTTTTTATCAGGTAATATTATTTTCCTTCTTGGATCTCTGAGGGAGTTGAAGATTAGTTAGTTATAGTTGAAGATTAATTAGGATAGAAAGTGAATCAGGTACATTTTGGACTTACCAAAATAGGATAGATAATGGAATTATTTTCTCTGAATTTGTCAAATACAAATGGACTAGACACTGTTTAGGTATTTATTACTTGTATATATTGTATATAGTTATTGTACTTTTGTATATAGTTTTTCTTATGTTAGTTATATGTTTCTTATGTTAGTTATAACATAAGAAAATGTTATTAAATGTCAATGTCATTAAAACCACAATTAAACATAAGAAAATGTTATTAAATGTCAATGTCATTAAAGCCACAATTAAACCCCCCTAAACAATGAAAATTATCCCAGACCCAAAACCCATTAAAAAGACCAAACAGAGGTTAGCCACAAGCAGGAAGCAGACTTCCTGTGTCCACACCAGCTAATGCGCCCAATACTTTAATAACTGAATCATCTTCATTTGGCCTAGGAAAATATGAGACAAGTAGATCAAGTGGCTGACATGCCCACAGCCTTTACACAACACTCAGAACTGAAACCAAGTCTGTCTAACTTCAGCACGCCTTTTAACCACACTGCCTGCCTGCTTCCTTGTCTCCAACCACCTCCCTTTAACACGGCCATTTTTCTTTTAGAGGAGAGAACCTTAAAGGAATTGCAAATGCAGTATGCAAAAAAGGAGTATGAAGACTTCATGGATAATAAAATGTTTAAAAGCACTGAAGACTTACAGTCTTTGGATGATGAAGGTATAAACACACCGCCTGGTTTTGTCAGTGATGGGATCTGTACTCCTGTGTGTAGATGAGCCAATAAAGTGTCTTCTTTTCTGTAGCGACTGCTCCAAGCTCCCAGAAATACAGCTCCTTAGATGTTCTCGATGAAGACAAAACTAGGTCTGACTACACCCTTGTGGACGTCGATAGAGACGGTAAGGAAATGAACTGCCAGGAAACATCTATGGATCTTAGTCCATTTGTTTTCTATTTGGCCATCATATGGGAGCTCAAAATTAATACAGAAAAAGTTGAAAATTTCAGGAGGAATAAAAGGCAGGCTTCACTGTTGCAGATGTCAATTGAACAGCTATAGAACAGAATAGATTTATTAAAATGAAGAAGAGACAGAGAAAGTGAGGAGTTTCTTACATGTAGAACCCCAAGAAAGATTGATGTTATACAATCGTTATCAAATGATTATAAATTCCTTCTTGAAAGCTAACTAACTTTGATAGGGTGGAACCAGTATATCAATCATAAACTTATAATTATAGCTGTGACATTTCATCATTATTAATGGTGCTATTTAAACGTATGACATGGTTCTGTTCATATGCCTAAATCCCGACAGCACATAGCAATACCTGATATAACGTTATACAATTGTGTCTACCTTGTTGTCACACATTAGCCAGAAAGTCAACTGTTCCTCTGCTTTTGGGTAATAGTGCATCGTGCAGTCACGTCACTTTATTAGGAACTATTTTAACCCTTGTTTTAAAGAACTGCTTAATTTTTATGAATAGATTGTGGCTTAGCGGTTAAATATTAGTGTACTTTATTTTATAAATGTGTGTGTGTGTGTGTGTGTGTGTGTGTGTGTGTGTGTGTGTGTGTGTTTACCAACCACATGCATGCAGGAACCCACAGGGGTCAGAAGAGAGTATCAGATTCACTGGAACTGGAGTTACAGGCAGTTGTCAGCCACTCTGTGGGTGCTGGGAACCGAACCCAGGTCCTCTGCTGAGCAGTAAGCACTCTTACCCACTGAACCATTTCTCAGCCCCAAGCCAGTTCTTTATAGTATAAATTTTTTTCTACCATAAGCAGTATTTCAACAAATGTTTAATATATGTTTTATCTGGATATTGACATTAGTACAAGTACTAAATAAATGAATATGAAGCTACAGTAAAAATGTTTTGCATAAAAGTTATTCCAAATTGTATTTTCTCCAGTAATCCACAGATACATCATTATTTTTCTTTCAGGGTTACATTAATTTTTATTTCCCAAGTTTATTAAGATTTGTTCAGTTTTATTTCCTTTTACATAGAGGATGATCTTTACTTTTCATCAAATTTTCTAAATTGTTGTATCAATTATATTGTTTCTTCAAAAACATGTTATGTGAGTCCTTTATTTTTCAGGTGCTTTTTTTTTTTCAAACTTGAGTAGTTTGTCTTCTAAACATTTTGCTATTGGGGAATGAATGGAGGCATTTTTCATAATCATCTAATTCTTTTTCTATTATTGATTTCTGTCATTACTTTTAGGACTTGAAAGTTTTGCTCTGGTGTTCTGTTTTGTAAGAGTTTTTTGTTGGGTTGCCTTTTTTTGTTCTTGTTGTTCAACCTTTTTGTATTCAGTTTTAAGGACATCAATAATGTGATGTACAATGTGCAGAATTTTGTTTGTTTCTTTCCCCCTACGGATTCAAACATGCCTACTTTTCCTGGTTTTTATTTCAAACTAGTAAGAACTGACTGGGCACTGTTAGAAACTTGTATGTGCCACCCTCTTTACACACACACACCACACACACACACACACACACACACACACACACACACACACACACACATACGCATGAGTGGACTCATCATGGCAGGCCACCATATATTCAGATGTAACCACGTGGCTGCTGGGAGCCCCATCTCTGATGCTGGTGAGTTCTCACAGCACTCTACAGCCCCCTCTCACACTGCCCCTCCCCTTTCTCCCCTTTGTGAACCACACAGTCCAACTTAGAAGCAGGCACAGTGCATCTGCCCACAGCGGGGTGCCGGTGTTGACAACCTGCCTTCCCAAAATCAACTGGGAGACCACGGCCTCTAGAACTCAACACTTGCTCAGAAAAGGCACTTTTGATTTCTTTTTCAAATTCAGATTCATTGGCAATATAGCAAACTAAAATCCTAGTTTTGTTACAGGTTTTGTTTTGTTTTGTTTTCTGCTGACAGATATGTTGAGCTACTTGAATACTATGGCTCTTATCTGAATTATAAACTGCAATCATGAGTTCTGGTTCCCTGAGCCCATACCAAACTCTTTTTCAGAATCCAAGCGTGTGTTCTTTAGTGCTCAGGTGGAGTTCTTGCAATGTTTTACCCACAGATGGAAAAGAAATCAGTGGCGCATCCACAACAAAAAGGAGGTTGTGGTAGTTTGAATGTATTTGGCCCCCAAAGCTCGTAGGGAGTGGCACTATTAGGAGGTGTGGTCTTGTTGAAGGAAGTGTGGTCTTGTTGGAGGAGGCTGGATGAGACACACCTTTAATCCAGACCTTGAGGCTGGGGGGCACACCTTTAATCTAGGCCACAACTTCTGTTGGAAGTATGTCACTGTGGGGGCGGGCTTTGAGGTCTTTTTCTCAAGCTTTCCTCCATATGATAGTCAGTTGATTTCCTGTTGCCTGCAAGATGTAGTAGTCTCAACTCCAGCACCACCTCTGCCTGAACGCCACCATGCTCCTTGCCATAACGATAACTGACTGAACCTCTGAACTGTAAGCGAGCCCCATCAATTAAATATTTTCATTTATAAGAGTTGTTGTGGTCATAGTGTCTCTTCCCAGAAATAAAAACCCACACTAAGACAGAGGTTCTGAGACCTTCATCAAGAAGAAAAGTAGGCACACTCTCAGGCACAAGAGAGGGCTGAGGTCAAGAGTGGATCATGCTGTTGCCCAGTGAGGTCAACGGGATGGTGTGCAGCAGTCCAGAGCTTAAGCAGATGCAGACTCGGCTGCCCGAACAAGCTGTCCAATGCAGGATCACCCTAGCTCTGGGCAATGATGGAGGCCTAAGATGAGGAACTGTCCACTTTCTAGATTGGACATCCTCGAGGACCACCAACACCTCTTCACTCGTCCTGGCGGCATTGGGGGCCTCAGTGTGTCATGGAGTCTACCCTTTTGTCCAATCAGCTTTCCTAGCAAATGTCCATTGCAGTGAGTCACTGGCCTACCTGGTTCTCTTTGCTCCCTTCCTCCAGGGCTCCAGAAAGAGACCACAGTTCTTGATTCTTCTGCTCTGTGTCTCAGGGAACTGTCTCTTTCTTCCCTGAGGATATTTTAAGGCAAAGTGGGCAGGAGGCAGCTGCCCTTTGAAGGCCTTTGAGCTGAGATCAACTGGGCTCTGGACAGAGGTTCTAACAGTTGGAGCCCGAAAGCAGTAGTTCCAAAGCAAGACTGGAAATGCAGAAGCAGTCCAACCGGGAGGAACTGCCAAGCCTCTGCCTCGCTGGAGGGGTAGACACAACACAGTTAAATAAATGGTAAAGTCACCTGGAGCTCCCTCAGCCCTGCCAGGAATAAGAGCAAAACTCAATGCCAACCAACTCCAGCTTGCCTGCCTCCTGCCCTACCCGCAACCGCTCTGAACCCTTGCTGGTAACTGGAAGTATCCATCTTGTATGATTTCCTCCCTGGATGTTTATGATTGCCTTCACTCCTGGATGCTCTGGTCCCTCCCTGACTTCCTCAACAGGACCCTTCCTTGACATGACTTTCATGCTGATGCACTGGCTTCGTGTCACTCCCTGCCCTTCATGGGTTTTCTCCTTCTTCTAGCAGGTGCTGTGATAACACGAAGAAGACTTTAGGCCACACATTAGCAGCATGACTTAGCTCAAGTAATATTGTCCCTGAGCCCAGGAATGCCATTTCTGTTTACTCTTTTGACTTCAGTCTCCACAGAAGACTCGATAGAAGAGGTGAATGAAACCCATCCCGAGGTGCTTTTCGTGATAGAGGATACTCTGAGACAGGCCAAGGATTTGAACTTCGAGCAGCCCTTTGAGAAACACACTGAACTACTAGAGGAAGTCATCAAAGAGGTAAAGTTTTCCGATCTTTTCTTGTTCCTCATTGACGTAGAAACTAAGAACGTCCATCAGGTGTGTGTCTAATTGTTCTGCAGTTTTCTTTTACTGTAGTCTTCAAATTCATGCGCCTTTTTTTATTTGCATCATTTCTGATATTTTTCATAATTCTTGAGAATTTTATATATGACTACGATGAAATATGATTGTAACTGTCCCCCAGCTTCCCCTCCCCTCCCCACATATCCCCCTAAAGCACACCCTCCCTTGACTTCATGTCTTTAAAAAAATAATAACCAAGTCCAGTTAGCCCTGCCCATGTGTGCATGGGTGTGGACCACCCACCGGAGCATGGGAAACCTGCCAGCAGCCATCTCCTCAATAAAGAACGATTCTCCTCTTTCCAGAGTACCCACTACCAACAGCCTCAATGCCATCACAGGTGAAGTACCCCATAATCGCTGGTACTTGTTGGAAGATTCACAATTATCAACAAAATTAAGCGATGTGATTTCATAGTTCTTAAAGTTACTATAAGTTATTGTCTTTGATTCAGTCCAGTTAGTGGAAAGATGGAGTTTATAGAGCCGATGCCACATTTAGATATCTCGTCTATGAGCTAAATAGTCAGAGACTGAGGTCAAGTTTGCTACGTGGCTGTCTAACTTCATCCAGCCACCCTAGCATGTGTTGGCAGAGGAGGGTAGAAACACACGTAATCTTTCAGCCCAAAGAGGAAAACGAGCCTCACATGCCATGCCTGTACCAATGGGAAATCAGAATCTTTCTCTTGTTTCTAGGACAAGGTATCATAGAGGTAGATTCTAGCAACAATCTCAGATAAACATTCAGAGAAAGCGTACATGATAAATGAGGCAGTCTGGGACTCTTGGTGTGCTTTTCTATTCCTCCGTGATTGAGTTTTAAGTTATTATGTGAGAAACTCTGGACACGGGAACTTATACCTGTCATCCCAGCATTCAGAAGGCTGAGGCAGGAAGATCGTGCATAATTTAAGGCCTGCATGTTTTACATAGGCAGGTCAGCCTGGGCTAAGCATAAGACCCCTCACAAAAAAAAATAATATGTAAGAATAAAAAGCTTATCTGTCACATGAGACCATCACTCTGAAACTCACCGGGTGGCTCCCGTGAGCCCTGGCTGTACCAGACTCCTTTGGGCCCCTCAGTACTTCTGAGCTCAAACACACCTTTTTTTCCATCTATTTATTTTACAGCCTGGCTTCAACCTGCCCACATCCTCCCCTCCCAGTCCCTCTCCTTCATTACCCACCTCCCAACCCCCAATCTCCTCCTCTTCTGTCTCCATCTAGGAAAGGGCAGGCCTCCCATGGATAGCAACAAAACATGGCATATCAAGTTGCAGTAAGACTAAGCATCTCCCCATGTATTAAGACTGGGCAAGGTGACCCAGTGTGAGAGGTAGGATCCCAAAAGCCAATAAAAGAGTCAGAGCCAGCTCCTGTTCCCTCTGTTAGGAGTCCCGTAAGAGGACCAAGCTACACAACTGTAACATATATGCAGAGGGCCTGGGTAGTCCCATGCCGGCTCTCTGGTTGTCAGTTCAGTCTCTGTGAGCCCCTATGAGCCCAGGTTAGTTGACTGTCTGAGCCTTCTCACAGTGTCCTTGACCTCTGGCTCCTACAATCCTCCCTCTCCCTCCTCTGTAGGATTCCAAACTCCACCTAATATCAAACACACCTTTTAACCAGTCTCTTTAGGTTGTTTGAGCAATAGTTTTTCCTTCAGAAATGCCATTACTCTGAACCTGCTTTTTCTGTGTCCTGTATTAGATACTAGGGATAGGAGGACAGATTAAACATGGCCTTGCCTTTAAGGATATTCCTCAGTGACCTGGCCTGGAAGCCACTCACCAGTCATCGTGTGGCAAATAGGTATCTCCGAGGCACAGGAATTCACTCAGGATACTCAGAGCTTCCGTCTTTACCTCATCAGTGAGACCAAACACCCAGAGAAGTAAAGTGAGGACAGGTTTCTCTAAACCTAGCCCTTGCCTGTGGTGAAATGCCCTCTTTGCTTTGTTGTGGAGAACACAAAGCTCCAGGAAGTATGAATACAACATTTCGGAGACAGCAATGTGTGTGTGGAGGTAGGCTTAGCAACTGCAGGGTAAGCTGCCGCTGTGGAGTCAGAGGGCTGTTCAGATGACGTCCACTCCCACCACCTTGTCATTCCTCATGAGACCAGGGGGTCAGGCCAGAAAACCGTTTTCAGAAGCAGCTGGAGATCTGGGATATTGTAAAGAGTATACTCTTTTGCTGTTGTTGTTTTGTTGAGACAGAGTCTTTACATAGCCCTGGCTGTCCTGGAACTTACGATGTTGATCTGGCTGGCTTCAACTCACAGAGATCCTCCTGCCTCTGCCTCCTGAATGCTAGGATTAAAGGCGTGCGCCACCAAGCCCAGCAAGAGTATTGGGGAAGCCATTTGCCCGTTTTTTTTAAATTGGGTTGTCTTTTTAAATTTATAGTATTTGAGGGCTAGAGAGCTGGCTCAGAAGTTAAGAATACTGGCTACTCTTCCAGATAACCTGAGCTTGGTTCCCAGCTCTCAAGTAATATGAATTTAAAGTTCATAACTGTCAATCTCCAGCTCCAGGGAATTGCTCTATCTTCTGGCCTCTGTGGACACTTGCACTCATATTACAGAGAAACACATAAAAATAGTTAAAAATAGAAAATTTTAAAGAAATGTAAGTTTAAATTTCAACGATAATTTCTCTCCTGTAATTGGCCAAGTTTTTATTTAAGCAATCACTACTCAGGAAGCCATGGTGATAGTCATTTTCTGATAGGAGCAGTGTGCTGGCTAGGCTTATGTCAATCTGACACACAAACTAGAGTTCTCTGAAAGGAGGGAACCTCAGTGGAGAAACTGCTTCCATTAAACCCGGCTTGGAAGGCACCTTCTCAATTAGTGATCAATGGGGGAGGGCCCAGCCCTAGCCCATTGTGGGTAGAGCCATCCCTGGGCTGGTGGTCCTGGGTTCTATAAGAAAGCAGGGTGAGCAAGCTATGGTGAGCAAGCCAGTAAGCAGCACCCCTCCATGGCCTTTGCATCAGCTCCTGGCTCTGGGATCCTCCTGTCCTGTTTGAGTTCCTGTCCTGGCTTCCTTCAGTGATGAACAACAATGTGGAAGTGTAAGCCTAATAAACCCTTTCCTCCCCAACTTGCTTTTTGGTCATGGTGTTGTGTTGCAGCAATGAAAACCCTATCTCAGCCAGAAAGGGTGAAAAGTGGAACGGATGTTTTGGGAAACAATATGGCATCTTCTGGAGAAATAACTTTAGCAGATATATAACCCCTGGATAACTACTTCTGTGTAAGGAAGTTCATCACGATGTTATCAGAATAATCCAATGTATAAGGAAGTTCATCACTGTTATAATCAAATTATAAGTGACATAAACACTAACTAGACACATTCAATGCTACAGATTACTAGATAGCAAGAGTACACTGTTAGGTTTAATAAAGGCTTTATTTCCTGGTTTTAAACTAGTAAGACTTGATTACTTCAAAATTAAGCTTCTCTTAATATTAAGTCACTCTTACTTTCTTCTCAAAGTCAGGGCCTAGAAGGTGCTTCTTGGAATTCTACAAGAAAAACACATCATAAATCTGTGGCTTGTCAACTCACAGTGGTGCTATCAATGTGTTTTCACAGGTAACGGAAGATAACAAGAACAGGTTTCCTGGTGCCCCAAAATATGGAGGATGGATTGTGGACAACTGCCCTACTATAAGAGATCTGTGGACAGCCTTCATCGATAAAGGAATTGTTCCTGATTTGGTTATCTCTTTAACAGATGGAGAAAACAATGGTTGGCAAATATTTATTGTTTACATTTAAAATAAAATGTTTGTTGCTGATATTTATTTTGGTTAAAATAGAGAATGGAGAACCCTCCTTAGATACAGGTACCACCTCTGCTACCACCTCAGCTGTGCCTAGAGGACCTAACGGTGCACGAAATGAGGCCTCTACCTGCTGAGAAGGTGACCTGGGGTAATGTGCTGTGCCTCTGATCCTTCTGGTGGTCCTCAGTAGTTGTTCTTTGGAGCCGAGAACTCAGCATCCCTTCTCGGTCAGTAGCTGTGGCTTGTAAATCAACACTGCCCACAATCCTGATGGTGAGGGTAATCCTGATGTTTTTAATTTAAGTAATCTATCACTTCACCTCTTAAGAAAATATATTTGATGCTGGCTGTTGACTTGCTGTATATTGCCTTAATCAAAAATCATCCTGAGTGAGGAAAGCCAGATGCAGAAGACAGACATGGTATAGACTCACTCATAAGTGAATAATAGATGCAAAGCAAAGGAGAACCAGGCTGCAATCCACAACCCCAGGGAAGCTAGGTAAAGAGGAGGACACCAAGAGGGACACACATGGATCACCCCAGGAAGGGGGAAGGGTTAAGATCTCCTGGGAAAACTGGGAGTGGGGAAGAGAAGGGAGGAGATGGGAGGTGGGAACATGAGGGCTGGAGATGGCCGAGTTGGGGGAGACATGGGGAGGGAGAGCAGTGAAAGAGATACCTTGCCAGGGTGTACCATTGAGGGGATGGGGAGAAATCCACAGCTAGGGAAAACTCTAGGAACTCACAAGATTGTCCCCAGCTAAGACTCATGGCAGTGGTAGAGAGGGTGCTTGAACTAACCTTCCCCTGTAATCAGATCGGTGTCTACCCTAATTGTCATCATAGAATCCACATCCAGTGACTGATGGAAGCAGATGCAGAGACCCACAGCCAAGCACTTGGCCGAGCTCCTGGAGTTCAGTTGAAGAGAGGGAGGAGGGATTATAGGAGCAAGGGAGGAGGGTCAGCATCTTGATGGGAAAAACCAGAGACAGCTGACCCAAGCTAGTGGGAGCTCATGGACTCGGGACTGACAGCTGGGGAGCCTGCATGGGACCCCACTAGGCCCTCTGAATGTGGGTGAAAGTTGCATGGCTTGATGTGTTTGTGGGTCCCCTGGCAATGGGAGGACCAGGACTTATCCCCAGTACACGAACTGGCCTTTTAGAGCCCATTCCCTATGGTGGGATGCCTTATTCAGCCTTGATGCAGTGGGGAGGGGCCTAGACCCAGCCCCAACTTGGTGTGCCAGCCTGGGTTGACTACCCAAGGGAGGCCTTACCCTCTCTGAGGAGGGGATGGAGGTGGGATGGGAGAAGGTGGGGGGGAGGGAGGGAGGGAGGGGGAACAGGGGTTGGTATGTAAAAGGAAAGAAAAAAAATTATAAGAAAATTATTTTATATATATATTTGAGAGGTGGTGGGGTAAAGGTTTTTGCGGTCAACCCTGACAACCTGAGTTGGATGCTTGTGATCCATATGGTAGGAGAGAACTAACTCTCCATAAGTTGTCCTCTGACTACTATACATGTACGTGAATGTACATGCACACACACACACACACACACACACACACACACACACACAGACACACACAAATAAATAAATGTAAGAAAAAACCTTTTTTAAATGTTTGAAATGAGAATTTCCGGGGGAAAATAGATGTTTTTTCGTGTTTTCATTATTTATTACACAGTAGCATATGCCTTTCGAAAAAGATTTAAGACATTCTACTAAAATTTTAAAGACTTGGGGCTCTGTTTGGATCAGCACTTAAAGGGAAATTTGTGTGTGCATAGTCAGAGATCACTTTGTAGTTAATTTCCAAAACGGGCCACACTATGCAATTTCAAAATAATTTTTTCTCTTTGTATTTCAGGAAAATGTTTTTTAAATAGAATGTATTTAAGGAGTAAGTCTGAAATTGATGCTAAGATTTTAGAACGATTATTTGAAGAACTTCAAGCCAAAAAAAGGGAAGAGGAGGAAATACGGTAAGGTTCATGTGGACCGAAAAACAGGCTACACATCGACCATGCCCCTGCTTCCAGAGACTTTATTTTATTTATGTGTATGTGCGTGTCAATTGTGTGTGGGTGCCCACTGAGGTCAGAAGAGGGCACTGGATCCCCTGGAGCTGAAGTTAGAGGTGGCTATGAACCACTCAACATGGGTGCTGGGAACTAAGCTCAGGTCCTCTGTGAGAGCAGCAAACACTCTTAACCACTGAACCATCTCTCCAACCTCCAGTATATACCTGTACTTGTTACACCCTCTCACAGGTTATACTTATAAAATGCCTCTAATATCAGAAAGATTGTCTAATAACTATGCAAAAGTCTCACCAAGTTCCAAAAGAAACAGTAAGTTCAGGAATCTCTACACAGCTGTGAATGGTTTCACAGCTCACTTCAAGTTTTCTTCATTAGGCAACTGAAAAAAAAATGAGCTAGATTACACACACACACACACACACACACACACACACACACACACTCACACATCAACCTTCCAGAAGAAAAAAATGCATATAGATAAGAACTTCTGCCTGGTTTACTTTCTGTTGTTGTGATAAAACACTGACCTGTTGCTCAAATTGCTCAATAGTCTTTAAATAAAAAACTCGGGCTAGATATTGGGGTAAGTGCTCAAAGATCAGGGAGACAAAGGAACAAGCCACGTCTTACCTCTAGGACTCCTCAGCCTGAAAAAGCCTCAGCGGATAGGTCTCTAGCCGAATGAGCTTCCTCAGCCAAAAAGGCTTCAGCCAAAAAAGCCTCTATCTGAAAGAGATGCTTCTATCAAAAAGCCTTTAGTTCCTGTCTCCTCATGCCTTATATACCCTTCTCTGCCCAGTCATCACTTCCTGGGATTAAAGGCATGTGTGCTTTCCAGTCCTGGGACTAAAGGTCTAAAGCCACTGCCTGGCTCTGTTTTCTCTCCTAGACTGAGTCAATCTCATGTAGTCCAGGGTGGCTTTGAACTCACAAAGATCCAGAAAGACCTCTGCCCCCTGCCACCCCAGCGCCCCGCCCCCCATACCATGTGCTAGGATTAAAGGTGTGTGCCACCACTGCCTGGCCTATATGTTTAATCTAGTGGCTTATTCTATTCTCTGATCTTCAGGCAAATTCTATTAGGGTACATAATATATCACCACACTGACCAAAAACAGCTTGGGGGAAGAAAGAGGTTTTAGTGAGAGTTTTTATTGCTGTGAAGAGACACCATGACCATGGCAACTCTTATAAAGGAAAACATTTAATTGGGGCTGGTTTACAGTTCAGGGGTTTAGTTAATTATCATTATGATGGGACATGGTGGCATGCAGGCAGACATGGTGTTGGAGGAGCTGAGAGTGTAGAAGGAGCTGCATCTTGATCAGCAGGCAACAGGATGTGAACTGAGTGTCACAATGAGTGAAGCCTGAGCAAAGGAGACCTCAAAACCCACAGCCATGGTGACACACTTCCTCCAACAAGGCCACACCTACTCCAACAAGGCCACAGCTCCTAATAGTGCCACTCCCTATGAGCTTATGGGGCTGATTACATTCAAACTATCACAAAAGGGTTTGATTCTGCTTAGAGAGCATGGAGGGATGCTGCTTACTGACTTGTTCCCCATAGCTTGCTCAGCCTGCTTTCCTATACAACCTAGGACTGCCCGCACAGGATTGGTACCACCCACAGTAGGTGGGCCCTCCCATATCAATCAAGATAATGCCCTACAGATTTGCCTATAGATCAATCTGATAGAGGCATTTTCTCAATTGAGGTTCCCTCTATCCCAGATGTGTATAGGTTGTATCAAGTTGACAAAAAACTAACCAGTATACATGCACGCACGCGCACGCACATGTGCGCGCGCGCACACACACACACACACACACACACACACACACACACACACACCTATCTGTGGTTTAATTTTAATAACTAGAATCCACACACTGAGACAATAACACAATAGAACATAAATGAAAATATGCCACATGGAATAACTAGGAAAAATCTACCTTGCCTCCATGGAAGAACTGATTGTGTACATCTTACAATTTTAGCGTGGAAGATTTCTTCTCCTCTCTGGGTGTAAGAGGTGCTTTTAAAATTATGAGCAATCCACTACAGCTGAGGCTCAAGATTAGCCTTGAATAAACTGTAACATTCTCAGGCTGAGAAATAAAACAGAAAAAAAAGGACCTAACTAGTTGTTCATCCTTGCTGAAATATTATCTTCAAAAAACTGAAGTTGGCCAGGCCGTGGTGGTGTACACCTCTAATCCAGTCTGACTCAGGAGGCAGAGAGGCCTGTGGGTATTTAGGAGTTCCAGTCTAGCCTGGTCTACTTAGTTCCAGGATAGCCAGATCTACATAATAGAGAGACCCTGTCTCAAAAGAGAAGAAAAGAAGAGCTACATGTTGAGACCCTGTCTCAAAACAAACAAACAGAAAACAGAAAGAAAGAGAAGAAGTCTTGTTATAAATAGGGTAACAATCTAAGTGTAAGGAACTACTTAGTTTTTCCAGTGTATGCAAAATAGTTAAGTATTTAAGAATAGATGAAATCCTTCTTTCCATTTATTTAACTCTTTGATAGCTTTGTGCTGTACATAGTGAATTTAGTCACTGGCCCATCTCCTCCTCCTCCCTCTTCCCATCAAATCCCTAGACTCCTTCCTCGTCCTGTGTGTGTGTGAGCCATTGACTCTAATCCATTTCTTGCCTGAGAAGGGGCTGGATGCTCCTCACTTATTACTGAGCGTGGGCACCTTATCACTGACTTCACTGCTGAAGAAAATGACACCCTTTCTCCCAGCAATCATTAGCTGCCAAGAGTCCCTCAGGGAGGGTTGAGGCCTCAGCATCCCCATAAATGATGAACTATTGATAGGCCCAGCTTTGTGCAGGTCTGTGCAGATCATCACAGCTGTGGCGAATCATGAGTGCAACAGTCAAGTGATGTCTGGAGGGTTCCACTGGCTGTACATCTCCCCATCCTCTGATCCTGCACCTTCCCTATGCCCTTTTAAGTCGTGATGTGGGTGTCCCTGTAAGGGCTGAGCACTCCACAGCCACTTTGGCCAGCTGTGGGATTTTATATTAACCGCTGGCCACTGTGCTGAAGATTCTCTGGCTCAGCAGTTAAGAATACTTGCTACTCTTGTAGAAGACCTGAGTTCAGTTCCCATCACCCATATCAGGTAGCTTACAATTGCCTGCTTACAATTACAACTCTTGGGAAACTGACACCTTCTATCCTTTATAGGTTCCCAAACACATCAATACACATATATACATACATTCATACATACATACATACATACATACATACATACAGTTATATAATTAAAAATAAAATAAACAAGCTTCGCTGATGAAGGCTGAGTACAGCTCTCCTTTGACAACATGATGGTTTAGCCAAACAATCTAGAAAGCTCTCCAAAGGTCCTATGACCTTCCCAGTCACAGGTGCTTGACCAGCTTTACAGAGCCAGGCATGAGCTCCCTCAGGTGGAACAGGCCTCAGATCCAATCAGAAAGCAGGAAGCAGAATGCCATGCCTTTGCTGTACCAGAGGAGCACATCCTGCCTGGAAGATCGTTCTTGTAGCTCCAAGGGTTCAAGACTCGGTGACACTGTGGATGACTTTCTCTCTCAGCTGCCTGGCTAGCACCTTCTGGCATGATGGAAGCCGGCTAGTGGCAAGGACGCTTACATCTCGGTTCCAGTGTCATCTCTCTATGACCTGTGACAAAAGCGTGTGGTCTCTTCAGCAAGAAGATCTTACCGTCTAGCTATGGTGGGCAACCAAATGTCAGTAGCCCACGTCTTTGGGAGGCCTTTGGGGACTCCCTGAGCAACAACTCATAGGAAGGTATCCCAAAGCTGGCACTGGGATTTCATTTAATAATCCACGACTTCTGGGAAGAGTATCATCTACCCATGGATGGCACTTCAAACAACAGATGAAATCTTAATCTAAAATTACGACAAAGCTCACGTTATTTACCTGCTGGTAACATGCTAATTTTAAACAGACAAAAATACATGCATATGTAATTTTTCAGAACAGTTATGTTCCCTGTGGCTCCCGACAGTACTTTTACCCTCTCTCTTCTACTATCAGGAATTTTCTGTTTCTGCAATCAATTTCTACTCTTATTGGAAATTTTCACATGTTCATAAGCTTCTTAATGCGTAAACTGGTGTGTGCTTCTTAAGAACTCTGTGTGTTGATTTTTAAACTCAGCGATGAGCATTTCACAGAAAGCTTTTTCTATAGACTGAAGAAACTAAAACTGGAAACAGCAAGAAAAGAAATGCCTCACAAACTCACAGATGCATTCAAGGGCTTTACAGGTTCTCTAAACAGAGATAAGGATAGCAGGGTTAAGACTTGCATCATAGGTTAAGATCTAAAAAACGTGTTAAATTCTATGGTCTCCAGCACCATTTGCATACAATCCAGTTAAATGGCAAGGTAATCTGCCATTATTGCTTCAAATGCTTTATAGGTTCTTTCTCAGCCTGGTCAGGTCTTAAGTCTTCCGGAAGCATACTTTATCTGTTTTTAGAAAAGGAAGTTCTCATAAGCAGCCTTGCCTGCATCCTCCTGACATGGACGTCAAAACTGAGTGGGAAGGAGATTGGTTAAGAAGACTCAGTCTGCCTGGCCGGGGCCGTGAGCTAGGAGAACCCCAGGAACACCAGCACTCCTGGGTGGAGAACAGCAAGAGAATCTCAACCAGAAACACAGTAGCAGTGTCTTCCAAAGAGAAGCGATGTCACTAGCTTTCAAAGAAGGAAAAACGATGCAAAGACATGGCACATGGTCCTTTGGAGGGCGGTGGTTCCAGGAGCTTCGGACATTGAGCCCATCTTGCTTGGTTTCCTATTGGTGAATACTTGGCGTTTGGGGTTTTTGTTTGTTCATTTGTTTTTTGACAATGCAATCAACCTTTTATACGTTTCTTTGTGCAGTGGTATGCCCATTTCTAAATCCCTAGGCATAGGATTTCTGGCCAAGACACATCTCTTTACTTTTGAATAGACAAGGCCTTTCTCCCCACATTTTGCTAATTTTCCATTTACCTATTTTCACCACTGTTAGGAAAGATTAATTGCTTCAACCCTAATGGAATACAGATTTCACTATGTACTGAAGCTTCCACGCTTTCTAAATATCTAAATATCATCATTACGGGGATGGGAGTTGTAGTTCAGTGGTACAGGGTCTGCTTAGTATGCACCTGGATTGGAAAAAGAAATCATCATTAGTGTGTTAAAACTTTATTTTTCAAATTATAAATTTAAATTTTTAAATTATGCATATATGTGGGGGGGGTGATATGTGCAGATGTGAATACAGATAGCCTTGGAGCCTAGAAGAGGGCTTTAGACCCCCTGAAGTTGGAGTTACAGGTGGTTATAAGCTGCATGTTGGTGCTTGGAATAAAACCCAGGACCTCTGTAAGAGGAGTAAATATTCTTAACCCCGGGGCTGTCTCTCCAGGCTTCAACTTCTTCTGACTAAAAAGAAATGTTATGTTCTCTATTCAATGGAGAAAAAACTAATGCAAATGTTATAAATTGAACTCTTACAATGCTACCATCAAGAAATAATTGCTGTCTATAATTTGATTGATTTTCTAGCCTTCTAGTTCTCACATATACTGATACAAAGTTAAAATTATGTTTTACATATAGTTTTATACTCTACTTCTTTTCGCTTAACATTATACTGTGAATATCACCCACTGAGTCTGAGGGAAATGTTACAGATCTCCCCCTTCCTCTCTCTCAACTTACCTCGGGGAATCTTGCATTTTATCAGGTTTTCTAACTGACAGCCATAGTTTAAAATACAACATTCCATACCTTCTTACCAAAAATACCAGTGTACTGATGGAAACTAACTGGCTTCAACCCAAGTGGGGTAAAGTGTATGGGAATGGGGGGGGGGGGGGGGTTGGGGGGAAGGTGAGGGGGACAGGAGGGGGGGGAGAACAAGGGAATCCGTGGCTGATATGTAGAACTGAATTGTATTGCAAAATAAATTAAAATAAATTTTAAAAAAAAAAGTGTAATGGGTGATTAATAAGGAAGCATTTGTTGCTTGCCACTGTGAGAATTTAACCTTATAATAATGGGAGGTGTCTGATTTTGTTTTGTTTTTTTTAATTGAATGTTGGACCTTCTCTTTTCAGAAAAGCCAAAGAGGAAGAAGCGAGACTAGATGAAGAAAAACAGAGGATGGCGGAGTTTGAGGGAAAGAAAGCAAAAGGCAAGCACCGATTGATAACACTGGTAGCATGCCCTCTGATCTTGTACCATTACTGATGTTTTCACTGTCTAGAGCCCAGAGTCCAGGTGTATGCCTGTGTCCTGAAAGTCCCCCTTCCTTCCCCACATGTTCTAATTTCCGTAATAAGTTGTATTCTCACTGGGATTATGGGTTCACAGGGCAAAGATTCCTAATCTACTCCTAAGATGAGACCCACCTGAGCACCCTCTAAGCAGGATACAATGTAGAAAGTGCCTCAGTCGCGGATTACACTTAGCTGCTGGAATTGTTTCTATTGGAAGAATCCTGCAAAAGCTGAGGACATAGCCAAACTCTTACAATACCCATTGTCTTCATACTTAAAGCTTCCATCGCTTTTATGGAAGAACTTCCTCTTTGAAGATCGAGGTTCTCAAATGGGGGTCTATGGATTAAATTTCAGGTCTAGGAACTTCAACTCTATTTTCAATAACCTTGAACTGAGTCTGAGTGTCTCCTTTACTGACACAGAAAGCAAGCAAACCACAGTGGTGTTAGCTGTCTCTTGGCTTTTCGGCAACACGACTGCAGACATTTGTGCCCTGCACCACGGTTTCTATCTACGTGTACTGCTGCTGCAGTTGCAGTAGTTGCATTTCATATAGCCCTCAAAGAGTTCTGTTTCAGCAACCGCTTCCAATAGAACTGGTTTCTTGTGTATTTTATTTTATGAGCTTGACAGTTTTATTCTAAAAAGAGGTCCATAAATTTCATGGGAGTGCCAAAGAGGCCATAGGATCAAAGAGTATCCATTACTCCACCTCCAGCCACCCCAAAGCTTAGTTCTATAAAACAAGTACCATTTTACTGCCCGGCTGTTCTGTGCGTGGGAACTCTGAGTGGGGCACAGTGGGCACAGTTGAGCACTTTGGTTCTGGTTGTAAATGATCCACCCTGGAAATGAGTCTTCTAGATCCAATGAAGTGTTCAGATCCTATAGCTCTGGTCAACGTCTTCACCACCTCAGGAGACACCAAGCCAGGACCACTCAGCCAAGCTACCGCTAAATTCCTCACTCACAGAAAGTGATGATTTAGAGCGTTTATTATAAATCAATAGATAATAGCACACGATCAATAGTCAAATTACAAATAGTTCAAAGATCTTAAAATGCCTTTTAACCCATTCCTGACCTGTGTGGTACACAGCTCCCCACTGGGGAGCTGTTTATGTGTTTCTTTTATAATGTACCTAATATAGATAAATATAACATAAATAAGTACACATAAATTGGAGACATATGATCATTTATTAATAAGTGATATGTTGTTGAAAGAAAATTTAAGTTCCTTCACAGATTACATCACTTCATCACAAGCTGTACTAGGAGTCCAAAAACCTTTGTGTGTATTTCCGTAAAATCTTCACCCTAACACAAAGATACTGACCACATTCTAAGTTGTGTTCTTGTAAGCTTCATGTGCTGCTGTCCTGTTTCAAACCTTGATTTAGATCAAATCCAGGTGCCAGAGAACCACCATCAAAACGTGGCACTTGGAAGAAAACTGGGAAGGAAATGCCCCTGAGAACTCAGAGAGACAAGCTCACTCACTCTGCCATATAGCCTGTCACAGGAAGCCCTGTTTGCGTCTTCACACACATGTGTGTCAGTCCCATAAAGACATGAAAGGGATGGGGAAGATGAGTTCTCTGACAGCATGACCGTCCCCTTCTGAAGAACTTCCGTGTCTACCACGGCCATCAACGAACACAGAAGATTTGCAATCAAACTTTCTAAATTTACAGCTAACACCGAAGTTAGTGTGCCATATTATTATTACAATGAGTTATTGTAAATCTACTATAATAGCTATGCTAACCGTGTGTCTATATAGGGAGTCTCGTCTGATGCTGCCCAATAGAAACTTAAGTAATGTTAAATTTTCTAGTAGCTACCTGTTCTATCTTAAGTTTATCATGCTAAAACTGTGAAAGTCATAATCTATTTTGTACTTATATATATCTCAGTGTAGACTAGCTTCAAGTGCTCAGTAGCCATATGTAGATTGTATGGATCTAGTCATTTCCTTCTTAAGAGGATATTGGGCTTTTTCTAGTCTTTTACTGTTAAGAGTATTTGGGATAGATACAAACATTTCTTCTTTTAAATGAACCCTTCCTCAGGTTCTCCAATAGCACCCTGACAGAATGGCTGTCATCCTTTACCACTCCATATTAGTAGATCTAATACAGTGGTAATTCATCTATTTCCTCTACTAAACCAGATACAGGAGAGCACCACTCTGAGGCCTTAATCTCTTCTCTATGTTTAACACTACCCAACCATCATTTGTTGGCTTTAACGGAATAATAGCTTATTCCTTGTAATCCTTTGTAGATGGTGAAGAGGCTGATAATGAAGCTGATGAGGAGGTTGATGGTGAAGATTCTGAAGTCCATGATGCACCTGAAGAGGCTGAGGCGCCTGAGATTCAAGAGAACACTAGAGGGTCATTGTTACCTGAGGAGTCTGAAGCATTGGAGGCCCCAGAAGCAGAACATGAACCTGAATCAGGTTAGACATGACTGACGGCCACGCACATGCATGGGGGGGGCAGGTGTGCTAGTGTGTGTGTGAATGTGTGTGAGTGTGTGTATGTGCATATGATTGTTTATGTGTGTGTGTGTGTGTGTGTGTGAGTGAGTATGTGAGGTAGACAGGTGTGTAAGTGTGTGTATGTGGGTTTTTGTATGAATATGTGTGAGTGTGTATGAGAGAATGTGGGGCGTTTACCCAACCACCCCCACAGTTCCCCAGAGTTTTCTTGAGTGCGAGCAGCAGGAAATATTAGATAGAAGGATTTATTGCGGAGAATCTTGCGGAGATAAACAGATAGAAAATAAAGGATAGCCTCGAAAGGGCCTGGAACCTTTTCCAATGGGCCCCGACTGTCTCTGCCCCAGGGTTTTTATAGAGATGCCAAGGGGTGGAGCAAAAGACCTCCTCCCCCAGCACAGCCAAGTGCAGATCATCTCAGACACCTGCACTCAGGCCTGTGGTCCTGATCATCCTCTATGCGGACCTGCTGGGTAAAGCCACGAGGAACCCAAGAACGGGCTCCCACAAGAGAATATGCATGAATGTGTGTATATGTATGATGTGTGTGTGAGATAATGTGTGTGAGAGTGAGTGTGTATGAGAGTGTGTGAGAGAGAGTGTGTATGAATGTATGTGTGAGTGTGTGACTATGTGAGTATGTGAGTGTGGGCAGATGTGTGAGTGTGTGTGGGCGTGTGATGGAAACCGGCTGAGGCTGCAAAGATGAGACCTAGAGAGAGCTTGGTCCTGGAACTGGCACATGATCTGTAGGACATTTTGCCCCCAAAGCAAGAATTTATCTTTATGTCATGCAATGCCATTTTATATGCCAACAAGAAAGCATCTTACACTCATGCAGACCCAGCAGAATTAGGAAGTTCTTATTGTGCACTCATGCATGCTCAAGTAATTTCTTAGCACTGGACAAGATAAGCTTTTATTTCACTTCTTTATAAAAATGTCTTAGCCAGCTGTGGTGGCGCACACCTTTAATCCCAGAGGCAAGCGCATCTCTGTAGGTTCCAGACCAGCCTGGTTTTCATACGAAGTTTCAGGGCAGTCAGGACTACATAGAGTAACCTTTCCTCAAAACAAAAACATATTTGAATTGTACACTATGATAGTTTAGTGTATGTGTACAATGTGTAATAATCAAATCTTTAATCTTTAAAATAATTGTCATCTTAGCATGACTGGCTATCAAACAGGAAAGTGACATGAATCAAGATCATGCTGAAGTTCCTTGGTATTTATTTATGTTTCTTTGACTACTTATACTTGCTTTCATTTAGTGTGTGTGTGTGTGTGTGTGTACACATGTGCATGTCTATGCTTCAGCTTGTGGGGGTCAGTGGACAACTTTCTGGAGTCTGGTCTATGAACAAAAGTCCTGGGAGGAACTAAACCTTCTGCTGACTAAAGTTTGGTCCAGAAAACCTGGCTCTGGGCATTCAAAGTTGTCTACGATCACTGTGGTTCTCATCAGTTAATCAGCCTCACAGGTTCAGTTCTTTCCGGGACTTTTCTGACGCCTACTCTGCTCTTTGTATGGATATCCCTCCGTCAGTCAGCTTTGCTTCAGACACCTCTGTGTCCTATTCTCTCTCTCTGTCTCTCTCTCTCTCTCATTCACATATATGTACATATATATAATACACACACATATATATACATATATATCCCTATCTATCTCTGTATTCCATCCAGCTGTTTGCATCTGGCAGCCTTGGGAAGGTGCTGTCTTTCGGCCTGGGCTCTCATCATTGCAAAGGTGTTTCTTAGTTTAGTCTCTGTTCCATTGCTGTGAAAGACACCATGACCAAGGAAATACCTATAAATACATATTTTAACCTCAAGTATGTGCCATAAGCCTCACATTACCATTTTTATTTGGGGGTAAAGATTCAGTGTCAGTCTTTTTGGATCGAGGCTTCTGATCATATATACTGTCAAGAATCAACAGCACAAGGAATGGGTTAACTTTAGACTACGAATGGGTGAGAGTAGGGTTTGCAAGGATTCTGATCTTATTTTTGAATGATACTTTTATCTATTATATATTAAGACATTTTTGCTGCTGCACTACAGAGCCAGATGGGAGACGCTCTTGAGGACTAAATCACTCTCTGGTTTGAGAGATGTCTTTCTAGTCAACTCAAAGCTTTACCCAAACTGTCTCCTCGGCTCCCCCCAGCTCTGTCTGCAGCGCAGGTCCCTCTCCTCCCGTGTTGTCGCTGGAGCATCCGTCCTGGGCTGGCGGTGAGCTCTGAAGCCTTCTTCACAACTTGACTTCGTGCTTTTTTGCACCCTAGGATTTTTCTAGTGGATTTTCAGGCCTTCTGTAATCTCGTAACTGTCCAAGCTCCACTTCCTAAATTTTAAGAACTTTAATAAAAAAAATAAAAATAAATTAAAAAAAAAAAGAACTTTAATAAAAAGTTTAAATTGAAGGGATTGGTGCTAAAGAGTTGGCTCGGCAGTTAAGAGCACTTGCTGCTCTGGCAGAGGACCTGGGTTCAATTCTTAGCACCAACACAGCAGCTCACAACTCATTGCCCATACTACAATTCCAGGGGATTCAACAACCTCTTCTAGGCTCCAGCTCAATGACAGATATGTAGACAAAATACTAACATGCATAAAAATTTAAATAAATCTTTTAAAAGAAAAAAAGTTTAAATTGAAGGCATTGCTTGTAGACTTAGCACCCAAAGGACGCCCCCCATCACGACAGCATCTCCTGGGCTTTGAAGTCTGGCTCTGCATGCTGATCTGGTTCCTAGCTCTCTCTCCCTCACCCTCTGTTGTCCTGTGCAGTGGTTTAGAGAAAGAAAGAACGCATTTCCCCAACCCCCACACCACATATGAATTTCAAGTCTTATTGCGATAGAAGGGCTTTGTGCTGCGTTCAAAAACACAGAAAACCTCAAAATCCAAAGGTTAATCAGGCATCTCACAACTCCCCAAGTGGATTCTCTTATTGTCTCAATGCTCTTCTATTGGTCATGATTTATAGTGTTTTTATTAACTGAGCGATTTATAATCAGATATGTCCTGGGTTTGTCCCTTTTCTACTTGGGCTCTAATAAAGTTTAAATGCTATAGATCCTGTCAAAAGAGTACTCAAGTATTAACTCAGGAGATAATATTATGATACAATTGTGTGTGTATATACATGTGTGATATACGTTCATATGTATATATGTATATATAGTATGTGTATATATGTGTGATATACATTCATATGAATATATAATCTATGCAAAATGTGTATCTTAGAGTTGGGAGCAGACCTGGGGAGTGTGGGGTGAGAAGATATGTAAGTAGTGTGCATGTCTAAAGCCATCCGGGCTGGATATGTGTGTGAAGGGTGTCTCGTGTCATGTAAAAAAGATGCTTTACAGCCTGCCCTTCGAAGGTGACATAGCCGGGACTCTCTTCAGGTCCTCCATCCCACTCCTGCACTGCTATTCTTGCCACTTTATACCCATAGGGATGTTTCAGTGAGAAATTAAAAGGAATGTCAGGCATTAGGTCTGATGCACAATAGTGGGATTTTAAAAACATTTAACAGTTACCAACTAGGATGTTATGTGCCATGTGTTGACTATTCTAGTCGATGTCTTGGTGGGAGGGTGTACATGCATGTGGTGCATGCACATGGTGTGTGGGTGCACCTGCCTCTGTGCGTGCACATGTGACAGGGGAAGGAGGGCTTTGGGTGTCTTCCTCTATCACTCTCTTCCTTATCGCCTCCAGTCAGGGTCCGTCACTGAACCAGAAGCCCGCCATTTTGGCTAGACTGGCTCTCCCATGAGCTCTCGGAACCCACCCGCCTCAGCTCCTCAAGCACACACAGTCATGCCCAGGTTCACACATGGGCACTAGGGATTCAAACTCAGGTCCTCGTGCTTGCAGAACAAACATTCTTCCCCACTGAGACTACCATTCCAGCCCTTCACTGTCCTTTTGTATATTTTAAATTTTCACTTTTCTGTCTTGTGCTCTATTTTTATGCCATCATTTTTAAAAAATATGTTTTCAATTAGACATATCATCTATAATTTAAAGTAAGTTTTGGAATTTTCTTTGAGCCAAAACTTTCCTATGGAACAGCATTTGAAAATTCAAGCACTAACTTAGATTTCTTTCTTAAGTCCCTGAGCCTCCGGAGGACACTACAGTTGAAGCAGGAGTTCGAAAGGGATCCAAAGAGGTCCTAGGACCTGAAGAACTGCCTGAAACAGGTTAGGATAAAAAATGAAAGTTCCCATTCATAAAAGTGCTGTTCTAACAGATCAAACCTTAATTTGGGTCATAGTCTCTGCTTACTTTCTCCCTATGCTGTGCCAATTTTCTTAGGGTTTCTCTTGCTGTGGAGAGACACCATGACCATGGCAACTCTTATAAAGGAAAACATTTTATTGGGCTGGCTTCCTTACAGTTTCAGAGGTTTAGGCCATTATCATCATGACAGGACATGGTGGCATGCAGGCAGACATGGTGCTGGAGAAGGAGCTGAGAGTTCTGCATCTTGATCCGTAGGCAATGGGAAGTGAACTTTCTACAACACTGAGTGTAGCTTGAGCAAAGGAGACCTCAAAGCCAACCCCCACAATGACACACTTCCTCCTGTAAGGTCACATCTGCTCCAACAAAGCCACCTGATAGTGCCACTCCATTTGGGGACTGTTTTATTTCAAACCACCACATTCTACTCCCTGGTCCCCAAAGGTTTGTAGCCATGTCATAGTGCAAAAATGCATCTAGTCCAACTTCAAAAGTCGCCATAGTCTATCACAGTCTCAAACTTATTTAGAGGTCTAAAGTTCAAAGCCTCTTCTGAGAGTCATACAATCTCTGAGCTGTAATCCCTATAAAATAAAAATCAAAAAGCAGATCACCTACTTCCAACATACATGGCACAGGATATACATTACCGTCCCGAAACATAGGGAAGGGATCATAGTGAGGAAAATATTGGACCAAAGCAAGACTGAAAACCAGCTGGGCAAACTCCAAACTCTGCATCTCCATGTCTGATGTCAAAACACTCTTCAGATCTCCAACTCTGTTCAGCTTTGCTGACTGCAACACACTTTTTTCTCTTGGGCTGGTGCCACTCCCTGTTAGCAGCTCTCCTCAGCAGGAATCCCACAGCTCTGGCATCTCTAACATCTTGGGGTCTCCAGTGCAATCCAGGCTTCAATTTCACATCTTCACACAGGCCTCTCTAGGCCTCTATCTAGAGATACCCCTGACACATGCCTGGCCTCAACAGCTTTCCTTACTCACAGAGGAAAATTCTACAGCCCTATTTTTGTATCCTTGGCCCTAAAGCCAGAACCATGTGGCCAAAGCTACCTAGTTCTGCTGCTTGCTGGGGCTGGAACATGGCCCCCTTGTTCAATTACATCTTCACCAGGTTTCTGTTTTCCATGGTTCCCTTCACTGCCTAAGCTTGGCTGTCCTGAAACTGGACCAGGCTGGCCTCAAACTCAGAGATCCGCCTGCCTCTGCCTCTCTAGTGCTGGGATTAAAGGCATGTACCACCACATCCAGCTCTGAGCTTTTCTTTAATCCCTTTTCACAAGTTGTAAGTTTATCTACGTGGGACCTTACCCAGAGGTCACCATTCCCTTTATTCCATTTTTTTAATCTGTTTATCTCCTTGAACACAGGACTTAGTTCCATTCCACTCCTGGTGCTACATTTCTCCTCAAATTTAACATTTTGTATTTTTCCTTTCTCAGTTTGTTCCTTTTTATTATGAATCTTCATTAGAGTTAACACTAATAACCATACAACAGAGTCAATACTAGCTATTTTGAGATTTCCTCTTCCAACAGTATTAATCCAAATCTCTTCCCTTAAGCCTCAGGCAGACTCTTCAGACAAGGGCAAAGAGCAGCCACATTCTTCACCGAAATATCACAAGAACAATCTCTAGGCCTTATATAAAAATTCTTCTCCTTTGAAACCTCTTGAGCCAGGCCCCCACAGTTCTAATCACACTCAGCACCACTGTCTTCCATGCTCCTGCTAGCATAGCCCATTAAGCAGCACTTAATACATTCCACTACTTTCAGAACCCAAACTCCCAAAGTTCAAATTCCTCCAAACAAAAGTATGGTCAGGTCTATCACAGCAATACCCCAGTTCCTAATACCAACTTTGGTCTTAGTTAGGATTTCTATTGCTATGAAGAGACACCATAACCACAGCAATTCTTATAAAAGAAAACATTTAATTGGAGTGGCTTACAGTTCAGAGGTTTAGTCCATTATCATCATGGCAGGACATGATGGCATGCAGCCAGACATGGTGCTGGAGAAGGAACAGAGAGTTCTACATTTTGATCTGCAGGCCACAAGAAGTAAACTGTCTACCACACTGACCATAGCTTGAGCAAAGGAGACCTCAGAGCCCACCCTCACAGTGACACACTTCCTCCTACAAGTCCACATCTACTCCCACAAGGCCACAGCTCTTAATAGTGCCACTCCCTATGGGGGCCACTTTTCTTTCAAACCACCACGCCAGTCAATATGAATTATATTTATTTATGTCAATCCATTAAAACTGTAACTATTCTGTTAATAATGCTGGTTCATCTCATTTTATTCTACACTTTGCATCAACAACTAAAGTGTCCATATGAAACTCACTCATCACCCACATAATTTTATTAATAGGTAATTATTTATCTAGCAGCATATAAAATATGATTAGAATATGAATTTATAAATTTATATTAATGTTCAGAATGCTGCATTTTCTTCTTTGAATGTTTAAAAAGCCTGATAAAGTTTAGATTCTTTTGTAGTCTGACTGGAGATAGGCTTTTCAAAGCCACTATTTTTTCTCTCTTTGAACTTGTATTCAAAAGTTGTGCTGCCGGAGTTCCCAGAAGACGCTTACCCCAATGTTCCCGAGATGGAGCCACTGAAGGAGGAGCTGAATAATTACCTTCTCATGTGGAAACATCTGGAACAGTTGATTACAGACAATTTGATTCAAATATTAACACTGGATATTTCCAACAAGACACCGAAGGAACTGCTTCAAAAAATAGTGGAGACGATGGAAAGTAAGGCCAAAGTCGGTGTTTGCGGGAAAGAGCAGACAGTGGCACTGACAACCGTTTAGATCATGAAAGCCGGCTCTGTCGGCTTCTCTAAAACATTCGGGACAGCTGAGGGGACCATATAAGACATTCTAGAACTATCGTAAATAGTGCGGACACGGGGCACACCGTCGCTGGTCACGCTGAGTGGCTCTCACAGAGAGAACTTGTACCCGTATCAAAACTGAGAGATCAATGATAATAATTAGTTTTTCTAATTATTTCTTTGACTATTATAATATACTGATAACTTTTTGTTCTAAAAACTCTTTTCCTTTTTGGAAACCACAGAGCCTTTTCAGTATGCTGCATGGGAACTAAATGCTGAAGACTATGATGAAGAAGCAGAAGACTACCAGGCTGAGATAGAGATCGATGAGGAGCAGGAGGAGGAGGAAGAGGAAGAGGAGGAGGTACAGCTGGTTTTGCATTGGGCAATCATTAAGAACTGTGTGCATAGTAGTAATGACCACTTCGGGACTTCTCCTCCACTGCCAAGTGGACAAACAGGCGTCTCCAACTTTTTACTCTCTGTTTATTTGAGTTTTGCGGTAGCGGGGATTGAGCCCGGGGCCTTATGCATGCTGGGCAAATGCTCAGCCACTGAGCTGGATCCCCACCCCATCCTCAACTTTATAAATGAAAATTTCCTCCTTTGCCACAGCTTCACTAGACTCTCCAAAATGCCAGGGCTGCTTAATGTGAAAGAAAAAAAAAAAGAAAGAAACCCATAGAAACATAAAGAGAAAAATCTTTTTACTTTTTTCTATAGAATATGAGAGTATTAAGACTATAAATATTTTATAAAGCTAATTAATATAAGTAGATATGTGAAAGACACCTTTGGAGTGTCTGGAAGGCTGTCCACATGATAATAATGTACAGTGCTCAACAATATTAACCCATATTCGGACACCAATCAACATCTTTGGCACCTGAATGGTAATAACTATTATCATTTGATTATCCCCAGGTTAGGTATATTTCAACAAGAAAACAGGAAATTGTTCTTTCAATATGAGTTTTTACAAATAAAAATATAATTTTCTAAGTTAAATATGTTAGGCAAACCTGCACTTGTAATAAACTTATTATTGCCTAATTTAAACCCTAAGATATAGGAGTATGTGACTGTGTAGCAACAAATGATTCACAGTGGATTCTGTCAACAGCTCCCGGTACTTGGATGTTACCGTGGCCAAAGGATGTGGGATTTGCCCTGCTCACAGGCAGCCTCTCTTCATCTAACTTTTCTGCAGTGTTTCTGGTGTTCTTCTGTGCTCCTCTCCTTCCTTGTGTCTCTACGGCAGTTCTCAAGCTGTCTGTACTACTGAAAACTTGTGGTTTTAAGTCTGGTATCCTTTAATCCTCCAGTGTAAAATCTCACCAGTTACTGCGCACTCGGTAAGGTGCGAGCAAGGCCCAGGCTGCGGAGATGGGAAGTAATTAGACCTAAAGTAAATGTGTTTTGCTCCAACTACCATAACAGCAAGAGCCAAAAACATGAAACTCCTTCCAGGCAACTCAACTATATCCAAAACAAACTCAGAAGTGTTGATGGTATTACAACATAAACTTTGGCATCCACTCAAGGATTGCCAGATCTGCCAAGAAAATACGATTCACACTGAAAAGAAAAGAATCACCAACTCAAACTACTCTAGAACTGACAAATACATCAGCATCGGCTGATAAGGACATTGAAACGCTGTTCTTTGCTGTGTCCTATAAATTCCTAAAAAAAGCAGGCGGCAAAAATAAAGAGGATGTGATGGGCATACAGTGTGAGCTGTATGGTTTGAAAAGCAGAAAATACGAAGTGAAGCATGCAGTGACTGGAGTAACGGTAGTCTAGACACTGCAGGAAAGGAAGGGAAAGACACAGAAACTATCTGAAAGAGGAGAATCAAGAGAAACCATGAGAACAGCCTGAGTGGACCTGTGGGACGGTTTGAGCAGTCTGCTGTGCATATAACTGTAGGCCACAAAAGTGTGCCTTGGGAGGGGAGAAAATGATTTTTGAAGAAACAGTATCTGTACTTTTTCAGTATTTGGAACAGTTTACAAACTCTCAGACCCAAGAAGGTCAGTGAGTCCAAAGTACGAGACCCAGGAAGGAAAGAGCACCAAGCATGTCTGTTCAAGTTGCTTGGTTGGTTGCAAAGAACTTCTTAAAAGGAGAACATGGGCATGCCACATTCACAAGAACCATGATCAAGAAGACAGCGTGCTTCCCACAGAAACCAGGGCAAGCCAGAAAGAGGGTGAGGCAACAGCTCGCAAGTACTGAAGAGGAAGAAACAGAATTGTATGCCTGGTAACACTTTATCTTTAAAAATGAAGACAAATTAAAGAGCTTTTCAGACATACAGAAGCTGAAAGAAATGAAACACGGACAGCATCCCTGGTAAATGTTGCCAAATGATTGAGAAAGAAATAAAACTGATTCTACATGAACTCTTCCAGAAAACTGAATAGGAGGGGAAATTTCCAATTCAATGAGATCTGTGTCATTCTGATACCCAAAACCAAACACAGCAAAAGAAAGAAGAATAACCAACCGTTGATCTGTACTAAACATTGATGCATAAACTCTTTTTTTTTTTTTTTGGTTTTTCGAGACAGGGTTTCTCTGTAGCTTTGCGCCTGTCCTGGAACTCGCTTTGGAGACCAGGCTGTCCTGGAACTCACAAAGATCCGCCTGGCTCTGCCTCCCGAGTGCTGGGATTAAAGGCGTGCGCCACCACCGCCCAGCCTAAACTCTTGATCTGTACTGAACATTGATGCATAAACTCTTAAGAAAAGTTTAACAAAGTTTCAAAACTGTATCAAAACAACAATCATCCTATCCAAGCAGAGTTTGTCCCAGAAAGGCTTGGTTTAGCATTTGGACAACACTCATCATACTGACAGGCTGAAGGTAAAATCTAAGTGACTATCTCAGTTGATATAGAAGCAGCATTTGGCAAAATCCATCGTCTATTGCTGATTTTAGAAAATAAAGGGTATATATTTATAAATAGCTTTAAAGAATTAGTACAGAGGGGCATATGAGCCCATAGCTGAGGAGTGATTGACAGTTGATGGCTACTATGGGAGGGAGAACCAGTTTTCTTCAAGGGTGTGGTTCCTGGTAGGTTGATCATGTTCTGGTGAGTGGTCCGACACTTGTGTGTATATGGGCAGTGCTAACTGGAATCAGTGGGGCATTAAAAAAAGTCATCAGGTTGGGAGAGGGACTGGTCCAGCTGGAAGGGAAGAAGGGAGAGGGGGCAAGATGATTGAAATATATTGTATGCATATATGAAATTCTCAAAGAATAAATTTTAAATATTATATATATATATACATGGAACTTTCTCAAGTTGATAAAAGACATTCACCCCCAAAAAAATCTGTAAGTAACAGCTAACATACTTTAAAAAGCTGAATGCTTTCCCTCCAGTCAGCACAGAGTGAGAGTTCACTCCTGCCGCTGTGTTTCCTCTTGGTCTTTGCTGCTTTTGATCTGTCTCCTCATCTGATATAAATCCACATGGACCCCCTGGAACCCAGAAGTGATTTCACAGTTCTTCAAAACACAAAGTGCTTTGGACGTGTCAGGAATGCCTCGCCTTACCAGCCAGCTACCTAAACACCCACCCACGCGCTAGGCAGCCCTATTCTCCATTGGTGGCTGTGAATGAGTGAAGTACGGCTCCAGGAGTTAAAATGTGATCTAAAACTGTGTAAAGCAACAGCTACATGTTTTCATACTGTGTTAACCAGGGAACAGAACTATAGAATGTGTGTGTGTGTGTGTGTGTGTGTGTGTGTGTGTGTGTGTGTGTGTGTGTGACAGGGAGTTTAGCAGCAGGCAGGCATGGCTTGGGAGAAGCAGCTGAGAGCTCACATCTTGATCCACAAACAGGAAGCAAAGAGAATTAACTTGAAATCTCAAATCCTCCCCTGAGTGACATACTTTCTCCAGCAAAGTCACATATCCTGATTCTCCCCCAAACAGCTTAGGGATCAAATAATCAAATATCCAAAACGTATAAGGAACCACCATAGGAGATAAGTAGGAAATCAATAATGAAACTATAAATTAAATTAGGGGCGGGCACTGGTGAGATGGCTCGGCAGTTAAGAGTACTTGTTCTTGCAGAGGAAGGACCTGGGTTTGATTCCGAGCACCCGTGTGGTGCCTTACAACCCTCCGTAACCACAACTCCAGGGAATACGTTGCCTTCTTCGGATCTCTGCATGAGTATAGTGGACTTAAACACACGCAGGCAAAGCACGTGAAATAAGTAAATATAAAAATAAACTAAACATGATCATTATTAAATCACAACAAAAATCATCTCTATAGTATAGCCAGTGTCCTTATTTTAGAACGTTTCTGAATTTCAAATAAATGAATACTCTCATGCATGGCATGTATTATATGAAAGTTAACTTTTATCTGCAGTCCAAGCAGAAGTCCTCCAAACACCCGAGGAACCTGGGTTTTTATTTTTATTCATTAAGTCTAGCAACCCGACATTAAGTCTATGTATTGAAAACCCGGAAAGACCAAAAAAATTAAGCGTACAATGAAAGACAATGAAAATAAACATAACAGAATAACTCAGAAGAAATGAGATAACTGAAATGGGGAAATAAAATAAAAGCAACAGATGAAAAACAAAAAGTCGGTTCCCTGACAAGAGGGGGGAGGCGGATGAACTTCTGGCAGGCAGAATCAGAAAAATGCAAAGGCAAGGAGTAACATTTTAAACAAAATGAGTGTCCAGATCCTTGAGGGACTCAAATTATAGGCACTTCTTCATTCTAACAGGCTTGAGCATCTACAAAGGGTTTACTCAAGTTTTTTCCTGAAATTGACTTAGGAATAAAGAGGGAAAACTTTACTTATGAAAGTTAAAAATCATAAATAAGTAACAGGAGAGGTTTATAGGCTGTTTCTAATACATATCCATTGATAAGGCAATTCTTCTATTGCCTAAACTCTTCCACATCACAGACAAGAACCAGTAATGCTCAGCTTTTTTTTTTTTTTTTTTTTAACTGAAACAAGGTCTCTGTGTAGCTCTGGCTAGCCTGGAACTCACTATGTAGATCAGGCTGGCCTTGAACTCACAGAGATCTACATATGAGTCTTGGTATTAAGGTGCACGCCTTTAATCCCAGCACTCGGGAGGCAGAGGCAGGCGGATCTCTGTGAGTTCGAGGCCAGCCTGGGCTACAAAGCGAGTTCCAGGAAAGGCGCAAAGCTACACAAAGAGACCCTGTCTCAAAAACACCAAAAGAAAAAGGTGGTCACCACCACACCAACCGGATTAGTCTCAGTTTCGCAGCAGTACAGAAAAGTGTTGTGGTTTCTTCTTTTGTGAACATAAGCATACTGAAGAATAAATAATAAATATTCCATTTCCGGTTTCAGAACTGCTGCATTTGTGATTAAATACATGTCTAGCTTTTATTTTATTTTTTTTTTTTTTTTTTGGTTTTTCAAGACAGGGTTTCTCTGTGTAGCTTTGCGCCTTTCCTGGAACTCACTTGGTAGCCCAGGCTGGCCTCGAACTCACAGAGATCCGCCTGCCCCTGCCTCCCAAGTGCTGGGATTAAAGGCACGTGCCACCACCGCCCGGCACATGTCTAGCTTTTATACATGCAGATCATTTAGCAGAGTCTGGGGGAGTGCTCATGGGAACTGGTAAGAATGTATGCACACTGGTGGAGGAAAATGAAAGGGAAATTTCACTCCTGATACACTGATGTGTTTAAAGATTTTATAGCAAGTAAGGATTTAATGTCTTCCTATTGCTTTAACTAATTTCCAAAAAATTCTTTACACATTTCATCATGATATAAATGTTCATTTGTACTTAATAAGTTTTTACTTTCAATAAAACAAAGCAGATCACCTACTTCGTTGTCATGAGTAAGAAGATGTGACCCTGACTCGGGTTTTATTCCTTGAGAAACTGACCTCATAGCCAGGTCATCGATTCTCTATGTCTTTAGAGGGGGGAGCACACCTTAATTCTCAGTGCTACATTATTTTTTATGAAAATGAAAAATGTATGAACTAAATTTAAAGCAACATGAGCAACTTGGTTTTAATCCATTAACTAACACAAGGATGGCCTTGTGGGCTGTCTTAGAGTTGGTTTTCCTGTAGATGATGATCTATTCCTCAAAGTGAATTGCCTCTAAATTCCTCTTTGCTACTGCTTCAAAATGTCTTCTCTGAACTGAACAATATTTTTAGGGTGAAGAAAAGATGAAAGAAAAAAAGAGGCACTTAGGAGACACAAAACACTTCTGCCCAGTGGTTCTCAAAGAAAACTTCATCCTACAGCCAGGTAACACAGAAGAGGCCGCTAAGTACAGAGAAAAGATATACTACTTCTCAACTGCTGAGGCCAAGGAGAAGTTTTTGGAGCATCCTGAGGACTATGTGGCCCAGAATGAACCACTAAAGGTGAGAATAATATTCCTATGCTAGTGGTTGCTCCTGGGTTCTCCCCTGAGTGTGCTCAACAGTGAAGTCTCTAATCTCATTAAAAGCCAACCACAACAACAAAACATAGTGATAATGTCTAGGTTTAAAAATAAACAGCTTTTTGCAATATGACATAAAATAATGATCTGTTTTTACTTTTATAGTAATGTCTATGTCGACCCAGCACTTAGCTTGTGTCTTTTTACCTGATATTAAGAGTCACAGGTAAGGGGCTGGACAGATGGCTCAGGAGTCAAGAGCACTTGTTGCTCTCTCAGAGGACCCAGGTTCAGTTCCTAGAAACTGCATGGCAGCTCACAACCATCTGTAACAGCTTACAATCAGTGTGTAGCATGTGTACCCACACACCCAGTCCCATCACCTCATTTTCCACAAATCCACCAGACAGGACCCAGAAACTCTGAAGGTTGTTTCTCAGTTCTTCTATGACAGGTAAAATGCTTTGGGATTGCAATAAACATGGTTGTTCTAAAACTTGCCCCCAGGTCTTTCCACTATGTTGTGTTTGGTACACAGTGCACATTTACCATGAAGTCAGTCCCTGGGATCTTAGAACTTCTGTAGCGTTTTCTACCTGTTTAGTTATTATTGTCGTTGCTGCTATTATTTGAGACAAGGTCTCTTCTATCCCAGGATGGCCTTTAAATTGTCTACACAGCCAAAGATGGCCGCCGCCACATCCCAAGTGTTGGGATTACCGGCGAGCACCACCACAGCTAGTTCATGCTGTCCTGGGAACTGAAGCTTTCTAGGGCAAGCACCCTGTCAACTGAGCCACATCGCAGGCCTCTTCCGAGTCTCTGAACTCCCACCATCTCCGTCACAGCAACGAACAGCTTTTGAAGCTGCGCTTCTCCTAGCCATTTGTACCCCTGTCTTACAAACGCCTCCTCTCTACTGAGGCACAGACTACCCAAACACATCACCATCTTCCCCACGGTTGCTGTCATTGTCAGTTTTATAGCCATTCCCCCACAGTCCCACGAGCCTTGGCTGCTGCTTCACCTCAACTGTCACCACGCTTCTTGACCACTTGACATACACAGGCTGATCAGATTACCCTGCAAAAGCTGCCTTTGGGCTTCTTCAGTTTCAGTGTGGACATCACAGGGATTAGTGGCAAGGTCTTTGAAATTTCATTACAAATGGGCCTTTCCTTTGGTAAAGAGATCCTTTTTAATCATAGTAAGAAAACGTCTTTCTATTCCTTTTTAACATTAAAATAATTTTTAAGTGAAGTTACTTTTTATTAAATGCCTTTTGGCATACATATTAGGAAAATCTGATGGCTGTTCTTGCCCCCATTAAAGCCATTTTTGGTGCAACAAATTCTGTTCATTGGTATCCTTATGCCTAAATATAATTGAATTTGTAAACTAAAAATTCCTGTCCATGGGAGGCTGGAGAGATGGCCAGCAATTAAGAACACATACTGGTTTTGCAGAGGACCTGAGTTTGGCTCACATGTTGGGTGGCTCACAATCACCTATAACTCCAGCTGTGGGGGATCCAACCCAACCCTCTTCTGAACTCCTCAGGTAGACACACACACACACACACACACACACACACACACACACACACACACAGGCACACCCCTAAAAGTAGACTCTGAAAAAACAAAAGAATTCCTGGGACTGGAGATGGTTCATCCATTTGAGAGCACTAGTTGCTCTTCCAGAGAACCCGGGTTCAATTCCCAGCACCTACATGGTAGCTCACAACTGTCTGTAACTCCAGTTCCAGGGGATCCAGTGCCCTCTCCTGACCTCTTTGGGCACCAGGCACACGTATGGTACACATGCAGGCAAAACACTCATACACATCAAACAAAATTTAAACATCACTTTTTAAAAAAAGACTTCCTTTCTCTTCTTTTTTTCTTTTTTTTTTCTTTTTGTTTTTTGGTGGGGGAAGGAGAGGTTTGGTTTGGTTTGGTTTGGTTTGGTTTTATAAGACAAGGTATGCAGCTCTGGCCTCAAACTCCTGAGTGGCTGGTGTTACAGGTGTGAACTGCCACCAGGCTAATTACTCAAGCTTCTTTTCCTTTCCTCTGTCCCACCCTATGCACTTTCTGTGGCAGGCTCCTCCAATCAGGATGTGTCTTCTGGGTCCCCGGGGCTCTGGCAAAACTACATGCGCCAGAAAGCTGGCAGAAAACTTTGGCGTTTTTCACATTCAATTTGATGAGTTTCTCCAAGAAAAATTGCTGCTCAAGGCTGAAAGGAAATTCGGACCAGAGTTTGAGGACGATTCCGAGGAGGAGCAAGCCACAAAGCAAGAACTGGAGGAGCTCGCGGTTCAGGCCAATGTGAAGATTGAAGAAGAGAGCACAAAGAAGCCGGTGAGCTGGCGATGCCCCTGGGGACTTGTGTTTGCCACACAAGCTGGTCAGTAGCAGCCAGGTCAGGGCAAAGCCCCGGCTGCCGCAGCCAAGGCAGGCTGGACTCGGTCACCCTCCCAGGACGCCAGCTAGAGTTATGGTGGAAAGAGAAAGAGGAGATTCAATGTGCAGAGATAGAGGGGTCCCGTGACCCCAAGTTCATTCATCTTTGGGGTACTGACACACGTGGTCTAAGCAGTCCTGGCCAAGGTGTGATCTCATCATCAATGTCTCAGCTTTGTTTCTGTAAGATGGTTCGAAGAGTCCTTATTGTTTGAAGGGAGCCCCTAGGGGCGGCCACACTGCCCCAGGGTGGTGGTCTGTACTGGACTCCAAGGTGACTGCAGATTTAGGACAAGGACGTTCAGGGACCTCTGGGGAGTCTAGAACAGGAAATTGTAAGATGCCTCCTTTATTTGTGTGCGCTTTCGGCTTGAAGGGAATGAAGTGGGTTCAATATCACATTTCTAGGTAGAGCCTCCCTGAGTGAGGAGCATGCGCTTGTGGAGAGCAGGGAGAGGTGCACAATGACCCCGGGCGCCAGGCTCGGTCCTTCTCATTGACCTGAGAGCCCAAGTGAGAAGTCAATTCCTTTCCTTGAAAAGCAGCATCTATGTTATACAATCACAGTAATTTCAAACTACAGAGACCTGAGGAGGGTCCACCAGAAACATCACCCTCTCAGCGTGATAGATAAACCCGCCTCTCGCCTGGCATGTGAAATACTGAGTCTTCCGTGATTCTGACCAAAGTCAGGAAAGTGAAGCCCTCACTGAATGGTTGTATAGCATTTATTTGGGATCTTTTTGTCTGGTGAGTCTGAACGACAGTAGAAGGTTTCTCACCATTGTGGTTTTTTTCCCCCTGTCAAAGAGTGTTTTTTTTTTAAGTGCCCTGTTGCCAATGGAGATTTTGAAATATTAATCTCTGGTGAGGCCTAATAGAAAACTATATATATATATATATATATATATATATATATATATATATATATATATATATATATATATGTCTCTTAAATTCTCTCTCTATTAACCATTTCTGATATAATGAGGCTGTTTTCCTCTCAAATGAGCCCCACAAATGGTCTCAGGCACAATTATACAAAACAAAAACTCGACAGTGACTCACAGCATCCCAACAGGTGACAAGGCATGTCCTCAGACACACCTGTATTGCGTCGTCAGAGAGAAAATAGTATTCAATAAACTTAATGATGCTGACCCAGGTTTCCCTGCTTTTCTGTGGGTGATCAGTTGATGCTGATTTTTTTTTTTTCTATTTCCTGAATTGTTTGGTGTCTCAGGAGGCACATGAGGGGTTTTACTTTAGATAATAAAATGACAGTCCTGCTTCCTGGCAAGTGGGAAGTTTACCAATCTTACTCATTTTCAGAATGTCCAATGGTGAAAGTGCTAAAAAAAAACCAAAACACTCCATCCCAGAACCTGGAGAATGGCTCCACCGTTAGGAGCACCTGTTGCTTTTGCAGAGGACCCGGGTCTGAGTATCGGCATCTTCATGGTAGCTCAGAGCCATCTGTAACTCCAGTCCCAGGGAATCCAGTGCCCTCTTCTGGCCTCCTTGGGCACTGGGCACGCATGGTACCCAGACACTCATGCAGACAAAACACTCAGACACATGAAATATATATAAATAAATAAATGTTCTTTTAAAAAGGTTCATTCCGTTCCAGAATTGACTGACATGTTTTTATTATCCATTTGAGGGTCACCTTCAGAGAAAGATGCCTGAGTTCATCACCCCAATATTTTCTCTTTGTTAATTGTGATGCTATTCGCCCCTTCTAGAATGTGCTTCAGGTAAACTGTCTGGTTGGCCCATCCTCTAATCAGGATCTGGCTTAAGGAGATATAACTGTATCTCCTTATAGGATAGATGGCAAAAAGTCAGTTAAGCTTTACAGATGCGTGATGTGAATCAAGCAAATTTTTGGCACAAAAAGAAGAATGCATTATGACCATGGCGTCATATGTGAAAGTATTATGTTGTCATCGTGACTTCTCTTAGCTGTATTAGGTTGTTTTTTTTTTGGTTTTTTTTTTTTTTTTTTTTTACTTAATCACATTATATATCAGTACACAAAATTCAAGTTTTAAAATGTTTTCAAGTAGCCGGGCGGTGGTGGCACACGCCTTTAATCCCAGCACTTGGGAGGCAGAGCCAGGCGGATCTCTGTGAGTTTGAGGCCAGCCTGGGCTACCAAGTGAGTTCCAGGAAAGGCGCAAAGCTACACAGAGAAACCCTGTCTCGAAAAACGGAAAAAAAAAAAAAAGAAAAAAAAATGTTTTCAAGTAACTATCAAAAGTGACCTCAGAGAAAAATATAGGTATTATTCTACTTAGTGTTGTAAAACAGTATTGCTTATCAATGTGGGGCTTTAGATGCCTTATACTGTCACTTCTGCTCTTAGATTCTCGACGTGCAGTTCACAGAAGAGGAGGAAGCAATCAAGCTGAGTCTGACGGAGAACGAGGCCCTGCCTTCGGAAGTTCTAGACCCCATCCTTTCCGAGTGGTGGCTTAAAGAACCGATACGGTGCCTCCATACACAGGGTTCTGTTTCTTACTGGGTTTCTTTACTTTATTCTTAATGGTAAAACTATAGTCCACTTTGCACCTACAAATTTGTTCTTATTCATCCATGTAAACTACACATTAAAACATCTGTGGAGCTTTTGACAAACACTGACCCACCCCAAAACTATTAAATCAGAATCTGCTGAAGTTTGAGTCCAGGATCCGGGCACTGGCATTTTTTAGGGTCCCCGGGTGATTCCGGTGCGCAGCTGTGGTTGAGAAGGATTTCCTAAGCTCACATCCCTCGTGGTGTGTTGGACTCTTCCCCCTGTAGCCTTGTGATGATTACCGTTCCAACCACTGGGGAGCTGTCCACGCTTAGCCCGTTAACAACTGCCTGCAATAGCGCTGACCCACACAGAACAAATCTTCAGACCCCTGGAGTTGAAAACTTTCCTCGTTTTTCTCACTGGGATACCCTGATATCCACCAAAAGAGCATGAAATGATATTTGCAATATTGGTTATAACACAAACACATTTGCAAATTGCTACATGCCAAGTACTGGTCAACTGTATTTTATTTGAATCAACTTAATCTATATATGAAAATTAATCATGTTGTCACAGTTACTTCTCTTAGCTGTATTAGATACTTTTAGTATTTAGTCGTATTAAAAATTGGTGCATAGAATGGGATAGAAATTTGCATTATCTCAATGTGAAATACAGAGACGTTAGATAAATACTTCCATGCTCCTCTGGGCACATTTGTATCTACTGCCTATCTGAAATGAGAAGTGGGATTGAGTCATCAAGTTTTTTAAAATATTCTTGTTCCCTAAATTAGATCAATTGTGGGAAACATGGGCAAATCACCCACAGCTTTATAGTCACAAGTTGCTCTGCATTAACTTAGCTTCTTACATCACACCACACATTAAGATATATATATATAAAGAACCAGGAAAAGAAACAAAAACAAAACACAATAATTTTTAAATTAAAAAGTAAAGTGTCTGGAGCAACGACTCAACAGTTAAGAGCACCAGGACCCCAGCTCGATTCCCAGCACCCACACAATGGCTCACAACCATCTTTAGCTCTGTTCCAGGGGATCTGATGCCCTCTGCTGGCCTCTGTGCACACCAGACACATGTGTAGTACATATACACACATGCAGATAAAAATGCTCACACACAGAAAATAAAAATAAGTCTTTTTTAAAAATTTAAAATAAGAAGTAAAAACAATATATATAGAGAGATGTCTCTATAGAGATATAGAGACATGAATTCAATTTAATGTAAAAAGTTACACTGTAAAATCTAAATATTGAGTATTATGCAACCATCACATTTTATTATGATAAAGATTTACAATGGCATGTAATATTATTATATGATAATATACTTTAAAAGATGCAGAAATGTATCATAATATGGTAGAGCTGGGCACATGAAGAATTGACTAGGAAGAAATACAACAAAAGAATAATATCTGGGGTACAGGTTTATGGATAATTTGCTGTTTTATGGTTTTTTTCCCCTCTACTTTCCAATTTTTCTATTGCATTGCTTTTACAAGTGAGGGAAAAGGTTGGCTTCTTTTCACTTTTTTTCCAGTCTACTAGATTAATCCTGGAGAGCTCTTGAGGGCTAAAGTTAGGGGGATGACAGAATGGACGGGCGAAGGCGCCAGGCCTTGGCTCGCGAATGGCAGCGGGAGGGAGGTAGAGAGGAACCTCAGTGCGTCTTGTATGTTCGGCACCAAGTGCTGCTGAGTCCAGTGAAGAGTGGGTTGGAGCGATAAGGGCGACCATGATTTTTGACAGTAGAATACACAGATCCTTCCTGAAGGACTTATTGAAAAAACGAAGTGGGGCTTTGAAACTTATGAATTAAAACTCAGAAGAGAGTTTGAATAGTAGAGGTGAGGACTTGGAAGCCCTTGTCCAAGAAGTGGCACCAGGTCACCAGGCAAGAAATGTGTTCCTCACAGAAGGGACTAGACGGAAGGCATTGCTGAAGAAGAAGATACCCAGCATGGCCAATGTAGGGAAAATTCCCTACTTACCAGGAGAAGAGAATTAACATTTGAGAATTAACCTTTAAAGACTGAAGCAGTCAGATGTTTATGAAAGTCTCATTTTATTGAGAAGAAAACATACATGTATGTGTAAATATAGTAATTTTTTTTGATAAATAGGACCAACAAGCTCACCCAAAGGCAGATCAATACTGATCTCTTAACGAGAACGTGAAGCCAAGTCCTCAGGCTGCTTTATAAGTGCTTTATTGGAATGAGTTGGCTTTCCAGTTATTCTCATGGCCCTAAAAGTTCTGTCACTGGAGGCAGAATATGCACATGAGTAATTGTTATTGGTTACAAAGAGACCCTGGAGGAGTTTCAGAACTGCTTCATGGCAGGAAGTGTCCTGAGGCTCAGCCAAGCGGGCTCTTCAAAGGCAACATATTCCTTAGGCTAGGCACTTCTCCCATGCAGAGAGCTTACTTTCTCGATTATAACTTTTAGTAAGCTTCCAGGTAATAATTATCAGCCAGCTAACTGCAATTTTATATTATAAACACAAATATTATCTTAATCCAAATTTATACATTTTTGGGAAAAAGTATCATTTATACACTTGCTTCTTGAACTCTGGGTTGTTACTCCAGATGGGATAAGAATCATGTAAAAATTCCAGTGTAGGAAGTCATGAAAAATTTGGCAACAGTAAAAGATTTTTTTTAATACATAAAAACAAAACTTTAATCCAGAAATAAAACACATAATGAATGTGTGGTGTTTGGGGCTATGCCTGTCAGTGTGGCATCTTATGACTTCCCCGTAGCCTCAGTTCTGAACAGACAGCATGCACACTTTGCAATATGCATGCTTTCACAGCACACGAGGCCAATGAACATTCTCTGAAACTTCTCAGCTCCTAGTCAAACTACTGTATGCCATGAACTACAAGAGTTTTGCTGCATACAAAGTTTTCTGTTCTTACAGAAACATAATAGCAATTCATATATACCTACTGACCTTCATTGTTATAATATTTGATTTTAAAATGTGCTGTCTGAATTGGTGAGTTGATTTTCATGAAAAATCATTAGATGAATTTTGACTTAGGATTGGAACAGAATTTCCAATAATTATTGAAATGGTCCTAAGTATACTGCTGCCATTTTGCATTACATATTTATACATAGTGAGTGGCATTCTCAATATTAACAACTGTACTTCTGAGAAACACTGAAGATGCTGTGTGTCCTACATTATCAAATACTCGGCCAAGATTGAATTCTCTGTTTGCTTTTTCTGTTGGTTTGTCGTTTGCTTGTTGAGACGGGATCTCACTGGGCAGCTCCAACTGGCCTGGAAGTCGCTTGGCAGATCAGGCTGGCCTCGAACTCACAGAGATCCACTTGCCTCTTTACATAAAATAATCAAGTACATAAATCTTTAGCAAATGGTAAAATTACATGCATGCCAAAGAATTGTTTTAAAACAAGTTTATTATCACCAAATATTTGATTTGTATAGCTATTTTGCATGCCTGTATATCCAGGCCACCTAAAAATTTACCAGAGCCTGACATGGTAGTGCACACCTTTAATCCATGCACTCAGGAGGCAGAGACAGGCAGTCTTTGTGAATTTGAGGCAAGCCTGATCTACATAGCAGGTTCCAGGTCAGCCAGGGTTATGAGACCTTGACTCAAAAAAAAAAAAAAAGATCTCTCAGACAAAAGGGGGCTGGCATGTTAAAAAGATTTCAGAAGCTCTGATACATACAACTAGAAATATTTTCTAAACAATCATGCTATGGTGAATTCTTCAAACTATTTATCACACATCTGATGAGTGGTGATCCGTCAACACATGTTGAAATCTATACCATATGCAGAGACAGTATGTGGAGGGTCTCTCTTTCTGCTGGCTTTACCGCAGGCAGACTTTACAGACTGCCAAGAGTCAAGAACGAAACTCGGTTCAGCCCGATTTTGGTAACTGGTGCTGAGCCAGGACTTCTTGGAGTCTGACATCAGCTCATTTTTTTTTTTTTTTTTGCCATATTTAAGCATAGCACAATTTTGAGAAAAACTTTTCAGACAACAGCTCAGCTCTGTGAGTACAACAAAGCTTAAGACATGTTTACACTGAAACTCTTTACAAGGTGTGACTTCATCCCTAAGCTGGGTGCTATTGACTGAGAAATAATGCTCAAGGTGAGGGTCTGGGGAGAGTGACTAGGGTAAATATGCCTGGCCCTAAGATAGCATAGAAGTCACGTAGGCAGTTGTAAAGTACAAATGACATCTCTCACAAGGATGAGTCTTATGACTTAGAAGTAATGCTCGTGGTTTTAGTAGGAAGGATCTGGGAGAAGTGAAACATTAAGTTCTGGAAGACAGGGTAGAGCCTGGCTCCTCAGACAGCGAAGGATCACCAGGTTGTAAATGACATCAGTTCCCAGCATTCCTGGAGGAACAGGTTAAACCTTTCTTTCGTTTAAAGTTAAACATCTGCTAGTTTAACTTTCCTGGCTTCTCCAGTGCCTGTCTGTGTGCCCAAGCACTTTTTACCCTTTCCATCAACATACAGTGTAAATAGAGCTATAATATATTTTCATGTTTGAGTTTTTAAGTTACCATACAAAATAGTGAACCTGTAACATTTCCATCTGTATGTGTAATTGTTTGTTGCTTGTGGTACCCCTCATGACCACCCTGTTACACCTCCCACTGGTTCCTTTATGCTCACCAAATAGTTCCTCTGCTTTCCCATCCTAGATCTCATATAGAAATTGGTAGCTAGGTAGCCAAGGAGATGAGATAGAAAGATAATTCTGAAATGAGAGAAACATGGGGATGTCTGTGTTTTGAGTGTGGCTTAGCTGGAATATATATGATGTTTTAAGCGAATTCTGAAAATGTCCACGCAGTTCCACCGGCTTCATACTGGATGGTTTCCCGCGGTACCCCGAGGAAGCCCAGTTTCTAGCGGAGCGCGGCTTTTTCCCGGACGTTGCCGCCATGATACAGGTAGAGGATCAAGATATCTTTGATCGCCTCCTTCCGGCGCAAGTGCAGAAGTGGAGACAGAAACAGCACAAGAAAGCAGAACGGAAGAAATTCATCAAAGACTTGAAGACAAAAATCAGGGTACATATCCAGTGCAGACACACGGGAATATGGCCGTTTGTCATCTGTTTGGGTTAGTAGTCTTCACAAGAATGAAGTTTTCGGGCTTTAATATCACAGTAAGCTTGAAAACATCTTCCATCAAATATTTCATCTTTTAATAAGAATTAAAAATTATTTAAAGCTTTTTTGAGACAGGGTCTCTCTCCTCTCTCTCTCTGTCTGTCTGTCTCTGTGTGTGTGTGTGTCTCTCTCTGTCTGTCTCTGTCTGTCTCTGTCTGTCTCTCTGTCTCTCTGTCTCTCTGTCTCTCTCTGTCTCTCTCTCTCTCTCTCTGTCTCTCTCTCTCTCTCTCTCTCTCTCTCTCTCTCTCTCTCTCTCTCTCTCTCTCTCGACCTGTCTGGGAACTCCCTATATAAACCAGGCTGCCCTTGAACTCAGAGATCTCCTATCTCTGCCTCCCGAGTGCCAGGCTTATTTGAAGCTTTTCTGATCACCAACATGTTAATGCTTCACTTTCCAAGTCAGTAGTGTCCAGGCCTCCCTCTATCAGGCACAGGAGCAGGCTGAAGGGCCAGCGGAGGCAGCAGGGGCTGTGAGGGAGCCAGAGCTGCAAAACAGAGGATCTTGGCCCCTAGTGCCCAGGCTCCCACCCACCACTACCTCTGTCCTGATTCCGGGGTCTTTGGGTTCACACCAGTGGTTTTCCTGGATTGGTCTCTGTACTCTCCAGCTCATCCTTCCAGCTACCCGCAGACCAGTCTCCTAAATGCCTGTCTGAATCACGTCGTACCATCAGGGTCTGAACGCCCAGTCCTGTTCCAAACCCAGCTCCTAACTGTATGTTTTGGCTGCAGTAAATGTAAGCCTTTCACTTCAGCAGCTACACCAGCTGCTTCCAGGTTTCCTCCTCAGGGCGTCTCACCCCGGGGGTGACATCGCACAGATCTCTCTGGGTTCCTGTTAACTCACCCTTAAGTGGCTGGCACTGCCTACCCTACTTGATATTGTATTTTGAGAAGAAAAAGAACATATACTGTCCTAAGCAGTGCCCACCTTTGGCAGGCACTCTGTAATTAGTTAAACTCCAGGGAATCCTGAGCCAACCAGCACCAAAATCCTGAGGACACTTGAACAGATCCACTGGGTTAGGCTGGAGGACCCTGAAAAGAATAGGGCATGGTCGTTCACCTCCCTCGGGCCATCTCCAGCACGCATGCAGTTTTCCCAGAGGTACAGCTGTGCTTTCAAAGACGCATCTTCACAGTAAGGAAAACAGATCTCTGGGAAATTCAGTGACTCCCACACAAAACAAGCAAATGCACGATACATTTGAAAACGGGGCTCTAGGACAGTGACTGAGCCCCCAGGGCTGTTTGTCCCTTGGGAGGGAGATAGCCCAGAAGGACATGAATGCACTCTAGCAATCATCGTCACTTGTCATCCAGGAGAGGGTCCCTGCCCTCTCCCACGTTAGCCCCTCAAAAAGGTACATTGATCCATAGCAAGTGATTTTATCATTTTTCTATTGTAAACTTGTAAATGTGTCTTTAACAGGAGGATATGATTGCTAAAAGAAGAGCTGAACTTATTTTAGAGAGAGAGAGAAAAAAGGTAAGCCCATGATTTTTTTTTTAAGCATAACACTATGATCTCCACAGTTGAAAAATACAAAAGGATATGTTTAAAAGTCTACAAGAGCTAACATAGAGTTTCAGGGGACCAGTGAAATGACACATAATTTTGTTTCTTTTATTTTTGTCATGGTATCTGCTACTATTTTAAATGACCTCTTTATATTTATAATCAGAAAAGAATAAATACTTTTTTGTTTTGTTTTGAGACAGGGTCTCTCTATATCACCCTGGCTATCTTGGAGCTTGCTATGTAGACCAGGCTAGACTTGAACTTGCAGAAATCTGCCTGCCTCCGCCTCCTGAGTTTGGTGATTAAAAGCATATACCACCACACCAGGCATGAATAAATACTTAAAAGAAGCCATTAAAGACGCTGAAGTAGGGGGTGGGAAAAAAAAAGACGCTGAAGTATTCTCATACAAGATACACAGTGCACTGAACTGTATTTCTTTTGGATTTTCATCTTTTGAATTTTTGTCTTGCTTCCACACTTCCGACTACCACCACAGAGGCCGGCTGGAAGCATGGGAGTGAGGCTAGATGGGGCCTGAAACTGAAATGTCGATTGTCTCAGGAAGTGAAATGAGATGGAGGACAGTCTGTGAATCGTCACAGTCAGACCCGAGTGCAGGGTGCTCTGTGTCATGCCTACCCACCCTTGGAGACAGAGGATTTTGTTTTATGTGGGGAACAGCTGTTCCCACGTCATCCCCGCTGACCCACCATTACAGCCAAACCAGTCAAGGGTACAGAAGCTGGAGGACATAATTAGACAAGGTGTTAGGGTTTGAGTGTGGGGTGTCCCTACAGGCTCCTGTACCTGAATACTTGTACCCCAGCTGGGTCATTGTTTTGGAAAGTTGTAGAACCTTTCTTTTATTTTTGTTTTTTTTTTGTTTTTTTTTTTGTTTTTTTGTTTGTTTTTTTTTTTTTTTTTTTTTTTTTGGTTTTTCGAGACAGGGTTTCTCTGTGTAGCTTTGCGCCTTTCCTGGAACTCACTTGGTAGTCCAGGCTGGCCTCGAACTCACAGAGATCCGCCTGGCTCTGCCTCCCGAGTGCTGGGATTAAAGGCGTGCGCCACCACCGCCCGGCCTATTTTTGTCATGGTATCTGCTACTATTTTAAATGACCTTTTTATATTTATAATTAGAAAAGAATAAATACTTTTTTGTTTTGTTTTGAGACAAAACAGTAAGTAAAACCTTACTGTGGGTGTTATGCCCAGATTAGGACCCCAAAGACAACCACCACAGACCTTAGGTTCAGAATGCAATAGCATGGTTTATTTCTGTTTGTTTACAAGCCGCGGACAGGGAAGCTCGATCCAAAGCACTCACTCGTAGTTGTGAGGCCAGGAGGAACTTGCTTTTTCTTTGTGTGGCTAGCTTTTTAAAGGCAAAATCCACAAGCCCTTCAGGGGGGTTGGGGGAATTTTGCACGGGTGCAACTCGGATTGGTTTATTTTTATCTCTGTTCTCTTTTAATTGGGTGAGGGTATGTAACCTTTGAATTTACTGGTTGGTGGTCATAATTTATTACTTTGGGGGCAGTCCAGCACAAGTCCCAGGCTTTGTCCTTGAGCCACCATGGGGGCTGGCTGGCCAAGCACGTACTGCACATAACTCTAAGTTGGTGAGGGGCCCCAGAAAGTAAACATCTGGCTGAACTTTGAGCAGTCTTTTGTTCATGGCCCTCCCAGAAACGGCTTGCTCAAGTCTCAGGAAACTGAAATTGAGGCCTGATCTCTGAGAGAAGACTGAGCAGCCTGTTATGGCATCTGCTTGGTCCTTTCATGGGGAAGGGGTCATTGAGGGTAGGCCTTGAGGTTAGAGTCCAGTCTCACTTCCTGTCCACTCTTCCTGTTCCACTGAGATGGGAGGGAAGTTGGGAGCCTTAGCTGCACACGGCTGTTGCCACACCTTCCCCTGCATAATGGACTGTATTCTCAAAGAGAAGAAGAAGCCTCCTCTTCACGGTTTGCCTCGGCTAGCTGGTGGGGAGAAAGGTCAACCGTCAAGGAGTATGCTATTAAAGGAGGCATTTCTATTCCCCCTCCTCAGAGCATCCGCTGGGGACATATTTGCGAAATGGGGAGTTAGAATGTAGAAATAATCTGTCCTCCTCCCCAAGGACTGTCCTCTGGTTAACAAATTAAAAATGAACAAACAAACAAAAAACTAAAATAATCCTCACACATACCCCAAAAGAAGAGAAGCAGGGACCTAAAAATGCCCCAGATTACACTCTATATGGAACCAGGGAGCAGCTTTGACAATTCAAATTAGTATTACAAAGTCATCCCAAGCATGTCTTGCTTTTAAATAATGCAAGCTGGAGGGGATTTGTTGTTGTTTGTCTAAAGGAGGAAACAAAACCCAGCACTCATCACTTTCTGACAATACCCAGTCATGCAAAATTAACTCGTGCCGGGAGAGCAAGGGTGGCGTGCCGTTGGCCTCGTCACACATGGCGCCTGTGGCCAGCTGTAAGACGTCTTATCATTATTCGGAAATCAGTTTTCATCTTTGACCTTTAGCGTGACTGAAACTTTGCTTTGGTATGACGACAGCAGCTGTGCAGAAAGGCTCTGGAGAGGTGTTCACAGCAGACATGCTCTGGTTCTTCCATGCTCTGGAGGCTCCAGGGCAGCCGCTGTTGCTCCAGCACGCACATTCTTAGGCTCTTCCGTGTGGGGGCAGAGCACTCCACACACTTGACAGACAGCCTTCATCCTAGGCCAGCTTTTCAGCGGGCCCCGGAGGGAGAGGCCTCTGTTTGTTCTGGGCAAGTTTCTCATTAGTAGAGGAGTCAGCTCTGAGATCAACTGGGTCCCCACACGCCAGAAAGGAGTCTTCAGACAGCGTCGAGTTATCTCAGACACCCACTTTCCTTTCATGTTTTCAAATGCGGATGGAGAGACCACTGAAAAACACACTAGAAAAGCAGGTGGTGGATCACTCCATAGGACGTCAGAATGTTTCACCAGCGGCACCATTGCCTACAACAAGCACACTGAATTGTTTGCATTTCAGGAATAGTTTTGTATCCACTTAAATACTTCAAATTAGGAGTTGACCTCAGCTTCTCCCATCACGGGGGTGGCCGGGGGAGGGGGGCGGCAGGGGAGGGAGGGCATTGGCAGCATTCCTGACTTGCCCTCTTAAAACTAACTTGGGAATGCATGCAGACAAAGACTTTTTAGCAGCAAAAAAAACCTTCTGTAACCTGTAGGTCTGCTTCAGTGGCCCAGTGACTGCTTCCATTGATCCTACAGGAAACCTTGCCATCTTGTGGAAATTCTGCCTCCAAATGTGATTAAAGAGTGTTCTGTAAACCAAATCCCAGATCTTTCTAAGATCCCTCCTCTCCTGTCCACTGGGTCTGCCTCTGGGCCTTCTCTAGAATGTGGGTTTCTTCTATTGTGTTGGGTAGCGACCGGAAGGAGATATCTCGGAAGAGCCAGGAGAGTGAATCAATAAAACCACCAGGCGTGCCCGGGTGAAAAGTTATCAGAAGTACAGACCCTGTTTACGGCAAGCCAAAGTCGAAGGTCAAATGATACTGAAGCAGGGTTCAGGGCCAAGACCAGCTCTGGTAGCTTCTCAAGAGACAGCAGAGGTCAGAGTGTAGGCCCAAAGGTTGACACACAGATGATGTTTTGGAATAAGTTGGAGACTGAAGTTTAAGACATTGAAACCAAATAGTTCAAAACAGACCCTCCAAATCCAGAATCAGACGACGTTCTTACCCCCACAGAGCATCATGGGAGCCAGGCTATCTGAATAATGTCCGTGTGTGTGTCAGAAAGCCCTCAGAGCTCAGGCAAGTCTCTCACTTCCTCCTTGCCCACTGCCTCTCTAATCCACACGCATTAGGACCATAATCTTCATCACCGCCTTTCATAGTCATCACCCAGGCACAGCCTTTCTCAGCTTCCTTCCACTGGTTGATGGAACACACCCCAACCCTAGCGCTGTTCTGTCAGACCACAGATTTTATGTGCTTTCTGTATATACGCTGCCTGGGGCTTCCTATCCCCACTTTGGGGCCTTCTTTGGATTGTTTGAGTATATTTGAATTTTTTTTTTTTTTTTTTAGATCGAGTCTTTCTATGTATCCCTGGCTGTCCTGGAACTCTGCTCTGTAGACAAGGCTGACCTCAAACTCACAGAGATCTTCCTACCTCTGCCTCCTGAGTTCTAGAATTAAAGGCATGGACTGCCATGCCCAGCCTGGGATCTCTTTCAGTTTTCTATGGCTTTGTAGTTATAGCTTTGAGCTCTGTTTCCAGCAATTACTCTTTCTCTCTCTCTCTCTCTCTCTCTCTCTCTCTCTCTCTCTCTCTCTCTCTCTCTCATATATCTTATTTTTCCACAGTCCTCTTGGAGTCAGTATTATTATTTGTAACAATATATGTTCTTCTTCCACCCTAACCCATCCACACCCTTTAGCTACCCCGTGTGCCTGACAATTTTAGAAAGCACACGAGACAAGGCTGTCTTCTTGTTTTCAATAGTCACGTTTCTGAGCAAGAGAAAAGCTGCTCTCCTTTCACACGTCTCGGGGTGTGTCTACTTCTGCAGCCCTTGCGTCCTCCTCAGACCATGGAAAGCGGCACAACGAGCACACAACCGTCTGAATCACGGTCGCCGTGCTCTTTCGCTCAGCTTCTCGGTCTCTGCCCCTTTGCTGTCCAAAAACGTGATTACAAAGCACTCACCTGTCATTTGCTTGGTAATAATTCAGTGTGGGGTTTACGAAGCCTTTCGAAATCTGTAACTCTTTATCCGTCCGTCTCCATCACAGAATTACAAAGGTCTATCCGTGTATCCCATATGAACCCGGGCTCCTCTAATTTTTTAATCATTTCCCCCTTTTTAAATTGAGTAATTCTGTTCATGTATCCTCAGACTAGCCGGCCACTCCGCCTGCTCTCTCCATTCCGTATTAAGTGGACCCAATAATTATCCATTTCTAACATTACTGTTCTTAATTTGAAAATCTCCACTTGTTTTGTGTGTGTGTGTGTGTTCCGTTTCCATCCCTCAAGCTCTACCTCAAAGTAACTGCTTTCAAACCTCTCATTCAGTGACTCCAGCGTGTAGGACAGGCATTCAGTCACTGTTGCTTTTCTTGAGAATGGGCCACAGTTTCTGAATCGCTCATATCCTGAGCAATGTGAGGCTGTGGCCTTCAGTGAGAAATGTTATGAATGGGGTTCTGGATGCTTTTATACTCCTTCAGAGAGCTTGGATTTTGGTTGCAGCAGGCAGTTAACCTTGTCAGACCAAGGATGAAGATTCTACTTTTCCTGCACTGGGCAGAACTCGGGCACACTGTTATGGAACTGGCCTTTGCACACAGCCCCTGCTCAGGAGGAGACTTGGAGACACTCTTGTATTGAAATGGCTTCCCAGGCCCTCTCTTCTCTGAAGTTTTCTTTACTCTCTAGCGGCCCTAATTGTGGTTTCTTTTCCCTGGTAGTTCCAGGCAGAAAAAGAGACTTTCTGTCAGAATTGCAGTGACCAGGACATGCTTCTAACAGAGCCTTGGCCGACTGCCTCCTTCAAATTCTGACCGTTCTTCAAAATGTCTGGTTTTGGTCACTCCTGGGACTACCAGGGTGAATTAGAGAGGGAGGAAAAAGAGGAAGGAAAGGGGAAGAGGAAGGAGAAGAAGAAGGAAGAAAGGGTGACAGGAAGACCAGAGAGGGAAGGAAGGAGAAGGCGGCGGGGAGGGAGGGAAAGAGAAGGAAGTTTTCTCATAGTTTATGAGTGTCTGCTAGAGGTTAAGCGAACTTACTTCTCGGTGGTGGAAGCAGATCCCTGAGATCATAAAGTTTAGAATGTGTATCTCCTAAGACAAAGACTGAAGTGCAAGATGTCAGGAAAAAATAGCACCATTAGAGAAGAGCAAATTGCCACTTACTATATATATATATAAATTAGTGTATAATATATTTATCATTCCAAAGAATTAAGCTATGGTTCTATCAGATTGTCTGCTGTGAATATTCTTAGGATCTTGACTTTTTCTTTTGAGGAAGAAGGTTTGTTTTGACTTAATGGTTCCAGAGGGTTAGAATCCATCATGGTCAGGGGGCATGACATCAGATCAGGAAGCCAGGAGGCTGCGCTCAGGAAACAGAAGGGGTGAACTGGAAGTGAGGCAAGACTATAAACTCTCAAAACCTGCCCCAGTTATATACTCCCTCCATCAAAATTTCATAACTTCTCCAAACAGTGCCAACTAGGGACCAAGTGTTCAAACACATGAGGACATTTTTCTTTCAAATCAGGACAACCGTCTTGGGCATGATTCTGAATGAGAAGAGAAATAACGTTGACCTGGACATAGAAACTGTGCCCGAGGCCGGGTTGTGCTTCCCCGGGTCTCTGCCGCTGTGGTGAATAAAGTTTTCATAATTAAAATGAGTGGGTTCTGTCTGTTGGATTTCACTTCAGATGCACCCAAACTTGTTTGCTTTAAACTGTGTCAGTTCCACATGAAGAAATAAATACTAAATACTTTGAGGGAAGACGGTATATGTAATAACGTAGAGACAATTTTGGAAACTGAGACGTAAATAGGAGTGAGGGAACCCTCTTGAGTTGAGGAGAATCAGGACATGTGGGAAGATGGCATGTCAACAGTCAGATGTGGAGGTAGTAGTTAAATTTAAAAGTACTCAATTGCAAAATTAAGAATAGAAACAAAACTACAACTGAAGACTAGGCAGAGGAAAGAAATGTTGTCCACATACCTCATCAGCAGCAGGAAAGAAAGCCAGCACATCACAAACATCACACTGCCACTTTCTAAACTGATTTTTAAACCACACATTAAAACAGAGAAAGAGCCCAATAGATTGTGATATTGTGACATATTATGTGGTCGTTAAAATATTGTTAACAATGAAACATATATTCTGATATGGAAAGCAATTTAAGCATGTTTCCAGCTTTCAAGGCAATTCTATAGAAAAAAATATACTACTGATGATACTTAAAATGAAATACAACTATGGCTGAGGAGTAGCTCAGTCTGGAGTATCTGATTGGCATGTACAGGCCTTCAGTTCAGTTCCCAGAACCACAACAACAAAGAAAACTTGGCTAGCAAGCCTCAGGCTGCAAGGTCACTGTCTAATACCAACAGAGAGAACACACACACACACACACACACACACACACACACACACACACACACACACACACACACGTAAATGTAACAAGCCATTCAATTGTTTTTTATTTTATTTTGTGTCGTTGTGATAAAACACCATGACCAAAAGCAACCGGGGGAGGAAAGGGTTCATTTCATCTTAGAGTCTGTAGCTCATCCTCCAGAAAAGGCAGAGCAGGAACTCGAGACAGGAACCTGGAGGCAGCAAGTAATTGATGCAGACGCCACGGGCGGGGGTGCTGCTTACTGGCTTGCTCCTCCAGCTTTGTTCAGTTTGTTTTCTTATGTACCCAGGACCACCCACTGTGGGCTGGCCCCTCCCACATCAATCAAGACCATACCCCACAGGCTTGCCTACAGTAGGATCCTATGGAGGTATTGTCACTATTCAGGTTCCCACTTATCAGATGACTCTAGCTTGTGTCAAGTTGACAAAAACCTAGCTAGTACAGTGTGTGTGTGTGTGTGTGTGTGTGTGTGTGTGTGTGTGTGTGTGTGTGTGTGTTTGTGTGTGTGTGTGTGCAGGCATGTTCATGTGGGAGTTGAAGGGACCAGTATTTGGCGCAAGACACCCCAAGACCAAGTTCTCAGCATAAAGGAGATTTTTTTGCTCCAGAGGGACAAGGGCAGAAACAAGAGACAACGACAGGAGAGAGAGGACCAGGAAGAAAGGGAAGGGAACAAGGGAGAGGGGGAAGGGATATTTGTCCTGGGGGGACAAAGGACTGTCTGGATAGAGAGGAGACAGACACTACCCACAGGCAAATGACAGTTTATGAAGGTAAAGGGGAAATCTCGTGTTAGGATGAGGTGTTTAATTTTGTTTGGACAAGTTAATTAGGGCACCACGAGGGCGCTTTTGATTGCTGGACCTTGGTGGTTACCCTCAGGAGTGAGTCTGGAATAAGAAAGTGTCCAAATAAGGGAATAGACCTTGGTGGCCAGCTTTCGGGATGTAATCTATAGCTTACAAGGGAGAGGGAAGCGGGGAGGGCAAGGCCTTCCAGAGCCCTGTTTGCCGTGCTCGGGCAGGCCAGAGTCCCTTCAGGAGTCAGTCCTCTCTTCCCACTATGTGGGCTGATGACTTTCCATGTGTTAACTCATCCAATGCTCCCCCAAATCCTGTGAGCTAGGTAGTTCCCATTTTATAGATAAGGAAACCGATCTTCTTCCGGCTGGCGATGCAGCTGGTAGTATTTTATCATCTCTAAGCTGCATTAAATATTATTTCTAAAAACTACAAAAACATACAATATGACAACTATGGGCATAAATAGCATTTAGTATCTTGTCTGTTTGCTGGCGGGGCCATCCGAGTGTCAGCGTCTTGAAGGCGTTAAGTTTCTGGGGGCCGGTCACTACGCTCTTACTGCACCACCAACCAATATCGAGTTATTACCAAGTGTTGTAGTGATTTGTTTGCAGTGTCTCCTGCCACCAGCTTCACACAATGAAGGAACACTTCTTCCTTAGAGTGCTTTCAGAGACGACGATGAATTTAGCGATGATGACGCGGACGAAGAGGAGGATATCGAAAACATCCTTGAAGAGGAATTCCCGAAAGACGAGGAAGAGATGAGTGAGGAAGATGAGGAACACGAAGGAGATGCAGCTGAGCGCCTGAGAAGTGAACTGGGAGAAAAATATGAAACAGATATGAATAATCTTCAAATAATACAGGTTATGGCCTCCCCTTCATCATCACTTAAAAAGCAACCATTTGGGAATGCAAAGAGGGCAATTAGGCTCAGTGTCTTATTTTTGTGATATTTCAAAAGAATATTTCAGGGCAGCAGGCCCTCCGTTAGCATCACCTAACAGTTATGAAATTCACAGACCAAGAGCAGCATGGATGCCTCCAAGGTCAGCGTGGGTTTATCTCTCCATGGGCAGCTCCTTAAAAAGCTAAAAGATACTTGTCTTATATGATAATGTAGTCTTATATTATATGTAGACACATATCAGCTGTGTCTATATGCTATCACTGAGAAACACGAAATATATCAAGTTTTATCATTTCTCTTATCAGGAAGAATTTGAGAAGGTGCTGGTACCAATAATTACAGTTAATGGAGCTAGGAAAATCCACATTGTACAATATGTGTTGAATTTGAAAGTGAAGCCACTAGTGGAAAACCGTGCAAGCATTTTTGAGAAGTGTTACCCAGTGTCGTCACACCTTGCTCATAAAATGTTGGCCTTTACCTACAAACACATGAGCTCCTTTGGCTACTGGGACCCTGTAAAGGTAATGTCAGACCACTTATCTGAAGACCGTCGTGCCTGTGTCTTTAAGTTGTTTAGGAAGATGTAGTCTTTTTGAAAAGTTGTAAATATTGTATAATGCAGTTATGAAAATATCTGGGGAGCTGCCCCCTGACTTTCGTCTTTGCTTTTGCTGAAAAATCCGTGACATGGAACTGTCACTCTGCCCCTCCTGAATTTCTGTGTATCCCTAGCATTTACTCCCAGCCAGCCAGAAATGTCGTTCCAGTCTGAGAGTGAATGACAGATAAGACTGTTGATGAGTCACTGTTCCGCAGTGACTCTGCAGGGAAGCAGTGTGACTGTCTTAGTTAGGTTTCTATTGCTGTGAAGAAACACCATGACCACCGCAACTCTCGTGAAGAAAACATTTAATTGCCGCTGGCTCACAGTTCAGAGGTTTAGTCCATTATGTTGATGGCAGCGTGCAGGCAGACATGGTGCTGGAGAAGGAGCTGAGAGTTCTACATCTTGATCCGCAGGCAGCAGAAGGAGACTGTGTCACATTGGGCGTAGCTTGAGCACAGGAGACCTCAAAGCCTGCCCCCAACAGTGACACACTTCCTCCAACAAAACCACACCTACTCTAACAAAGTCACACCTCCTAATAGTGCCACTCCCTAGGGGGGCCATTTTCTTTCAAACGACCACAGTGACTAAACTATTTCATACCTACTCTGCTGTATTCAGGAAAGATGGAGTGTGGCTCTGATGCTGTAAAAAGATCTCAGAACTAACATCAATTAATTATCCCCTCTTCTTACCACATTCCATACCCACATCTTAGACTATCTTTGGTGGGTGTTTTACGTTCCATTGACTGTTGCTAATGATATGATGGGATTTCATCTGTACAAAAATGTGGAAGAAATCTGTCCATCCTAAAAGATAGCCTGGCAGAACCACCTCTTTTGCCCATTTCAGACACTGTAGTAAAACTTGAGACAGGGCAGGTAACCAATGTAATTTATTTTCTAGTAGTTCTAAAGGCCTCCCATCCAAGTACTAACCAGGCCCAATCCTGCTTAGCTTCAAGATCAGGTATATCCAGGGTGGTATTGCCATAGACTAATAATTCTATAGGTAAGAAGTGTTTCTAAAGGTAAGAAGTGTTTCTAAAGGTAATAGATCGAGCTGTTGACAGATGCTGTCCTTGAGGCCCCTCACCTTGTCTAGCAGTTGGCCACTTTCTCATAGTGTCCTCATGTGTGCCCATTGGTGTTTCTTTCTCCGGTTATAAGAACCCCCGTCCTATTGCTTATCCTTTGGACCTCACTTTACCTTAATTGCCCCATGAAGATCCTGTCTCCATATACAGTCACGTGGGCAGTCAGAGTTTCAACATAGGAAGTGTAAGGGAGAGGGCAACATAATCCACACCACCATGCTTGAAGTGGATCTGTTTGCGAGGATAAAGTAGTTCATGAATAAGTGAAACAATCTCATAACCTCTGTTAGAAACATTCAGTACAAGCATGAGTGATTATGAAGGAAGTAGAACTGTAATTGTAATAAGCTAAATACCAGCTAGAAAACATTATACCAACTAGATACGACATTGAAATAACCTGCACTCTGTATGTAGTTACTTTGTTAATTCTTGTAATTAGAGTGTTTTTACTATGTAAGAAAGATTGCATTCTTTTATTTTACAACTTTTTCAAGTATAAAGGAAATTCTCTATAAATTAAATCTAACTTGTGAATTCAATCACATCACAGCTGAGTGAAGGAGAGACAATCAAGCCTGTTGAGAATGTGGAGAACCCTCTTTACCCTGTAATCCATCGTCAGTATATTTATTTTTTATCTAATAAACAAACTAGAGAAAAATTTATGATGAACCCAATCAAATACATCCGGCAACCCAAGCCCAAAGCTACTATGCCTGTGAAGATTATGATTGTGGGGCCTCCTAAATCAGGGAAAACTACAGGTGAGTGTCTGTCTTTGTTCCTCAAGCATCGAGGGAGCTCTGAGACCCAGCACCAACTCTCCAGGAACCGGCCATAAGATCCGAGGGTTTCCATGTGCCTGTGCTAATTTACATCCCCACCAACAATGTAGAAAAGGATGCCCCTTTCTCTATATCTTTGCCAGAATTTATCTTTTTAAAACAATAATTATTGAGGCTGAATTGAGATTGGATCTCAATATAAAAATTGTCGGAGACCAGCCCCCACTTTTCTATGACAAGGAACTCTTGAGGAGAGGGGGAGAAGAGATTGAGGTAGAAATATAGAGGGATAGAGGGGAGAGAAACAGAAACACAGGATAGCCTCGGGGGCCTGGATCCTTATCCACCAGCCCCTTTCTGTCTCATCTAAAGAGCTATTTATAGGAATGCCAAGGGGTGGAGCAAAGACCTCCCCTAGCACAGCCAAGTGTAGACCCTTCCAGTCACCTAGTAACCATGCACATGGTCAAGCAATCCTCTAATGCAGCCCTGCTGGGTAAAGCAAGCTCAGATCTTACTAGGAAACTTTTATAGGCCTCCACAATAAATTACTATTTGCAAGTATTTTATGAAGGACTCATATCTATGTCATCAATAATTTTTATTTTGTTGTTTTCTCTTGTTTTTATTAGGTGTAGTACAGGGCAATATTAGTTTAATATAATGAATTTTTTTTTTTTTTTTTGGTTTTTTCGAGACAGGGTTTCTCTGTGTAGCTTTGCGCCTTTTCCTGGAACTCACTTGGTAGCCCAGGCTGGCCTCGAACTCACAGAGATCCGCCTGGCTCTGCCTCCCGAGTGCTGGGATTAAAGGCGAGCACCACCACCGCCCGGTGCATAAACTATTTTTAAAGTTTAAAAATAATTTAACAATGGCTCCAGCACTAGGCTTTTCTTCTTTGGAGACTTTTTATTGCTGCTTCGGTTGATTTACTTCAGTTTCTCATAGCCTCTTGATTAAAATTTGGTAGGTTATATGTGCCCAGAAATTCATCCATTTCATCTAGATTTTCTAATTCATTGATGTATGCAGGGGTCTCTGTAAACCTCCATGGCCAGCAGAGAGATGATCCATGGGAGACAAGAAGGTAGTTTAGATCAACACAACCCAGTAACTGGTGTTAGTTCAAACTTCTGAAATCTGACCCCCAGAAGTCTATTTTAGGTATAATTAAATACAGCACAATTTGGTGAAAACTTACTCTGGTGACGATTAACTCAACCCCATGTGCACAATAAAGCACACATAAATCTCTTTGAGGAACAAAGTAAGCTAAATACAGACCAGGCTCTACTACAATCAATGAAACTCGAAAAGTCCATAGAGATGGGTCTACAGATTGACTTGAATAAGGCAAGCTTATGATAAGGGTCTGAGGGAGGACCCGGTGTGGGCTCCAGGTACACAGTAGTGCAAAAGTCACCAGGCTATTAACCACATGCGCTTCTGGTCTGATCATGGGTTATGCATTCCTTCCCTTAAGGAACAGCCCTGTGTGTTTAACATTCAGGTTCCCCTAGTGCTCATCTGTGAACACAAAGACCTCCATGCCTCCTACAAATGTATACATTTTCAAAATGCTCCCTAATTAGCCTGTGAATTGCAGAGGATCTGTTGTAGTGTCCAGCGCATCCCTAATTTTATTTATTTGGGCATCTCCATCTTCTACTTATTTTATCTAAGGGTTTGTCGTTTTCGTTTGTCTTTTCGAAGGACCAACTCTGTGTTACTAATCCTTTGGTTGTCTAGTTTATATTTTGCTTATTTCTGCCTTGGTTTTTGTTATTTCTTTCCATCTGCTGATTACGGCTTTAGTTTATTACTTTTTAAAGAGTGAGATACACATTAGGTTTCTAGATTGATATCTCTGGTTTTAAAGTGTAAGCCGCTCACAGCTACAAGTTTTCCTTGTAGTTTTTTTGTTTTCATTTCCCACAGGTTCTGGTAGCAGTATTTCCATTTTCACAGGATTCTACAACTTTTTCTTATTTCCCCTTTGATTCCTTCAGTGGCACGCCAATCATTCAAAACGTGGCTTGATCTCCATGAATTTGTATAATTTATGTGGCTCTCTTCCTCTGACTTCTAATGTTTTCCCTTCTGACCTGAGACACTAGGAGTTATTTCAGTTTCTGCATTTGTTAAGCATTGCTTTGCAGCCTCATTTTGCAGATCTATTTTGGAAAAACTTCCATATTCTAAACAAGAATATATACTCTACCTCTGCTGGTATCTGTTAAGTCCATCTGCCCTATAGCAGTGGTTCTCAACCTGTGGGTCACAACCCATTTGGGGATCATACATCAGATATTTACATTATGTTTTATAACAGGAGCAAAATTACAGTTATGAAGTAGCAAAGAAAAATAATTGTATGGTTGGGGATTGTCTTAGGGTTTCTATTGCTGTGACGAGACACCATGAGCACAGCAACTCTTATAAAGGAAAACATTTAATTGGGGCTGGCTTACAGTTTCAGAGGTTCAGTCCATTATCATCATGGTGGGACATGGCAGAGTGCAGGCAGACATGGTGCTGGAGAAGAAGCTGAGAGCTCTGCATCTTGATCAGCAGGCAGCAGGCAGAGAACTGACTTGAGCTTCTGAGACCTCCAAGGCCACCCCCACAGTGACACACTTCCTCCAACAAGGCCACACCTACTCCGACAAAGCTACACCTCCTAATAGTGCCACTACCTATGGAATTATTTTCTTTCAAGCCACCACAGGGGTCACCACCGCATGAGGAACTGTATTAAAGGGTCGCAGCATTAGGAAGGTTGAGAACCACTGACTTACAGTGTACTCTAACCCTGGTGTTATTTTGTTGACTTCTCTCCTAGATCTATTGGTGACAGTGAGCTACTGAAATGATGCAGCATTGGGCTGATCTTTCACTTTATGTTCAATGGTGTTTATCTGTGGAAGTGGGTGTTCTGACATTATATACAATCATTGTATCTTCTTGATGGGTTGTTCCCTTTTAGATACTTTCTTATCACTGTGACAAATACTTGGCAGAAGCAACTGAAGTGAGAAAAGGTTTACTGTGGTTCACAGTTTAGGGAGTACAGTCCATGACAGGGAGGGAGGTACGGTGGCTCTGTCTAAGGCAGTGGGCACTTGTAGCTGCAACTTCACATCTCAGCAAGTCAGGAAGCACAGAGCTCAGGCCAACAGCAGGACAGGGTTATGACTCAAAGAGTTCTGTCTCCAGTGACCCATCTTGAGGGTCCATACCTCACATCCCAAACATTCGATAACTTCCCAAAACAATGTCAGCAGCTGGTGACCGAATGTTCAATACATGAATCTCTTGGTGACATTTCACATTTAAATCACATTATTCCCTTCATTTAAAAAAAAAGTAGTTATTTGATAATTTAATGCAATGTATGTCGGTCACATTCAAATCCACCCCAGCTCACCTCCTGCCCCTAATCCAAACCCACCCAACTTAGTGCTGTTGTGGGTTATCCACCAGAGAAGACTACTTGCAGACATGGGCTTAAGCCAATAGAAAGTCTTTATTAGCCAGTCTTTCTTTTCATTTCGGCTGGTGTGGATGTCTGTGTGCTGAATTTTATGGCCTGAATGGTACTTCCATTATGGAGTCAGTCAGTTGAACTAAGATCTGGGGCCTGTTACAGGGCATAACATTCCTTTTATCAGTATGACATGACCATTGTCTCTTCTAACTAATTTAGCTTGAGGTCTGTTTGGTCAGATATGAATAGAGTTACTCTTGCTTACTTTCAGATTCCTTTGCTTAGAATATTGCTTTCCATCCTTTGGCTTTTGGTCTATGTGTACCTGTGCTGGCGAGAGTGAGTTTCTTGCAGGCAACAAACTGTTAGGACTTATTTTAGTCCAACCAGTCAACCTGTGCCTTTGAAAGGCATGTGCCACTCCTGCCCTGTCTTGTTTCCATTCTAGTTATTTTTGAATAATCTGTATCCATTTCTGCTTTATTAATGCTGGAGTTGGGATGCTTTGCTGAATTGGCAGTGTTTGATTTGTTCCTAATTCTCATTTGCTTATGTACTCTTCAGGTGAAGTTGATCCTTTGCTGCTCCTGACAATTGTGTTCGTCTTACTGAATTCCTCTCCAGTACCAGGAATTCCTTTAGTTCATCTTAGGTCTTTGTTCCTCTTTCTATTGTGAAGGATGACTTGGTTGGATATAATAATCTATTTTCTTTCAGGGCCTGAAGTTCTTTCTTCACTGAAGCCCTCTTGGTCTTTGGAGTTTCTTCTGAGAAATATTTATGTGTGACATGACATTTCTCTCATACAGATTTTAATATTCTTTCTTTGTTCTGTACTTCTGGCATTTGATTATAAAGTTTAATAATAGTTTCTGTTCAGTTGTGTCTAGTTGGGATTCTAAATGTCTCCTGTAACTGGCTATCTGTATCTTTCCCGAGACTTGAGCAATTTCCTGTCCCTACTTCACTGATAGGTTTTCTGTGCCTCTAGACTGTATTTCTCCTCTGTGCATACTGACTACACTGTTCTTTAAATATTCTTTTGATAGTGTCCTATAGCTCTGGAGTGTCTTGTCTATTCCTCCTTATTTTTCTTTATTGCTCTCTGAATATAATAATTCATCAAGTTTCTGTCTTCAAGCTCTGGTATTCTTCCACCTAAGCTGTTGCTGATGCTTTCTGTTTTTTCTTTTAAATTTGATTTACTAAGATTTCCACTTCCAAAATTTCCAATTGGTTCTTTTCTAGTCTGTCTGTCTGTCTGTCTCTCTGTCTCTGTCTCTCTCTCCTGAATTTCTCTTTCATATCTTTCATTGTCTTCCTTAATTCACCATTTATTTGTATCCTCTTTAATTTATTGATTTTTAAAAAAATAATTCTTTTACATTCTTTGTCCAGGGATCTGGGGGCTCAATGAATAAAGTGTCTACCTTGCAGGCATGGAACTTGAGGTCAAGCTCTGGAACCTATCTAAAAAATCAGATATGATGTGCACATATTTTGTAATCTCAGTACTAGGAAGGCAAAGACAGATAGATCCCCAAGGCTCACCTAGCCTATCCTACTTTGAAAGGTCCAGGCCAATGAGATCCTATCTCAAAAGACACACACACACACACACACACACACACACACACACACACACACACAGAGAGAGAGAGAGAGAGAGAGAGAGTAAATAAATGTAAATTAAAATTAAAATATTTAAATTTCTTTTTCTAACTTTTAAATGTCTTAACATGACAAAACAGCCTTATTCTAAATCTTCACAAGACAATGGTATTTACCAAGAACAACAGAATGTCCTCATCTGAAATGAAATTCCATTCCAGGGCTGAAAACATAGACAACAATCTGATTTCTCACCTCTCTGTTGAAATGGAAAGTAAATTTTAACACTATGCCTTATTTTGAAAACTCATTTAGTTTTATAATTTGAACAAATTTGATTCCAGAGTTTTTAGGAAAACAGGTTTGGGGTCTGAAATTTCACCTGCCCCTTGCGAACAGTCAAGAGAATCTCCTCTCTCAGCCAATGACCTCTATCTATCTATTCAATGACCTCTATCTATTCAATGACCTCTATCTACCTATTCAATGACCTCTATCTATTCTATTCAATGACCTCTATCTATTCTATTCAATGACCTCTATCTATCTATTCAATTACCTCTATCTATCTATTCAATGACCTCTATCTATTCAAGGACTTCTATCTATTCTATTCAATGACCTCTATCTATTCAGTTACTTCTATCTATCTATTCAATGACCTCTATCTATTCAATGAACTCTATCTAATCTATTCAATGACCTCTATTAATTCTATTCAATGACCTCTATCTTTTCAGTGATCTATTCTACCCTAGTGGGCTTTGGTTCCCCTCAGCTATAAAGTTAGAATTCAATTTTCATGCCACCCAAACACCAAATAAACCCATAGAAAAAAATTTCTGTCTCCTAAGCTATAAACCTCTATTAAAAGGTAAAGTAGGGGGCTAGAGATGGCTCAGCAGTTAAAAGCACTGACTGTTCCTCTGGAGGACTTGGGTTCGATTCCTAGCACCCACACGGCAGCTCACAGTCATCTATAACTCCAATCCCAGGGGATCTGAAACCTTTTTCTGACCTCTACAGATACTGCACACACATGGTGCACAGACACACATACAGGCAAATCACCCATACACAGAAAATAAAAAATGAAATAAAACAAAACGTAAAGTACGCCTTAATTTTTTAAAAGTATTTCCTAGAAGGTTGACTGAGACCCATGATCCATGATGAGTCTAGGGTTTGCTATGCTCATTGCAGTGTGGGATCTACAGATGGACTGAGGAATGGTGTAATCCAATCAAGTAGGGTCATTACATCGTTATCTTTGACAGCAGACTAAATACCAAATGCACACAGGATTACTGCAATGCTTCCCCAATTTGTTACATCATGCAGAAGCAATAAGTTGCTTAAACATTGGTTTGATTATAAAAAGAAAAGAAAAGAAGATGGAGGCTGGAGAGATGGCTCAGCAGTTAAGAGTGCTGACTGTTCTTCCAGAGGACCTGGGTTCAATTCCCAGCACCCACATGGCTGCTCACACTGTCTGTAACTCCAAGATCTGATACCCTCATATAGACATACCTGCAGGCAAAATACCAATGCACATAAAATAAGAATAGATTATTAAAAAGAAAGAAAAAAGAAGAAACCCAGTTGGTTCATTAGCCGGATTCTAAAGTCACAAACCTGAAGTACTGCTAACAACTTTGACAACTCTTTGAAGAATGTGAAGATAAGCTTGCTATTGGCGCCATTAGTCAGAATCTAAAAGTAAGGTTAACTGATGAATGTGTGACGTCAAATAGGCTTCATGTTTTATGTTTTCCAGTTGCCAAAAAGCTTGTAAGTGAATATGGCTTAAAACGCTTGTCGGTAGGAGATGCATTGCGTAGCATGTTAAGCAATCACCCGGATACGGAGCTGTCACTTATGATAAACTGGCACCTTCACAAAGGCATGACAGTGCCTGATGGACTTGCTGTTCAAGCTTTGGATCTTTCTCTGATGGAGAGTGTGTGCAATACTATAGGGTGAGTGAGTCGGGGCAGAAGGAAGGGCAAAGGGAGTGACTGTGAGGATGCTCGCAGTTCTTTCAAAAAGGTCTTGGAGATGGGTTTGGAGTGCCAGTAAAGGAGAAGAGAATGGGGGTTGGGAATTTAGCTCAGTGGTAGCCCTGGGTTCGGTCCTCAGCTCTGAAAAAAAAGGGCGGGGGGAGAGAATGATCTGCTGCTCAGACTGAGCACGTACTTGGAAACATTATCTTTTTCTGTCAAGATTCATGGCTTGAACTCATGGCAGATTAGCCCACAGACCTCATTACTCCCTGCAGCAACTCCTACACAGCCCACAGATGAGGCCACTGTGACTTCCTTGCTCCAGTACTTCTTACAGCTCCATGAAATGATGGGAGGGCCCTCCTTAGTTCTCAGATGATGTGGTCCCTTGAACGTGGTTCCCCTTAGGTCCAGGTCCCTGCAGAGGGAGCAGTGCCCCTCCTGTGATGCTATATTCGGACAGGAACACTGAATACTTGGCTTTGTCATGAGTTCATTCTTCTATGATGACCTTTCTTCTTGTCCATTACAGCCATTGGTCACATCCCAGTGAACCCTGATGTTCTCTGGTCTTGAGTCCAAGTCACCGAACTAGAATCTCCTGGCTTAGTCAAGATCATTGTGTACTTAGAACCTTCTGCCTCTTCTTTGCAAGTTGTTTTGAGTCAAATCATCGAACAGTTTCTATAATTCCAGGGGTGGGGAGCATTCTTGGGTGACAGCCTTTGGGAAAAGGGACATATCCACACTGAGTTACTTCTTCCCTGGGGCTTAGCTTGCCCCGATGAAGGCAACTATGGTCGTATCATGGGTTTATTTCATCTTAATCCCAGGATGAAGGCTGCTCATCTACCCTAGGTTCATTTCCCCAATCCTGCGAGCCACTCAAGTGACCCTTCCCAGTGTAGAGAATAACTACTCTCTGTTTAAAAACATAAAATAAAATGTCGCCCTCTTGCAGACTGTTCTACAATGAGGTGGCTTATCATCTCTGCTAGGAGACTTGTAGGTAGAGCCTGCACTGTGTTGGAGGGCATTGACAAGTGTGCCCTGTCACTCAGGATATAGAAAGCTTTACTGATGGCCACCAGCCACATGCCCAGCATTCTGCCTTGTCTATCAGGCCATTCCCAGAATTTCTGAATTTTTTAAAATTTTCGTTTCCTTTCAGTTTGATATCCAATCTTGTTACCTCAGACTGTTAGGCTGTAATTCTCATACCTTCTGCTCACATGTGTGGCAGGCAGGCTGGCGGGGGGGCTCTCACAAACTTCCCATTCCAAATCCCTCACAAATTCCTCATTCTTCTACAACAAGAATAGCTCCTAGCAGAGGACACGTGACTATTTACTTAGCATCTAGTACGTGCCATGCCCTGTTCTACTTGCTTTTCATACCTGCTCTCTAATCTTTAAAACCACTCTAAGGGTTAAATGTAATTTTCTCCTACTTTACTAAAAACCAAGGCATGGAGTTTTTAATACCAGGTTTCATATCTAGGCCTGCCTACATTCATTCTGCTATTTGTGCTTATAACACCAGGAATACACAATTTGCAAGGTATCATAGGTGTGTCTATCAAATTCTACCAAAACCTAGCTGTGTGGTGCTGAGCAGATGGATGTATGAATGCAGACCTCCTGCCTCCACTCTCCAAGCTGTGTGCATGTGTACTGCCCACCTCACAGTCTAGGGATGAAGGAGGGTTAAGATGTAAAGATAAAGGAGAAAATGCACATGCAAAAAAATTACCAATGTCATAATGGAAAGCCTGGGAGCACTAAAGACAGAGATTTGTTCTAGAGGACATCAGGGCATGGTGAGAGAAAAGGAATGTGGAAATTGCGTTTTTCTGTTTGTCTGTTAGTGTGGTCATTGATGGCTACCCGGTAACCACGAACCAGATGAATATCTTGGAGGCAAGGTCAATCATTCCCATGGTCATCTTTGAGTTGGAGGTGCCATCCAAGGAGATCTTCAAAAGGTTGCTGCTAGAAAAGAAGATGGAGCAAAGGTATTCCTCATGAGGGAACTGTGGGAACAGGGTGACCTTGGCCATCTGTACAGGGGATGTCTCAGGCCCTCAACCGCTTTTCTGCCCCTTCCCCATTTCCTCCTTAGTACACCGTATCCACTGCACAACAGCACACAGATTATAGCTCATAAGAATGCCAAGTACCATAAAAATATCAAGGAGATCAGGCAATTTTATCAAGAACAGCATCAAAACTGGCACGTGATTGATGGATTTCACAGTAAGTGGTGGGTATGGAATGCGATCATCAAAGACATCCAACAGATGAATAAGTACATACAGATATACATGGAAAGAATAAAGGACGGTAAGAAAATATTGTTATGTGTATGTGTGCACATTTGTGTGTGTGTGCAGGTTCATGTGTGTGCAGATGAGTATGAAGGCCAGAAGACAACCTCAGATGTCTGAAAGAGAGGGAGGGAGAGGAGCTTAACAAGACATTATCAGACCAAATGGTCCATCACAGCTCCATATCCAACATCTGACGCTCACAGTGTTTTCATCTAAATGAAACCAAGGTTGAGCAGTCTCAGGCTGGCTCCATTCACTCCCTTCAGCTTCCCTCAGCAGACCCTCCTTATTCTTGGCATTCTTGACCTCCTTGACTCTCCATTGTGTCTAGATTTGCAACACGGTATGTTTCTGTCATTTAATCCACTCATTTGGGGCCCTTTTTTCTTGTGGCCCCTCACCATCACAGCTTCAGGCAACACAGTCTCAGGAGCTCCCTGGAGAGATCTTGACTTTATCACACACTGTTTGACATCCCAGCCCTCTTTCAAAATCTTGGTGGAGGCTTCCATGACCCTACAACGCTCTCATCAGTCATGCCTGAAATGGCAGCATCACCTGGATTACCATTTATTTATGTGCTGCCTCTGTACCTCAGGCTGGCCTCCAACCCTGGATTCCTGAATGCCAGGGTTACTGCTCTGCACCACCACACCCAGCAGGCAGCCTGGTCTTCCACGGGAACAAGCCTTTGAAAGGGCAAGGGGAAGGGGGAGTGCCAGCATGACAGAAGCCCTGGCCTTTTGTTTTAGTCTCCTAGGGCTACCAGGGAAAGGTGCCCAAACCGAGTGGATTGAATGACGGAAATGTGTCGTGTCATAATTCAAGAGGCTAGAAGTTCAAAATCAAGGTGTTGGCAGTGCCATGCTTTCTCTGAGGACTTTCTGGGGGCCTGCTCCATGCCTTCCTCTTTGTTTCCAGCATAGCCAACAATCAATGGCTTATGGAGTCACCGCAACAACCCTGTCTCTGTCATTGCACGTCATTCTTTTTGCCTTTCTGTCACATGACGTGCTGCTCTGTGTCTTCATCTATCTGACTCTGCTCTCATAAAGGTTACAGTCAAGGGTGCTATGAATACTTCAATGTCTCTTTTGAGAAGACACAGTTCAGCCTAGAAAACTAAACTAATCTTGTGGTATAGATTACGTTTGTTTGTTTGTTTGTTTGCTTGTTTGTTTGTTTGTTTGTTTGTTTTTCCAGACAGGATCTCACTCTGTAGCCCTGGCTGGTCTTGAATGCACAGAGATCCACCTGCTTCTACCTCCAGTGTTCTTGGAATAAAGGCGTGTGCTTTTGGTATATCCTTTTCCATTAGAAACAAATACCCACATCCAGAGGGAACAATTCATAAGCTCTGAACAACACAGGGCGTATATCCACAACAGTACCAGAGACATGACAGAGCAGCCCAACCTGTGTCCTGCAGTGATGCTCATGATACCATAATGACACAGTGAACAAATCAGACTTATGTCCTGTCAGTGATAATCAGTGACACATCAGACTTAAGTTCAAATGAACAGAGTAATTAGGAAAATTAGGTAGCAAGTATCGACATCACTTTGTCTTAAGGCAAGTAACACCACTCCAGAAACCACTGAACTCTGTGAAAGATACAAAGATGTTAGGAGACTCTGTCAGCTGCTACTCTGGACACTTCTGAGTGGACCAGGCCCTAATGAAGTGGTCACAGTTCATGGCTGGTAACCAGTGTTGTGGAGATCAGATGTAGAGTCAAGGTATCCAATTCACTTTTGTTGACTCAGCTGAGTCACAGATTTTTGCCACTTGGAAAGTCCTGTTGTCCAGCAGTGTACAGCCTACGGACCTTTCTGGAAGGGTATCGAGGCCTCACTGATCATTTCTTACTTTGAGAAAGTCAGTGGAAGATAACAGCCAATAAGACAATGTTTCTCAATGCCTGCTCATTGAAGTAGGGCTGTGATTGTGGACTACCAGTTAGTATCAGAATTGTGTAGACAACACTTGTTAGAACATAAATGTGTGTGTGTGCCCATTCATACAGATGTATGTATGTATGTATATGTATCTATTGTATTCATATAAAAATATGTGTATATAACTATTATCTGTTACATGTATATAGTGGATGATACTGAAAAACTAGAATGAAAATATGCAACAAAGATAAATATTCAAGGAAACCACATGTAACTTTTAGTTAAATGAATAAGTTAAAAGTCCTGTACTTATAGTTTGTATATTTGCGTACTAGAATACTATGCATAAATTCAAACAAACTGGGTGCTGGACGTGGTGGAGCACTACTATAATCCCAACCCCCAGAAAACTGAAGTAAGATGACCACAAGGTCAAGGCCGTCTGGGAGACATAGAATCGGAACATGTTTCCTTGAACACAAAACAACCAGGATTAAACATGTGTAAGGAATTGGGTCAACAAAGAAAGATGTCAAAGACAACAATTAACTGATAAATCAAGTTGCAAAATAATGTTTACATGTACTGGCATGAATACACAATATGCAAAACACACACACACACACACACACACACACACACACACACACACACACACACACATATATGTACAGAAAAAAAAAGACTAAAAAGGGCATAAACCCAACAGTGAGTACCTCTTAGGATGGGTAGTAGGCTGAAAGGGTGCAGACATGAAGAATAACTTTTGTTTTGTTTGCTTGCTTGCTTGTTTTGAGACAGGTTCTCACTATGTTAGCCCAGGCTGGCCTAGAATTTGTGGCAGTCCCTCTGCCTCAGTCTCCAGAACATTGGACTGTAGACCTCCACCACCATATGCATTTATAGTGACTTTACTTTTTACTCTGTTGTTTAGAATTTTAGGATGTGTAGTGTTAATATAGTGGTGTCTAACCGAAATCATTTTAACTTTTGATCATTGTGTCTCCTGTGAAATCTATAATAATGAATATGTTAATAACAGGGAAAGCTGCTTGCATTGACAAACTATGTATCACACCCGATGAACTGATTGCTCGTCTGGGAGAGTTTGGACAGTTCTGCCCTGTCAGCCTGGCAGAATCTTATGAATTAAATGATTGTTCTACAACTAACAGCTTGGAATTTGCAGCAGAGTTCAGGGGTCACTATTATAAAATGAGTTCCAAGGAAAATCTAAATGTAAGTTTGTTTCTTATATAAATATTTATTAAGGAAACAAAATGGCTTGTCTTGAGTTTCATCAAATGAAAAGAACAGGCACCCTTGGGGACACTCAGAAAATTAGGACCAATAACCACATCACTGGAACCTGGGACTCTGGGATCAGTGAGAAACTCAAAGAGTAGCCCTGAGACTTCCCTGCCCCAGACATATTTAGAAGGTTTGGGTCAGTGGCGGGTCTTAGGTAGCCCATCAGGCAGGGAAAGCCAACAGTTGAGTCTCACTAATGGAGGAGGTATGAAGCATCTGGACTCAGTCTACAGAAAGAACCCAAGGATTGAGCTTCAAGGGATAAGGGAGTAAGAATAAAGCAAGAGCTTGACTGATGACCATACTTTAAAATAAATAAATAAATAAATACAACACTAGAATTTCCCAGTTATCCCCGGCATCTTTGAGGATTGGTTCCAGGACACCCCCTCCAAGGGTGCCAAAATCTATGTCTGCTCAAGAACAAAGGGGGTAGCATTTACATATAACCTAATCTATACCTACCCTCCCACATCCATTGAAACACTCATAGATGACTTACAAGATCTAAAACAATGTAAAAGCCTTGTAAACAGTTGCCAGGCTGTATTGTTTAGGGAATTTTGAAGGGGAAAGGGCAGACATGTTCAGCAAAGAGCTAGTCTTTTTTACTGAACATTTCCTATTTGAATCTGAGGCCACAGAAGCCATGGATATGGAGAATGGACCACTTGTACCTATGGATTCAAAAGTCTAACCATATATTGATTCCAATATTTTGATGCCTGAGATTTGATGATATACAATGGTTTGTAACTGAAGACAATAATGAAAACTAATCTGAACATTTTATCTTCCACCAAAGAATAATTTTAATTTCTTTACTGGGGGTGCTTATTTCTTCCTGCTTATAGCATAATAATCACAGAATTTTTAAAGCAGAACTCATGTCTGATATTTTGTGCCTTTGCACTCTACAGAGCAACTACTGACCCTAGAGAATCCTAAAAAGCACAGGGAGACTGGCAGCTGGCTAAGGACTCTCCAGTCCTTGTCATAGAATAGGAACTAAAAAAATATTGCGTTTTTGAGTAAGAAGAGACCTTTGATTGCTTGGGATTATTATCCTGAGGAACTTCTTATAGGAGAAGTTACAATAACTCCTCTCAGATGGCTTGAAAGGCTGCTGTATGGGAATTGAGCAGGAGGGCCTCCAGGGATGTTTTGATTGGTGCACTATTGCTGTTTGAAATGCTCTTGCTGCTGTACCTCTTTCCTTAATAGAAATTCCTGACGAACCCGGAATTGTATGTGCCTCCCTTGGCACCTCATCCGCTCCCCCCTGCCGCCATGCTCCCCAAAAGGCTGACCCTGTCAGAGCTGAAGAGTCGATTTCCTAAGTGTGCTGAGCTCCAAGGCTACTGTCCAGTGACTTACCTGGACGGAAAACAAAGGCAAGTCCTCAGATTCCCGGGACAGAGCCACAGCCCTGCTCAGCACCAGGGGCCCTTGGGACAGTGATTTTAAGGATTTATTTTTATTCATGTGTGTGTGTGTGTGTGTGTGTGTGTGTGTACATGCAGGTGCCCACAGAGTCCAGAAGAGGGCATCTGTTCCCCTGTAACTAGAGTTATGGGCAGTTGTGAGCCACCCTGCATGGGGGCATGCTGGGCACCCCAACTCCTATCCTGCTCAAGAGCTGCAAATGCTCTTACCCTCAGAGCCATCTCTCCAGTTCACAAAGTGACAGTCCTTGGCTGATTACCTAGGGAAATGTTCCTTTCCTCCTTGAGCTGCAGAAGTAGAAAAATGAAACATTTTGACGTTTTATTATGCATTACTACATATGAATTATACAATATTAATTACCAAGCCACATATATTAATAACAAAGCTACATGTATTAATTGCACACTGGTTTTTATTTCGTTTTGTCTTGTTTTTCACCTTTCAGATATGAAGCTCTGGTGCCTGGTAACATTCAATATGCTGCAGAATATCGTGATCGAATATTTATTTGTGAGACTGAAGAAAAACTCCAGAAATTTTTGAGGTGAGATTATTCACCGACTGTAAATATTTGTTATATTCTATGTTCCATCTACTGTGCTTGGAGCTGTGGAAGAAAAGGGAAGGGAAGGGAAAGGAAAGAAGGGAAGGAAAGGGATACACACACACACACACACACACACACACACATACATACATACACACACACACACACACACACACACACACACACATACATACATACACACAGGCTGGGGGGAGGTGAATAAGTACTGCCTTGTCCCAAATCGTAGGGCTCCAGGACGTACCATAGAATATTATAGGGCCCGAGGGGTGATGAAGGGCCTGGTACTCTGGCATGACTGGATTGTCTGAGAGAGAACTGGGAATGAACTAGAATAAGGGATAAAGGACCAGATGCCAAGCTGATGGGACTGCGATCAGCCTGTCCCTGGGGACCCAAGAACCGTAAGAAAATCAGCTTGTCTGGATACCACATAGAGGCAGGGCTGGAGGAAGTGAGCAGGGTAGAGTACAGAGGTCCAAGTAAAACCACCAAACAGCATTTAGACTTGACCCCACGCGCTACAAACGTCTACTGTCTGCTTCCAAGCCAGGTCAGTGTTAGAATCAATTTTGCTTAGGAACAAGATCTCCACAGGGTGTCAAGAATAAGTTGGAGGCAGAAATGATGTTTAGAGGTTAATAGAGTACTCCTAAATGGAATCTGAGGCATGTTGGAGCTCACACCCTTAGGACGTCCTCTCTGCCACTGGTCACCCCTCCTGCCACCACCACACACAAGGCGGAAGACAACCACAGAGGTGAAGGAGAGAAGGGATGGAAGGCTGGGATTGGGGCGAGAGAACCTTCCGGGAAGCCCTGGGAAATGAAGCCAGGTTAGGGCTGACGCTCCTGTGAGACTGAGCTTGTAGCCCACTACTGGGGGTCTTGGCAAGGGCGTTTGGGTGGGAAGAGGGCAGCCTGGAGGGGTGAATGAGGCTCCAAGACCTGCCCGTAGCCCAGGGGTGACAGAGCTGCAGCAGCCAGAGGGAAAGCTGCTCGAGGTAAGTGAGTTGAACCAGAAACAACAGAGATGGTGGGCACTGCTACCAACTCACGCCCATGAGCAGACTAGCATCTCTTCTGCCAGATGTTCCTGGTTGTCACATTTAAAGTCAAATCCCTTCAAACTTTTTGATTTTAAACAGTCATGACTGATGCCAAAATAGTGAGAAGAGACTATGCAAATAGACCCTGTTCCTTCCTTAGCTTGCTGTTTCAATGAGGCTTGGGTTTGAAGAAATTTTATTGTAAAAAGATGAGAGATGTTAATTGCTGGAAGAGATGTAGGATCAAAGGAGAGAAGAGGAATTTGCTCTCGTGGTTGGTTTTCTTTATTGTCTTGTCTATTTGTTTCAGGTTTGGGTTTGGGGAGATTTTGTCTGTTGGTTGGATTGGTTGGTTGGTTTGTTGTTGAGACCAGGTCTTACTCTGTAGCCCAGGCTGGCCTGGAATGCACTCTGTAGTGCAGGTTGGCCAGTTTTTGACTCCTGACTTCTGGGATTACAGGTCAACACATCCAGCTATTTTTTTTTTCTTTCCTTTTCTTCTAATGTGGGAACTGTGAGCACGTTTAAATGCAGCTGCATGGGAAGGGTCCAATAAAGAAGGATGTGCCAAGGCTTAGAGAGAGAGAGAGAGAGAGAGAGAGAGAGAGAGAGAGAGAGAGAGAGAGAGAGAGAGAGAGACAGAGAGAGAGAGAGAGAGAGAGAGAGAGAGAAAGAGAGAGAGAGAGAAACGGCTACAGAAAGAAAGAGGGCACAGCGGGGATTCAGAGCATGGGTGGGGACTGTTCTTAGACAGGAGGTACCAGTGCTGGGAAGAGGACCCTGTGTCTGCCTCTGTTCATGATCAGCAACTTCTGAAGGAAGCTCCATCCTGGTGGCCTCCACCCTGGGCACGGGGGTGTCTGTCTTGGGAATAAAGGTGCCACACAGATAATTCAAATTTTGAGAAGAGTTTTATATAGTCCCTGTGAAAATTAATAAATCTGATAAACAGGTGGACCAGGCTGGAGCCCCAGAGCCAGGCACGGTGGCTCATTCCCAGCACTCAGAAGGTGGAAGCAAAGAATTCAAAGGTGGAGTTCCAAGTTGTTCTGAGCTGCAGAGTGGGCTACAAGAAACCTTGTGTGAAATCGAAAGACAAGAGAAACTTCTAGAATGCCCAGTTTTCTCCCTCGCACACTTTTTCTCCAGCAGATAAAGCAAGAAGTGAACTTTGTCTCATACTTGTATCTGTATGCACAGAATGGGGGTGTGTGAGCATGTGCTTAACGAGCTTTGTATTCATAGGATGCCAATGCACTACTGGGACCAGAAGCTTCCATACAAACTTCCCCCGCTGAAGGAATCCATCCACCTTACGAGCCTCCCTTTGCCTGGGTATCTGGAACAGGTTCTGTTGCATGATTTTCTTTGATACATACTACGAGAATACAGGGGCCTCTTCTAACAGTAGCTTTTGCTTTTCTAAAAGTGATCCCAATTTTGAGTTGGAAAGCACTCTTCAACTATTTCATTTATGGGTGATTGTTCAAATGCAAGGTGTGAACTCCTGTAACCAATGCCTGGAACAGCGGCAGCGCAGTGAAGGGGAAGTGGCTGTCTTAAAACTGGTTACACGAGCCGGGCGGTGGTGGCGCACGCCTTTAATCCCAGCTCTCGGGAGGCAGAGCCAGGTGGATCTCTGTGAGTTCGAGGCCAGCCTGGACTACCAAGTGAGTTCTAGGAAAGGCGCAAAGCTACACAGAGAAACCCTGTCTCGAAAAACCAAAAAAAAAAAAAAAAAAAAAAAAAAAAAAAAACAAAACTGGTTACATGTAAATGGATGTGCAGTTGGATGTGCAGTTCGGTTTCTCCTCCTCCTCTTCCTCCTCCTCCTCCTCTTTCTCCTCCTCCTCTTCCTCCTCCTCCTCCTCCTCTTCCTCCTCCTCCTCTTCCTTCTCCTCCTCCTCCTTCAATGATTTGAGATGTTGCGTTGGCCCCCCAAAGGTTAATTTATTCCACAAAAGAGTTAAGCCACAGTACCAGGATAGGTGAGCTACGGAACCCATGTTTTATCCCAAATCCACATTAAACTATCTATTCGAATCACATTTTATTCATCCAGATATAATTGTTTTTAAAAGTTGTAAAATGTGTCCGTAGTCAATCACTGTTTCAAAGTTATTTAACTTTTAGAGTATTCTTTGTGCACGTGTGTGTGCACTGCTCATGACGGGAGAGGCACACGTGCCGTGGTGTGTGTGTGCACAGCTCATGATGGGAGAGGCACACGTGCCGTGGTGTGTGTGTGCACTGCTCATGACGGGAGAGGCACACGTGCCATGGTGTGTGTGTGCACAGCTCACGACGGGAGAGGCACACGTGCCGTGGTGTGTGTGGAGACCACGTGACAGCCTGCAGCGCTGCTTCTCTCCTTCCACCTTGGTGTGTGTTTCTGGGGTCAAAAGGCCACCAGGCTGGCCCAGTCAGCACCTCTACCCACTCAGCCACCTCACCAGTCTCCCTCCCAAAGGTAGTATTTTTTAGTTCTGCAAAATAAATGTCAAAAACACAATTTTAGACCTTTATCACAACCTCTTAACCACTTTGTTTTTTTTTTTTCAGTTTGCCTAGAAGGTTAGCCTTCAATGGCACATACCCAAGCTACATATGCCTCAAAACAAACAAACAAACAAACAAAGAAACCTGAAAGAAAAACCAAAAGGAGAGATGGGGAGAAAGCTGGCTTCCATCTGGCATAATACCAACGTGCCAGGGAGGCTCGCCAGGGAGGAGTCGCAGGCGGGCTTTATCAGGAGGCCTCTTTCACCTCACAGCTCTAGGAACTTGGCTGCAGTGACCCTGTGGCCTCCGGGATTCCTTGTCCCGTGGCCAAGGATGCACAGAGCGGGAGGCAGGCTGCCGGTGCCGGCAACACAAGCCGAGATGAGCCAAGGCTACTCAAAGCCCTGTGTCCTCTTCTTTCCTCTTCAACGTTAGGTCACAGCAAATGTCAGGCACGTGAATAGAGACCATCATGCAATGAAGCCCAGGCATGCAGCCACCACCCAGCTGGCTCTGTGCCAGCTTACATTTCATTTCCCTTCATCAAGTGTAGTTTGTGTTTCTTCCCTGGTGAGTGGATGGTCGTCTAACCAGCCCCATCCCAGGAAGGCTATTTGGTGGGAAGAGTAAGGCCTTTATCGATCTGCGTTCAGAACGTGCACTCATATATGCGCTGACTCAAACCGACCCCTCCCTGCAGGGTACAGCAACTTCCCTCATCAAAGCAATGAATGCAGCAGGATGCCTGAAGCCCAAGTTCCCCTTCTTAAGTGTGAGGCGATCGGTGCTCCTCTACGTAGCGTTTCATCTCAAAGGTACGCCTCTTTAACTGATGTACCACTCAGAGAAGCAAGCTCAGCACTTGTACCATGTGTGGTAGACTGAGTTGACTGTTGACTTGTATGGGAAGGGGCAAATGAAGCACAGGGTAAATATCTATATGAAAACATCAAAAGTGAAACTGCCAGTTTTTAAATCAAGTACTATAAACCGAACCTGGTGGCACAGGCCAGTAAAATTCGTACTACCCAGGAAGCTGAGGAGGATTACAAGATCAAAGCCTCTTTACAAGATCAGGAGGCTAGGCTATGGAGTGAGCTCTGGTACAGCCTAGGTATAAACAAAATTTTAAGCCAGCCATGGTGGCACACATCTTTAATCCGAGGAATCGGAAGGCAGAGGCAGGCAGATCTCTGTGAGTTCAAGGCCAGCCTGGTCTACAAAGTGAGTTCCAGGCCAGCCAGGGTTACACAGTGAGGCCCCATCTCAAAAGACCGCAGAGACCTGGGGATGTAGTTCAGTGGTAGAGCACTTACTTGCCTAGAGTATGTGAGGCCTTAGGTTCAACCTCTAACACCACAAAATTAATAATATAATACATAGAATCCGGGTACTAAATAACATAGTCAGCACTTAAACTCCATAGAGAGAGGCGAACACAGGAAATTATGGTCTAATATGGCGGCCCTCTAACCTTCTCCAAGGATGGGACCATCTCCCCCTTAGCTGGGTGGCCTAGTCACACATGAAGTTCTGCTTTGTTGAATGCCTTACTAACCACATATCAGAAAACATTCACAACTCTGTGACATTTTCTACAGCATTTAATCCCAAAGGGTCTCAATATTCAAGACAAAAATACAAGAAGAAGATGGAGAAGTTTGTGGAAAGATGTGAACTCATAACATACCTCAGTGCCAAGATGACTCGCAAGTACAAGGAGCCTCAATTCAGAGCCATTGACTTCGATCACAAGCTACAGACCTTTTTCTCCCTGAGGAACATAGACCCAATTACTGGATAACTCGCTGAGGATACCAAGACCCAAATTCCAAAAGTCTTCTCCAAGGGACAGAGGGACTAAAAGGAACAGACCTAAACACTTGCAGTTTCTGAAGTTTATTTCCCTCTTGCCTGATGTTCTGTGGTTACCGGGCCTGAAAGGACTATCAGCCAGGGAGGGCCACCCTCTGAGTACCTAAATGTTACCACAACAGTTTTCCAGTTGATTGCCTGGTTTTGCATTCTGATGCTTCCACAAAATAGGCATTCTGTTTGAGATATTAAAATGCTTACTAAATCCATTTTCTATTTTCTTTTCTTTCTTTCCGTTTGTTTGTTTGTGTTTTGAGATGGGGTCTCTCTACATATAGCCTTGGCTATCCTGGAACTCACTCTGTAGACCAGGTTGGCCTCAAACTCAGAGATCCTCCTGCCTCTGCCTCCTGAGTGCTGGGATTAAAGGTGGGTGATACCTTGCCTGGCCTTGCTTTCTCTTCTATTTTTAAAAACACTTTCAGTAGAAAATCAGTCTCTGTTAAAGAAAATTATTCATTAAACTTTAGAAAGTTTCAAGAGACAAAACTAATGGGAATCTTGGTCACACTTTTTACATAAGGAATTGTTTGTAATTTTTCTGAACATTTCATTTTCACTGGGTGGTGGTGGTGCACGCCTTTAATCCCAGCACTCAGGAGGCAGAGACAAGTGGATCTCTGAGTTCAAAACCAGTCTGGTCTACAGAGCGAGTTCCAGGACAGCCAGGGCTACACAGAGACACCCTGTCTCAAAACAAACAAACAAAAATACACTGTCATTTTCTCAACAAAATAAATGAAATCAGTAGAAAGCAACCAGTTACCCCTTTTCTTAAGTGTTCACTGACACATACTTAATATATGGTTCTACAATTAGAAATCACTCGGGGTCCTAAGAAAGAAGAAATCCAAATTTTTATGAAATCTGTCAAAAAAATATAAGGCAGAGAAAAACTTAACTAAGTTGGACTTGAGTGAGTTTATAAAATAAAATCAAATTTTTAACAGCTGTATAAAACAGCTATAATGCTAAATAGTAAAAAAAAAAATGTAGGGCTAGAGAAAGAGCTCGTCAATTAAGAGCACTCATATTATCTGCACAGTTTACAAGTGCCTAGAACTTCAGTTTCAGGAGCTCATGCCCCCTTCTGGCCTCTGAAGGCACCTGTACTCACATGCACATATATACACATACCCATGGTTAAAAATAAGAAAACAAATCTTTTAAAAAGTGTGTGTGTGTGTGTGTGTGTGTGTGTGTGTGTGTGTGTGTGTGTGTGTGTTCATGTGGGGGGAGGGCGGGGAGAGAGAAATGATGTGGTTAATAAAATAACAATTCGTAAACCAAACTAGAACACAGGACTGGGGTTGTAGGCTGTTGGGAGATGCTTGGTTCATATTCAGGAAACTGCCCCAGACCCTCACTAGAACCCAGACATGGCAGCACACACTTGTGATCCCAGCGCTTGGACAGTGGAAACAGGAGGATAAGGTCAGGGTTATCCTCCACTACACAGCAGCAGTCCAGGTTCAAAGCCAGCCTGGGCTATAGGGAAGGAAAGAAGGAGAGAGATAGGAGGGATGGAGGGACAGAGGAAGGGAGAGAGGGATGGAGAGAGAGAAAGGAAGGAGGAGGTGGGGAGGAAGAGGAGGAGAAAAGAAAAGAGAAAATTTCCTAAAATCTGTTAGAAGACTGGGAATTGACTGCAAAGGTTTTTTGGGTTTTTAAGTCCCACCCACTCTTATTCCCATTTTTTCTTTCCTTCCTTCCTTCCTTCCTTTCTTCCTCCCTCTTTCTCTCCCTCTCTCTCTCTCTCTCTCTCTCCCTCCCTCTCTCTCCCCCCTCTCTCTCTCCCCCCCCTCCCTCTCTCTCTCTCCCTCCCTCTCTCTTTCTTTCTTTCTCCCTTTCTCTCTGTCTCTCTGTCTCTGTCTCTCTGTCTCTCTGTCTCTCTGTCTCTCTGTCTCTCTGTCTCTCTCTGTCTCTCTCTGTCTCTCTCTCTCTCTCTCTCTCTCTCTCTCTCTCTCTCTCTCTCTCTCTCTCTCTCAGTATGGATGTTTTGCCTGCATGCATATCTGAGGATGCCAAATCCCTCGGAACTGGAGTTGGACAGTTGTGAGCCACCATGCGGGTGGCTAACCCATCTCCCCAGCCACCCTACCCACCTATTTTGTAATATCTGAAATTTGTAATTTTCCCACTGCTAGCTCTTGTTTTACTGGCCTTTGTGTTCCTAATGAGATTTCAATATCCACTGTCTCCCCAGCCCTTGGACAAACTGGCTTTCTTTAGCAATTAAGCCCAGAGGCATCATTCGGGGCCCTCTGAGTTTCAAGTTTTGAAGAGCCACCCTTGCTGGATGGCTCCAAGTATTTCTTGGGCCCTCCAGGAAGGATCACACATGCCCCAGAGCAAGTCCATATCCACTGGACATCACCTGACGAGGTCCTGTTCTCTAATTTGGCTTCTACTAGACCCACTGAACCTATGGCTGGAGTTGCCCCAAAAGAGGCAACAGGAACCCACAGTTAGTATCCCAAGCCATCTCAAAATGGAGTCAATTTGGACTTCAAAGAAAGAAGTATAAGTGCCAGGGTGGTGGTCCACACACTTATCAAGACAGCTTACATACAGAGGAGGCTGTGGTGGACAAGTATGCTCTGTGGAAGAGGGTACCCAATGAAGGGCTTGGAGTATGGAGTTTGTATGAAGGCTTGGGGGCATTGTAAGTGAACAACTGCTTTTCCCATAGTTTCCCATTCTTCCTTTGTTCTAAATCTTAGACTGACATCAAGCTTTGATCGTGTGGTTCATTTTCCTGAGCAGGGAATAACTTACAGTACTGCTAACTTTCGTACTATTGGTGTGTTGGTGAATTTTTTAAGCTGTGTGCTAACTGCAATAGATTATATGAACTGAGAGGAAAAAAAGAAAATTGTCTTAGGTTGGGCTAGTTTCTTTCAGGTTGGAGAGCAACCACCTAAACAGGTGTGTTTGGCTGGAGTTTAAGTCTGCCTGGAAAGAAGCAGTGAGCCCAATCCCAGCACCGTGAAGGCGCTCTGTTTCCCCTTTCGGGACAGGAACAGAAAAGAACACGTGGGAGGTTCTGTAGCTTCTCTCAGATTGTCATGACCTCTATGATGCTGCCCTGTGAGTTTTAGCACCTCAGCTGCTACTGTCCCATCTCTTAGGCAGAAGTCCCTGAGCTGAGCCAGGAACCAAACCCCACATGGTTCCCCTTTCTTATCCCTCTCTTCAAGATCATATCCTCTGAGTGATAAACCTCTCAACAGAGTGCAGGGGACTCAAGCGGTGGGAAACTGAATTTCCCTGAAAGGTATAGCTCTGGCCAGGGCAGGTCCCTGACACACACATGCAAATGGAGTTTACATACATGTAGAGTCTTGGACAGGAGAGATACAGACAAGTCACATGCACAGGCTGTTTGCAGTGTGTCAGACAGTCACCAGATTAAATTCCTACATGTCTTAGTTGGGGTTTCTATTGCTGTGAAGAGACACCATGACCAAGGCAACTCTTCCAAAGGAAAACATTGAATGGGGACCATTATCATCACAGTGGAACATTGTGGCATGCAGGCAGACATGGTGCTGGAGAAGGAGCTGAGAATTCCACATCTTGACCCAAAGGCAATAGGAAGTGAACTGAGACACTGGGCGTGGCTTGAGCATATATGAGACCTCAACACCCACCCCACAGTGACATACTTCTTTCAACAAGGCCACACCTACTCCAACAAAGCCACACCTCCCAGCAGTGCCACTCCCTATGAGCTTATGGGGGCCAATTACATTCAAGCTACCACATACACATGCATTTTTAATTTTTTAAGATTGATTTGGTGTGTATGAACATTTTGACTACATATACAGGTGTGCACCACATGAGTGCCTGGTGCCTGCAGAGGTCAGAAGAGGACATTGATTCCGCTGAAACTGGAGTTTTATGGCTGATTGTGAGCCACCATGGGGGTGCAAACACTTCAAAATTCAAAGGAATAAATTCTATAGTTTTAAACACTCTAAATTTTATTATATACTTTTTATTTCTCAATTTACTTGAGAATATATTGAATTCAGCAAATGTATTAAAATTTCATACACTTGGTGAATGGGAGGAAATTCAAACTCAATGAATGTCAAATTATAGCTGTGGGTAATTTTCTGTCTTTTCCTTTGTTTTGTTTTCTGCTTTTATAAATGAAGACCTAGGTTGAGAAAGATACATCTCCAAATACTTAATTTTGGGGTGGTTCTGAAAAGAATTCTTTCCAGGAGGTAACATCTGAATTAAAAGATTTATCAGAATCAAGACAGTAAAATTAGAAGAAAAAAATCAAAATCGAGATTTTTTTTTTTTAACCAGGGATAAAAGGCATTCGAAGCACATTAAACCCGTGTTCGGGGATGCTGAGAACTCCTTAGTATAAACGCAAGTGTATATTGTGTATGTTCTTAGGAGTTCTACTAGCCTGCAGTAGATTTTTTTCCAAACCCAATACATACCACTTGGGTGTAGTGCAAGAGATGAGGCCTGGAAACAGGAGTGCTATTGAACTAGTGCAGAGGAGGAGGAGGAGGAGGAGGAGGAGGACACAGAAGACGAGAGAGAGTGGGGAGGAGGAAGCGTCAGAGGGGGCGGCCTATGAAGACGGGCCGGTACCATTGAACAGCAGACTTGCCCTTTCATTCTTCTCAAATCCTGGAAGTCATGAGGGGCTTTGATGGGCTTGAGCTTCTTCAGCAGGTTATCAGCCAACCATCCTAGCTTCGTAGAGGTCCTGATACCCTTCATTCCCACAGAGAACTTGCACCAGCCTTTAGCTGACAGACTGAGGACACTCATCTTCCTCCAGTCCTGTCAAGATCTCCAGAGACCCAATCCATCCAGAGGCTAGCAGGCAGAGGGTTCTCTTGATAAAGGCCTTGACTTTTTTTTGTGGGGGTAGGGGTGGGGTATACACACACACACACACACACACACACACACACACACACACACACACACACGGATAGGAAGTGACACCGGACTGGACATGGATACAGACACACAGAGGACAGAATAATGGAAATCAGATATGGAAAACAAAAGAGGAAAAATTCTGATAACCCTCTGTGGTAGTTTGGACATAATTGGCCCCCATAATCCCATAATCTCCGAGGGAGTGGCACTATTAGAAGGTGTGGCCTTGTTGGAGGAAGTGTGTCACTGTGGGGGCGGGCTTTGAGGTTTCATCTACTCCAGATACCTCCCAGTTTGGTAGTTGATTTCCTGTTGCCTGCAAGATGTAGCAGTCTCTGCTCCAGCACAACCTCTGCCTGCACGCCGCCATGCTCACCGCCATGAGGGACTGAACTGCTGAACTGTAAGCCACCGCCACCATTAAATGTTTCCTTTCTAAGAGTTGCCATGGTCATGGTGCCTCTTCACAGCAATAATAAACCCTAACCAAGACACCCACTTATCTCAGTCTTTCCTCTGTAAGTGATCAAAGGTGTATAATCTGTGCTCTAATGCCACCATCAAAAATCTCTAACACTCAGATTCTTGCTATAAATGGGCATTTTAAATTTTTCAAAATGCAAAGTAATAGGTATTTTTTGCATTTTTAATTTGATTAGTTTTCATTTTATTAATTTATGTCTTTACATAGTTATCTAGCCACATCTCACATTTAGCATGGTCACCTCGTATCCAACCAGCCCTTCCTCAGACTGGTTCCTGGTGACCAGTTCCTGGTGACACTGTTACTGATGACCAGCTTCTCATGTAAATAGCAGATTATTCAGTATATTTGATCTAGTTTATTTGTTTACTCTCCAAATTAAACACCTAGTTTATGGCTCTGTGGAGTTTTTACTGCAGTGTTTTTACTGCAACTCTTTGGGCAGGAAAAAAAATCTAGGTGGAAGCTAAATCTAAAGACCGCCTTTTCCTCCTGGAATGCAGAAATCAAGCAGAGCTCCCCGAATCCCACCAATGTGAAGGATTTAGAGGCAGCCCAGGATAAAAGGGAAACCTCGGAGCAGGAACCTGTGTGCCTTGGGCTACTTTTAATTAAAACTAGTAAGAATGAGCAGGGCGGTGGTGGCGCATGCCTTTAATCCCAGCATTCGGGAGGCAGAGGCAGGTGGATCTCTGTGAGTTCAAGGCCAGCCTGGTCTACAGAGCGAGTTCCAGGACAGCCAGGGCTACACAGAGAAACCCCATCCCTAACTCTCCACCCCCAAAAAAGTCTGGCTGGTAATTCCACCTCTAGTTTCCAAACGTGTACGATATAGATGGCAGGTTTGGAATCTGGAAGTGGAAATAACTAGGTACGAGAGAAGCATAAACGCTGAGCGGAAATTGCTGGAACAGCTGGAAGTAGGTCCGGAACGAATCTGAGTGGGGTTTGGGAGACCAAACTAAGAAGCACCTATCCAGAGGGTACAGGAGGGCCACAGCAGATGTGACTGTATCTTTATTGGGAGAAGTCTCCCATCCTTCTGGGTCTTGGAACAACACTGCAGCTAAGACAACTGAAACCCAGTCTCTTGAAAATGCCGGAAATAGGAATCAAAAGTCACAGTAGCCAAGCCAAGCACTTACTAAGCCCATTCTAACCCTACCAGCTGTGCACTGGTTTCAACACCTCCATTTTACGGATAAATAAGGCGCTGAGGATGCGTAACTAGGGGAGGAAAGGGAGGCAGACGAGAGAAACATTTAGGAGGTAAATATTACATTAGCATTCGACGGTGAGGATAAAGACCGAGGTGGCGCCGGGCGGTGGTGGCACACGCCTTTAATCCCAGCACTCGGGAGGCAGAGCCAGGCGGATCTCTGTGAGTTCGAGGCCAGCCTGGTCTACAGCGCGAGAACCAGGACAGGCACCAAACTAAACACAGAGAAACCCTGTCTCGAAAAACGAAAAAAAAGAAAAAGAAAAGAAAAAAAAGAACGGAGGTGGCTTCAGTCGCTCAGCACGCACTCCTCATCAGCAGGTTTGGAGTCTACGGGACGAAAGCGACTGAGGTATCCGCGGAGAGACAGACGTGTAACGTGACCGTCCCCAGACCGTCCCTTTCCGGATTCCCCAGCAAACTCCGCCCCCGGGGGCGGGGCTCCGCGGTCACGTGGTCCGGCGGCTGACGGTGCGCGCTTCCGGGTTGGCGATCCGGGCGAGCGGCGAGCCGGCGCGCCGTGGCGGTGGGGGCGGGGGAGCCGACGGGCCCTGCCGGCTGGGTCCCCGCTGGGCGGCCCCGACAGGTAGGTCCGCCGCCGCCGGGGGCAGGACCCGGGGGCCCTGGTGCCTTGGAGCGCTCGCGGGACCCAGGCCCCGGGCCTGGAACGGAGCGTGGAGCGCCGCTGCTCTGCGCCGGGCCTCTAGACGCGGGCGTCATTGCTCCCTTGCGTGCGCTCATTTTCGAAAAATCTTTCTCATGCTCGTTCCCACGGACGAAACAGCTCATCGAGTGTGGGATTGGGGCAGCATAGCCCAAACCCCACATTGTGCAGCCAATGCTTTAAAAGTTTAAATACGAAGTTAATGCAGGGGAGGGCCGTACAGATGTCTGATGCCGTTCTGTAATTTCCAGAGGAAATTCCAGACCGTAAGAGGTTATGTGGATACTGGAGAGGCATCCGCAGCCGCAACGGGGTGAGAATCCAAGGCTGGGTTTCTAAGTAGACTTTAAAAGGTGGCAACGACAGGCTTGGTTGTGTCAGCCGAGACACGAACACCGTCTTGTTAGACAATACCTCCTCCTAAATAAACCGTGTTTCCTTATTTCAGATTTAAGCCTCTCCGGAGTCTGGAGAAAATGGCAGAGACGGCACCAGAGCCTTCTGGGCAGCTTGTCGTACACTCCGACACTCACAGTCACACTGTCCTGGCTAGCCTTGAGGACCAGAGGAAGAGAGGCTTTCTCTGTGATATCACTCTAATCGTGGAGAACGTGCATTTCCGAGCCCACAAGGCCTTACTTGCTGCCAGCAGCGAGTATTTCTCAATGATGTTTGCGGAAGAGGGCGAGATTGGCCAGTCTATTTATATGTTGGAAGGCATGGTTGCAGACACCTTTGGTATTCTGCTGGAATTTATCTATACAGGTTATCTACAGGCCAGTGAGAAGACCACAGAACAGATCCTGGCCACTGCTCAGTTCTTAAAAGTCTATGATCTGATAAAGGCTTACACGGACTTCCAGACGAAGCATAGCTCCCCGAAGCCGCCGGCTCTGAACGGCACTGGTACTCCAGTGGTTGTTATTTCTAATAAGAAGAATGATCCCCTAAAACGGAAGCGGGGAAGACCAAGAAAAGGCAGTAGTGTGCCGGAGGGGAAATCGGAACTCGCTGCAGAGGAAGACATGCAGCTGAGAGTGAACAATTCCGTTCAGAATAGACAAAACTTTGTGGTTAAAGAGGGAGACGGTGTGGAGCTGAGTGTACAGATCCCAAAGGAAAAGGCCTCTGAGCCCGCTGGTGAGCCGGGCAGAGTGGAGGAGACGCTCGCTGAGAAGGATGAGAACTGTGACCCCGAGGCGCGGGATGGCCAGGACAGCCTGAGTAGGTACAGCAAGCGGAGGATTCGGAGGTCGGTCAAGCTTAAAGATTACAAACTCCTTGGAGACGAAGACGACCAGGGTTCAGCCCAGAGGATATGTGGAAAGAAAAAGCGTGCCAGCGGTCCAGGGGCCCGGTGTAAAGACTGTGGCAAAGTCTTCAAGTACAATCACTTTTTAGCAATCCACCAGAGACGCCACACTGGTAACTACACTTTCCAAACTTAGAGCAGCTCGTTGGGAAATTTGGAGTTGTGGTCATGACAGTATTTACTTATTGTTCGATTTCTGTGTGATAGGCATTATAATAAAGCCTTCTTACATGTTATTGTATTTAGGTCTCTTAGTAATCCCACAGTGGGTAATATCTCCCGCGTACAGGTCCAGTCTTAGAGCAGGCTCACCCATGCCGTGATAACCCAGCAAGCCTCATTCAGACAGAGCGCTTGGTTTTTGTTTTGTTTTCTGTTTGGTTTTTTCCTATCAGGTCATCAAGCACCTCCTGCGTTCCGATCTGTGAATGTTCCTCATCTTTGCTGAAGCCTCCTCATGCCCTCTTCCGTAGACATCTTTATAGTTCAGCCATCTTGTAAATGTTTCCTCCTTTTGGGTGTCTCTGACTCAGCATTGGTATTTGTTCACCTTGGTACTGAAATGTCCTTTGTCCTCTCCATAGGGGCAATATGACAGCCTCTAACAACACAGGGACCTTTTTTTACAGTATTGGAGATGGAACCCAGGGTCTAGGTGCATGCCAGCCAAGCATTTTACAGCCGAGCTCTATCCCAGCCCTGCATAAGTTTTATCACTTGAATTTTAGGTAGCTAGACTGAGAAACTGAATTTCATTTTGTTTCAGTGAGCATAAGTTTGAATAACCACATATGTCTGATGGCTACCATATTAGACACTGTATCTGCAGGAGAAATTCTCAAGCCCTTTCTTGAGCTGTTTGATTTCAGGTCAGGATGTAATTGTCACTGTAAATTGTCTTGAGCTGTAAATGTCACATCAGGTTGTATAGGGGCTAGTGTTTAAGTTTTGCTGTCATGTGACCTAGCGGCACCTGCTGCTGTGTTTCTGAGCCTGCACATTAGAACCACCCAGAGCTTCTGCAGCTCCCTGTGCCCCACACCCAGGCTTCTGATCGACTTGTCTGGATTGGCATGTTTGAAGTTTCCCAGAGCTGGAGCTCTGTCGATAGGGGGCATGTACAAAGCCCTGGCGTCACTCCCCAACACCACAGGAACTGGGCAAGGTGTCACCTTCTGTGATCCCAGCATGCCAGAGGTGGAGACAGTAGGATCTGAAGTTCAGGGTCATCCTTGGCTGCAAGGCAAGCCAGGGATACGTGAGATGCTTCTCGAAAAAGAAAGCCCCTCTGAAATTCTATACATTGAAAACTTGAATTAGGGTACTTTGGACAGAACAGAATCCCAACTGTGTTGAACTGTGGTGGGTTCTATTATTTTATTTTCTAATGGGCTCTGTAACTAACAGATTCTAATACTCGATTGTGTTGTAGCTATTTTTATCCAAGTTGTGCATAATTTAAAGCATTACATTGTTCAGTAAAACTTGGCTAAGGAAAAACAGCTGGTAGAATCTTGCCTTTGTCCCCTGGGTCTGAAGTTTTGCGGTCAGCCTTGGTGCATGTGTCTTCTCCCTTTGTTTTTATTTACCACACACTATTTTGCCCCCAGTGTTTCTTTGCTCCCTGTCCAGAATTCCTGCAGTCCGAATTTCCCAGACCCAACTTGCAACTTCCGTGTTTTTCCCCTGTATTTCCATCTCTGTCTTCGTGTCTGGGAGATTGCTGCTGTGCTTTTCAGCTGTGGTTGCTACTTCTACTCATTTAAGTTTTTCTTTTCCGTTCTAGAGCCCCAGCCCAGGGCCTTGTACTTCCTTAGACAGTTGCTCCACCCCTGAACTAAATCCCCAACCCCAATCTTTGTTTTGTTTTGAGACCTGATGTCGTTATGTAGCCAGGCTGGAATCATGATCTTCTGCATCGGCTTCCCAAATGCTGGCATGATGGATACGTGCCGCTGTGCCCAGTGTTCTTGACGTTTTCTGTGCATTGCTGTTTTCCCTTATCTGTCTGTTGTGGTGTCTGTCTTCACTATTAGAGCCTTTCCTTGACCGTAGTGTAAAGATTTATTTTTATTTTATGTGTATGAGTGTTTGCCTGCACGTATGTATGTATATATACAAGCCTATGCCTAGTACCCAGGGAGGCCAGAAAAGAGGTTCAGTCAGATCTCCTGGAACTGGAGTTTCAGGGGGTTGGGTGTCACTCTGTGGGTGCTGGGAACCCAACTAGGGTCCTCTGTAAGAGCAGAGCCACAGCCAACCCCAAATGAAGTGATTTTTTTTTTTAAACCTCTAATCATGCAAGATCAGAACACTTAAGCTATTGGCATTTCTGTGGATATGAAGGCTGGGTCTTAAAAGTTAGGTTGCATCTCATGGCTTCTACTTGTTTGATTTGATTTCATCTATTCCACTTTCTAGACTTTCATTGCTGATAGGTCACCTATCCACTGGACTTTGGGCGTTTGCCCTAACTATTTAACATTATAAATGATTATTATAAACTTTAATTTGGGAGGAAGAGAAGAATACACAAGTCCTTGTTTACACCATGCTTCTTGGCTTTGGTCGCAGGGGAACGACCCTTCAAATGTGGCGAGTGTGGAAAGGGCTTTGCCCAGAAGCACTCCTTGCAGGTCCACACCAGGATGCATACAGGGGAGCGGCCATACACCTGTACCGTGTGCAGCAAGGCACTGACCACCAAGCACTCACTGCTGGAGCACATGAGCCTGCACTCAGGTAACAGGGCTTGCACTAGAGGCCGCCAGCCACCAGTTTCCGTTTCCTGGGGCGGCACAGCTGGCCTCTGAATGGTGTTTCCTCAGCCTGTTGTCATTTCCCACACGGTGTTGTTGAAAGAGGATTCTGCATGTGTTGTTCTGAACAGCACCAACCCTCAGCTGCTGGCTACTGCAGTGCAATGTGCATTAAATGTGTTTTACTTAAACAGCAGAGTTTAGAATTCTCTGTGTGCCCTTGAGGACCACTTGCAACCTGCAGTTCTGCCCCAGTCTCCACTGCCTCCTCTCATCTCGCATAGTTTTGCACACTCTGGAAAGGCTTCTTCTGGGTGTGTAGACAAGATACTCACCATTTGTAGGCAATAGGAACCTGGACACTGTGTTATTTAACTTATTAATATGCATTCTGATTAATGAGCATTCTAATTCTCTTCCGTTTTTGGCATAGTTTAAGTGTTTTTTATTTTTTATTTGGCAGGGCAAAAGTCTTTTACCTGTGATCAGTGTGGAAAATATTTCAGCCAGAAAAGACAGCTAAAGAGCCATTACCGAGTCCACACAGGTACGATACTGATAAGGTGAGAAAAACATGCATCCCTGGGGAAGAAGTGTAGATGCACAGTATTTGTGGAACAGTAGGTTCATCTTACAGAATGAATGAAAGAGTTGGAAAAACCAGTCGGGCTGGGAGTGCAGCTCATTTAGTAGAGAGCTTGCCTAGTGTGAATGAAGCCCCAGTGTCACATAAAAGTAGGCATGCGAGCACACACCTGTTATCCCAGCACGTGAGAGATGGAGGCAAGAGGATCAGAAGTTCAAAGTCATCCTCAGGTATGTAGTGAGTTCAAGGCCTGCCTAGGATACCTGAGACTGTAACAAAAGAAAAAGAAAAAGCCAGCAGTCACCATGCTGTTCTCCAGCATAAGACTCAGTTTAATGTTTGCACCATAATTTTGGAACCGTAGATAGAACCAGCACAGGACCACTGTATCCAAAAGTGCTGCCTGCCCCAGAGGCTTCAGTTGGTTGGCTGTTATTAGGGACACCTGGAAAGGGATGTCTCACCCATGACTTCTCTTCTGCTAAAGGTCCTGTTCTCCTTCCTGCCAACTGATAAGAAATGGGGAGAGGGGAGGGGGGTGGAACAGGACATCATTCAAGTTCAACTGCCCAGTCCCAGGGTTTGGAGAGAAGGGGGTTTAGAAGGGCTAGGAGGACTCTGCTCTCAGAGAAGCACTGAGTTGAGACACACTGGGTGAGAAAGTGTATTGTTGTTGTTAAAGTGCCATATTTAAAGTGATTGTTTTTCAGGGCAGTGCTTTAACACAAATCACTGAAGAAATGCAGGGAGAACATACATGCACTGACACTTTTTTTATCGTTGCGGCAAGGCCACTCACTACCAGAATGCAACCACTGCCATCGAAAATTCATGGATGTGTCTCAGCTAAAGAAACATCTGCGAACGCACACAGGTAACACGCCACCTCCTTCAGCCTCCTCGCTGCACGCGGTGTCCACCGTCTGTGTTTGGTACGCTTACTGCAAATGTGGTGCCAGTTGGATACCTTTTATTGGGAAGGCCAAGGTGAAGGCAAAATGCTGCCACTGTTGTGTGGGGACATTATATCATCCTGCTGTAAGTCTGCACAAAATGGAGATCACCTGATGAACACTGTTCATGTGTGAAAATTCTTGCAATTCCACAGCATATTGTCAATTTCAGTCTGGTTCTGTGTTTCACTCTCAATTACTTCAACACTAAAGGTGATAACAATAAACTGTTTAGAAAGGGAAGCATAGAACAGACAAAAAGGTTAACATAGAATTCCTCACTCTGTCCTTTGGAACCGATGCTCAATCCCAAGCATTAAATTACTACCTCCCAGAGAGGCAGGAATGAGAAGGAGCCTTGTTGGGGAAGGTCGGGTTTTGTTGTTTTTGTTTTCTTTCCATTTTAAGTTCAGAGAAGTAAAACTGTCCATCTTGTTCATTTTGGAAGGAATATGGGTTAAAAGTAAGTCTGTTGCATTTTTCCAAAAACAGTTTCTATTAAGTGATTCTGTCAAGTTGTCTACTAATATTGTATAGGCAGATCTCTGAGTTCAAGACCAGCCTAATCTACAGAGTGAGTTCCAGGACATCCTGGCTACATAGAGAAACCCTATCTCAAAAACCAAAAGGGGGCGGGGGAGTTGTTTAGTTTTGGGCACTTTGATTTTTTTAATGCAGGTTGTTAATTTCCTAACTTGAAGAAAACCTAGTGTAGTTAAGTATCATCATCCAAGTGCCTGGGACCAGAAACGCCTAAAACCCTAAAATGTTCCAAATCCCAAACTTCTTGAGTGTCACTGTGATGCCACAGTAGAAAGTGCCACACCTGTCCTCATGGGATAGAGCATAGTCAAGATTCAGGTACACCGGAAGGAAATATTGTCTAAAACTGCTCCCCAGGCTGTGTGTAGGAAGTTTGTATGAAACATGATGATTTTGTGTGTAGACTTGACCCACCTCTAAAATATGTGTGTGTGTGTGTGTGTGTGTGTGTGTGTGTGTGTGTGTGTGTATGTAGAGAAAATGTTCTAAAACTCTGTGTGGTTTGCCTGCAGTTCTGTCTGTTTACCACATGCATGCAGTACTCACAAAGACCAGAAGTTGTGAGCTGCCATGTGGGTCCTGCATTCTTTGGAAGAGCAGTCAGTGCTTTAAATCACTGAGCAATTGTCCAGACCCCTAAGCACTTAGGAAATTATCTCATAAGGGGTGACTTTTTATAACTCTTACCTTTGTACACTCTTAATTTTTTATGGTGTGTGTGTGTATGTCTGTGTGTACCTATCCATGTGTAAACATGTGCCATAACATATATGTGGAGGCCCGAGGACAACTTGTTAGAGTCAGTTTCTTCCACCATGTGGGTCCTGGGTATCAAATTTAGGTCCTCAGCCTTGCTGATTGGTGTCTTTACCTCCAGACCATCTCACTGGCTCCTTTACTTCCACAGACATTTGTATTAATAGGAGCTGTGAAATTTAGTGCAGCCATTCAGTACATACTTACTGACCGTTGGCTGAGTACCAGGCTCTGTTGTAGGCCCAGAGGCCAGATAATGAGATGTCCAAGTCCCTGCTGGTGTGACATCAGCACTTGAGCAGGGAGGCAGAGTGCAGAGAAATAGGTAGCGTGTTCCATGGTGCGTGGGAACAAAATGTGGAGTAGGAAAGCAGGTGTGGGAAGGGGTGCTTCTCTCTGGGGAGACTGTCCTGGGAAGGCCTCAGGGATGGGAGCCTCTTGAGTGGAAATCACACTGTGGTATGGGGAATAGGAGGTGCTAGGGGAAGGAAGCTCGGTGGGTAGACCCACCACAGGGACAGCAGGAGGCCGTGTACTACAGTTTTACCCTTTAGAGCTGCACATTGCAAACACTGAGAAAAACAAACTGATTTCCACCATGAGGTTGTGACTGAATGGGCTGGGGCAGAGCCATAGTCACCCTAGCCCCCCCCATGATTCCCCTGAGCATGCTAGCTTCATTGGAGGCTGCAGTGAAGACTTAGATGGCCTTGCCCAGAAGAGTGACATGGCATGGCTGAAGTGTACTAGGATCACTTCAGGCATCATGCAGGGTTAGGGCAGCAAGGTGGGAAGCAAAGGGACCCTCAGTACATTGCCATGACAGTGGAAACCAGAGCACATAGCCTGTTTGGAGCAGGTCAGACTTGTGGGGATGGAGTCAAGCCAGGCAAACTCACACAGCTGATGAGGGGCCATTTATTTGTTGTGGGTTTTGTTCTTTTGAAAGGGTCATGCTGTGTAGCTCAGCTTGGCCTAAGAACTCACGGTCCTCCTGCGTCAGCATCACGAGTGCTGGATTGTAAGTGTGCATTTCAACCTCTGCAGCATCTCAACCCTTAGATGATGTTAGAGAAATACTGATTGTAATGTGGGCTCCCATGCTCATGTGGCTGTCCCGCCTGATCACGTGACAAAGTTCATGACATCACAGTTTCATTCACAGCCTCATTCTGTGGGTTAGGTATGAAGCTGCCAGTTTCTATGCCTGTGTGTTGAGATGACCTCATCTCGCTTGTTCCGGTTTTCCTGAGATCTGGGCCCCTCAGGACATCATGCCCTTCAGAGTCTGCGTGTCTGCATTAAGACTCTCCCCACAGTGTGAGGAGCCACAGAAAGAAAGGAGGATGGGTCTTGTTCCCCAGAGTGGGACCTGGATCAGGAGGGCAGAGCAAGCGGGAGTTTGAGGACTTGGAAGCCTCGCTGCTGTTTGCTGTGAACCAGTGGGGTGAGGTACCAGACAGTGGGCAGACCACTGAGAGCAGGCAGGGGCATGAACTGGGAGAGGGGTTCTTGATTTGTGTCTTGAAAAAGGACTTGAGCAGCCTTGGGAGGATGGGCAGAGAAGAAAGGGCCTGGGGATAGGTGGTTCGCAGGCCTGACAGGAAGGAGGAAGGTCTTCAGGTCAGGAGAGGGGGGACGGGAGATGTTTGCAAGCTCATTGGTCTGGGACAAACAGTCATTGCTCGTAGGACAAACTGTTAATACTCCAGATTTTAAAAGTGGACAACCAGGCCGACGTCATGGATGGGCCCTCTGGAACTAAGTCAGCTCTGCTGCGTCTTCCTGAGCCGTCCTCATGTGCCTGGCTTCACCTTTCATTGCTACTGTCCAATCCTCCTGTAACAGACTTCCTCCTGGTCTCTGCTCCTCAGGCCCTGACACCTCCCCGTTAACCTCTGTCTCCATCTGTCTCCTGCATCTCCTGGCCCAGGCCTCGGTACCTCATGCACAGTCTGGCAGGAAATCCTCCCTCTTACTGGCTCACTCTGAGCATGTCATCTTTCTACTTAAGCCTCTGTCTGGCATTTTGGCTCATCTTTGAGCCCACCACTCCTCAGAGTGGACCCTTGTCCCTCTAGCATTTTGGTTATACTTACACCAGTGCCCTGTCAGGCCCTCCAGTCTGTCCTAGCACCCTGTCTTTCTGCACTCAGTGCTGTTGATTTGGGCCGTTAGTCAAGCACACTCTAAGTTTCCTAGCTTCTCAAACAGACTGCACACCCTTTCTGAAGCTGTGATCGTCTGTTTTGTTACCGGCCTCCCTAGCTGTTCACGTGGCTGGTGGTCTGTCAGTGTTTCAGAGCTGAATAAACGAGGGGAGTGGTCACCGGGTGGAAGGAGGCAGTTTATACAGGACAGACCCGAAGCCAGGGGTCAGAGGACTCCATCAACATAGCTTGAGTGTCCTACAGGCCTCAGTGTTGGAAACCTGATGGCTGACAAAAATGTTACAACAGTCAGATGCTCGTGAATGGAGCAGCACTGGCAGTGGGGCAGTGGGGCACTAAGAAGAATGAATTTAGTCCTGCCCCTCCCCCGCCCCCACCCCCTCCAGTGTCCTCTTTCTTTTTTTTTTAAAGATTTATTTATTATGTATACAGCATGTATGACTGCAGGCCAGAAGAGGGCACCAGATCTTATTACAGATGGTTGCGAGCCACCATGTGGTTGCTGGGAATTGAACTCCGGACCTCTGGAAGAGCAGTCGGTGCTCTTAACCTCTGAGCCATCTCTCCAGCCGCCCCCCCCCCCCTTTTTTTTTTTTTTTGGTTTTTCAAGACAGGGTTTCTCTGTGTAGCTTTGCGCCTTTCCTGGAACTCGCTCTGTAGCCCAGGCTGGCCTCGAACTCACAGAGATCCGCTTGGCTCTGCCTCCCGAGTGCTGGGATTAAAGGCGTGCGCCACCACCGCCCGGCCAGTGTCCTCTTTCTTTTCCACCTTCTGCCATGAAGGGTACAGCAAGAAGGCCGTGGTCGGGTGTAGGTCCCTGAACTCTGAACTTCTCACTTTCCTGAACTGTAACTATTAAGTTTGTAGGCCTATACATGGTGATGAATGCCTTTAATCCTACTACTCAGGAGACAGAGGCAAGTGGATCTCTGTGATTGGAGGCCAATCACAGCTACATAGTGAGACTCTGTTAAAAAAAAAAAAATATTGCCAACTCTGTGTATTTGAAAGACAAGTAGAGTGGATGCTCGTCTACATGAGAGGTGGGAACTGACCCAGGTCTGGGTGGGCCCCGGCTCTGATTAGAAAGCCACCTGGTCATAACTTTTGGAGTGATAAAGATAATGATGTACTTGCTGATTCGTCCAGCTTGTCTCTTGCATGGGTGCCCTGCCTGGGTGGAGCTTGGAGACAAGTCTAGCCTGAAAGAACATCTCAAGTTGCCCTCCTGCCCTGCTGTTCTCTAGAGAGGCCAGATCTTGCTAGCTTTTCCAAAACGCCTCTCACCTACGTTAGGATCCCTTCACTCTGCTTCTGGGGGGCATGAGAGTCCGTTTCGTGTGTAGTGTGCAAGCTAACCCTGAGAAAGGCTTGTTGCTGTTAATGAGCACGGTCTAAGCACTTGTGCATTTTACGTGAGCCTTAGACCACCCCTGGGAAAGTCATTCACTTGGCAGGGTTTCTGAATAGTAGTGTGTGTGTGTGTGTGTGTGTGTGTGTGTGTGTGTGTGTGTGTGTGATGATGATCTACCTGCTATGGTGTAAAGCTGCCGACGGGGCCTGAGAGCATTTGCTGCCGCTGTGCAATGTTCTGTCACTGAAGAGGCCCACACTGTCTGCCTTGGTGACAGTGGATAGCCAGGGAGTAACAGGCCCTTTTCAAGATTGCTGTGATCCAAGAGGGAGGGACGTGAGAAATCGTCAGATTCTGGACATATTTAGAAGGTGGATATAAATGTGAATACCGTACCCTAGTGCACAGAATGAAGGTCCAGTGGGCCACTTTGCCCAGAAGTTCTGAGGGGTGCAAGAGTCAGTGTTAGACTCAAGGGTAGAAAATGTAGGGGTAACTACGAGTTCTTTTTTTTTTTTTTTTTTTTTTTTTTTGGTTTTTCAAGACAGGATTTCTCTGTGTAGCTTTGCGCCTCTCCTGGAACTCACTTGGTAGCCCAGGCTGGCCTCGAACTCACAGAGATCCGCCTGGCTCTGCCTCCCGAGTGCTGGGATTAAAGGCGTGCGCCACCACCGCCTGGTCTACGAGTTCTTTTATTACCCACGGATGAACAGCTTCTCTGTCATCAGGGGAAGGAACCACCCCTCCTCTGAAGCCCCTTGGCGCCACCCAGTGTGCTTCCTGCATTCTAACAGAGAGGTGCCTGTGCTCTTCCACTGTGGAGGTGAAGTGCGTGGCTGTTACTGTGTTTTTCTTTCTTTTCTTTTTTTTTCCCCCCAAGACAGGGTTTCTCTATGTAGCTGTCCTGGATCTCTCTCTGTAGACTAGGCTGGCCTCAGACTCACAGAGATCCTCCTGCCCCTGCCTCCTGAGTGCTGGGATTAAAGCTGTGTGCCACCACTGCCCGGCCAGGGTTGTTATTTTTTAATGTCAGGTGTGTGTGAGCAAACACTTTCCTCCTTTTACCCTTTTGTTAGGTGAGAAGCCGTTCACTTGTGAAATCTGTGGGAAATCTTTCACAGCGAAGAGTTCCCTTCAGACCCACATCAGAATCCACCGGTAAGTATGTTTGGGTTCGGGTGACACGGGACATGCCTCTCTAGCCCATGCTAGCCCAGACTCGGAGTCTTGCTTCTCTGCCCCGAGTACTAACTAGGACTGCAGGTGTATGCCATCACACCTGCCTTTTGTTGTCCTTTAGTGGCCTCACTGAACTCTGGTGTTCTGTGGGGTAACCTTTGCCCTATATAAGCTTTTCTTCTAGTCGTTACTTGGGTAGAATTTTCTGTGTGGTTTACTATTTTATTTTTTCAATAATTAAATTTCTCAGACAAAAGCAGCAATATTGGTTCCAGCCAATAAAAGCTTGTATTGTTGGCTTCATTGTTTAGATTTTACTGGGAGAGTGGTCTAAAGCTTCCATCTTCACCCAAGAATAAGCATGAAGGCCTGGGGAAGCGGGTCAGTGCATAAAGTACTTGTTGCCTGAGGATGAGGATTTGGTCAGATCTCCAGCCCCCATGTGAAAGCCAGAGGTGGCGCTGCATGTGTGTCAGAGGGGTGGGTCCTAGGTCTGACCACCAGGCTAGCCCGAATGGCAAGCTCTGGGTTCAGGGAGAGACCCTGTCTCAAAAAATAAGGTGGAGAGTGACGGAGGAAGACAGCCAGTGTCACCTCCACCTCCACACAGACAGATCCATGACACACAGGGTGGAGAGTGACGGAGGAAGACAGCCAGTGTCACCTCCACCTCCACACAGATCCACGACACACAAGGCAGTAGTGAAGTGTGTCACACTTGAAATCTCAGTAGCACGTAGCAGGTAGAAGCAGGAGGGTGGTCCCCAAGTTCAAGGCTAGCCTGGACTACAGAGTTAGACCATGTCTCAAAAGGAGGACAATAATACTATCTGGAGTTGAGATGATAATTCAAACCTATAAGCGCAGTACCTGGTGGGCAGAGGCAGGAGGATCAAGAGTTTAAGGCCAAACTGGACTACATAGGAGAATTCCATCCAAAAGAAAAGGGTTCTGTTCATAAAAATTGCTCCCAGGTTGGATTTAGATATATTTCTAAAAGCTTCAAAAATAATTAGGAGCTGCTTAAAATTTTAATGTTGATATTAACCATAATACATACATACATACATATATATATATATACCTATTTGGTCTTTAGAGTCTAAAAATCAGCTGTAAGAATTAAAAGCAAAATTGAACTGTTTGCATAATATGTAAATGTTTACTTTCTTACCTGAAACACATAACAACAGAATTATAAAATCTCATCCCACGTAGCCCCATCCACCCTACCGTAAGCCCTTTCAGCCCTTCTTTATGTTTGAGACTTGAGGAAACACTCGGATGGGGCTCACTCTGAGTGACTGGAGTCTCTAGGGGAACCGTGCCTGGGGACCTGCCTGGCCAGTGTTCCTGTGTTGTTCTCCGGAGTTGACTCTAAGGGTTTTTGTAGAAGTAACCGTCTTATTAAATAAGAAACACAGAGATGAAAGCCCAAGAGGTCAGAGCTAAGAGTCTTACCCTTCACTGCTGCTACTGTCCTCTTTAGCAAGAGACCTACTTCCTGTCTGTTTGTCTTTTTTATTGACTTTCTGTTCTGTCTTCTCATTGGTTGTAAACCCAAACACATGACCGCCTCGTCACTGCCTGTCTGTACAGACCTCCAGGTCTTCTATGGTTGGTATTGAGATTAAAGGCGTGTGTCTCCATGCTGGCTGTATCCTTGAACACACAGAGATCCGCCTAGCTCTGCCTCCCAAGAGCTGGGATTAAAGGCGTGCACCACCACCACCCAGTTTCTGCTATGGCTTGCTATTAGCTCTGACCCCCAGGCAACTTTATTTATTAACATACAAATAAAATCTCATTTCAGTACAATTAAAATATCACCATAGGCTTTGACATGGGTTTAGGCACGGCCTTCAGGGAAAGGAGGGCTTCTTGAGAGGACAGCAGACACTAAGATTCGGGGTGCCTGGCCAGCCTTCCTTGACTTTTCATGGCTTCTGCCTAAGTACCAGGAAGGAGAAAGCAAGCGTTTCTGTGTGTTTTCTTTCAGAGGAGAAAAGCCATACTCCTGCAGCATCTGTGGCAAGTCCTTCTCCGACTCCAGTGCCAAGAGGAGACACTGCATCCTCCACACAGGCAAAAAGCCCTTCTCCTGCCCCGAGTGTAGCCTGCAGTTTGCTCGCTTAGACAATCTGAAGGCTCACTTGAAAATTCACAACAAAGAGAAGCACACAGCGGATTCCTGCAGCGTTTCCGGCAGCAATGCTGACGAGGTCCGCAACATTCTTCAGCTACAGCCGTACCAGCTCTCCACCTCAGGAGAGCAGGAGATTCAGCTTCTTGTAACTGATTCTGTGCATAACATTAACTTCATGCCAGGCCCCAACCCGGGGGTCAGCCTGGTAGCTGCTGATAGCTCTCAGAACATGGCCACAGACCCGGCTGCTAATCTGGCCCTGCTCACACAGCAGCCTGAGCAACTGCAGAGCCTGATTCTTTCGGCTCAGCAGGAGCAGACAGAGCACATTCAGAGCCTCGGTATGATCGGAAGCCAGATGGAGTCCTCCCAGCCGGAGCCAGTGCACGTAATCACACTTTCCAAGGAAACGCTGGAGCATCTGCACGCCCAGCAGCAAGGGCAAACCGAGGCGCTCCGGTTGGCAGCTGGTGCTGATCCAGCTCAGCACCTGCAGCTGACACGGGACCCTGAGCCACCCCTGCCCACTCCGCTAGGCCAGGAGCAGAGCTGACCCATGGCTCGGACTGTTCCGCTGGACCCTTCTCCCGGGCCAGCAGTGACAGACTGGTCCTTTCCGCCGCCACTGTCTTACAGACCCGTCAAGATGTGTTAGCTAGCCAACAGCTTATTTATGATGGGCTCCACCGGGGCAGAGTCTGTGTGTGGGCATGAGTGCACGATCTGTCTGATCTATGATACCAATTCCTACTTAGCACTGAAATATCGATGAGGGGCTCCACTTTCGTCTACTACGTCTCTCAAAGGTAGACGTAGTAGACGTTTTTCTTGGGGGCATTGATTTAGACTTTCCTGTAAGTGTTGGGGGCATTGATTTAGACTTTCCTGTAAGTGTTGAATGTTCACGGCCATAGAGTGTGATCTTTAGATCAAAAAGTCATGCGTAGGTTGAATCTTCAGGTATGGTGGTTGATTCCATTCCGTTATTTCTCTTAGGCAGGATACTTGCCAGTCCAAAACAAGGCAGGACTGACTACCTGATTACATCGATCAGGAGATTTCCCCTCCAATAGCTTTTCTGCCCTAAGAGCACTGTACCTCTTGCATTTTATCTTTGTGTGGTACAGTGGGCTGATCATGTTGCACTGAAGGCAGATTCAGACTCGAAAACCATACTCATGATGCAGAGGCCGAAGTGTACTGTTGGTTTGTTTGTTTGTTTGTTTTTCAAGACAGCGTTTCTCTGTATAACAGCCCTGGCTGTCCTAGAACTTGCTCTATAGACCAGGCTGGTCTTGAACTCACAGAGATCCATCTGCCTCTGCCTCTAAGTGCTGGGATTAAAGGCGTGTGCCACCACTACCTGGCACAAAGTATACTTTTAAAATTTTTGAGTTTAACTTTTCTGCAAAATATGAATTTATACATTTTTTGAAAGAAACAGGCTGTTAAATTTTTAATTAAAAAGTCTCCACAAAGTATGAAACTAAATCAAGATACTCATTCCAAGTAAACCAAATTTTGTCAGATATTGACTTGATTTTCATGAAAAAAGATTCTTAATTACTTGGAACTTAAAAGTTTATTCAATATAAGTCATAAACACACTACTGAATTCTACTTGATCTCAAAATACTGATTTGCATGTTCAATCTTAGAACTTCCTAGAGGTGGAAATGTACACTAATCTATTCTTACAGTCTAGATGAAATTCCACTTAATTTTAGTCATTTAAATCATGTGTTCAGTGTGTGAGTGTGGGCTGTGTGCATGTATGGGGTGTGTGTATGTATGAGTGTGGCATATGTGCATGTGTGGGATGTGTGTATCTGAATGTGGCATATGTGGGATGTGTGAGTGTGGGATATGTGCATGTGTGGGCTATGTGCATGTGTGGGATGTGTGTATGTATGAGTGTGGCATATGTGCATGTGTGGAGGCCTCAGGTGAACATTGGGTATCCTGGTCTATCACTCTGCCTTATTTCCCTGAGACAGGAATCTGGAAGCTGGTATCCAGCAAGCCCTCAGCCCTCCTCCTGTTTCTGCCTCACAGCACTGGGGTTCAGCACACATGGCCGTCTCCTGGATTTTGACCTGGGTGCTGGGATCCGAGCTCAGGTCCTCACATAGCACAGCAAGTGCTCTACCCCCTGAGCCATCTCTCCAGCTCCTGTTTATTCTTAAAACACAAAGTCTTTACAGTCTTTTCAAAACCTCCTAGTTCTCATTTCCCCAGAATTTGACATTGTATTGAAGTAAATTAAAACTGTCTCACTCTAGACAGCTGGGTAACGATTCAGAAGCATGGTTGTGTAGCTGTTGGTTTGGTTTTGGTGCTGAACTCAGCCCATACAAGTTAAATTTAGTTTACTTTATAACAGCCTACCTCTACACTAAGAAATATATCATGAGCCAGGCCTGGGAGTACAGGCCGGTGATCCCCAGAGGCAGAGGTGGAGACAGGAGGACCTTGAGTTTAAGGCTAGCCTGAGCTACTTAGACCCTTAAAAGAAAACCGGACCTGGGGATGTAGGTCAAAGGTACAGTGTGTCCCTGGCATGCACAAGACTGGGCTCTGTCCTCAGAACTGGGGGTGGGGATAATAAAAGAGGTACAAGACAGACGGAATATTAAATATTAAAATATTCAAAAGCCACATGTAACAAGAGGTGAAATTAATCTTAAAGTTATTTAATCTACTGTCCTGGTCAGCCTTAATTGTCAACACGGCCTCCACTGAGTCACGTGAGAAGCAATTGAGGGGTTGCCTAAATCAAGTTGGTCTGTGGGCACACACCTGTGACAACTGTCTTGATCACTAATGGATGTACGAGGACCCGGCCCACGGTGGGCTGTTACAAAGCTAGCTAGCCGTGAGCCGGTGAGGAAGTCACTGAGCAAGCTGGCAGGCCGGCTTCCTCCACGGCTCCTGCCTGAGCGCCTGCTCTGCCTTCCCTTGGTGATGGATCATGACTTGAAAGTAAAAGCCAAAGGAACCCTTTCTTCCCCCAAGTTGCTTTGGTCATGGTGTTTGACACAGTAACAGAATGTGACTAGAACATTTATTGCCAAACATTTCTACATGTAATTAATATTAAAATGTATTAATGAGATTTTACATCCTCCCTTGATACAAAATCCTCAAAATTGGTTGTGTATTTCATACTTGCCGTATATCTCAATTTTGACAACAATGTTTGCTAGTAGTATTTGATTTGCATTTAGATTTCATACGATTTATAGGTTAAAAACCTAGATTCATCTATCATGTAGTTCAGACAACGGTTTTCAATCACTGAAAGAAATACTTACATTTCACTTTGAAAAGTCAAGTCCGGTTTCTTGGTTGATCTGGCCACATTATAAGCCCTCCCAGACCGTTTCCAGCATGAGATCCAGTCCCAGCCTTGACTGTATCATCTGAACAGCTGTCAAAGGAGAATCAGAAAGGGCGGTTTGCTTGCCCTAGCTCTTTTTGTGTCTGCAATACACATCCTGTCCCTTGAGATGAAGCTCCTTTTTAACTCTGGCTTTTTAAAAAAGAAACTTTTTAAAAATTGTATTTCATTTTTTCATATCGGGTGTGGGTTCACACAGGTCCATAGAAAGAAGACACAAAGGCACTCTAAGGATGATGTTTAGCCTTTTCTAGCTGCAGGGGGATCAGTCTCTGGGGGATCAGCCTCTGGCAGACTGACTCAATCTCGCTTAGCAAAGGGCCATTTTACTGTTACACAGTTTACACCTTTAGCAAGTCAATTTCCTTACACCTCTTATCAGAGCTCCCCAAAGAGACAAAGCCAAATGCAGATTCATGTTAGGAGACATCTTGGTTTGCCAGTCCTCCCTACCAAGTTCTGCATAGGCTTTGAACCCTTAGGAAACTCGGACAAGATTCACGTGTTTCAAAAGGAAGGTACTGGAGACAAAAGGTAACAGTTACAAAAGGCAGATTAAAGCTAGGTGCTAACACTCTAGAACCAAACCAGCTGCATAATTCTGCAGGAACTCCCCCAACATTTATGTTTATATTAGGGTTCTCAGAGTAGCAGGACTTAGAGAATGTATATATATATGTGTGTGTTTATATGATTATATACACACACATATATACATACATATATACATACACATATATATAAAGGGGATTTATTAGAATCACTTACATGCTACAGTCCAACTAATCCAACAATGGCAGGCTATGAATGGAAGGTCCAAGAATCCAGAAGTTGCTCAGTCTCAGACATCAGCTAGATGTCTCAGCTGGTCTCCTGTATATGCTGGAATCCTGAAGAAGTCGGCTCCAATGCCAGTGAAGGAGGGATGTGCTGGCAAGGTGAGGGCAAGCAGGCAAAGAAAACCTTCCTTCTTCTGTGTCTTACATAGGCTTGTGGCAGAAGGTGTGGCCCAGATGAAAGGTATGGCTTCCTGCCTCAAGATCCAGACCGAAGGGGCATGCCTTCCTGCCTCAAAGGTCTGGACTAGAAGTGGATTCACCCACTTCAAACAAAGCAAAAATAATCTCTCATAGGTGTGCCTTCTGGATTGTAGCTCACTCTAGATGTAGTCAAACTGACAACCGACACTAGCCATCACAATGAGTTTTACCAGCATGAATGTCTGTACCATGTGTGTGCCTGGTGCCCTCAGGTCGGAAGAGGGTGTCACATCCCCTGGAACTGGAGTTACGGGTGATTTGTGAACCACCATGTGGGTGCTGGGACCCGAACTTGGGACCTGTTAAGCAAGTGCTTTTAACTGTTGAGCCATCTCTCCAGCCTGAACTCTGACTTCTGTACCCAAAGGATACACGTGAAAGTGCTTCTCAGAAGTCCTTGAAAGATGACAGGGCCAGAGTGACATTTCATGGTTCATTTTGTATTAAATGTGTGCAATTTTTAAAACGTTGTGAAGTGCATTTTTAGGACTAGGGTCTGCTGTAGGCAACCTTGCTTGGAAAATGAATCTGGCTTTGGGGAAGCTTACTGGGCAGACATCATTTGTGTGTTTACCCAGTGTTTCTTGAAATTGCCTCTTTTCTTCGTTTTCTACATTTGGGTCTTTGGTTGTAGATGCTGTGTGCAGCAGGTTAAGCGACCGAGCTGGGTTCTCATTAGAGATGCTGACCTATGGGCTTACATAAACTGGTGTGTTACCTGCCACAGGGAGGCTACTGTGGGCCTGCAAGGAAGCTGCGGCATGCCGGGGCAGGCCTATCATCCCAGCACCAGGAGGTAGAGGCAGGAGGATCAGGAATTCAAGCTTTGGCTACATGGTGAGTGTGAGGACAGCCTGAGCTACATGAGATCAGGTCTTAAAAAAACAAGACCAGGGGGCTGGAGAGATGGCTCAGCAGTTAAGAGGTCCTGAGTTCAATTCCCAGCACCCACATGGTGCCTCACAACCACCTGTAATGAGAACTGGTGCCTCTTCTGGCCTGCAGTCATACATGCTGTATATATAATAAATAAAGAAATCTAAAAAAAAAAAAAAAAAAAAAGACCAGGATTCATAAGGCACCGTGTGTTTGGGGATTTGGAGACCCTCATCCCATCTGGCCGTGCCATGTGCTCATTTGCTAGGGCAGCCAATATAGGGGCTGCTTCTTCACAGATTTATCTGACTATGATTCTGGTTAGAAAGAGGACACTGAGTTGGCAGAGTCCCCTGGCTTGTGGCTTTCTTCCTGGGTCTTCCATGCTCTTCCCTCTGTCTGTCCAGTCTTCCACCTTCCACAGAGCTGTCAGGCACTGCATTAGCCCACACTAGGAACCTAGTTTGTGACTTCATAGGTCCTGAAAGGTCCTGTTTCCAAGTGCAGCCCTATTTAGACGCTGGGGTTAGGGCTTCAGTGTAGACTTGGGGTGGGGGAGGGGGCAGGGCACAATTCAGCACGAACTGGTCTCTGGGCTGAGAAGGGACTGTGAACTAGGCCATACCCGTAGCCTATAGGAAGCAAGTCCTACTTAATCTTCATGACATTCCTATGAGGTAAGGATTATTATCATTAGGGCCATTTTACAGATGAGAACAGTGAGGCCCAAAGAGATGATGTGTTACCCAGAGTCATAAAGTGGCAAAACCAGAACCAGGGCTGATCCCATTATACTGCACCGACAAAAATGGGTTGAGACTACCAGGTGTATGTCTGAAAGGTCGGCACACAGTCAAACTTAGGTAAAGTCAGAGCTATAGTCTCCCCTAGAGAAATGGGTCAACCATCATTTCGATAATACCGGTATTAACTTTTTGCTATTAATCAAAAATCTACCAAGTGGATGGAAGGTACTAAGAAGGGCAGCGTGCCCTAGCTGCCTCAACCTCTCCATAAGTGAGCCGCCCTTTTTTCCAAAGTAAAGATAGTGTGAGTTTAGGACAGATTTGATTTGTAAGTATTAAGCTAAATGTTTATCTTCTTTTTCTAAACTTCAGTCTAAATCCTCATGAATTCAAAGAAAATTCTTTGTTTAATAGGAATAGCCTCTAAAACCAGCCACCCCCCCGCCTTGCCTGCCTTGTGTGGTGGGAAGAACTGACCTGAGGCCGGCACCACTGGAATGGACTTGTTTTCAAAGTCCACACCTGAATAAGCAGGAAAGATGTTGGTTAGCAGGTAATTCTCAGTTGGAATGTCCCACCTTAGACAAATTTTTGAACTGAAGCTCATTCAAGCAGGTTTTTGATAAAATGTAGGAACTTGGCCACATTTAGGTGACGTCGGGAAGGAATCTTCACGCTTTTTTCCGCAAAGTGAAGTGTGGGGAAAAGAAATGTGCACACATGGGCCAGAGAAATTCTGGGTCCTGGAGCATGGATTTATTATTTTAAATTCTTAGTATTGAGCCTCCTGTCTCTACCTACCATGCTCTGTGATTACAAGTGTGTAGCCTCATGCCTGGTCAACTCCAGGGTACTCTACCCTGTTAACGGAGAAGTTAAACCAAAACTTCATCGGGCTGAATTAGAGAAAAGCCACATTTTTTTAATTACATGATTAAGTGACTTTGGGTCTGAAAAAAATATTTCCTCTAATTGTGTTTGAAGAGCAAAAGTAGTCTCAAAGGGAAACACGGGAAAGCACGGGCCCCTTGTTCTTTAGGAGCCTGTGAAAGCATTCTCTGACTTCAGAAAAGGCAGTAAACAGATGGACAAGTGTGGAGAGAAGAGGAGGGAAGAATGGCAGGCCTGTTTATTCCAGAGTCACCCAAGGAAAGGAGCAGTTGGTTAGCTTCTGGGGTTAGTTTGAGATGGGGGTCTCACATAGCTCAGGCTGGCCTTGAACTTGTTAGGTAGTGGAGGATGACCTTGAACTATGATTCTCTTGCTTCCACCTCCTAAGTGCTGATGTTACGAGCAGATGCCACTACATCCAGTTTTTATATGATGCTGGGAATTAAGCCAGGGCTTCTCACAAGCCGGGCAAGCACCCTACCAACTGAGCCACCTCCTCAGCCCAGGAGTGATTCTTAAAGAGGCCCTACACACACACACACACACACACACACACACACACACACACACACACGCACGCATGCACGCACGCACGCACGCACGCACGCACACACCCTCTGCCCCACATGGCATCTATCACCAAGTTAGATCAGTTTTACCTCCAGCTGTCTTTGAGTCTATTCTCTCCCCATCCTCACTGTCCATTGTGCCCCTCGCCTAGAACTCTGCCATGGGTTGAGTTATGGTTTCTAATTACCCTCCCCAGCCCCTTTCTCCAGTAGAAGGTTACTGTAATCCACTGTATGTCACCACTGTCCCCTTGGCAACTCACAGAATGCCTTGCTAAGTGGATAGACTGCATTATTTTAGTTATGGCAGATATGACCATGTCCCACTCTGCTTAAACCCCTTCTGCAGTTTCCCTCTGCACCTAGAAGAAAAAAGTCCCCAACCCAGCTTCCTCTTCTGCCTTCTCACTTCCGCGACACTGCCTACCTAGCTACCGGCCAATACATGCCCAGCTCTTTTTTTGTCTGGGGGCTCAGGGGCAGGTAGTTCCTCAGCCTGGAAAACTGTCTGTGCCCACTCTCTGACTCAGTCCATCCAAGTCAGAATTGGGAGAGGCCCTTCCTGAGCCTCTAATCTTAATCAAGCCCCGTCTCATAAACCTCAAGACATGCTACACCTTTGGCTCTCAGAGCGCCTGTTTTACACCAGGAACTGTGGCTCTCCGGGCTGTGCTGACTCTAAGGCAAGCCCACGCGCAGGAGTAGAAGATACTGAGCTGCAGATCAAGGTCATATTATAGACTGACACAGATGTCTCCCGGGGTGTTGGAAACTTGTTTTCTGGCTCGAAGCCCAGGAGATCAAGGGTTGGGAGGTGAGATAAGGAAGTGAGAATGGCTGAAGAGACAGCACATGGTCTGGGGCACAAGTTAACCTAAGCAGCCCCTGGCACAATTCTTTTCCAAAGCCATTAGAATGAGACTCTTTAAAATTGAATTTTCATGTGTGGGTCATTTATTCTATTTGATAGGATATAAACTACCCAGTAGTATGACTATGCCAATGATTATGCCAAACTGCTTTTAGTTCATATAAATATGTAATTGTGGATCGTAACTCAAGATTCTAACAAGAAAAAAAATGCTTGTTCTATTCTGTGCATTTCTGAGGATCAGCAACACAGAATAAAAAAACAAACAAACCCTAGAACTGAAATGGGCTAAGGAAGATGAGTCATGAAAATGCCTCCATTTAGAGGTGAGAAGATGGGGATGTGGTGTCACACTGGCCCTGGTGCAGGAATCAGACCAGACCTTCTGGATTCCAGACCACTGCATTCCCCAGGGCTCTGTGGCTCCACTGTGTGTCTTTAACTAGCATCAAGAAAAGCTAGGAGTCAGCAGGTTTTTTAAGAGTCTAAGAACTCGTTCTATGATCTTTAAAAGACAGTGTTTACAATTTGTTGTTCATAGAGCTGCATAATCCTGAAGGTCTCCGAGGGAAGCTGGGCCTTTGTAAACAAGACCGGGTAAGTTGCTGGCGTCCAACTGCTAATGAAAGGGAAAGGGACGACACTAAAAGCCTGCTGGCCCGTTTATGGTGGGCCTTTTAGAGCATTTTTACACTGTGTGTTTAAGTATGGGCGTGTCTGATGCTCTGCAAATTTGTTCCAAGCCCAGTGATGTCACACTCAAGAGCTAGAGTGGGCCCAGCTCGGAAGCTGCCCTTACTTCCTGAGTGTGGCCTGGCTGAATTGCCGGCGTCTCCTGGCAGAGAGCTGGCATTTTCTTTCTATTCTCTCTCTCCCTTCTTATCAGCTGCAGCTGAGAGTGCTGAGTGATCAAGATTTACTGGGTATCCCAGTGTCTCTGGCCAAAATGCAAAAATGAAAATAAGCACAAACACAAAAAGACCTGGACCTCAGCTTCTTGTGGTCCCTGGATCGCAAGAGGAGAGATGTGGCCATTTCTTCCTAGGTTAAACACTTCTGGTGTAGGGATTTCACTTCCTCATAAGGCCAGACATGGATTAACAGTGGTAGGTTGGAGTCCAGAGAGGCCTGCCTGGGTCTGAGAGCAGCTTATGCCATTGGCTGTTTCATCTGTGTGGGCATGAAGCCTCTGACCTTCAGTTAAGTAGACTTTGTCAACACTCATTCAATAAATGAAAACTGCTGTTTTATTCACTTTAACTAAAGCTGCTTGATTTGGGGTAATTCCTTTCACTTTGGCTACTGTTTCTTTATGAGGAATACTAAGAATTTGATTCCAAGGTTTCTCAGCCTTGTCAATGTCCTGAGTCTTCACCTTAGTTCTGAACCCTGAAGATCTAGCCTCTCCCACACACCCCTTCCCTTCTGCCTTTCTTAATTGAACACTCGCGCGCGCGCGCACACACACACACACACACACACACACACACACACACACACACGCCTCCCCTTGTTCCCTTATTTTGTGTACCTGGTTGAAAGATGCGGACCAGAACTTTTAAGCTTTGTCCTTAGCCTGAGCCATTGAGCCGGCTGCCCTGTCCCAGGAGAGATGGACCCCGCAACTGGACCCTTAGTGGCGCCAGGGGTGTGGATTTCTTGGTGGGAGAGGTGTAGAGAGCTCAGACGTCTGGCGCCACTCTCGGACCCTGCAGCTTCAACAAACTTCTTGCAGGAGGCTAGCGGCCGCTCCGCCAGCTCTCGGAAGTGGCTTGCAGCTTGGTACCACCGGGGCGCACTCAGGCACGGTCACTCGGGGGCCTTGCTTTCCCTGTCCCTGCCAGGCCAGACCGTTTGGAGGCCCCCAGCAGCCCCGGGTGTAAGCAGAGCCACGCCCTGCAGCACCACCCTGCAGGCATGGGCGGGGCCCAGGGCTGTCCCTAGAGGAGGACTGCGGGGTAATGAAGTGCGGAGAAGCCTTCCGCTGTGTTCTGCGCTGGCGCTGCGATCCAGACCCCTTCGAACTCCCGGGCACAGTTCCGTGCGCCACCCTTTTCTCCGCCCTAGCCCTGGGACACCCTTCCGACAGGAAGCGGCTCTTCCAGCCCCAGAACCGCCGGGTAAGTCGTCCCGCGGTCCTAGCTGTGCTTCCTCGGGACCGCTGGGCTGGGGGTGAGGGTGAGGATGGGGGTGGGGAGCGCTTCCGGAGAAATGGGCTGGTGCAGGCTAGGGAGCCACGCCTGGCTGATTTGGCCGGTCCCCGTGCCGGCCCTGCCCAGACCAGCCCCATTGTGCAGACTTTGCTGTCTGGAGTGTGGGGAGCTCCTCGGCCCCGCTGCCCCAAGGTCCAGCTAGCTCTCCATCCCTTTAGACGCTCCACCCATGGCACATCCTTTGTGCTGGTATTTCCAGGCTGGGTACCTCTTATTTCCTTTAGCAGAGGACGCTCCAACCTCCGAGACTCCCACTTCCAAGAGGGACTTCTGCCCTTTCTGAAGACCTATCCACTCGTGTCCTAGTGACCCGAGGTGGGCATCCCTTGCCTCCTCCTGCCGCGCGGGCAATGGAGGGGCTGCTAGGGGATGAGAGATCAGCCCACAAGGACCGATCCCCACTTCCATGCCTAACCTACCTAGCCCCCTCCCTTACCGAAAGCAACCCATCCCCCACACTCTTCACTTTTTCCGGTCGCAGCGTGAGAAATCCCTCCAAGAGCTCTCAGGCTGAGTGTGGGCTGGAGGGAAGGAAAGGGGTACAAAGAGAGGCCTTGTCTCCAGAGATTCCTCGGAGAGCGCACAGGAGCGCCGGTGGGAGGGAGGCTAGGGGTCGATTGGATGCGAGGGTTCTCGGGAGGGCGAGCTCAGCTGCTGCCCCCGCTCCTTCCCACAGCCCGTTGGAGCAGTGACAAGATCACAGGGGAAGTGTTTTGACCACAGTGAGTCAGAAGGTCTCGAGTCAAGACAGTCGCAACACTCTCAGGCCATTTGTGAGGGTAGTTTGGGTGGTGGGAAGGGGAACCTACGCTGGCTGGCCCACGACTGTTGCCCCTTGTCAGGAGGCAAGCACCAGGAAAAGAACTTTGCCTTTGGTGAGAGGCACATCCCACAACCAGCGTGGCACTAAGTCCGCCAACCGGCGCTGGCTTGCAGAGACTTCTGGTGATATGGGCGTGTGCCTGCCGAGCAGCTGCAGCTGCTTTGCGGTGCTCGCCCTCGTGGGTCTACCAGAAGGGAACCCTCCACCCCCACCTCCCACCCCAGCAGCCAACTGAGAAACTGCCCCGTGTCCTACTTACAGGACCTAGGGAACACCCACTACAATCCCTGTCGCCTGGGCCTCAGAGCTCCCACACGATGGCTCCTGGGTGACTGGACAGGAGGCTTCCTTAGCGTCCTTGTGCCTTGTGTACCCAGGACTACTGAGTTTTCATTCCCAAATTTGGCGAATTTCACTTGATAAGGGATTGCCGCTGTCTCTGGGGCAGATCACGGCGTGGGAGCGGGCTGGAAGCATAGCCAATCAGAGGTGGACCCTGAGCTCCCTTGTGACACCAGCCTGCCCTGCTGGCTCCTCCCTTTTCTTTTCCCTCCCTCCAGCCTCCTTTCCTTCTCTTCTTTCCACAGCCACTGGGCTTTGTCCAGCTGCTCCTCTTGCCAGGGGCCCTACATGGCTTCAACGGCCCCTACCAACCCAGCACATGCCCACTTTGAGAGCTTCGTGCAGGCACAGCTGTGCCAGGATGTACTGAGCAGCTTTCAGGGGCTCTGTGAAGCCCTGGGACTGGAGCCTGGTGGGGGACTGCCTCAGTACCACAAGATCAAGGCCCAGCTCAACTACTGGAGTGCCAAGTCACTGTGGGCCAAGTTGGACAAGAGAGCAAGCCAGTCTGTGTACCAGCAAGGCCAGGCCTGTGCCAACACCAAGGTAGATCCCCAGAGTCTGGGAGGAGCTTGAGGAGGAGAGGGGGTCAGCAGGAAACAGGATGCTGCACCTGCCTGCTCTTGTGTTTACAGTGCCTGGTGGTGGGCGCTGGGCCTTGTGGGCTTCGGGCTGCTGTGGAGCTGGCACTACTGGGTGCTCGAGTGGTGCTTGTGGAAAAGCGTACCAAGTTCTCTCGGCACAATGTGCTGCACCTCTGGCCCTTCACCATCCATGACCTTCGGGCGCTTGGGGCCAAGAAGTTCTATGGGCGCTTCTGTACTGGTACCCTGGACCACATCAGTAAGCACTTCACGGTGGGCCTCGGGTGGATGTGCCTGAGTCCAAAGGCAGGCCAATGGGAGACTGCAGAGCCAGACAGGAGGCGAGCGAACCCGAATCGCTTTAACTGGGTGGCGTTTAAGACCCAGACCTGACATCTGTAAATGGACAGGATAATCTGCTTGACTTCCGAGCTGAGATGTCAACAGGTGTCTTCAGGGTGGTGTGGCCTTAGATAGGCACAGTGGTCTCTGAGGCCTCTAGCTCTGAACAGGCACACCCCAGAGCTAGGGAAGCCATGAGTCTGTTCCTAATGCCCTCCCACTTCCAGGCATCCGACAGCTCCAGCTACTTCTACTGAAGGTGGCATTACTGTTGGGGGTGGAAATTCACTGGGGCATCACGTTCACTGGCCTCCAGCCCCCTCCCAGGAAGGGTGAGTACTCCTGTGCTCCTGGGAACCCCTACCCACTGAAGAGAGATCTGTACAGATGCTAACGTGGGTGTGCGGGGGAGTCGGCTCTTCTCACAGTGAGGCCTGGGCAGCCCTAGCCTCAGTCAGCATACAAGTGGGGGTAGCAAGATGGAAAAACATGGCTTTCCTCACCTGCCCTCTTTGGCTACAAGTGTGATCTGACAGACAGCCTCTCGCTACTTTCCAGCCTGTGGGGTCTTTTACAAATTCATTTTGTTTCTCTAGCCTGACCTGGGAGTGTAGGGCCCTCTGACTTCTACGCCTTTGTGGCTCTTATACTCTCTGTCCCAGGGAGTGGCTGGCATGCCCAGCTCCAGCCCAGTCCCCCAGCCCAACTGGCCAACTATGAATTTGATGTCCTCATCTCGGCTGCAGGGGGTAAATTCGTCCCTGAAGGTGAGTGATCCTTTTCCTCAAAAATAATAAGTTAATGAAAATCAACAAATACCAGCATCCTAGGCTCCCGTGAGCCTTCCTAGAAATGTTATCCCCGCCTCCCCTACCACTAGGCTTTACCATCCGAGAGATGCGTGGCAAACTGGCTATCGGCATCACGGCCAACTTTGTGAACGGGCGCACGGTGGAGGAGACCCAGGTGCCGGAGATCAGTGGTGTAGCCCGGATCTACAACCAAAAATTCTTCCAGAGCCTGCTCAAAGCCACAGGTCAGGGCCAGCCCTCGAAGGCTTTCCCCCTCTTGCCTCTCACACCTGCCCTTAGTCCAAGGAACCCACTCTTGTCCACCCTTGTGGTCTCAGCAGCAAAAGAGAAAGAGGACCAAGCAGGGACCAAGCAGCTTTCACTTGGCGTGAAAAATCCTGGGACTGTCTCTTAAATACCTGGGTGTTTGCTCTGTGCTCCTTCATCTGGAGTGTAAGAATGATGTAAGCTTTTGAGAGGATGCATTGTTGACTTTGGCTTTTTATCGCCATGTGACCAAGTGATACAAGCCTCCCAGCTGCCACTCCGCCTGAGTTTCCCCCTTTGCTCCAAACTGCCACACCTCCTGGGCCAGGACAGATGGTTCTTGGTGCCACCAGATCTGTGTGTGGGACACTCACTGTGGCCTAAAGCTGTGACTTCAGCTCTCAGAGGTCAGCCATGGATCCGGTGTTTAGAGAGGTGATCGATGCAGAGTCATCTGAAGACTCATCCCCTGGCCTCCGCTTTGTACCCCCAGGGATTGATCTGGAGAACATTGTGTACTACAAAGATGATACTCACTACTTTGTGATGACGGCCAAGAAACAGTGCCTGCTGCGGCTGGGGGTGCTGCTCCAGGTAGGACCTGCACCCAGGCAGGAGGAGGCTGGGCCGGACACAGTCTACCCCTGGATATGGATGGCCCCCACCCTCTCCTGCCTCTGTCCAGGCAGTAACTCCACTCTGACACGCTCTTGCTCCCTGCATGTATGTGATGGTAGGAATCCTATTCTGGGCTAAACTTACAGATATGGTACTACTCGTGTGCACTCCAGGACAAGGAGAATCTTTTGCCTCTTTTCCTCTTGCTGACTGTTAATTCCCAAGACTTAGAATGGTACCTGAGTAGTGGTTAAGCACCTAATATGTACTCACTGAATGGATGAAATAGATACCTTCTGTGTACTAAGCACCACACTGAGAGCTTGCTTTGCATTTTGTCATCCAGTTCGTACAAGTGAGTTGTGTTGTTTCTGGATGCTGGGCAAACCAAGGCTTCAGTGATTTCAGGACAGAGTCTATGACGGCAGTGACTTTGGGCTTCCTGGCAGGGCAGGGCTTGGGACCCTCGGCAGCAGAGAGAGTGTTGAGGAAGGACTTGAGTATGAGAGGCAGCCTATTGGAATTCTATGCCCAGCCCAGCCTTCAATTGCTGTGTAGCGTAGACAGCCTCTCCCCTTTCAGGCCTCAGCATGTGTACCTCCTATACTGCAGGTCAGTCACCTGTAAAATGGTGTGGAGCCGGACATGTGGCTCTGCTCTCACAGGTCTCAGGTTCTGATCTCTTGGCCCTGTAGGACCTGCCAGAGACTGATCAGTTGCTGAGCCGTGCCAATGTGGTACCCGAGGCTCTGCAGCGCTTTGCCAGGGCAGCTGCCGATTTCGCCACACATGGCAAGCTTGGGAAACTGGAGTTTGCTCAGGATGCACGTGGGCGGCCCGATGTGGCTGCCTTCGACTTCACAAGCATGATGCGGGCAGAGAGTTCTGCTCGTGTGCAAGAAAAGCATGGTGCCCGCCTACTGCTCGGACTGGTGGGGGACTGCCTGGTGGAGGTGAGCATTTCAGGAGGTAGAGGGGTCCCACGGTGGGGGAGGAAGCTCTCTTATAGGGAAAGGTATAAAGCTGCTTATTTGGGGCTGCTTAGGGGCTGCTTGGCAGAGGTGAAAGCCGTCTGGGGTGGAAAAGGGACTTCCCCCCAAGTTGGGACACCTGGGCTTGGGACATACCCATTGGATTCTCATAGTGTCCTGTTCCTCATACCCTACAGCCCTTCTGGCCTCTGGGCACTGGAGTGGCCCGGGGCTTCTTGGCAGCCTTCGATGCAGCCTGGATGGTGAAGCGGTGGGCAGAGGGTGCCAGGCCCCTAGAGGTGTTGGCTGAACGGTGAGTTCTGGGTTCAGAGACGAGTACAGGCAGGGCAGACATGATTTGGGACAAGGGTCAGGAAGAAGGGGCAGGAGATACTGAAGAATGGATGGAGGCATGGGACTACAAGAAAGCCCTGGCAGTCCCTGAGGGGTGGGTGCTGACAGCTTCCCTCTGTACCACCACCTTCCGCCACCACCCCTAGTGAGAGCTTGTACCAGCTTCTGTCACAAACATCCCCAGAGAACATGCATCGAAATGTAGCCCAGTATGGGTTGGACCCTGCCACCCGATACCCCAACCTGAACCTCCGGGCTGTAACCCCCAACCAGGTCAGACCTCTTTACCCCTGCCCTCCCACCCATCTTCCCAGACCAACTCCTTTTCCCATGCCAGGTCTTCCCTACTCAGTGGCTGCCCCAGTGGGGGTCACTCCTACCGTAGGAATGCTCCTCCCCCTGGGCTGAAGGGGCGGGTGGTCCTCTGCCTTGAACCTGAGAAGAAGTTGCCTTAGGTACAAGACCTGTACGACCTGATGGACAAGGAGCATGCGCAGAGGAAGAACGACAAGACCGATGCGGGCAAGGGAACTACAGGTGAGCAGGCCTTCCCCCAGCCAGCGGGGCAGTCGGCATGCTGCAGTGTCTGGACAGAGCCCGCACTGGAAAGCTCGTTTTGTGGATGCTTTGGGGTTCATGGGGTGGGGTGGGGGTGGGGTGAGGTGGAGGAGCCACAGAGCTTGGGCAGCAGCTGTGTGCCAGTGTGGAAGCAGCTCAGTGGTTTCCATGGCCATGGCACCAGCCGTGCCGAGCAGCCACAGCTACGCCACGCTGTTCCAGCTCCTTCGCCAGCAGAGGGTGTAAACCCAAACCACCTGTTCCTTGAGCCTGAGCTATCCTGCCTGTTTACCCCTCTGGCTTTTCTGTGGCTACAGTGGCCGCTCTTTATTGTTGCCCAACTGTGTGTTAGGGACTTTTAAACGGAATGGGAGAAGGAGGTGCTGCTGGGCCTGCACACTCGTCTGACAGCCCAGCTTTGACACGCCCAGCAGCAGGTGTGGGCCTCGGGCACAGCATGGCTCTGTTCTCTTAGGGTCAGCAGGCACCGAGGAGCTCCTGCACTGGTGCCAGGAGCAGACAGCCGGCTTTCCTGGAGTCCACGTCACCGACTTTTCCTCCTCGTGGACTGATGGACTAGCTCTGTGCGCCCTGGTGCACCGCCTGCAGCCGGGCCTGCTGTGAGTCAGGCCCCTCTCCTGTGCCCAGCCCTCCCCTCTACTGCATGGTGAGAAGATGCTGTGCAGGAGCTGGCAGCCCATTGAGTCCCAGCTGCACCTGTTACTTCACCTCCCAAAGGTGGTATTCCAGCCTGGGCTGCTCACCCGCCTGGCAGAGCCTTCTCAAATCCACTGCATCCAGATAGGAAAGTCAGAAGCCATGGGAGACTGGGATGGAGTGCAGTCAGTGGTAGAGCACATTTGCTTAGCATGAGTGAAACCCTGGTTCAATCCAGCACGCGCATACGCATACACACACACACACACACACAAACATACACACTTGACAGTTAGGTGTGATGGCATGCAACAATAATCACAACACTTTGGAAGCAGAAGCAGGTGGATCACTGTAAATCTGAGGCCCACCTTAGCCACACAGTACCAGTGCAGACCTCCTAGAACCCCCACGCATCTTCCCAAATCAACTCTTCCCCACGCCAGGCCTTCCCTGCTGCTCCTGGGGGTCAGTGCTTCCACAGGAGGGCTCCTCCCTATGGGGTAAGGGGCTGAGTGGTCAGCTTCCTTGAGACAAAGAGGGGCTGCCTTAGGTATGTAGATACAACATGTGGCCAAGGAGCCTGTGCAAAGGAACAGGGACAAGGCGAGAAAAAAAAAATGTGGAGAGGCTCGATATCAGGGTACGGAAACTTTAAAAAAAAGCACCTACACAAAAAGTGACTCGGTGTACATAAGCACCAACGAAGCTGCCTTCGTGCGCTCATGTCCCTTTACCATGTCCCTGCCCGCTTCAGTGGGGCCAGGGTTGCCTCTCATTGGCATCTCGTCTGATGCTCCACAGGGAACCCTCGGAGCTGCAGGGCATGGGAGCTCTGGAAGCCACTGCCTGGGCACTGAAGGTGGCACAGCACGAGCTAGGCATCCCCCCAGTGCTGTCCGCACAGGCAGTGGTGGCGGGCAGTGACCCACTGGGCCTCACTGCCTACCTCAGCCACTTCCACAGCGCCTTCAAGAACATGCCCCAGAGCTCAAGTGAGTTGGCTGGTAGGCGGGCAGGAGAGGGAGCGGGAGGGAAGGGCCCACCCAGGTGGAGGGTGGCTGACAACTGGACTCTGCCGGCAGGCCCCGTCAGCCAGGCTCCTTCTGGGACCCCCAATGCTATACTTTTCCTTGGCAAACTCCAGAGGACCCTACAGCGAACCCGGGCCAAGGTGAGGAGTCTAAACATGGTTAAGTCTGGAGAAGAGGTACCCAGTGAGGTTCCCGGGATGGTAGAGAATACGTTCTAAATGAGGGAGGTGAGAGCTGGACTCACATTGTGCTCACAGCTGTAGGACTTGTTTCGGGACCACAGGGAGGATGCTAAGTGACAAGCAGCTATCCTTGCAGGAAATGTAGACTAGGGTAGGACAGGCCACACCGTTTCTCTGCTCACCTCCACGGCCGGTTCCGCAGCCCGACCCCGTCTCCATGTCTAGTGTTACTCCCTTCCAGCCTTTTGTGTAGACAGCCATTCCCCTGCCCACGCTACCTGAGCGTTCCCCCCTTAGGTAGAGGCTGAGACTCCAAGTACCGAGGAGCCCCCCGTCTCTGAGCCCAGTGTACCCCCTGCACTGCCATCAGAAAACCAGGAGGTAAGATCCAGAGCCCTGTCTGCACAGGCCTCCAAGGGTGGGCAAGGCTACGGGGGAATGGAAGGAAGGCCTTGGCGGTTGGCTCTGGGTCCAGCTGACTCTGTATCCTGGGGTTCTGTGCAGGCTGGGGCAGAGGACTTGTGTGAACTTTGTGGGAAACACCTCTACATCCTGGAACGCTTCTGTGTGGATGGCCATTTCTTCCACCGGGACTGCTTCCGCTGCCACACCTGTGAGGCCACCTTGTGGCCAGGTGGCTATGGACAACATCCAGGAGATGGTAAGTGGGCCTGGGAGCTGCGACAGGACTTCAGAATTGGTGCTTTCTTCAGGACAAGGAGCTTGGGGGCGAGGACGGGGAGTGGGGCTGGACATTGGGTGGAAACGGGCTCTCAACCCCCTCCAAAGCTTTAGCTGTGGAGTCCTAAGAAATGACTGCAAGCCGGTCTTGCAGCCTCTACCTTCCCGCTGAGTACCTGGGCAGTGGGCTGATGCCTGGCCTCTTCTACCCTTCTTAGGACATTTCTACTGTTTCCAGCACCTGCCCCAGGAGGGCCAAAAGACGGCTGACAGGGATGGAAGTCCAGAGAACCAGGTTAAAAACAAAACAAAGCAATCCCTCTGTGTAGTGGGGTGTGGGAAGAGGCAGGTCACCCCAGATCAGTGGGCTTTGCTGGCAGTAAATGGATGCTGTCCCTCACTGAAGGATTCTTGTATCCAGAGCACTGCCTGGCAATGTCCACTAGATGGGCTCCATGACCTGACCATATGGTGGCTTTTCCAGGAGCTCCCTACACCAGATGATAACAGCACACAGTCAGGCTCCCCCTCGCCCCCCATGTCTCCTGCGAGGAGGGTCAGCCCAGTCCCAAGCCCCAGCCAGCCTACCCGTCGGCTGATCCGCCTCTCTAGCTTAGAACGCCTGCGGCTGTCCTCCTTGGCAATTATCCCCGACTCAGGAACAGAGCCCCCACCCAAGCCCCCACGGAGCTGCTCCGCCTTGGCCCGCCAGGCTCTGGAGGGCAGCTTTATGGGCTGGGGTGTGCCAGTCCAAGCACCGCAAGGTAGGTGCTCTCCCTACAGATGTGCTCATCTGGGAGGCTGCGGGGAGGAGGGGGTCCTAGAATTTCTGCCATGGGGATTCTGGGAAATAGAAACAGGCCACTGGACTCCCAAGCCGCATGTCCCTCTCCTCTGCTCAGTTCCTGAAGCCACAGAGAAGGTGGAAGAAAATCCCTTTTCCGAGGAGGAGGAGGAAGAAGAGGAGGAAGAGGAAGAAGTACCTTTGGAGGCAGACTTAGAGCAGGTAAGTAGCAGGAAGCCAGCTGTCCACTCTGCCCGAGCCAGAAGGCATCTGCCAGGTGTTTTCCACCCCACCAGAGAAGCGCCAAAAGCCAGCATCCTCCCCTTGGAATGTCTTCTCACCCAGTCTGACTGACTTGCCTCTAAGTGTTTACCTATTTCCAGCCCGGCTTTCCACCCTCCATTTCCTCCATTCCTAACCCGGGTCAGAGCTCATTGCTGACTGGCCTGACCCTCCCACAGACTCTGCTGACCTTGGCCAAGAACTCGGGCGCCATGACTAAGTACCCGACATGGTACCGAACCCTCATGCGCCGTGCTAAAGAGGAGGAGATGAAGAGGTTTTGCAAGGCCCAGGTGAGCCGCAGAGCCCCGGGCACTGCCAGAGCTTTGACGGGTGGGCGGCCTGAGCGCAGAGCGCCTCCAGCGCCGTTCTTGAGCAATCTGAGGCATCCTGTCTTAAAACCCGCAGGCCATCCAGAGAAGACTGAATGAGATTGAGGCTGCTATGAGGGAGCTGGAGACCAAAGGCACGAGGCTGGAGCTGGCCTTGAGGAGTCAGAGCAGTGAGTAAAGCCGGGACAGCGGCATGCTAGCACACACATCTCTCTGCTCCTGGCGCCACGTTCCGCCCTCAGCAGTCCCTGGGCCCAGTGGATGTGCCGCACGGCTGACAGCCGTAGCAGCCCATTTCCCCTGGATCCTGTCACCTCTTCCATTCCTTTTCCTTACCAGGCTCTCCAGAACAGCAAAAGAAACTCTGGCTAGATCAGCTGCTACAGCTCATCCAGGAAAAAAACAGCCTAGTGACTGAAGAGGCTGAGCTCATGATCACGTAAGGCCAGGGGGTGGTGACATGGTATGTGAGCCAGGGCCGTTCCTGTGAGTACCCTGCTCAGCTGTGCTTCTGCGATCTCTGGTCTCTCCAGGGTTCAGGAGCTGGACCTGGAGGAGAAGCAGTGGCAGCTGGACCAGGAGTTGCGCGGCTACATGAATCGGGAAGGTCTGTGGGCTAGCTCGTGACCTTGGACGCTGACCAAGTAACACAGTCCTCTGGCCTCTGGCCTGCTGGGACAATTCAGGAGGAAGCCAAAGGATGTAATCCCAAGCCTCCACCCTCCTTCCAGTCAGGGCTGCAAGTCGGCTCTTGTGCAGTACTTCCTTCAACAGAGTGCCTGTGCTAACAAAAACTAGGAACCCCCACTGGACCAAACCTAAGTTTGAACTCTCCACAAACACAGCCTGGTTATAGAAACCACACAGGCTGCGTTAGCTTGATCCTGTCTTCAGGCTCCCTGCCCAGGTCCCTGTTCTCTTCTCCCTCCAGAGACCCTGAAGACAGAGGCTGATCGTCAGTCTGAGGACCTGGTCCTGAGGAAGCTGTTGGATGTGGTGAACCAGCGGGATGCCCTCATCCGCTTCCAGGAGGAAAGACGGCTCAGTGAGATGGCTTCGGAGACAGGGGCCCAGGGCTAGAAGCTGGTTGGCTCTAGGCCTGCCTCCTGCCCTGGAAGCAAGACCTCATCCAAGGGCAGTACCTCTGCCACCTGGACTGCCTAGTCGGGGCTTCGCTGTTCAAAATAAAAGTACTATGGCCATGAACAGGGTTTATGCTGTGTTCAGGGGGACGATGGGAATGTTCAGGGAGGGCAGGTAATGAGCCAGTGCCCTCCAGTCCACATTGTAACAAGGCCACTGACCCTCAGTTCCCGTCGCTGCCTCTGCAAGGAACAAGGTAGAGCCACTAGGGTATGTCAAGTTTTATTGTTCTTCAGTTTGGGGCTAGGTGAGGCTCTGAGCCTAGGTCCTGGGTCTCCCTTTCCCTTCTCAGAGCATGCTGGAGTTCGGCCTGGGCCCGACATAAGCCTCTGGCCTCCTGCCTGTGGAAGATGCAGACTGTACCCGCTCCCAGCACCAGCCCCACACTGGGTGTCCAGAGCAGTACGGCCACTTCCCTGGCCCCTCCTCCAGCCAGGACACACAGCAGCACCAGGAGGAAGAGCCCCGCGACCATCACATAGCCAGCGAAGGCAGCCCACCAGCGAGCTTGAGCCACGCCTAGCCCCAGCTCTGTCCACGCCTCCCTCAGCACACTGATCAGTGCTGACCTTTCAGGTGGTCCTAGAACAAGGCAGAAGAGCAGAGCAGGGCAAGGTCAGAATGGAGGCTGGGCTGCCCTGAAGTAGAAAGGGTAAGGGGGAAGCCGACTCACCATGGGCAGGACTGGGGTCCTCCTGAGGGGGGCTGTGCTTCACATACAAAGTGGCCATGAGGGCCTCATGATCAGAGAGGGGGGTGCCATTGTGGGGGTCACAGCCTGTAGTGGTTTTCAGAGTCTTACAGCAGATGTAGAACCCAGAAACTGCCTAGGAAGAACAAGGACAGAGACACTTATATTCTTAACTTATACTCTTATAACTTATATTCTCCCATTGAACCAGCTAATGGTTCCCATTCCCCAGCCCTCGGGGGCCCAAGACTGCACCAGCTGAACTAAGGATCAGCACGGGCTGGTGGCAGAGGAACAGAATGGAGAAAGGCATGCTGGGGGGAGAGGGGGAGCCTGACCTTGTAAAGCACATAGTCAATGCGGATGCCAAGTGGAAATGGTCCCAGGTCCTGCTGGCTGACATAGCAGTTTGTGGGTACCATGGTACAGCCGTCTTCAGAGCCCTAGGGAAACAGGTGGCTAGGACGCTGCGAGGCAGGAGGACTGAAACATGCATGGCAGGAAACAGTCAGACAGGGCCTCTCACCTTAAAGTCCTGAGTCTCAACATAGGCATCACGAAGCCCCGTCCACCCTTTCAGGAGGCAGCAGCCCAGGTCTTTGGGGTGCATGTTGAGGTCCCCACACAACAGAACCACATCTGCATTCTTGGATGTGTGGCTGGGAGAGCAGAGTGATGAGAAAAAAATTCTTACTATCTGCCCTCTCAATGAACCCAGCCACCCTCAACCCCAGTCTCCACCCCAGGCCCAGTCAGGCCCAGGCTCACACACTGGATGAACTGGGCCAGTTCCCAAGCTTGGACCACACGGTGCGCTAGGTAGATGTCCTTCTGTCGACTGTACTCAGCATGTAGCTAAAGTGGAACAGGTGAGATTACAGGTAAGATTAAGGTTGTCTAAATCAGACTTGCATCTGTCATTTGGCATGGAGTTTGGTACAGAACGGGTGACCCTTGCCATGGCTACCCTCTGATCCCATGCCTCACCCCAGGCAGCAGAGCCAGTACGGTCTCCTCTCCACCACAGCACTGGGCTGCCTGTCCCAGAGCCTAAGCCTGGCTAGCTTCACTCACATGGGTCACGTAGACGTTGAGCACCAGTCCGTTTAGATGGAGCACCAGCAGCCCCACAGCCTTCCCACAGAACCAGTCTCCATGACAGACCTGCAGGCCAAAGACAGAACCTCAGCACTGCCACCTCCTTCTGCCAAGGTCCCAGGAGGGCTGCATCCAACTTGTGTTGGCAGAGGTAGGGGGGAGACCCTTACCATGTAGGGATAGCCATTCAGAGTGTAGACATGCTGGATAATTTCCTGGATTGGGTGTCTGGAGAACACACAGAGGCCGCTGCCAATGATTCCACTGAAAGTCAAGTCTTGCTTGAGAACTAGAAAAGCGAGGAGGGGGATACCCAGCCCTCTCCCCGTCCCTTGTCTCCCAGCTCTGATCAGCAACTTTCCTCTCGCCCCAGAACAAAGCTTAAGACAGCAGCCCTTGCAGGAGGGTGAGGGGACAGCCCGAGAGGAAGAGGGTGGGGTGCAAGCCAGGACACGGGAGAGCGAAGAGCTCCCTGGTCCGAAAGCAGGCCCCAGTCATAGCTTTTCACCTTCTGAAGTAGTGTGCGTCTGGGTAGGTGAGCGAGAGTTTTTGCCTTAGGTACTGGAAGTCCTGCTCACTCCACACCTGAGGACAAAGGGTGAGGATGCTAGCCTGGACTTCATCCCAGAGAGAAGATTCCCCCTGCGAACCCTGCCGCCCTCCCCCCAGCCTAGCCTGCCCACAACCTCACCTCCTGGAGTAGCGCCAGGTCGAAGCTTTCCAAGTTCAGAAAATCTCCCAAGCGCTTCATGCGGTCAGTCCTGTGTTTGCTCAGGTAAGGGATGTCCCTAAAAAGAGAAGAGCCAAGGGGCTGGAGCGATGGCTCAGCGGCTGAGAGCACTGATTGCTCTTCCAGAGGACCTGGATTCAATTCCCAGCACCAACGTGACAGCTCACAACTGTCTGTAACTCCAGTTCCAGCGGGTCTGGCAACTTCACACAGACACACATGCAGGCAAAACACCAATGCACATAAAATAAAAATAAATAAATTCTCTTTAAAAGAGAGAGAGAAGAGCCAGGCTCCGGGAGATGACTGACGCCACCACCCGAGCTCTGGGTGATGTGGACTTTGGTGACTGCCGCCACCACCCGAGCTCTGGGCTCTGGACGGTGTGGACTTTGGCGGTTCGGGAAAGACAGGGTCGTGGTTCGGCTGAAGAAGGCCTGTTTCCTTCCTAGGCATGTGCGGGTGGGGACAGGAAGGTGGCCCCGAGGCCACAGCCCTCGCCTGGGCGCACTTACCAGCAGTTGAGGTTGAAAACCCTCAGCCGTACAGAGAAGGTGGGTTTCATGGCTGGGATGCTTCGGGGGCACCGCCGGCGGCGAGGCTGACGGAGCGCACAGGTGTCCGGCCCGGTCCCGCGCTGCACAGTCCCACGAACGCGAGCCGGGGACGGGGCGGGGGCAGGGGGCGCGACTCCCGCGTAACCGGGACAACAGGCCTTCCGCCAACCCGGAAAGGAGGTCAGCTGCAAATCCCGGGCGGGCTGCGCGAGACCGCCGGCAGTCCCGAGAGGGGTCCCGGGTGGACCGCTCGCTCCAGGTTCTTGGGTCCCTCGGCGGGTTCCGGGCACCGCGGCCTACGGGTGCCTCGCTTGGCCCGGGCCCGGCTTCACCAGCAACAGGCTCCAAGTTGATGCGAGGCCCCGCCCCCGCCCGCCGCCCCGGCCCCGCCCCTTGCGGGCGTTGGGGGCGGAGCCACGCGGTTGCCGTGGCGACCGGCAGTGTTTGTGCTCGGGGCTGTCGGCTGACGCTGCCATGGCCACTCCGAAGCCGCAGCCCTGCCGGCCGAAGCCCCTGGCTTGCCCCACGAAGTCGCCGCCGGAGCCGCCGCTGCGGGTGAAGGTGGTGGGGCTCTTCAAAAGCTCCAGCTTTCAGGTGTCGAAGACCATCGCTGAGGTAACCCCTCCCCTCAGGCTCTACGCGCGCGCGCGCGAGCGGCAGCCCCCTGCCTCGGTCCCGCCAGCGCTGGCGGGGTCCACGTTCTACCTTCGGGCTGGGTGGGTGTGTAGAGGACAAACGCAGGTCGCCCGGGAAGGGCGACTCGGAAAGAGACAAGCCAGCGCTCAGAACCGTACGAGGGGGAAATGGTAATTTCCACGCACCTATGCATCGAGAAGCTAGTCCACGTGCAGTTTTGTTTGAATTACGGATTTACAAAATTCAAGCTTACGGAAAAATACTACCGCATAACCAGCTGATTTAAAAAAAAAAAAAAAACAACTCCTTTGTGATTTTTGGTAATTTCATTCTAGAAGGTTCTTTATAATTTGTGCAGGTGTTTCTGCAGTCTAACAGAACCCGATGCTTCTGGGATTCTTAAGATGGCCCAGAAGTGCTTTGAAGAATCCATCTATGTCTTTGTAAACATGCAGAATGATATAAAACACTTGAAGAAAAACAAATCTAGCCAGGTCAGTCATGCTGCGGCACACCTGCAACCTGAAAGCTGGAGGAACGTGGGAGTTCAATGGTGAAACACGCACAGCTCAGCCCCCGCGACCTACTGATCGTGCTTGTTTTTCCAGACTGCCCAGTTGGTTGCAAGGGCAGCCAAGTAGAATTCACCTTCAGAACCCCCTGTCTCTTGCTTGCTCCACCATCCACAGAGTCATGGGCTGTTTTGTGTGTGCAGGAGGCGAAAGGTTTCTTGGTTCTGTTTGTTTCATTTTTATTGTTGTTTTGAACCATGGTTTTTATGACTAAAGAGGTATTTCAGAGTTTGAGGGATATTTTTCTTTCTTTCTTAGTTGCTTCTCTTAAGGCATGTTGTATTTCCTGTTGCTGAACCACACTGAAGCAGCCGTCCTCTCTTACATCAGGACAGACCCTAACAGGGCCATTTGTTTTTTTGTGTCCCCCTCCCCCAACCAGGGGCCAGTTTGCTAAGACCTCTGCCCTGTATTACTCCACCATCCTACGTTGACTCGTTGACTCGTGTGGCTTTAATCAGACCCTCAGGAAGTACCTCCAGTCTGGTGGTCAGCCAATCAGGGTCCTGCCCAGCCACAACCAGGAACTGTTCTTGCTGTTTTCAGTCAAACAGACCCTGACACAGCAACCACAGTTGCTGACCAGATGTCATGAGCCAGCCATAAAATGATTGCTGTACCAGTCCCTTCAAAGTACACTTGACCACAGCTGGAATTCCCCTAACCCTGCTTAAAAGGAGCCTTCGAGCTTCTCTTGGGGGTCGCCATTTCCCGCTTTGTCAGATGGTTTGACCCCAGCGTGCTGGAAATTTTTTATTAAACGCTCTTGTTGATTGCACATGTGACTGGTGGTCTTTTATGGACCTTCCCATGGACCCTAACAACTGCAGTGGAGGTATTTGCGTTGTTTTTTTCTTCCTGTGAAGTCCAAGTAGTAGGTATTCTGGGACGCAGTCTCAAACTTAACCTTGTGAAAGCAGTGTGCCGAGGCATGGTAACAGGCCTATAATCGTGGCACTCAAGAGGCCAAGACAGGAAGACAGTGAGTTGAAGGTCAGCCTGGGCTACATAGCAATACCTTGTCTCCACAACAAAGCAAAGCATCAGCCACAGGATGTAAGTAGTCAGTAGTGTTCCAGTAAAACTTTATTGTAGATGCTATGTTGGACTTATATATAATTTTGATGTAACATAAAATACAATTCATCTTTTGATTGTTTTCAGTCATTAAAAAGATGTGAAAATTATTCTTGGCTTGTCAGTTCTTTCAAAACTGTATAGGAGTCAACATCTGCTATAGAGAATACTAACTCAAGAAAATGTCTTGCCAGGCGGTGGTGGTGCACGCCTTTAATCCCAGCACTCGGGAGGCAGAGCCAGGTGAATCTCTGTGAGTTCGAGGCCAGCCTGGTCTACAGAGCGAGATCCAGGACAGGCACCAAAACTACACAGAGAAACCCTGTTTCAAAAAACCAAAAAAAGAAAAAAAAGAAAATGTCTTAATATTCTGATAATGTAATTTTTTCTTAAGTTTTTTCCTCTTGGGACTATATTCAAATATGAAAATGTATCAATGTAAATTCAGTTAGTTCTAGCATAATTAAGGATATTTGATTATACTCCTAGTGTATTTGTGAGTAATCCCAGATGCCCAATTCATAAACAGATTTAGACTTATAAAAGGTAAGGATAAATATTAGCATATATTTTAATTTGGATGTAGTCCATTCTACAACGAATGCTGTATTATGAGCAAGCATAATGGGACTTGCTTTGAAAACTACTGATTTTATTATTATTCTAGATAGTTCTTCTCTTAAAAACAGTGATTATGCTGTGGGTTGTCTAAAACAGAACACAGACTGTAGAACTAAGAAATGGTTCTGTTGTTTGGATACCACAGTCTAAGAAGGCAAATGACCAGGTTGCTGCTGCCATGTGGCACCATCCCAGAGTATGATACACTCTCACCCAGGCTTTCTCCCTCTTGAAATGGTCATGCCTGGTAGAGCATGCCAGGCCTGTACCTTTTTTAGACTACAACAGGGCCTCCAAGCATCATCCTTAGCAGGTTCGCTTCCCAGCACCCATCTACCAGCTTACAACCACTTATAACTCCAGCTCCAGGAAAGCCACGGCCTCTTCTAGTCTCCATGAACATTAACCACCTCCTTACCCAACCCCAATACACACATACACATAATATTTTTAAAGTCTTTTTTAAGAGTAATTTTCTCTGATTCACACACATGTAAAACGTTTGGCTAAAGCACACTCAATACTAAAACTTATTTAGAGGCTGAAATTTGACATTTGCTGCTGCTTCTCTTGAATGGCATAACCACAATAGTGTTCTTTTGGCCATTCTCCTTCATCAGTAAATTAAGAGAATAATATTTGTATTTTTGTTTTTGCTACAAATCAAGTACCTGTAGATCTATTGATATTTAGCAGTTTAATTTAGGGGAAAAAATAGTTCTAAAAGAACAGAACAGATCCCGAAACCATTGGTATAAACTCATTTACTGAGTTATGTGTCGATGGCCCACTGTTTACCAGATGTGGTAGCAATATAGGAAGATAGACATGCCCTTGCCCTCTAGATCTTGTTCCTAAAGGTAAGAGACAAACCAGTCAGGTGGAATGACTTGGCGGGGCCTCTGAGAACAGGCCAGGGCATGTCAGACAGGCAGTGTGGCCTGTGTGTGCTGTGTGAAACTGCCAGAAGAGCCCATACAAATCTGGAGAAATGAGTTTGACTTTAAAAAGAGAATTTAGGGCTGGAGAGATGGCTTAGAGGTTAAGAGCACTGACTGCTCTTCCGGAGGTCCTGAGTTCAATTCCCAGCACCCACATGGTGGCTCACAACCATCTGTAATGAGATCTGGCACCCCATTCTGTATACATAATAAATAAATAAATCTTTAAAAAAAAAAAAAAAAAAAAGAGAATTTAGGGGCTGAGGTGATGGCAGGGAGTAGAGTACTTGCTGTGTAAGCACAAAGACCTGAGTTCAGAGTCCTGGTACTCATGTGAAAGCCAAGCTCAGCAGACTGCTCTAGTCACCCGAAGCCTGATAAGGAGAGGCCAGCAGCTCTCAGGAGCACTCTAGCCAGCCAGGATAGCTGAAACAGCCCTAAGTTCAACGAAAGACCTGTCTCAGCAAATAAGCTGGAGCAGAGAAAAAGAAGACCTCTGGTCCCCACATGTGCATGCACAGCTATGTGCCCTGCCTGGTACCCACATGTGTATGCACAGCTATGTGCCCTGCCTGGTCCCCACATGTGCATGCACAGCTATGTGCTCTACCTGGTACCCACATGTGCATGCACAGCTATGTGCCCTGCCTGGTCCCCACATGTGCATGCACAGCTATGTGCCCTACCTGGTACCCACATGTGCATGCACAGCTATGTGCCCTACCTGGTACCCACATGTGCATGCACAGCTATGTGCCCTACCTGGTACCCACATGTGCATGCACAGCTATGTGCCGTGCCTGGTCCCCAGACATGCATGTATGGCTAGTGTGCCCTGCCCCCACCAAATAAACGATTAAATACATAATTGAGAACTTAAACTATTCTATCTTGTAACCTAGACTCTGAAAAATAATTACCCATCCAGATTTGAAGATCCTGTGATAATTCCTCTTCAAGAATTTGCCTGGGATCAGTATCTAGAGGAGAAAAAGAGGGTAAGGGATATGTCAGCATGGGGGATATTGACAAGTCCACTTCTCTGTGAATTATTTGTGCAGTTTGGGAAAATGACAAACTCCAGCTATAATTATTTCTCTTAATTATGAACTTACCCTAAATTATTTCAATCTTTCTAGACATCCTTCCTAAGCAGTAAAGTATTTGCAGAATATTCTTGTAGGTGGCTTTTGAGAGAGATGAAGGTTTTTTTTTAACTATTTATTTTATGTACATTGGTGTTTTAGTACCCTAGGACTGGAGTTACAGACAGTTGTGAGCTGCCATGTGGGTGCTGGGAATTGAACCCGGGTCCTTTGGAAGAGCAGTAAGTACTCTTAACCTCTGAGCCATCTCTCCGGCCCCAAGGGATGAGTTTTAAATTGTCAGAGATGCTAGCTAGCCCTGATGGCCACCCTTCCTGTGATACTCTGGCACTCAGTTTAGGTAGCCTGGCACTTAATCTGGAAAGTGTGGGTATGAATCTCACAGAGACAACTGGGTTGTGTGGGCCTGTCGGCTGAGGACCTCTCCTGGCAGTGACTACCCTCCTATGAGCAGCTTGTCCGACTTGGACCTTTGTTCTCCACATTCCTTCTCTAACAGTACTCTTGGAGAACCCAGGCCTGCCTGGAGGATGGCAGATGGCTTACCTCTTGGTAGTGTCACCTGGAACATCCTGACTCAGCCACATGTCATATGAGGAAGTCATAGCGAACACTTATATATGGTGCTTAAGAAATGGAGGACACCATTCTAGCATAGGTGGGTAGGAAGGGCGACATTCAGTGCCTTCTACAGTTAGGAGGAACCAGTGGTCCTGGTTTGCTTGGGATACAGGTATTTCAATGTTAAACTAAAGCAATTTAAAGGAAAGTGGGATAGTTGACCAACCCTAACATAAGACAATTTTTCAATTATTAATTTTTGACTAATTAATGACATCTATGTGCATGGGTGTTTTGTCTGCATGTATGTCCATGCATGACCTGCATGTCTATGCCCATGAAGGCCAAAAGAGGGCATTGGATCTTGGCCTGGAGTTAAGAGACAGTTGTGAGCCACCATGTAGGTGCTAAAGAATCGAACCCAGGTCCTCTGGGAGAGCAACTATCTCTCTAGCCCCCACATAAAATAATTTTTGCAAGTTTTATAGTCAGATTTATATCGCTGACTAGCCTAACATCCTCTGCCTACTATGGCCTGTGGTTTGCATTCATGCAGCTGTGCACATCCCCACCATCCTCCCACACACCCCACCTCCCTCCCTCCCCAGCCCGGGCTACCTGAGGATTGCCTTACACTCCCCTGCATGCCTCGGCCCTCTGTTCTGAACGAGGCTCGCTAGTTCGTCTTGTTGCTTTATTTGGTCTCTTTCCTCTCTTCTCTCTCTCACCCTCATGCCCACACTTGTCACCTTAACTTTTAGTGTACGCCATGTCTTTGTGAGGTGTACGGCCTCCTAGCACATGCCGTCCCAGTGAGTCAGTTCACTAGGTTTAGCTGCCTTGTGCTTCCACAGAATGTAAGGCTTCCCTAAGAGCACATGGGGAGGCCTGTCTCTCCACTCCAAAAAATAATAATAATAAAAAAAGGACAGCATCATTAGTAGTTAGTGACAGAAAGCTCTAGAAAACATCAGAGCCAGGCTCCTACGTTGAGGCAAGCCAGGAAGTCTCCCCATGTGCATCAAGAGATAAAATGTTTATATCTTACATGTCTTCTATGGCAGTCCCCCACCTCACCGAACAAAATGTCCACAGTTACATTTTCCCCTCTTACTATAGGTTTGGGTCTTGCAAAATACAACACCAGTAATTCTAACCACTCCGTCAATCTAAACGCTTCAGAGACTGCTTAGCCTTTTTCAGGGATTCGCCACTGAGCACGAACAAGTTTGCTCTCTAGAATGAAAAGCTGGAAGCAGGTTTTGAGGAAGGCCCAGAAGGCAAGTCGGAGGACATCAAAGCTCCTCAGAGGACAAGTCGTTGCCCAGACTAGCACTTCTCCAGGGTAGTCTTGAGACCCGCAGACTGATGGGAGCAGGAGGGACCGACGGGCACTTTATGTCCTGTATTGAAAGGGCACGTTCTTATTTCGTGTTACAGGGAGGAATCTGTATGCACACAGCTCAGCGTGTACACACTGCCACCTGCTTGTCAGTGAACTCATCCTAGATGGTGTCCAGAGAGCCCCCAAATCTCCCAAATGGAAAGTGACAATAAATAACGAGGGAACAGTGGGGGGGATAAAGAGAGGCACCAGTACCGTAAATCTCAGAGTCAGGGCTGACCAGAGGAGCAAGCCTGAACTTGGGATGGCAGCCTTTGCTCTTTGTAAGACGTGCTTAACTGAAGACAAGGGAAGGCAGACATGAGGGGCTGATCCTGTCTCCCAGGTAGTTAGTTATCTGAGTAAAGCACAGCTTAAAGATTCAGTTCTTGTCCCCTGCTCAGTGGGGCTTGTGGTGACAGGCAGCACAAACTCCAATATTCTGGTTACAGAACCAGCATCTCCCTGCATACCACTAGACATGCAGCTTCTCCCTCAGGTCCCATCGGCCAGCCAGACAATCCTATGGACCCACAAATCGGATTCTACTAAAACTTGCAAATGGCTGCACCAGGTCACTAAGGGTTTGCCAGGGCTGGCACTAGAAGATATATTCTCAGGGGCTGGTGTTGCTCAGGCCACACTGGGGATCTAGGAAGTTGGTGGCAGCATGGCATGGAGGAAAACACTAATACACTTCATCATAAGTGGCTTAGGTTTAACAGTGTTGGGGAAGGTGAATTTTCTTCTTTGTCCCTGATTATAAAAACTCCTGTTGACCCTCAGGAGACAGTTCCTAAAGATAGTCCTTTCTATCCAGAATAATCACCGTCTCATGCCTGGGTCCCATGCCTTTCATTGCACACATGTATACACACACACACACACACACACACACACACACACACACACACCCCTCAGTTCTTGCATTGAAAACCGTATCTTACTCAGATCCTCTTCCAAGAACGCACAGTAAATAAAGTGTGTCTCATAAATGGCGACAGGGACTGCATTGGATTCACAAATTAATGGAACAAGTGTACTATGTAGATATTATTATTACCAAATTTCATCTATCTATGATTGTAATAGTTTAAAGATTGCTTTCTAGGTTGTTCTCTGTCCTTCATTATGTTAAGAGTCTCAAAAATGTTAAATTCTTTTTGACTGCAGAATTCTGAAAGGTGGTTTTTAAAAAACATATTTTAAAAGAGTTAATCCCGTAGTTGGCAAATCAGGCTGTAGAGTTAATCTCAAGCTCTTGTTTGTGGTTTTAGAAGTTGTTTTTTCTTTCTGTCATTACCCCCACCCCCATTTCCCTGTAGGAACTGAAGGGTGACACCTGGGTATATTCCTCCTATGTGATGTGCTTCGTCAATGATCAGTTCCTGGGCAATGCATTTGACCTGAAGAAGTGGGCCCAGAAGGTGTGGGACGTGGTTGATGTCCGACCCTCCGCACTGTATGAGGCACTCACTCTGAATTATGCCACCAAGTTCTTGAAAGACACCAAGGCAAGTTACACAGAGTTTTAACAGAATTTTTCATCATTTGTATTAATTCAGCATTAACTGCTGGTGTGCTCTCAAAGGAGATACACCAAGAGATTAAGATGTACACCCCTAGTGACCTTATTTTTTTTTTTTTTTTGGTTTTTCGAGACAGGGTTTCTCTGTGTAGCTTTGCGCCTTTCCAGGAACTCACTTGGTAGTCCAGGCTGGCCTCGAACTCACAGAGATCCGCCTGGCTCTGCCTCTCGAGTGCTGGGATTAAAGGCGTGCGCCACCACCGCCCGGCTCCTAGTGACCTTATTAAGACCAGTTGCAAAGGATTCAAGTTCAGGGTTTGCAATGTGTAAAGCAGATGTTTGTCACAGCAGACTGTTTCTCCTCCCCTCTCAAGGTGTATATGATGAATTACTCCTATTAGAGCGTAAACACCCTTGGATATGCACCTATAGTCTTAGCTTCCCAGGAGACTGAGGCAGGAAGATTGTTTGTACCCATTATTCTAAGGCCGATCTGGACAGTATAGCCAGACCCCGTCTCACAGCAGAGCGGGAACTGGTGACTGTTATTGATGGGGAGGGCCTGTGGACCACAGGATGCTTGTCTAGTCGTTTCTCGCCTCCCCTGTTATGTGGTACCTTGGGCCATCGGGCTGTAGAGTAAATAAGGGCTTTACCTGCTGAGCCATCTCACTGGCCCTGTGTGTGCCACACGTATGCAGACACTCAGAGGCTAAAAGAGGGTGTTCGGTTCCCCTGGAGCTGAAGTTAAAGGCATTTGGGAGCCCCTTGATGTGGGTGCTGGGAACTGAACTTGTTTCCTCTGGAAGAGCATCAAGTGTGGTTATCATCTGAACCAACTCTCCAGCCCTGGCCCTGAAATACTTCAATTAATAGTTCTAACACCTAAGTGAGAGCTACTGTATTGAGATTAAAAGTCTGAAAAGAATTAACTAAGATTGACCATCAGCCCCTGAGTAATTTGATCTACAGAATGAGGACTGTCATAGGGTTTCTATTGCTGTGAAGAGACACCATGACTATGGCAATTCTTAAAAAGGAAAACATTTAATTGGGGCTGGCTTACAGTTTCAGAGGTTTAGTCCATTATCATCATGGCAGGACATGGCAGCGTGCAGGCAGACATGGTACTGGAGAAGGAGCTGAGAGTTCTACATCTTGATCCACAGGCAACAGGAAGTGAACTTTGTTCTACAGTCCAGGCCTACCTGTCCAGGATGGCATTGCCATATTAGGCTGGGCCTCCGCCATCAATTAGCAATAAAGAAAATTAGATCCAAGCCGGGCGGTGGTGGCGCATGCCTTTAATCCTGGCACTCGGGAGGCAGAGGCAGGTAGCCTCTGAGTTCAAGGCCAGCCTGGTCTACAGAGTGAGTTCCAGGACAGCCAGGGCTGCACAGAATGACTCAGTGCTAGGACTTGAGCTGTGCAGAGGCAAAGACTTTGTCTGGTGACCCTATTTAACTATTGCTTTGAACAGGAACTCAGAAGCATGGGGGGTACCCACTGAGTGTTTGGTTGAGTAAACAATGCATTTTTAAAATGCTGAAAACTCTGAGGTATAGAGAATTTATTGTTCACGATTAATTCCCAAAGGGACAGGAGTCCCGGCGGCACGTGGTGGTCCCCAGGAGTGTCAGTGGCCACAAGGAAGGCAGGAAATGTAATCATTAGGCTGAGAAATTGAGACTGAAAATGAGTCTAGGTGTCAGTGGTCTGAAGTTACTGTGACTAACTTAAGAAACAAAGATAGATACAGCAGTGGTGCTGACTCCCCGAGGTCACAGGAAAGCCGGGGAAATGGCTTTGAAACCAGGTAGGTGAAAGGAAGAACAGCGTGGGTGGGTCTGCAGGTGCAGCGGAACAAGCCACGGCTCCGACATCCAGAGTCAGAAAGAGCTTTATGAGAAAGAAACCAGGCCTGGAGAGGCAGAAAGATGCCGGGAGCAGAGAGGAAACAGAAAAGAGAGAGAGGGCGGGGGTCCGTGGGCGGCTTTTTAAGGCAGAGATTGCGTGACCACGAGGCGGTATGCAGTCGCCCGCCCCGCCACCCCATGATGTAAGACGTTAGACCCGGAAGAGTGAGAGCAGGATCCTAACAGTAGGAACAAGGGAGGCCACCTACTAGGGAAATGACCAGAGCCATGCCAGAGGAGTATGGGCCAGCGTGCCACCCCAGGTTCATCAACCACTCGCCCCAGGTTCATGCTGGCCCCATCATCAAGGAGCGTGGCTTCCCAACGTTTTTCGTATCTTTATAATACTTCCTGAGGCCCAGGGCTCCAGGAACACTTACTTGTCCAGCAAATCTAGGCCACATGTCCACAACCCGACAGTCGCAGAGTGGGAGGAGGGAGAATCTGGCCCTGCATGTTCTGGCAATGCTTGTGAAACCCAGTGGGATGTTGCCCAGATAGGAAGGATGGTGAGGTGTTAAGTAGGATGGGGAAATCCAGGAGGTCATAAAGAAAACTGAGGCCGGATGCTGATTTACTATCTGTTCTGAAGCGGGAGATTTTGTCCAGAAGGAAAACAGTCCAGCAGGGCTTTTCATAGACTAGGACATAACCCTCTTTGCTTTGGGGTGTGTTGGTTGGAGCTGTGCCAAAGCAAGCTGGTGTCGGGGTAGGTGTTTGGAAAGGGCTGTGGTGAAATATGCTAGAAATAATGAAAGTGTGAATTAACGCTAAAAATAATGAAAGCGTGAATTAACGGCTGCGGCTGAGAATGGAGGACCTAGTTTCCTGGGAAAAGACTAAGTGTTTTCACGGAGGGTGGATTCTCCTGTTTATTTCTGGGTTGGAATGTCCTGCCCGGCAAGTCTGTTTGTGTGTTTGGCTCCTGGGGACTGGATGTTACTTTGTATAGCATTCATTTGTCTCTGTCATGAGCATTTTCAGAATTATCTTTGTTTTTTTCCTTTTGGTTGTTATTTTTAAGGTAGGGACTATAAGTAGCCCAGGCTAGCTGCAAACTAGGGATCTCACTGCCTCTCTAGAGCTGAGATTAGTGAGATTAGAAGTGTGTTCTGCCATGCTCATCTAGAGTTGTCTGCTCCTGACAGCCCTATAAAGATAATCAGTTGAGGCACAGGGAGGTTAATTATGCCTGATAGACTTTGAATTCATTTCCCAGGCAGCCACAATTTCTGACATTGCCTCTTGTCCCTGGGAAGCATGTGAGGTGTGTTATATTCTGCCTCCCGTTCTTTAGTATAGCATTCTCTGATAGTTTAGAACTTGGAGTACAGAAGCTAAGAGGCACAAACCAATTAATTCTAATTAGCGAGCACATGACAGTCCTGTAAGCCTGTAAGCCCAGCTCTCAGGAGGCTGAGATAGAAAGATTTCCACGAGTTCAAGGTCAGCCTGGGCTATGGCTATGTAATGAGTTCCAGACCAGCCTGGGCTGGACAGTGAGACACTCTGAAAAAACAACAGAAAATCTTAGTCATACTTAGTATGCTTGTAATAGTTCCTTGCTAGATGCCAGACAGCACGAATTTCAGTCTTTTAACAAAACAACGTAAAAAGATTAGAGTGACATGAAACAATACGATGTATTTCGAGAAATATCATGCGTTTCCCAGATTTTCTGAGGAAGAAGGGAGGGCAGTTACATGCTGCATTAAGTTGGTATTCTGTATGTGGCAGAGCTGTCCAGGGTCTGAAACACCATTAGATGTACAGTGCTCCCGGAGAGCTAAGTGGGGAAAGACTAGCGTGTTCATTTTGGATGCCTTTCTGTTTTGTTTTGGTTTTGAAACAAGGTCTTAGTAGCCTGCCTAGGCTGACCTTGGACTCAGAGCAGTCCTCCTGCCTTAGCGTCACAAGTGTTGGGATTACAGACAGGAACCACGGTGCCCAACTTAGGACGCCCTTTTACGTGGCTACACAAAGCCTCCCTCAGAACCAGTCATCTCTACCGTGAGGTACACCACGTGACAGCACGTGAGGACTGTTGAACAGGAGAGCGTGCACTAAAGGGACTGGGAGGCACCCCCTTTCTCTTCCAGGCCCTTGGTGCCAAAGCGCTAGTGGGAACAGTGGTCATATTTTCCCAGTCAGAAGGGGTGTGGCTTGGCTCCATGTGGCCGCCAAAGTCTCTGAAATCCAGGACACACAGTCGCCAGCTCCACGACACTCACTTGGCTCTTTTCCCAAACCTACTCAGCAAAGAAGCGTAGTGAAGAATCCCTAGTCTGTTTCTGTCCCCAGGTGACTGCCCCTTGCTCCTGTCCACACGGAGCCCTGGCATCTGCGTATTTCTAGGTCATGTGCTCCCAGGCCTGCGTGATAAGTTAACATTGTTCAAAGCTTCAACACTGAGAGGTTTTTAAATGATTGTGTAATATACATTATCAAGACTTGGTCAAATAAATTTAAAGATCCCTTTAGGTCATTGCATTTACGGTTGTTATCTGTGAGTATTATGGTTCAGATTGTACTTGCTGTTATCTGTTCATGTTGTGGTTAAAATCTTATCACTGAAAAGAATGCTTTATTGTTTTTAATATTTCCAAAGCTTACAAAACACTGACCTGTGTTATTTTTTTTCTCAATAATTTTAATAGCATGACTTTGTGTACTTGGACATTTGTATTGATCTTTCTCCAATTGGAAGACTGATTTTTGAGGTAAGAGAATTTTGCTGTTTTTTTTTTCAAATAAGTTTTGAGGAGTCTGTAATTGATAAAATATTGAGTAATCATTGAAACCTTTCATCTTTATTTTGTAGCTATATTGCGATACATGTCCCAAAACATGTAAAAATTTCCAGGTCTTGTGCACAGGAATGGCAGGGTTTTCTCAGAGAGGTATAAAGCTTCATTACAAAGATTCGATTTTTCATCGAGTAGTCCAGAATGGTTGGGTACAAGGAGGAGGTAAGCTGCAAACTTTAAATATGACATCTAAGCAGAGTGCCCTAGTGTTTATTCATTTACCTTTATAAAATTGGTAAAGAATTAGGCCTGACCTCCAAATCACAGGGATCTGTCTGTCTCTACCCACTGAGTTCTGGCATAAAGGTGTGCCCTACCATACCAGGCCTTGGATGTTCTTTGTGTGTTGGGGGTAGGGCATGGCATATGCAGATGTGCATGAGGTCAAACCTCGGGGGTTGTTTGCTCAGGCTCTGCCAAGTACTTACTGGCCAGCAACATGTTGGATGGAGCTATGTTCAAGAGAGAGGTGCTAAGGTGAATTGCCCTTCAGGCAAGAGCTGGGGTTCTGGAGGGAAAGCCTTCAGGCCTGCTAGACAAACCAAGTGTCCATTCTTTTGTTGTTGTTATTGTTTTGTTTTTTCAAGACAGTGTCTCACTGTATCTGGCTGTCCTGGAACTTACTGTGTAGACCAGGCTGGCCTTGAACTCACAGAGATCTGCCTGCTTCTACCTCCCGAGTGCTGGGATTAAAGGCGTGTGCCACCGCACCAAGCTGTTCATCTGGCTTCTTTTTGGTAGGTTCTGGAATCCAACTCAGGCACTTATGCTTGCATAGGGAGCACTTCATAGAGCCATCTCCAGCCCCAGAACTAGATATGGATAATAACAGATGTATAACTTAAAGGATGTTTTATACGGTCAAATGATTCACTAGCATATTTGTATTTTTTAATCCCCAATTTAAGTTCTAGTTCCAGGAACAATGCAAATTAAAAAGTGACATAGAGTAAGATGACATTTTTTAAAATCAAAAAGTACTTTTAAAAGTTCAAGTAAATACATAAAAATACCTAGAATCACATTTTAAGAAGCATGCTAAGGATGAGAATTTGAAAATGGAATGAGGCTGGGCCATGCCTTTAATTCCAGCACTTGGGATGCAGAGGCAGGCAGATCTCTGTGAGTTCAAGGCCAGGCTGGTCTACATAGTGAGTTCCAGCACAGCCAAGACTGTGTAGAGAGATCCTATCTCAAAAAACAATAGCAACAACAACAAAAAGAAAGAGAGGAAGGGAGGGAAGGAGGGAGGGAGGGAGGGAGGGAGAGAGGGAGGGAGGGGCTGGTAGGTGGGTAGATGGATGGATGGGTGGGTGGGTGGATGGAAGGATGGGTGGGTAGATGGGTAGATGGGTGAGTGAGTGGGTGGGTGGGTATGTGGGTAGATGGATGGGTGGATGGATAGATAAGAGAGAGAGAGAGAGATGAAATCTTATAAAGAAAAGAAGTATAATCAATCCTCAAGAGAGACTGTGTTGGTTTGGTGAACTGACTCAGCAGATAAAGGCTCTTGATGCCAAGCCTGATGGCCAGATTCCACCCCTGAGATCCACACAGTGGAAGGCTAGAAGTGTGCACTAAGGTACGCTTGCACTGAAACACACACACACACACACACAAACACACACACACACACACACACACACACACACACACACACAGGCATCCTGACTCCCCAGACTCCTCCTCCTTTCCAGTGTCCTCTCAGTCTGGCTCTCCCACCTAACCTCTACCTGTCCAGCTATTGACCAGTCAGCTTTTTTATTAACCAATGAAAGTAAGACATATTTACAGTGTACAAAGTTTGTTCCACAGCATTTCCCTCTTTTTGTTTAATTAAAAAGGTTTTAACTTTAACATAATAAAAGTATATATAACAAAAACAGTTATTAAGTAAGTATTACAGTTACAATATCCAGTCCATGTGTTTTTAGCAAATTTAGAGAAAATACTCTTGTTTATCTTATCTGTGTGAGTCTAAAGTTTTATACCTAATTTACCTTTTATCACAACTAAGGAAAACTTTAACTATGACTATCTAGTCCTCAACTCTGTCAAACACCCCAGAAGAGTAAAATGTTACTTAATGACAGTTATATCTTGCTGCCTGGACAGTCACCCAAAGTTCTTCTGTAACATTGGGGCATCCATCTGTGGCCTACAGGCCTAGAACATCTGACAGACTTTTCAGAGAAGCAGAGAATTTTGAAGGACTGTCCTGCCTTGTCTTGGCAAAGTTTGACAGCCATTTTCTTTTGTGTCCTGCTGGTCCAGTTTGGACAGTACACTATCAGCAATTGAGGTAAGGACAGTTTCTTTGCCCAAATGGCTAGCTTTTGCCAGAAAGAAAGTAAACTCCATACAGAGTTTCTCTGATGCCTATCATCTTCTGTTGAAGTAGATTGGTGCTGTCAGGAGCAGACATGTCTCACTGTCATGAAAAGCCTTAGGTTATTAAACATATTAAATGCCATATTTTATAGATTTTTAAAGTGTTTGAAGACCATCTATCTTTATATATTTGTACATGACCTTGAAAACATACCTAACATGACTATAAGTTTGACTATTATAGATGACTATTTATCTGTATTTCTTAATTATACATTACATTTTAAATGAGCTACATAAACACAATACCCCAAACAAGAGTAGAAACATACATACAGTATAACAAAATTTACTTTAAATTTGTATCACTAAACCAAAATCCATAGCAGTGTAAAATATTTTGAGATTAATAGTTGTTTTTTTTTTGCATTAAAGAAGATTCAATAATCTACCTTTTTTCCCTATCATTCCTATATCAGAGAGAGAGAGAGAGAGTGCTTAATCAAAGTAATGAAAAGTTTGAAGATAGCTGCTGCCCAGTGATGAGAGATAGAGAGAGAGACAGACAGACAGACAGACAGACACCTCAATTAATCAAAGTAATAACAGTTTGAAAAGCAGCTACCCAGTGATGGTTACTCTCAGGGACTAGGATTCAGTTGCTCTATTTTGTTTCTCAATTTCCTCAGAACAAGACTTGGGTAAGACAGGTCATAGTCTCTGTGGAAGTTTCTTTTCTGTATATCTAAGATTTCCAGACGGCAAGGTGTGCAGGTGTTGGGTCACATTTCAGACAGTGAGACAAGAATACGAAGTAAGACAAGAGTACACTCTATCTTGGGCCAGCTTTAGCCCCCCCCCCCAGGCAGCTATTCCTTGAATATCTCTATGTCAACCCTAACATCCTGTAATTAACAAATTAAAAGCTTTCAGAATTTATTAACTTAGCAGACCGCCAGCTTCCACCAACCCCAAGTCTAAGAAAGCCATCAGATAGTATCTGAGGCCTAGAGGAGAAATTACCCTATCTTTCTGTAACTGCCTCCCTGGTGTTTCCACCAATGTATTTTTTAAATGCTTAGATTTATAATTTTTTTTCTGTTACTATAACATTTCTTGAAACCACTTCCATGTGGAACATGGAACCTGGGATAGCCTAGCTCCATGTTTTCCGGGGCCATGTGCATTCAAATTTGGCTCCACAATAAAGTATCTTAACCCCTGTGAGGTGAGAACTTTATTTCTTGGCGGGGGGAGTGGGTTTTGTTTTGTTTTTTGAATCAACAATGAATAGCATGATTTAGATGCTCCATTCACTTTTCCAAATAACTTTTCTCTGTGTGCTTACTGTTGTATCAGATCCTAATTAAAAATAAAAAAAACCAAAAGCTTGCTTGCCTAGACTTAGATAAGATAGCTCAGTTATTCAGCCAATATTTATTGAACATTGCAGAGGAGGGAGTGGATCAGAGAGCTAAAGGAAGTAGCGTGTACCGATGGGGAGGCTGGGACACAGAAGGCAGACCTGTTTACCTCCACTGTGGGTGTATATAAAATAACTTGGGGAACATTGCCTAAGCCAAAGTATGCAGCTCCTATAAACACCAAAGACAAATAAATGAAAACCCTCTTATTATATCAAAAGGAATTTTGTTTCCAAAACATCATTTCCATAAGTAAGTTATTATTATGGATAATGATGCTTTCCACAGTGCAGGTTGTCAAATTCAGGGTCTTGTACATGCTGGGCAAGTGCTCTACCACTGAGCTACACTCCCAGCCAAGAGTGACTAAAGGAATGAAAATCTGAATGTGACTTTTTAAAAGGGTATCTACTTGTGTGTGTGTGTGTGTGTGTGTGTGTGTGTGTGTGTGAGTATTTGCAGGTTTGTATGCACATGTGTGGAGGCCGGAGGTCAACCTTGGGTACCATTCCTCCAGAGATGTTCACCTTGTGTGGTATTGTATTCCCCAAAATATTGTGCATGCTAATAAACTTATCTGGGGTCAGAGACAGAACAACCGCAATATTAAACATAGAGGATAGGCAGTGGTAGCACACGCCTTTAATCCTAGCATTCCAGAGGCAGAAATCCATCTGCTCAAGGATACAGCCAAGCATTGGGACTCACACCTTTAATCCCAGAAAGCAAACCTTTAATCCCAGGGAGTGATGGCAAAAACAGAAAGATATATAAGGCATGGAGACCAGAAACTAGAAGCATTTGGCTGGTTAAGCATTTGGCTGGTTAAGCTTTCAGGCTTTCTAGCAGCAGTTCAGCTGAGAGCCATTCGGATATGAGGACACAGAAGCTTCCAGTCTGAGGAAACAAGACCAGCAGAGAAGTTGGCCAGGTGAGGTTAGCTGTGGTTTGTTCTGTCTCTCTGATCTTCCAGTGTTCACCCCATTACCTGACTCAGGTTTGATTTTATTAATAAGACTCTTTAACATTCATGCTACACCTCGTTTTTTGAGATACAGTCTCTCACTGGGATTGGAGCTTGCCAGTTAGGCTAAGGTGCCTGGACAGGATCCATGGGATCATTGGCATGTGCCACCTACCAGCTTTTAATGTGGATGCTGGGGATCAAACTCAGGTCCTCATGGTTTCACAGAAAACACTCTACCATATGAACTACTCCCCACCCCCACCCCCCACCTAGAGCATCTATTTTCATTCATGTTCAAAGAGAACTTTTTCCATTTCTTCTTCTCAGTTTACTCTTTCCACTTCTCTGAAAAGCAAGGTGAAATATGGAATGTGTTAGAGTTTCCATTGCTGTGAAGAGACACCATTACCACAGAAACTCTTATAAAGGAAAGCATTTAATTGAGTGGCTTACAGTTTCAGAGGTTTAGTTTATTATCATCATGGCAGGACATGGTGCTGGAGAAGGAGCTGAGAGTGGAGAAGGAGCTACATCTTGATCAGCAGGCAACAGGAAGTGGTGTGAGACACTGGGCGTGGCTTGAGCATATATGAGACCCCAAAGCCTGCCTCCACAGGCACTTCCTCCAACAAAGCCACACCTTCTAATAGTGCCAATTACATTCAAACTACCACATGAAATAACTTTTGAAGCAAATGTGTTTGTGTGAATATCTTCTTTAATTGTGGCCATAATGATAATTTAACATTTTTCAAAGCTTTTACTATAACTTGTTACCCCCAGAGAGTTATGACAACAAAATGAATTTATAAAAAATAAAAACAATTACATGATAAAGTGAAGTGATGGTAGTAATATTTTCAATTGGGCAGCTTACTCTAGATTTGATGTAAGATGTAAACAGTCAGCATTAAAGGCCCCGTCTTCCCTCTGCCATCACTGTTCTAATCTGGGTGTTGTTATTTCTCAGATATAGTAGAGGGGAAAGGAGACGATGGAGAGTCTATTTATGGACCAACATTTGAAGGTAGGTGTCTTTCAAGTTTCTCAGTCATATATTAGCTGGTTATTGAAATTTGAAAGGGTTCAAATGAGACAATTTGGGATAATATTCAGTAGAAATGAAAGTCAAAAATGGTTGGGGCTGGAGAGATGGCTCAGTGGTTAAGGACACTGGCTGCTCTTCCAGAGGTCCTGAGTTCAATTCCCAGCAACCACGTGGTGGCTCACAACCACCTGTGATGAGATCTGGTGCCCTCTTCTGGTGTTCTGCATGTACGCAGGCAGAACACCGTATACATAATAAATAAATCTTAATAAAAAAAATGGTTTTACTCTTCAAACTGCAGATGTTTTTTTAAAGTGGAGCTTTGCCCTTGCCTGATTAAAGACTGAGTGGTATTCTAAAACAAAACAAAACAAAAAACTGGGATTGGAGATGTAATTCAGTTGGTAGGGTGCTTGCTTACCTAGTATGTATGAAACCCTGGGTTGGATCTCCCAGACCACTGTGTATGGTAGGTTGTGTTTGTAATCCCAGCACTGAGGAGGTAGAGAAAGGATGATTAGGAGTTCAAGGTCATCCTCAGATATGTAGCTACATGAGACATCTCAAGCAACCAACCTCTTGGTCCAGTCCACAGCAGCTTTGTGCACACATTTACTTGCCTATTTCTTTAAGACAAATCCCAGTGTATTAGTTAGTTCCCCTGTGTTCTACCAGATAGCAGGAATGCTATTGAAGATTACAGGAGTTATGGCAAAATGCCAACAGATCCAGTTTGAAAAGGTTGTCACTGATCAAAGATGTGGTCATTTGACCTCCATAAAAAAATAATAATTGCAATTGGTTGGAAGTCAACATATATTTTAAACCCACAAGTTCATAATGATACCGTATTATAAAATAAAATCTAACTGGTTACCTTTGGAGGAATGATTGAAAAAGAATGCATTATCTTGGGGCTGGAGAGACGCCTCAGTGTTTAAGAGTGCATACTGCTTTTAGCAAGGATCTGAGTTTGGTTCCCAACATCCATATCAGGTAGCTCACAATCACCTACCTGTAACTCCAGCTCCAAGGGATCCAATGCCCTCTTCTGGACTGCATGGGCACCTATACACCCATGCACATATACACATACTTATATAAATAAAAATAAGTCTTTAAAAAAACTGATATCTTGAAAACTGAGGTAATCAGTTTTCTATTATCTATTCTCTATTATCACTGCCTGGAGGACTAGCCTCCAGCAGCACCCAGGGTATGCAAAAAAAAAAATCCATGAATGTGGCAAGGGCCAATCTTTTCCATCTGAGGGGTAAGGAAAGAAACGCATGGGTTCTGATGGTAACTTTTATTTCACCTTGAGAAACCTTCCCTGAAAAATCTCCACACAGCTACATCATCTCTCAGCACAGCTACATCTCTCCTCTGTACAGCTCTCTCACAGAAAAATCTCTGGACAAATATATGAGGTACATTTTGAGGGCCACGTAACATTTCTTGAGTAAACAATAAGGAACAGAGCCATAAGAAATCACACAGTTTCTCTCAGACTTGGGACGTCAGGAGGCACATAGGCTGAGCACCCAGTATTTCCTGATGGAGGGTGACATTGAAATTCAGGACCTAAACAATAAACAGTTGGCTAGACCTTAAGCCCTGCATCGTCTGCACAGAGAGTCGGTTGCTGAGAGAATCTGTACAGGGAGTTAATGTCTACTAAAGTTGTTTTGTGCCTGACTTTGGTTCAACCAACAGACAGTTTGGAATCTGTCCTTGTGCAATTCATTTTCAGGGGCAACTAGTCTGCTTTGAATTTGCTCTGAGGTCTTAAATCAACTAAACATGTAAAAAGCTGTCTTTGTAGCTGAGAATACTGTTATTTTCCTATGTCAGTTTGAGCTATGAAAAATATCCTAGCATTATTTCTATTCATCAAAATTACACAGCTTAAGAAGAAGTCATCTTCCTGACCATCCACGAGAAAATTACAGACAGAAACAAATGGTATCCACAGCCAGTGACCCCACGGCCTTTGCCTCGTGGGGCTCCCCATCAGAGTTAGCCCTCTGTTGGGTTGTCATCTGCTGTATGTTCTTAGTGACCTCCAGCATTGTATGAAATACATCAATCTGTAGATAAAGAGAATTATCTCAGCTGAGTGTGACAGCACACACCTTTAACCCCAGAGCACAAGAGGCAGAAATAGGCAGATCTCTGTGAGTTGGAAGCCGGCCTGTTCTACATACAGAGTTCTGGGACAGCCAGAGCTACATAGTGAGATCCTGTCTCAAAAATAATATCAAGATAGATGGGTGGATAGATATTTACATAGATAGATAGACAGACAGACGTGGGTGGATAGATGGATGGAAGAAACATCTTTTATGAAAGATGTTTTTATAAAAAAAGATAGTCCAGAGGCTGGAGAGATGGCTTTGTGGGTAGGGGCACCTGCTGCTCAAGCGTGAAGACCTGAGTTTGGATTCTAGCACCATGAAAAAGCTGGGCATGTTTGTATGCACCTGTACCATGTCTCTGTCTAGGAGTGGAGGTGCTGGGGCTTATGGCCACCAGCTAAGCTCCAGGTTCAAGGAGAGATCCTGTCTCAAAAGAGGTAAAGTGAGGAAAGGTAGAGTGGGACACCTGGAGTCTCCCTCTGCCCTTGTCTTAGTCACTGTTCTAATGCTGTGAAGAGACACCATGACCATAGCAACTCTACAGAAGAAAAGCATTCAGGTGGGAGCTTTCTTACAGTTTCAGAGGGTCAGTCCATTATCCTCTTGGTGCGGAGCATGGTGGCAGGCAGACGTGGTGCTGGAGAAGTAGCTGAGAGCTGCATCCTGATCTGCCAGGCAGAAGGCAGAGGAACTCTGGGCCTGGCATAGGCTTTTGAAACCTCAAAGCTCACTCCTAGCAACACACTTATTCCTACAAGGCCACACCGAACTAATCTTTCCAAACAGTCTACCAACTGACAACGAAGCATCTAAATATATGAGCCTGTGGGGCAGTTCTCTTCAAACTTCCACAGTTCTTTGCAAGCGTGTGCACAGGTTCAGGCACCTATGCATCACCTGCCCATGTGTGTATACACCATATAAACAAACACACATACACACATCCAATTAATAAATGAAAAGGAGCCGGGCGGTGGTGGCGCACGCCTTTAATCCCAGCACTCGGGAGGCAGAGGCAGGCGGATCTCTGTGAGTTCGAGGCCAGCCTGGACTACCAAGTGAGTTCCAGGAAAGGCGCAAAGCTACACAGCGAAACCCTGCCTCGAAAAAATCAAAAAAAAGAAAAAAAAAATAAATGAAAAGGAAATGATACCGTAGGCTAGTGGCTGCTCACCTGGCCACAGTGAAACATGGATGGAGGCCCTTGTTGCATCAGCCCCTCTGTAGAGGGAAGTTTCTCCGGTCCTGCCTTGCCCAGCAGTCAAGATGAATCTCTGCCACCCGTGGTCCCACAGCTGCTTATAAAATAATCACTCAGAGGCTTATATTAATTGCAAACTGTATGGCCTGTGGCTTCAGCTTCTTGCTAGCTAGCTTTCATCTTAAATTAACTCATTTCTATAAATCTGTATGTTGCCACGTGGCCATGGTGTTACTGGTCTGCTGGCATCTTGTTCCTTCTGTGGCAGGCTGGTGTCTCCCCCAACTCTGCTCTTCCCTCTGTATCACTGCTTGGATTTCCCGCCTGGCTGTAAGCTTTCTTGCCATAGGCCAAAACAGCTTTATTTATTATCCGATAGGAGCCACACATACTCACAGCATACAGAAAGACATCCCACAGCACCCCTTGAACATCACAGAGACAAAGACAGCAGAAATTCTGTGCCTCTGTTGAAAGAATGCACCAAGAGATAGGAAAGCCTCTGCATCCAGGTACAGTCTCCATTTCAGCATGACATGTTCCAAAGGAATCTCATTGGTGCTACTGTGATGGCTTGGCAGTAATGATGTCCCTTGAACCCCCAACAGAAGGAAAGAACCAGCTCCAAAATGCTGTCCTCTGACCTTCACACACACACACACACACACACACACACACACACACACACACACCACTAGTAAATATTTTAAATCCTTTCACGGAAAGTAGCAGGGGTGGAGAGATGGTTCAGTGCCTAAGAGCACTTGATGCTCCTACAGACAACCTGGATTTGCATCTCAGCACTCAAGTTGGACAGTTCACAACTGCCTGGGGATCCGATGCCCTCTTCTGGCCTTTGTGGGCACCAGGCATGAACATGCAAATATATACATACAAAATAAAAAATAAATGAATCTTTAAAAAAATAGAAAACAGCCAGGCAGTGGTATTGCACGCCTTTAATCCTAGCACTTGGGAAGCAGAGACAGGTAGATGTCTGAGTTTGAGGACAGCCTGGTCTACAGAGCTAGTTCCAGGACAGGTAGGGCTACACAGAGAAACCTTGTCTCAGAAAAATTTAAAAAAGAAAACAAACAAAAACCCTCTGCATCATGCAACACCATGCAATAAAAAAATCACACAGTGGGCTGGAGAGATGGCTCAGAGGTTAAGAGCACTGACTGCTCTTCCAGAGATCCTGAGTTCAATTCCCAGCAACCACATGGTGGCTCACAACCATCTGTAATGAGATCTGGTGCCCTCTTCTGGCATGCAGACATACATGCTGTATACATAATAAATAAATAAATCTTTAAAAAAAATCACACAGCTTATGGCAAAAATGAGGGTTCTATTAAAACACAAGAGAGACAGGCTGGGGAGATGGCTCAGTGAATAATGCACTTGCTTGGAAGACCAGATTTCAGATCCCTAGCAACCCACATAAAAGCTACATGGTCTTAGCAGCCTTCCTCTGATTTTAGCCCTGAGGAGGCAGAGACAAGGGATCATCAGGGCAAGCTGGATAACTAGATTTACAAATCAGTGAGCTCTGGGTTCAGTGAGAGACCCTACAGCAGTAACTTAAGTGGGGGCGCAATTGATGAAGACACTTGCCATCAACCTCTGGCCTCTGCATACACTCTCACATAACTAGATAACTGCTATAGTAAATATAGGACTTTCCCTTGAAAAAGACCCGCCTTGTAGAGGTGAGTCCATGAAATGTTCTGTAGGTCAGGCAGGCCTTGAAATTGCAATCCTCTTTCCTTAGCCTGACGCCCAGCTATCTAGATGACTATTAACTGATTATGCTAGCATGGAACCCGGTACCTCACACGTGCTGGGTAGGTACCTCACTTCCGAGCTAAATCCCCAAGCCAGAACTTCATAGTCAGTGAATACTTTACTGACTTTGCCATCCACCATTTGTTTTAGTACATTTGAACTTGGAGGCTGTTGTAGTTAGGTGGGCAGGGTGGGTTTGTTTCGGCCCACAGTGGGAAGGTGCAGTCCATCACGGCGGTGGGGAAGGCAGGGCGGCAGGAGTGTGAAGCAACAGATGTCATCTCATCCAGGCAGGAAGCAGAGAGAGATGAATGCTGATGCTCAGCTCACGTCTTCCTCTTTACTCAGTCTGTGCTCATTCAGAGTGACTATTTCCTGTTCAGTTACTTTCTGGAAACCCCTCATGGACACTTCCCCAGGTGTATTTCCAAGATGATTTAAAATCCTATCAAGTTGGCAAAGAAGATTAATTGTCACAGAAAACAAAACTGGGGGTGACACTTCTGAAATTGATGGCCTCATCATCAATGCTGTGTTCTTCTCACATGTAACCTTACACATTTGCACTTAGACACCCCAAACTAACCTTTCCCTTAAAAGTCAACCCATGGGAGGCTGGAGATTAAAATGTATTTGAATACAAGTGAAAATGAGCATAGATTACTATCTTCATAATCGGTATTTAGGAGCAGAGCTAATCCAGTTAAGGTGTCAGGAGTCCTAGGATTATACCCACCAGACAAGGGTCCTGCTCACACACAGGACATGTAACCTGCATAGCCCAGGGACTCCGCAGTATAGGAGGACTGTGACAGGTCCATGTAAGGTGCTGCAGGGGAGGGCAGACAGACCCGTGAAGGAGTTGAGAAGGGTCTTTGTAACGCTCTCATGGTTGTCTGAACGAAGGTCCACTGCAGACAGCACAAGGAAGCCTGCTGTCCTTCTGTACATACCGCACAAGAGACAGATGAGCTAAGTGCTCAGGCAGTTCTGGTAAGCTTTCACAACTCTAAGAAAGTTTGCTTGAATGTTTGAAAATCATCAAAACTAATTGGGGTATATCAGGAAGTACTGTGAAGCCTGTTACCAAGTTCCCTTTGCTCCCTAAATGCTGTCATTGTTGGCAACAATACAGATACTTCAGTGACCTACTGATTATTCTTTCCTAGATGAAAACTTTTCGGTTCCTCATGATAAAAGAGGAGTTCTTGGAATGGTCAATAAAGGTCGTCATACCAATGGGTCACAATTCTACATCACACTACAAGCAACTCCCTATCTGGATAAAAAATATGTGGCTTTCGGGTATGTACATGATAGGTTTTTCTGCATAGCATTCACACCTATAAAATGTTGCTCAAAAATATTTGTATCATTATTGAACATAGTCAGATTAGCCAAAAATAGAGCTGAATGATACAAAATAATACAGACACATCTAGCAACAAGTAGTTATAACCAATTTGTTATCCATAAAATACAGAAATTAGGGCTGGCAGGATGGCTCAGTGGGTAAAGGGGCTTGTCGCACAATCCTGAGGATATGAGTTCAACTCCTGGAACCCACATAAAGGTGGAAGGAGACACAACTCCATAAAGCTGTCCTCTGATTTCAACACATGTGCCATGTTATGCGCACCACACACATACATCACACACTAATAATAATTAATGTTAAGTACAGAAATTAATTAAACACAGCTGTGGTGATGTTCTGTCTCTCTCTCTATATATATATGATATATATCATATATATTTATCAATATGTCCTTACATACCCACTTACCTGTCATCTTCAGCCTCCAGATTAATATCAATTCTTAAAACTAATCATACCATAGTGCTTAATAATACAGAAATAGTTTCATGCAGAAGTGAGAAGTTGATGCCGTCTCACTGTCTGTGAGATTGTCTATGGGTCAACAATAATTATTAGAATGTTAGTAAGAAGCTAATTAGCCCGTGGACCACCATGGGCAATGGATGTACTTTTCATCACTCAGTGTTCTGTTCGATGCTTCGTTACTGATGAGCCCATGAGGGAAGCGAGCAGACTGTCTTGCCCGAGGTGATGCAGTAGACCATTTTAAACATTTATTAGGCTCTTTCAGTCCCTCCAGAGGGTCATCTATTGCTGCTGCAACTCACAAAGGACTTTCATATCACTGTTCATTTCAACCACAGTAATTCCCTTAGTTTAATGCTTTCGGTGGTACTTCCAGAAGACAGCATTAATTAGATGACTTTTCATTCATAGGTTTAGAACTTAATGACTTGCTTTCAGTTTTCCTCCACATCAATAAAGTATTGACTTTCTCTGTTTGTAAAATGGTCTTGTTTTTTTGTCTGTGACAATGCATTATATCTTTCTCTGTCTCTGTCTCTCTGTCTCTGTGTGTGTGTGTGTGTGTGTGTGTGTGTGTGTGTGTGTGTGTGTGTGTGTTTGACAGGGTCTCACTATGTAGCTCTGGCTGTCTTGGAACTCACTCTGCAGACCAGGCTGGCCTCAAACTCAGACATCCTGCTGCCTCTGCCTCCCCAGTTCAAGGATTAAAGGCATGTGCTGAAAATGCATTCTTGAATTGTTTTTAGATAACTTTACCTCTTCTTGGATCATTTGAATAACCGTTGTCATCTTGTTGACAATTTGTACCCCTTCTACCAGTGCCTTGTTGATCCCTTGTACCCCATTAAAGTCGGCTTTCTCAGACACAAGCGTGACAGCTTTAACTGTAGTGCCCAGTTACCACCACCTCCTGCAGACACACACAGCATCCAGTCCAGCACAGCATCCCTCCCCTCTCCTGCCCTACACCTTTCTTCAGCCACCGTTTTTGCTGTTTTCTTGGTTCATCCAATCAGAATTTTATTGGGCACCTGCCATCTGTCACTACTGATGTTTAGAGTAGGAGAGGGTGGCAAGACACGGGCCTGCCCTTCAGAGACTTTAGATTCCACCAAGAAAGGCAGATAAAAACAAACAAAAGACCCCATGAAAACCAAAGAGAGTGCAACTGGTTACTGGGAAGGCTCGAAGTGGGACTGAGAGGACACCCCTCGATTCCTCACGGGGTGCGGTGTGGAGGGGATGTCTGGAGAGTGGTCTAGTTGGCGATGATTCCTTGGCTGTTTTTAGGGAAATCTCGTTTTTGTTGTCATTACCACTGTGGCCACAGGGAGGCAGTGTGTTCCCTTTATTGTTTCAGCTCAAGCATAGTCTCAGCTTATCCCTGAACTCTCCTAATGTTGGAATATATAAACAGGATCCCACAGAAATGGAGATGGAGAAAGGTAATAGCAAAATAGACAACCAGTCTAGTTGGGGTAGATGAACTATGTCTTTCTGCCCAGGTGAAGCTGCTGCTGCTTCCCTGGGATCTCCTAGCATTTCCGCTTCTGTAAGCCCATGTGTGGTTAACAAGGCCTGGAAACACAGAAGTTTCCTGCTTATCTGAGGCAAGCCCTCTTTCTGAGTTCTAATTTCTGAAGACAGATGATGCTAGGAATGCTTATCAGCAGACTGCAGCAATCTGCAGTATGGCCTCGCCCAGTGTCCCTCATGTGGAAAGAATACAAAAATACAAGCTTGTGTCAGGCGGTGGTGGCACATGACTTTAATCCCAGCACTCAGGAGACAGAGGCAGGTGGATCTCTGAATTTGAGGCCAGCCTGGTCTGCAGATCGAGTTCCGGGACTACACAAAGAAACCCTGTCTCCAAAAATGAGCAAACAAGTCTTTGGGCTGGAGAGATGGCTCTGTGGTTAAGAGTACTGGCTACTCTCCCACAGGACCCAGGTTCAATTCCCAGCACCCACATGGCAGCTTACAACTGTCTATAACTGCAGTTCCAGAGAATCCAACATCCTCACAGATAAATGTGCACATAAAATAAATAAAGTGTGTATTTTTTTAAATGCAAGCTTGTAAGATTGCCACTCATGCAGATACATGGCAAAGGCATGGGGGAGTATGTGTTGGGGATGGAGGCAGGAGAATTTCATTTCCAGGGGGTCTTAAGGTGGGAAGGAACTGTGGGAGGCTTTGTAAGAATATGAACCAGATAGCTAAAGTGAAGTAGAAGTTAGCCAGATAGAGAAAGGGGAAGTTACAATTAATCAGTTTTTGAAAGCATAAGGCACTCTTAACAATGCCCTGCAGAACAAGAGAGAAGCATGTCCACAACTGAGCTGGTCTCGCCAGAGTGTGAAGCCCCAGGGAGAATAGAGATAGGCTGGAGAAAGGGGATGGAAAAGGACCACTGGGCATAGGTGCCATGCATGCTTCAGGGTGTGGACTTCTTCCAAAGATGATGAGGAACTACGGGAGCATTTTAAATTGTAAGCAATTGAGCAGCTCATTAGGAAAGATTTCTGTACAGCTCAAGAGTAAACTGGAAAAGAATTAAAAAAGTATAGAGTCCCGTTAGGAAGGTCTAGTCATAATAGGTGTAGATGAAGTTCTATTTACACTGGCAGTATAAGCAAGTTGGGATGGAGCGGGCAGATACCAAGGATATTCAAGTTACATTCATGGAGCTGGATGTTGAAGGTGGGAGCACAGCAGGGGCTGGGTCAGTGTTTTACAACTGCACTTTCTGTAATGATGGAAATCTGTAGTCTCCACGGTCCTGCACAGCAGCAGCCGCAGACATCCACGGCCATTGGACACTCAAAATGTGACCAGCGCAGCTAAGGAACATACTTGATTGATTCTGAAAGTTTTAGATTTTGAGTGTGTATGTGCGTGTGTGAGACAGAGAGAGAGAGAGAGAGAGAGGAGAGAGAGAGAGAGATTGAGATTGAGATTGCATGTGCCTGCTAAGGCCAGAAGGGGCATTGGATCCCTGGAGCTAGAGTTAGAGATGGTTGTGAGCCGTCCAGTGAGGGCACTGAGCTCTGGTTTTGTAGAAGAGCAAGTGCTTTTAACCAGTGAATCATCTCTTCATCCCTTGGTTTTAGACACATTTAAATAACCGCCTGTTTGAGTGGCCTCCGCACTGGCAGGTCTATAGTAACTCCCCGGGGCTGAGAACTGGATACGTGGTTGGTACCATTCACCAAGAGAGACCACAGGAGGAGGATTTCCAAGAGATCAGGTGAGGCCGGCTAAGTTACATTTAAGGTTGATACTTTCGGGACACTCTGAGGACACTGGGGGAGAAAGATTCAAGCAGGTCAGGTTTGGATGTAAATTTAGAAGCAGATTGATTGGTAGCTGAGCTGAAGTCAGACCCTAATACCACCACTCTAGGACAGTCCCTGGCCTTTGCTTATCTTGTTCCTTTCTGTCTCGCTTCAGTCAGATGAAATCCTGTTCAAAGATCAGGGCCTAGACCCTGGCAGAGGGCTTCTTAGTCCTCTTTGGTGCATTGTGAACAACTCGGAGTAGGGACTGGGTCTTGCATAGACTGTACCCTAGCACTCCACAGTAGAGAGGCACACATGTAAGAGCCCCAATATGTGTCAGACCTGTTTGGAAAAAGGCTTTATGCCCTCACTAGACAGGTGAGTCTGCGTTCATCTTCCGCTCACATGTACCTCTGTTGCTCTTCGTCTTCATCCATTTCCTCTTGCTATAGCCTGGGTAATTGACAGGTGTTTATTTGGGGGCTAGGAGCATGGTCTAAGAGCATGGTGCTGGGCATCTGGTGAAGGCCTGCAAGACTGTGTCATAACATGAAGATAACTCAGACCTGTGAAAACCATGGACCATTCATGAGGGCAGATTTCCCAATGACCCAGTCACCTCTGAAAGCTCCCTCTTAATACCACCACAGTGGTGGTTCAGCATGAGCTTTAGGGGAGCATTTAAACAGCACCCTGTGTTGGACCTTCTGATTGGGATGGCAGAATCAAGCCCAGAGGCAGATGAAGAGGATACACATATGATCCGTGTTGGCACTGGCCACACTGTCAAGGTTCATGCACTAGAAATTGCCCCCTCCCCTCAGCCACTGACCTAACCCCAAGCATTGGCAGAAGGCACTTCTGTGTCTAGGCCTGTCTCTCTGCCATATACTGATGGGTTTGTTTGGATTTTTGTTTATTTGTCTTTGTGTATGTGTGTGTTACAAGTGTATGTTAATGTAGGTGTGTGCCTGAGTGTGTTGGTGCATGATGCACATGCATGTGTGTGAACAAGCATGTGGAAGTCAGTGGTCAATGTCTTCCTCTGTTTCTCTCCACCATATGTGTTTTAATTTTAATTAAATAAACACCCAGCTAATAGGTAATGAGTTTCAGAACCAATAACATGCTTCCTAAGAAAAATTCACTGTAAGTATGGTAATACCGGTAGTTTAAAAGGTAATGTTAACCAGGGGCCTGGAGAGACAGCTCAGTGGTTAAGACTGTACTGCTCTTGCAGAGGAATGGAGTTCTACAGACTCTGACTCCAGCTTCGGAGAAATCATGGCCTCCAAGGGCACCTGCACACACGCATGTACACACACCCACATAGGCAACTAAAGTTAATAAAAAGAAAAGTGGGAGACTTGGGTTTGGCAATGATTCTGAGATCTGATCCCAAAGACATGAGCAATGCAAGAAATGACAGGTAAATTGGGATGTCAACAAAATAAGAAACTTTTGAATCAAAGGGCATCATCCAGAAAGTCAAAAGACAACCTACACCAACAGCATGTGAGTAAACAAAAAATAAACCCTTATCAGGAGTGGGGAGATAGCCTACTGTGGAGTGCTTGCCTTGTGTGCATGGGTAGGTCCCTGGGGTTTAACTCCAGCACCCCAGCAGAACCTTCTGGAAAAGACCTATGTGTGAGATACGCACCTCGCTTGTTGAGACACCGTACTCACTGAACCTGGAGCTCATCAGTTTGCCTTAGTCTGTCTGGCTAAAGAAGTGCAGGATCTACACCCGTCTCTCCCCATCACCAGCCCATCACATTCGTGTTCCACGGTGTCTGGCTTTTAGGTGGGTGTTCAGCTTCCTAACCTAGGTCCTCATGGTTGTGTGCAGACACTCCACCTAGTGAACCGTCTTCCCAGCTTTCACGCTGCTGCCTTCTAGCTGAAAACAAGTCTGACATCACTCGTCTGGTGTTCTCGCTCATGGCCAGTGAGGGTCTGCAGAGGCCCAGACTGGCATGGGCTTAAGTGCTTATTCGTGTACCCAGTGGGCGGGTTGGGTGCCTAGCAGGTGCCAGGCTTTCAGCAAAAGTGTGCCTCTGCCCTCAAGGGAGAACCAGAAGTTAAAAAATGAGTGAGTGAATGAATGAATGAATAAAAGACTTCAGAGTCAGAGAGGTGGCTTGGTGGGTAACAGCACTTGCTGCACAAGTCTGGTGACCTGGAACCCATGATGGAAAGAGAGGAGGAGAAAGTTGTCTTCTCACCTGCATACATGCACACCTCTGCACACCTGTACTCACATAGGCCCTCCCCCCTCTCTCTCCCAAACACACACACACACACACACACACACACACACACACACACACACACACACACAGAGAGAGAGAGAGAGAGAGAGAGAGAGAGAGAGAGAGAGAGAGAGAGAGAGAGGTATTAAAAAAAAAAACATTCCACCCCTGTAAACACCTCTAATGGTGAGGGGGGACTTAATGTAAGTACAAATCCCTGAAAACTTTTCCTGAGAAACTAAAGACAGATGAGAGCTGGTAGGCCAGGAGATGGCTAGGCCAAGGGAAAGGGGCCGGCTATGGCAGGAAGGTAGAACTTCCAGATTCTTAAAGTACTGGAGGCCAATCTGCGTGTAGCAGAGCAAGACATCCCTGGGGCAGTGGGAGGCAGAACAGGGGCCCCAGGGGAGTTCTAGTCCTCATCATCAGATGGTGAGCAAGGGTTCAGAGCAGGGAGGTGACACCAGGTTTGTAGTTCTGGTGGTTCTCTCCTGACTGCAGTGTGGAGGAAGGTTGCCAGGAGGGTAGACAGGTGCCAGAGCAAATGCAGAGATGCCAACTGAAAGCTGCAGCCGTGAGCCGCTTCAAGGCAGGAGGGACTGAGTAGTGGTGCTGGGCATACATACGGGCAGCAAGTGGGCACACGGGGGCACACTTAGAGCCATTTCAGGTATTTACAGCTGCAGTTAATTTGTAACAGCCTTCGCTGTAGTTGGGTAGGACTCCGTTTGTGAATGTCAACTAAATGCGGAACGTCAAGACTGATCACTTTTTTATTCCCTCTTATGCAGGCAATTAATCGAAGGAACCGAAGTTCTTAAAGAACTAGAATTAGTTCCAACAGAGAACGAAAGGCCAATGCTTCTTTGCAGTATTGCAGACAGTGGAATTCTTTATACCTGATTTTCCCATCAGTCAGATTTTCTGTGGTGGGTCATTACTGTGCGTTTGACCAGCTGTTTCTATATTTAATTAAATGGTGCTTGATAACATTGGACTCGAAGGCCGTGGCAGACACAATTGTTGGTTCATATACCCGTCATGCTCTTTCCTCTCCTGCTCCCACCACAGAGACTCTAAGTACAAAATACTCGGTTTCCCAGGCTCCTTTACAACTGGAAAGGCCATTTGAGAGCACTGTGGCCAGTGGGTCACTGGAGTACCAGTGGTCTTGTTCCTGCTCCTCCATCGTGTTTTGAGTATGATAGGCTGGGAGCCAAGAGAACTGCTGAGCCTCACCTCACCACCTCCTCTTTCTGGAATTTTTACTATGTAAGGCAAGTAGAACTCTGGATTCTATTCCTGGTTCTATTCCTATTAATTTGTTACTTGTGGCCCTGAACGTAATTAACCTAGCAATGTGCCTAGTGAGTTTTTAGTCTAAAGCATTTGTAAATGAATTGTGCTGTTTGTAACTATATTCCTATCATGATATGCTTGATAAATAACTGACACAATAGAAAAACAATTCAGTGTGAAGTTACAGTGCTTATGCATAGCCCGCAGGAAGGACACATGTATTTGGATGTTGTAAATATCGTCATGTCTCTGAGCCATTCCAATCATAAGAAAATCAAGAGTTGGGGTTGATCCTTGTGGGTTGGTCCCAGTGAACTGCTGGAGCTCTGTTTTATCAGCTGCTCCATCTGAAGGTCCCTAAGGCTCCATCACTTGTAGGGAAAGCTTTTAAAATATAGACCAGCAGGCCCTGTACTTGACATCCTGAGTCACAGTCCCTAGGAGAGAGAGTCTCAAGATGGAGACGGGGGAGTTAATTTAGTTCTTTCTTCCTTGGACAGCTGAACACCAGGAGATGACAGAATCATCTGACTTCAGTGCCCCTGGTGGCGTCACCATAGCATTGACTCTTACTGGTGATTGCTCAACTCCTACTGCTGCCTCTACCCTAGTGCCTCTCTCAAAGGTGGCTTGTCTTCCAAGGATGATCTCCCCTTAAACCAATTCTGAAAGAGACAGGATCTAAATTGGTTTGGGGCTTGCGAAAGGTAGGCATTTATTTTTAGATGATTACAGATTCACAGGAAGTTGCAGAAACAGTACAGAGAAGTCTTGTGTACCCTTCACCCTGTTTCCACAGTGTTTCCATCCTATGTAGCTATAGTACAGTATCAAAGTAAGCAGCTAACGTTGCTGCAAGTGTGTGATGCTGTTTCATCATGTGAAGCTTCGTGTCACATACAACGAAGACCCGTCACCCCAAAGATCACCCTCAGTCTACCCCTTATTCTCACCCATCCTGTCTTATTGCTGTATCATATATACACCAAATACAAAGCTCTAATGGAGTTGAGGAGAAAGAAAAGTGTCCATTCCACATTGTCAGCTGATCCGGAGATAGCACCGTGTTAAGGACATGTGCTCTACCCAGGTTGGAAACCAGGCTCTGCCCTTTCCTACTGCATCAACTTAGGCAAGAACTTCTACGCGCCTTTGTTTTCTAATGTGAAAAACAGCTGGTGTTTTCCAAGGTCAGTAACTAATCTTGTATCAAGAGCCTAAAAAGAGGCTTGGCATGCTGTAAGTGTTCAACAGATGGATGCTTTTATTTGATATTCAATAAATTACTTATTATAACTTGCAGGATATGGCCTCTGAATGTGTACTCTGTAAATGTTCTCCAGTACTCACCAACAGCCACATCAGATTGAGCTCCTTCATCTTCACAGAGCTCTGGGGTAGCTGAGAACCCAAGCTACTCTTTTCTTTATTTTGAAATCCTAAAACAGAACCTCACTGTGTAGCCCAGGCTGGCCTTGCACTCACAATCGTCCTGTCTCAGCCTTCCAAGTACTGAGATTGTAGGTGTGTACTACCATGTCTGAAGAGCTAAGCCCTCCTTTTCTGTGAAGCCTGCAGACCCTCTCTGTGGGACCTGGGCCAGTCCTCAGGCCACATTGGTGTTATCACAAAAGGGAACAGGGCTTGCTACCAAGACAAACCATTGAGACAACCAAACTGAAGCTCCCGTGTTTTCCAAGGATCCTGGTTAAAACACAGGACCAGCATTGGTGATGCAGTAACAGAGGTCAGGTTTTACTAGTAGGAAAACTGCATCAGTGGCCTTACACATTTTATCTGACACTATGAAAGAACTACTATATTCACTGGGTACAAGAAACTCACCCAGTAAGGGGCGTAGTGGTCCACACCTGTAATTCCAGCACTGGGGAGGTAGAGGCAGAAGACCAGCCAGCATGGGGTAAATAGTTTTCAAGTCCAGCCTAGGTTACTCAGCGAGTTCAGACCAGCCTGGGATACATGAGAATCTGCCATAAAAAGATTCCCATTTCCTTTAGCAGAAACGAAGGTAGAGTTCTACCAGTCTTCAGAGACAGCAAGTTCATGATCCCTTTGCTCTCTTCTGCTCTACTTCTGCAGAAACTTTCATTTCAAATGTATATGTGCAGTGCTTCTGAGGACCACCACTTAAAGGTATATACGTTGATACTTCTATTCCGGAGGTAGAGGGAAGAGGGTCAGAAGTTCAAGACTACCTTGTACTACACAGTAGTTTGAGAGCACCAGAGACTACCTGAGACCCTGTCTAAAATAAAATTTAAAAATCTATCAAATAATAAGAATAAAAAGGGCATTTGCCCCAACTATAAACAGTTAGTGATTATGATTACTTGGTAGTGAATGAATGGCCCATCAACATCAAGATTCAAGATTCTTGAATGTTTACATTTTATGGGTATTTTAAGTTAAACATGTTTGTTCTAGACTCACCTTTCCTACAATGGTGATATTTAACCTTTGGCTGACCTCATTTGTACTAATAATAGAAATAAGAAAGCCACTGTCCATCTCCTGGTCCTGAGATTTCCACAATTCTCTGAGTAAACCTACAAACCCAACAGCAGTACCCTGCTGTATTGGGGCTTCACTTTCTTTAGTACAATAGGACTACATCTATTCCATGTTTTGAGGACTGAGAAGCAAGTGAAGAGATTTCTCATGATGCCTGGTATAACAGCTATCCAATAAAAACTCGGGACTGCTTCCCACAAAACCAGTTCAGTGATGGTGCATCATCATTTCAAGAGGCATTAAGACCTCGTCATACTGTGTTACCATATGATACCATATGAATGTCTCAGTCAGTCAAACAAGCTAATTCAAAGGTTCCTTCTCCCATGCTGACTGGTACTCTCTCCTTAGAGACCATACTGTTATTCCCTACCTTCCCAGAATGGAATCACCACCGTTTACACAGGCAAACCTTAAGCTCCCCCATCAGACTTCACACATCATACAAATATAGATAATAAACTGGACTACAATAATGTACAACATAAATCACAAAGCTGGTCATTAGGGTTTTGTTACTGTGCTAAATCACAGCTTCTCTTACTTTGGCATGTAACAGGATGCTATCTGGCTGTGTTCTAGCTGAAAATAGTACTCCAAAAGAGACCAGAGGAAGCATTATGGATTTCTCTGTACACAGGGACATCATAGCTCATGCAGAACATCAGAAAGCTTCCCAGGGCATTACCTCAGCACATGGACTATCCCTAAGGAACAAGTAAAAAAAAAAAGATATCCATTTCTTAAATTAAGAAGTGATGTAAAGAGCTCTAAGAAACCCAGAGATGAGCAGAAGAGGAATAAATCTCAAAGCTGGATGTGTGGTCCAAACTTGAAATCCTAGCACTCAGGAGGATGAGTTTCAGGGCAGCCTGGGATATATAAGTTTAAGACCAGCCTGGGCTATGTAGGAAAAAGGGAAGAAGTCATACATCACAGGTACTGGCCCAAGGAGAAGCTGGCTGTATTCTATGGCTCTTGCACATCCAGTTTTGTGTTGTTTGTATCACAATCTTACATTTGTAAAATCAAAATGTGTCCTACTATAGTTTTGTAGGTGAGTTACTATTCACTGTGGCAGTTCAGGACAGATGAGTTCTGTGCATGGTATAGTATAATGCAGCCTTCTCAAACACATAATACACACGTGTACATATCTTCTGGGGATCTTGTGAAAATCAAGTTCTGATTACATTCTGAACAAAATTCTAAGTCTCATAAACCCTATCTGCTCATGGACCACTCTCAAAAGCAAGAGTAAGATGGGAGGTTTCTATCAGAATTGTAGGTTAGAAACACTCGGGGAACTTCTGAAAATCTGATGCCGAGGCCTTTCAGACCCATTATGTCAGTCCCTAGACATCTTTTTGTTTAATGCTCCAATGTGCGATAAAGTTGAGAACTCAAGCACAGTGCTCCCTCTTGAATCAAAGCCCTGGGACTAATATCAGTGAAACATCTACAAAGTGAAGGAGACCCTCCAAGTAAGTCTCTGGTATGTTATCAGTCCTAGCCATACATACTATCAAGCTAAGGTTAAAAATCTGAAAGATGATTGGTCAAGTGTTGCTGGATCCTCACAGCTCCCTCTGGGTAGGGAGTGAGAAGGCACAGCATCAATGGCTCAGACACCGGGAGTCAGTTGAAGGCAAATAACGAACTCATTTATCTAATAATGGGGAAGGCCTTATAAACCCTCCTCCCAGCACCCAGTCTGTGTCACAATCTGGTGGCATTACTTGGTCATCCCTCATTGGCTGGGCACCTCCAGGAACTCTAACATTAATCAGGAACTCTGACAGCGCCTGCTGCTAGGCCCTCAGGCAGACTCCAGGTTAGCTCATAAGGAAGTACATTATGTGCACTCCTTGGCAACTGGTCTGAGCCAATTTCCTCGACCCTATGGGCTGGTCCTACTCCAGTCAAGAACACTTCCTGCTTTTCCAGAGGACTTGAGTTCAGTTCCTAGTGCTCATGTTGGGTGGCTCACAATGTCCTTAACTCCAACTCCAGGGCATCTGATGCCCTCTTCTGGCCTCCAGAGACACCTACACACACATGCACACATACCCCCACCCCAACACATAATTTAAAAATTCTTTAAAGATCAGAAATTATTGTTATTGATCTTATTTAAAGTCTTTTGCTGTTTTTTGCTGTTGTTACTTTGCATGTTAGGCAAACATTCTACCCTAGAGCTCCACCTCTAGCTCATTACAGCCCTCCTACTGAAAGTTGGATATGTGCTAAAATTGTGCCGTGGGGGCCTGAGAGGTGGCTCAGTAGTCAAGAGCTCTTGCTTCTGTTGCAGAGGACTGGTGTTTGGTTCCCACTCGACAACTCAAAACCATCTGTAACTCCAGTTCCAGGGGACCTGCCACCCTCTGCTGGCCTCCCTGGAAAGCAGCTACACATGTGGTATGCATATATGCAGGTGAACACTCATACACATAAGAAGAACAAATCTTTTTAAAAATTAAAGTCAAGGCTGGCTCAGAAGGTAAAGGCACCATGGCATATTTGCATGCGGACCCACACAAACATAAAATAAATAAATGCAATAAAATACTGCATTACAGAATCCAGCCCTTGCAAATGTAATTTAAAAAACACTGTATTATAGATTCCAGTCCTAGCTTCCCACCCATCCCCTCCTGTGCATGTAACTCCCTGGTCCATAGCTAGAGAGGTTCTATTTCCTGGGAGCTACTTGTAGTACCAGCCCTCCTGAGCTTAGACACAGCTATTTTTGGCAAGGGTGGACAACTGACCCAAATGAACCAGTTTGCTCATTTCCCCAGCCTTTTCTAAAAAGTAAAAGTAATTTAGTGCCTTCTATAAAGCCCAGCTTCATGACTGGAGTAGGGAATAAGCTGATGAGTACCAAGTGCACAGTCTAGTAAGAAAGACAAATCGCAAATAAAAGGTGGTACATGCTTTGCTACAGATAAGCACAGCGGAGCACCTGTGGGCTGGGGGACAGGAAGCAGGAGTCCTGTAGGACTTTTAAGGAGAGCTTTCTGGAGAGAGTGCATCTTAGTCTGGGAGACCTGTAGGGAGAAGTGAGAATTGATGCCCAGATGGCAGAAGGGTTGAGTGGTCTAGGCAGAGGAACTGTATCAGGGTGGTCCAGAAGAAAAAGCAAACAGCAGGTAGGACTGGCAGCTCAGCTCTCCTATAGAGGTCTGCTTCGGGTTCAGAGGAAGTTGGTAGCTATGACGGTGAAGTGTCAACTTGATGCAATCTAGAATTACTCGGGAAGTCTCAGCGAGGGACTATCTGGACAAGGCTGGCCTGCGTTTGTTTCGTGTTAACTGGAGTGGGAAGACTCTCCCATCGTGGGCAGCACCATCCCCTGGGCTTGGGATTCATTCTCTCTCAAGTATGGGTAAGACTGACTGCTTCAAGATCCTGCCTCCTAGATTTCTCAGCAATGAAGGACTGTGATGTGGAATTGTAAGCTGAATAAATCCTCTCCACCTTAGTGTTCCTTTCATCGGGATATTTTATCACAGCAACAGGAAATGAGACTAGGTCAGCAATGGTTGGGAAATGTTAGGTCAGTTGAGTGCTCTCTTCCAGGAAGTGTAAAAGGAAATGCTGGGCAACAAACGTGGTTAGCCGTCAGGCCTAGGGCTGGCAGGAGCATGTGGGATTGGGTCCTGAAATGTTCTAGCAAGCCATGTTGACATGCCAAGAATTCTTCCTTTTAAGTTCAAGGCTCACAGACTTTTGGCTTCCCACCTGAAAGATGCACAGCTCTACTCCTACAGTGAATCACACTAACACCAGCCATGAAGAGGATTCTGTTCCTCACTATCCAGAAGTGGAGCCGAACTCCTGGTTCTCAAAGGCCCACTGGGTACTTGTTATTCTTCCAGCTTTTGCGTAGAGTGTTGGTCTGTTAGTTTGGGGGAAAGTGTTTAGAGAAATGATTTTCTTTTGTTTAAAAATATTAGGGGGAGCTCAGGCTGCAGCAGATTCATGAGAGCTACACACAGTTCTGTTGCTCGGGAGAGAAGAACAATGACAATCTGTAATCTTAATCACAGACCGGGTATCCCACCTGAGGGATGGCTGACCTTCTAAACAGAAATCTAGAACAGTGGTTCTCAACTAAGGCTGGTTATTTACCGTCAGGGAACACTGAAAATGTTAGGGGGATGTGTTGACACAGGAGAAGAGTAGCTCATTTTCTGGCTTCTCCTAGCTAGAGACCAGGTTCCGATTACACAACCAATAATCACAGCACAGGTAAGAAAGACTCAGCTATCCTGCAATCATAAGAGCGCCAACATTGAGAAATGAGACAATAAACAGAGTTCTGCTCCCTTATGACCTGAAAGTAAATGTTTCTAGAATGATGAAAATAACTTTGCAACTAAAGTCAGTTCCCTGATCTTCTTCCATAGATGTCATCAAAATAAACCCAAGTCAACCGTTTTCTAGCCTGGAAACCGTCTCCTTATTTCCTTTAAAGACTAAAGGAAATCTGAGGACTAGAGTTGTACACTCAAACAAGGTGTTAATCAATGGTCCCCACAGCAGAGTGTGTTCATCCCAGGGTACAAACGAGATCATCGATTTGGGAGCAGGAAGACAAGATGAAACACAGCCTCTGCTCTTAAATCTCCCGATGTTAGAAGCTGAGCGTGTCTTCTTTTAGCCCGGGTGTCATGTGTGGTTTGAGAGAACAGCAGCTGCTTCTCGGAAGCTCTGATGATGACACCTCCTAATTGACTGCACTTTAATGCTGCGGGCCACCGATTTGATCGGTCACAACCCACCAGTTTATGTTTTACACCGAGTGTACCCGCAAAGGGACCACAGTGATTCCGGGAGGAAATAAAGGCTTTCAATCCTAGGCTAAATTTGTAAAAATGCTTCTGCAGTAATTTTTAAAAATTTGTACTACAGTGAAACAAGACATCACTGGGACAGTCAATATTCATGTTACTCGAGTAAATTATGCATAATTAATTGTGACATATTTAAATTAAACAATTTAAAACACGACAAAAGCGAAACAGTTGAGACAGCATTACATAGGGTGCTGGGGGTGGAACCCAGGAACACACGCGTGAAGAGCAATTGTTCTACCAAATGAGCTACAACCCCATAGAATTTTCAACTCTATTTTTTAAATGCATGTCAAGCATTGAGCATTTTGTGAGACTCAGCATCAGATGGCGCTCACGACTACGGAGAGCCTGAACCGCGCCAACAGGCACCGAAAATGTCAGTTCTGGCACCGGGTAATCCTGGTGTCAGGGTCAGGTCACTTTCCCTAGTCTCTGATTTCCTCACCTGTGATGGGAGCGGGCGGGTGGGTGGGTGAGAGGGGACACGAAGACTTGCCATCCCCGACCGTCTGACTACAATGATGGGGTTGGGACAGATCCGTCACTACTGCGGCTCCCTCAGTGACTCAGAAGGAGCAGTTTGGGCAAGGGCACCGGTGGCGGTTGTGGTGCGGGGGCGTCGGGGACAGGAGATCACTTTCGGTCCTACCCTCGGCCGCCCGCATAAGAACAGGCGGCCCGGCAGAAACTCTCTGATCACGTGATTCCGTCATTACCCAATCCCCCCACCACCACCCCCGTCCCGGAACACTATCACACTTAAAAATATATCCGACATCAAGGAAGAAAAGGCGGCTCCCACAGAGCCCGAAGCGAGCGCCGCAGCACAACACAGGCTCAGCAGCCCTTCCAGTCTGAGTCTCCCAGTGAAACCGAGCCGGCCGCGCGCCGCCGAAGAGGTCACGTGGGACCTGGGCCCGCCTCCCAGGCCGCCCAGGCCACCGCCCCTCCCTACGTCACGTGGGCTGTTCCATCCCCGCCTGGGCGGGGGACTTCCCTGCTGCAGATGCGCGAAAAGACTCCTTGCGCCGCTCGTGGTCCTCTCAGGCAGGACGAGAAAGGCCGCTCGCGGCGCACGGGCTGCTGTCCCACGAAAGCAAGGTGGAGGCGGTCTCCTCCGGGCGCCGCTCCCCCCTCCTGCGGGCTTCCTGGTGGTTCCGTCCGCCCCGCCCCGCCCCGCCCGGCCCCGCCCCTCCCGGTCCCGCCCCGCCCCCCCGCCGGGCCGCTCACGTGACCGCCGCGCGCTCCCGCGGGGCGGGCTTCTCGGGGGCGGCGCCGCAGGGGACGCAGGGCTGGCCGCCGCTGGGTTCGCCGCCGCCGCCGCCGCCGCAGCTTTCTCCGGGACGCTTGGGCTGAGGACACGATGTCGGGTGTCTCCCGCCGACTGCTCTGGGCCGCCACCTGCCTGGCCGCGCTCTGCGTGGCGGCGGCGCAGCATCAGAACAGCAGCGTACCTCCCAACGTGACCGAGACCGTCACCAGCAAGCCGGTCCCGACGACGCTCACGCCCACCACGCCGCCAGGTGGGCGCCCGCCACACGGGCCGACCCGGGGAGTGGGGCGCGCGGGGTGGGGGGGTGGGGGCAAGTGCACCCCGTGCAACATGGCCGCCCGGCCCGAGTGCGGGTCGGGTGCCGAGGCTCCGGGCGAGCTAGGCCGCGGGGCTGATCCCGCGCCCCGAGCGCTGCCCGCAGAGGCGCCATCCCCGGGCGCCTGGGAACGCCGCGCCGCAGCTCGGGCCGGCGACGTGGCTGGCTTCCGCGGTGGCACTTAGGAGTTCCTGGGCGAGGCGAGGCGACGCGCCCCAAAGTCGGCGGGGAGCGCAAACTTTGGGCTCCCGGCGGGCCAGGCTCTCGTCCCCGCAGGGCTGTCCTCCCCTCGAGGCTTCTCCGGAAGTTGAAAGTAGGGGCCCGGGGTGGGGGAGAAACTTGAAGATGAACTGGTTGTCGCCGTCGCCGCCGCCACCCCTCGCCCCGGGACTCGGCTCTAAGAAATCCAGCCTCCTGTAACTTCGCGTTGACTTGGCCGAGCCGCGTGAGCTGCCCCTGAGATTTGAGTGTGTAAGGGAAGTACCGGCGCATGTGGCGGGCGCTTCGAGGCTGGAGGTGAAACCCAGGGCGGTATAAAAAAAAAAGGGGGGGGGGCAAGATAAACTGCTCTCCCGGGGCCCTGCGTTTTGAGGGTTGTGGAGTTAGGTCTGCCGACTTCTCAGATACCCGATCGGAGAACGTGCCTTTTGTTAAACTCTAGGCTTGTTCAAATTGCCATAGGCCGTGACCACGCAAATGAGACGGAGAAGATAAATTTGAAGTAATGAGGTCAAAAGGCACGAAATGTTTAGGTTGGTGGTTGTACTTAATTTAGGTAAGAAGTAACTGCGCTACTCAGCTGAAGGATTGCTTAAGTGTAAAGACTTGACATTGGCTTTTTGTGTGTGTGTGTGCTTATGTTCTAGTACCTTCTCTAGTTTCAGTATAAGATGTAATACGAATAAAATTGCATGGAATATCCGATTTCTTGTTAGACTCTGAAAGATGCTAGGGTAAAGTTCAAATATTTTTAAATGAACAAAGTAAATTTCAGAACGATTCTGGGAATTTCTATCACAGTTAAGATGATAAAGCAAAAAAAAAAAAAATTTTGCCTTCTGCTTATTTGGCAATTTCCTCCCAGAATTGTAATGTGTGGGTTTTTTATTTTGTTTTTAAGAGAAGCCTGGGAATACCAAGTTAATTGCCTTTGTATAATTGAAGTACCAGGGGAGGACTTAATTTGTATTTTCTGGAAATTATGGGATAAGCTGCAGTGTGGGAAGTAGCATTCCCATGCTATACCCATCATCAGGCATACAAGATCGTGACTATAGTATGTCATAAGAACGTGTGCTCTGTGAATGCCCTTATCCACCAGACATATCCCTGTTTCCAGTAAATGTAACTGTTGGACGCAGCGATTCTGCAGGAGTGTTTGCTGAGGCAAGATGAAAGCGGAGGAGGATGTTATAGGCATCTAGGTTCTAGAAAAGAAATGAAGTTAGCCCCAAAGAATTGCAGTTGGCCATTTGAGTTCTTGTTTTTGGACTGTTTGGTTTAGAGCAGTGGTCCTCACCCTTCCTAATGCTGCAACCCTTTAATACAATTCCTCATGTTGTGGTGACCCCCAACCACAAAATTATTTTCATTGCTGCTTCATAACTGTAATTTTGCTTCTGTTATGAGTCTATCTGATATGCAGATGGTCTTAGGAGACCTCTGTGAAAATGTCGTTGGACTCCCGCTTCCTGAAGGTTGAGACCCACAGGTTGAGAACCATGTTTTAGAGTGTTGACCAATACCTTGCTGACTTGTTAAATTATACATCTCTATACACGGACGGACAGACAGACAGACACATACACACAAATGTGTCCCTTTAAGATGCATCTTCCGATTGTGGAGAACCCTGTGGAAAGTGAATCATTGCTGAAGACTGACTGGGAAATTAACTTGATTTCAGAATAACACCATCAGAATTGAATTTCTAAATCTGTACTCTTTATTGCTTGTTATTTTCCCTGGTGTTTGGAGGCAGTGATTTCTCTGTGTTGGTGTTAAAATAGTGTTTCCCCTAATGTTTTGTCTTGAGAATCCCTGAATGTCTGGGTATCTTTCAGTCTTGTGAAGGATTGTCTGATAATCACTTCCCAGTTCTGAGTATGCCCACTGGCCTGTTTTCCAAAAGTGTACTTATAGTTTCGTAGTTGATGATTGGAATTTTTAATTTGTTTTGCTTTTTGAGACAGGGTCTCACTATGTAGCCCTGGCTGTCATGGAACTCACTGTGAAAACCAGGCTGGCCTTGAACTCACAGAAATTTGCCTGTTGTCCCAAGTGCTGGGATTAAAGGCATGCAACACTATTGCAGGCTCAAATAATTTTTTTTGTATTTGTGTGTGTACATGTATGTGAACACACACTTGCCAAACCACACAAGTGGAGGTCCAAAGCCAGCATTGAAGAGTTGACTCTCTCCTTCCATTCTGTGGGTCCAGAGCACTGAACTCAGGTCATCAACCGTTACTTGCTGTGCCCAGGGTTGAAATTTCTTAATAAATCAGTTTATAAATATATAATTTCAGGAAATTATTAGTTGTGAAAACTAAATCTGATGTTTACTGTAGAAGATGTAGAACAAAATGAAATATCAATTCATTGATTTCCTCATTTCCCCCAGAAACCTGTGAGAGCCGCAACAGCTGTGTTTCCTGTGTTAATACCACCATTAATAATACTACCTGCTTTTGGGTAGATTGCCAAGAAGGTAAGACACTTTGGAGTCACAAACCCTACTGTATATTGACTATTTGAAAATCCTGTGGAGTATTTAAGACAGTGTGTAGTAGTTATTTTCCAGATCCAATACTTCCGTAAAGTACTAGTTGCTTAACATTTCCCTTAGAGTTCTTAAACTTGACTGTTCAGATTCAGTAGCTTTTAAAGGAGAGAGTTTAGATCTTCAGAAGGATTAAAGTGTGCTAACTGGAAAAGCTGTGTGTTTTCCTTTGGAAGTGGGGTCGTTTGTCTTGGGAGATAAACTGTAGAGAGACCTTGTGGGACGTTGTTGACAGCTTAGATATGAAGGCGGGATAAGAAGGGAGAGCTGGCTCCTGTGCTTATGACGTGAAGTTCATTAACTTAACAAACATTTGCAAGCTGGGAGCTAGATGGAAGTCTGTTGAAGTGTAAGATTTTTCTTAGAATTATAATTTTACAATGTAGATTACTGTTTTCTTTAGGTAAGGTGCGTGCAACTTTCCCTGTCAGCAAAACAATCTATTAAAGAACTTTTTTTTTATTTGCTAGGTTTTTTTTTTTTTAAATACATCCCTGGAGGTACAGAACCCATAGTTTTGTTTGTTTGTTGTTTGTTTTTCCAGTAAAAGTGGAGTTCTGTGTTAAGTTCCTTTATTCAGTGAGTATAGTTCTAGGTGGCACACGAAGTTGAGAACACTCTTTGAACTTTGGGAGTTAACTTTGTGGTGCAAACATGCTAAGCTATACAGTGGGACTTGAGAGTGGATCCTGTCCCGGAGGATCAGTCTGTAGGAAGTGTGGAGGTGTGGAGGTTACATCCTCTGCTTTAAGATTTGGTGTTGAAGGCTCTCCAGTTATCGCTCCAGGTCTGCCTATTCAGGAGAACTGTTGGAAAGTGTGGCCAGCTAGAGCAGAAAGACGCAGAGCACAGGCGTTGCTGCTTCTGTGGACCTCTCCTCACTGCGTCTGTTGAAGGAACTTGACCACATCTCCTTCCGAGTCCTTAGGCTCTCGTGAATTCTGCTTATCTGTTCAGTATACTCAAGTAGCTTTTTAGATCTGTCTCTAAGGCAGTGGGGAAGGGTTGCAGTTTTTATTGCCCTCAGCTTAAGAACTTAAGAGCCCTCTCCCAGAGCCCTGGGGTCACAGTCACGGGTGTAGACCAGCCACATTTGGCTTGGCTTCTTTTTGTTTTTGTTGGAGTAGTGTTCTAGAAAAGCCAGAGATGGAACGTAAGTGATTGTAGCTTGAGTTTTCCTGCCTGGCCCACAGCCGCTCAGACCCGACCAAGTAAACACAGAGACTTATACTGCTTACAAACTGTATGGCCGTGGCAGGCTTCTTGCTAACTGTTCTTACAGCTTAAATTAATCCATTTCTATAAATCTATACCTTGCCATGTGGCTCGTGGCTTACCGGCATCTTCACATGCTGTTTGTCATCGTGGCAGCTGGCAGTGTCTCTCTGACTCAGCCTTTCACTTCCCAGCTTTATTCTCCTCCTTGTCCCGCCTATACTTCCTGCCTAGCCAATGGCCAAACAATGTTTTATTTATTGACCAATTAGAGCAACACATTTGCCATACAGACCATCCCACAGCAGCTTGGCTTCTTTTTGTTTTTGTTGTAGTAGTGTTCTAGAGCTTAGTAGCGAAGCCAGAGATGGAACATAAGTGGGTAATTGCCTTTGTCTCTCTCTCCCTCTCTCGTAGCAAATAAGACCTATTGTTCGAGTGTACTCGTAGGTAACTGTAGCCTGGTGAACAGTACTGCCTCCTGTTCTGGTAAGTCTTCAGTCAGCAGCGCGGAGTGCTGACCACATGGGCTGGACGAGATCACTGCTACACTCTGTGCTAATATTTAGAGGATAGTTAAATCTGGGTCCCATGATTCAGCTACAAGTCTTTCATTTCCTGCGCTAATGTTTCGTTCCTCCCTTTAAGTGTTACAACTAAGTAAACGTCTGTATTCATCTTTTGTGATTGAGAAATGGGGTTACTCTTTGGCTTGTACTCTTTACCCTACAAAGTCGTAGTTGGAACAGCTGGTCCTCCCCACCCTCCACCCTTTCTCTTCCTCCCCACCCTCCAGTTGCTCATTCAGGCTTTGAACTGTTTATCTCCGTGTGAACTCCACATTCTCCTGCCTCTGCTTCCCAAGTCCTGGGGTTACAGGAGTGGGCCACGTGTCCAGCTAGCTAACGAACGGTTGTCTTTTCTGATGTTACTGTAAGTTAATGGGGAAATCAAATTCCAACTTGGCATGTAGATAACTGAATAAAGTATTTTTGTAGAAAGTATCTAACCATTGATGACTACTCTTGACTGTTTCATTTTGATAGGACTTTCTCCATCCCACTGTGAACTTGACGGGTTCCATTAGTGCTGGGTTAATTTTATCCTATGTGGGATGGATAATACGGTTAAGTCATACACAAACAAGGAACTCAGCCTTTCTCAAAAATAGTTTAAACCTTACTGTGTAATGTTGTAGCCATCACGTTGATTTTTTTTCCCCTGCCCACAAGAAGGAAAAGAGAATACATAAGGCCTGTATCTGCCTTGTAGACATTTGTTATAAGCTGTGTGTGGCTAATTAATTGTGAGAAAGGCTAAGAAATGTCTTAGGGGGAAGTGAGATGCCACTGAAAATTGATGGTTTCACTTCTAAAGAAGGGAAACTAGTGTTGGGTGAGAGTAACGCTCTCTTCCAGGTGTGGTGTTTCTGTTGTAAAATTGCCATGATAACATTCCCAGATTGGGAAGCTGTTGCTACAAGCTTCCATTAGACAACTGTAATGTGTCTCTTTTTCTCAATAGTGCCTACTGCCACTCCAGTGCCAACCAACTCTACAGGTAATGCAAAACAACTTTCTCTTCCTTGTTCTCTGGGGACTTTTCAGCCCTGTTGATAACTTACTAGCTAAGAAATGGTGGTGTAGATTTAAAGAGTAGGGAAGACTTAGTTATGGACCACGGCAATGGTGTAGGCAGTGGTCCCCTTTGGGACGGGCATATAACTCCGGGAGTATTTTGTTTGGAGTGACTCCCAGTAAGTTTACTTAGTTGGTACGTTGAGCCCTTGGACTCAATGTGGGTGTCCTATAAATCTCAGAAAACACAGAAGCACATGGGGAATTATGGTTCTCATTATTGGGCAGTATGCCAGGATGTTTTCGGAAGTTAATTTCCCCGAGTCTTTTCTCTGTGTATAACTAAGTGTGCTTTTTATGGAAAAGGATCATAGTTAGCTGTTTGCGTGGTTTTGCCCTCTTCCTGTGAGCTGGTGGTATTCTTCACTCCTTATCCCTGCAGTTGGAGACTTTGTTCATCTCACTGCTACAGTGAGAACCGTAAGGGAGTGGTCCAGGACAGGTGCTAGGCCAGGTGATGAGAGGGTGTGGACAGAAATTAGCCTCAGTTTTGTTACTGTCAGAAAGATAAGTAAAGTCAGGAGCATTGCATGTTGGGAATTTGTAGGTAGGTGTGTTTCATGAGACAGACAGGACAGCCTGTGGGAGATACTGACTGACACAACCCTGGGAAGTCGGGGGGAAACAGGCCAGATGAAGTGGATAGTGCCCAGAGGAGAAGGGAGGGTACAGTGAGATGGTAAGTATCTTACACTAGGTGACAGTAGGGTACAGTGAGATGGTAAGTGTCCTATACTAGGTGACAGTAGGGTACAGTGAGATGGTAAGTGTCCTATACTAGGTGACAGTAGGGTACAGTGAGATGGTAAGTGTCCTATACTAGGTGACAATAGGGTACAGTGAGATGGTAAGTGTCCTATACTAGGTGACAATAGGGTACAGTGAGATGGTAAGTGTCCTATACTAGGTGACAGTAGGGTACAGTGAGATGGTAAGTGTCCTATACTAGGTGACAATAGGGTACAGTGAGATGGTAAGTGTCTTATACTAGGTGACAGTAGGGTACAGTGAGATGGTAAGTGTCCTATACTAGGTGACAGTAGGGTACAGTGAGATGGTAAGTGTCCTATACTAGGTGACAGTAGGGTACAGTGAGATGGTAAGTGTCCTATACTAGGTGACAGTAGGGTACAGTGAGATGGTAAGTGTCCTATACTAGGTGACAATAGGGTACAGTGAGATGGTAAGTGTCCTATACTAGATGACAGTAGGGTACAGTGAGATGGTAAGTGTCCTATACTAGGTGACAGTAGGGTACAGTGAGATGGTAAGTGTCCTATACTAGGTGACAGTAGGGTACAGTGAGATGGTAAGTGTCCTATACTAGGTGACAGTAGGGTACAGTGAGATGGTAAGTGTCCTATACTAGGTGACAATAGGGTACAGTGAGATGGTAAGTGTCTTATACTAGGTGACAATAGGGTACAGTGAGATGGTAAGTGTCCTATACTAGGTGACAGTAGGGTACAGTGAGATGGTAAGTGTCCTATACTAGGTGACAGTAGGGTACAGTGAGATGGTAAGTGTCCTATACTAGGTGACAATAGGGTACAGTGAGATGGTAAGTGTCCTATACTAGGTGACAGTAGGGTACAGTGAGATGGTAAGTGTCCTATACTAGGTGACAGTAGGGTACAGTGAGATGGTAAGTGTCCTATACTAGGTGACAGTAGGGTACAGTGAGATGGTAAGTGTCCTATACTAGGTGACAGTAGGGTACAGTGAGATGGTAAGTGTCCTATACTAGGTGACAGTAGGGTACAGTGAGATGGTAAGTGTCCTATACTAGGTGACAGTAGGGTACAGTGAGATGGTAAGTGTCCTATACTAGGTGACAGTAGGGTACAGTGAGATGGTAAGTGTCCTATACTAGGTGACAGTAAGCTTGACAGTAAACTCGACAGATCCAGAAGCTCCTTTGTGTGCATTGTTTCTGAGACTTAGATGGTATCTCAACATGGAGCTCCTCACTCATAGGACCAGGCTTGTATTTTAATAAAATGTATTGTTAGGCCTGTACAGGGTAAAAGACCAAAGTGAACTTGAAATCAGCTACAGTGGAAATGTTCATGCTGCAGAAACCTGCAGATACTACCAAGTTTATCTTAGTGGACTGTTAGTGCTCAGCTTCTAACTTGTTAGAGACGATTGCCCGAGAAGATGGTGAACCTGGGCTAGGGACAGACAGAAGACATTCCCTAGACCCACTGTGGGCTTGGTTTAATCGTCTTCACCATTCTTGATGTATTTTCTACTTGCTCACTTGACGTTGTGTCTTGTTTATTGAGTGGCCTCTCCTCAGTGCAGATAGTATCATTAACTGTGGAGTGACCAGATTATGTCAGAGGAAGTGGGAAATGTTGGTGGGTGAGTGGGAGACAAAAGGGTTAAGTATTTAGTACAGTTTTAGGTTGTTACTAGAAATGATGTTATCCTGGGTGGTGATGTCCTTGCTGCTGATTACCAATAGTTTATTATAATTTAGGAATTTTGTTTAATAAAAAGGACATATAGGTCAAGAGGTATCTTCACTAAAATCGTGCCTTATTTTGAATTAACTTGTGCCATTCTTTAAGAGTGGATAATGAAAACCAAGTAGCAAATCTGTAGATTTTTTTTTTTTTTTACCATAACATCAAACAAAATATAACTTTGATATTTTTTTTTTTTTGAGATTGGGTTTCTCCAGGCTGTCCTGGAACTTACTTTGTAGAGCAGGCTGGCCTCAAACTCACAGAAATCTACCTGCCCCTCCCTCCTGAGTGCTGGAATTAAAGGCGTGTGCCACTACCACCAGACTAAAACTAATACCTTAAGATTGAAAAGAAGTTAATACATATTTAATCTGTAAAGTTCATGTTGTCGTATCTCAATTGTTGTGTGGCTACACAGGAGGTATGTGTTGTGGGACTTTCTTTGGACCACCAGCTCCCAAATAATGACACAAAGACTTCTTATTAATTATGAAAGCTTGGCCTCAGCTTAAGCTTGTCCCAACTAGCTCTTATAACTTAAATTAACCCATTTAAATTAATGTACATTCTGCCATGTATCTCATTACCTCTGATCAATACCATGCGTCCCATTTCCTCCATATCTGGCTGGCAAATATCACCTCTCTGCTTCCCAGAGTTCCTATCTCTTCCTGGAAATCTGGCCTATCCTCTCCTGCTTAGCTATTGACCATTCAGCTCTTTATTAAGCCAATCAGAAGGTGCCTTAGCAGAGACACATCTTCACAGTGTACAAAAAAATTGCCCCATAATAGGTGTATTTAAACTACAAAAGGAAATAAGTCTTAGAATAATCCTGCCTTCTGATGTAGGAATTGTGTCTGTTATTTCTCTTTAAGATACATGAGACAAGAAAGGGAGGCAAATTGTCCTCGGCATTCAGGGGTGTGTGTGTATGTGTGTGTGTACACACAACTTGCTTAGTCCATTTAGTGTTTCTTGTATGTATGTGATTTCAGGACTGGCCAGTTATTATTGGATAACCAATTAGGAAGATAACTAGAGGGCTTAGTCCTGGGGAAAAGAGAGATGGGGTGGGCTATATGGAGTAAAGATCAGAGGACAGCTTTGGAGTCAGTTTCTCCTTCCTCCATTACCTGGGTTCTGGGGAGTGAAGTCTGGTCAACTGGTTTGTGTAGCAAGTGCTTCTTTTCCTGGCTGGTTGGGCTGTCTTGATCACTGTCCTTCATGTCAGTCTTAATAGAAGTTTTACCACAGTCCTATGAGAATGAGAATTAACTTCTTAGGATGCTGTTGACTTTGGGGTGCCAACAGTGCCTTTGGGGAGTCCTGACCTGTATGCCTTTACTCTAGTGATGGTCGTCTTAAAGCCCAGTGTTGGTGTGTAATTACTGTTGAAGCACAGAACTTTATATTTTAACTTTATATTAGAACTTGGGGGCTGGCAAGATGGCTCAGGAGATAAAGGCACTTGCTACCAGGCCTGGTGACCGGAGTTGTTCTCTGAGACATGCATAGCAGAAGAGAAAACCAGCTCCTAGGGGTTGACTTCCACACTTGGGCCATGGCATCTGTGTACCCATCCATACCTACACAGATACAGTTCATACTGTCGTTTTTCAAAGTTGGTTCGTTTATTTTTTTTGAGACAGTGTCTCACTGGATAGCCTCTAGTACTGGTACAAGAATTCTTTGAGATTACACTCAGCAGTAGACAATGTTCATAGTTCTATAGTCAGAGGTCATTTTATGTTTCCATAGCACCTTAGCCTCATACAGAGTGGGAGGTAGACTGTATCATCCAAATGGGGGATGCTGTAGCCCTGGTGCTAATGCTGGTAAATAAGATTTCATTGGAACCCAACCATGCCTGCTCATTTCCTACATGGTACATACAGTATACTCAATTGTGTATTTCAGTTATATACACTAATTTGTCATAGGAGCAAGATTGTTCATAAAAGAACGAAACCTGTAACTCTCTTCCCTAAATATACTTTGTCTAGATATGTGTGTCTTATATATATACATGTATACATAGATCTTGTCGTAAAAACAAGTTTATGCCGGCCAAATGTGTCAGAATATATGTAAATCCTTGCATTGGATCATTAACTAAATGTGGCTTCTGTTCTTTAAAAAATTAAAACTGTTGTTTTAAAAACTACATGTTGGGTAATTGGGAAGTTAGAAATTTAAAGTTTCTAAATACATTTTGTTTTCATTCCAGCTAAACCCACAACTCGACCTTCCTCTCCTACACCTGCTCCCTCAATTGTTACATCAGGTAATTGGGACTTTATAAACTACCAGTGACTGCCGCCAAGGTCCAGTTTTATTCATGGATAACGATGGACTGACTCAGCCCTGACTTAGAACCCAGGCAGTGGTTGACTCCTAACGCTCTGCCGAGGGTCCTTTTCTAGTCTTGATGTGCTCGCATTTGGCTGGCCCTTTAGGTTTAGTAAGTGTTTTCTCGAAGACCTTTCTGTAAGCTTTAGATGCAAAATCAGATTTGGGGCTACAAGTTACTTACAAGGTGTGATACCATCACGGTTTTAGTGATACCATCAAGGTCAGATTACTGTTTTTAGTTAGACAAGTCTGAAAAGCCAAGATCTGCACTTCCCTATTTTTAAATGGTGTTCATTTCCTTAGACTGGCTTGGACCTGAGGGCTCTTCCTACCGTGTCACTGCTGTGGCTCCCTGTTTTTACACACACACACGCACACGCATGCACGCACATACACACACACACACACACACACGATAGAAAACACTAGGAGTGAAGTCATTTTCATTTAAATTTTCAGTGCCTACAACTTGACTCTGCTAGCTGCACTCCACTCGTGGCTAATGCTAAGTTGGTCGGCTCACCGGGGCCTGCAGCTGATGCGCTCCTCAGGAGTGTACACTTTACTTAGAGGATGCTACATAGTCGTAGCCTTTTTGTTTCCTCTTGAAACATTGACTCCCTGAGTAATTCTACATTTCTTCTGACTTGCTCTTACTTTTTCATAATACAGAATTAATTGACAGTACTTTTAAGATCCTTAATGAGTATTTTGTTTGTAGAAATTTTAGTTTTCAAATTTGTTTTCCTTATGGCTTTGTAATGCTTTCTCGTAATGCAAATTAACTAGCAGAGTACATTTCCAACTATTTGCTATTATTATAGATTGTTAGTTAATTGTATTAACTTGAAAAATAGCAGCTGAATTTTTATATACCTCATCTAGCTAGTAAAACCCAAAAGTTTTAACAAATTTTTACTTTAGCAGTTAACCAAAATAGATTAACAAAGTTATTGCATGTTTTAGAAGCACTTAAGAAATTGTAAGGGTACAGTTCATATGCCAGAGAAGCTCTTACCTGTTTTTATATTTGGAACCTTCTAGCAGTATTGCCCATATACTATCCTGGACAAAGTTTAAAAAATGGGATTTTTCCTTAAATGAGGACAAATTTTAGTTCTGAAAACCTGACTCTAGAAGACCTTCTTTATAGAACTTAACTCAGGGCAAACTGGATGCCCCGGTGGGTCTGGAAATTATAAATACCGTGACACTTACTGAGGATTCTTTATTGTCATAGCAGGTGCACCCAATACCACCCTGACCCCAACCTCGCAGCCAGAGCGCAAGTCTACCTTCGACGCAGCCAGCTTCATTGGAGGAATTGTCCTTGTCTTGGGCCTGCAGGCTGTCATTTTCTTCCTCTATAAATTCTGCAAATCTAAAGAACGAAATTACCACACCCTGTAAAGAGACCCATTGAAATGAATGAGGACTGGCAGTTAATGTGTAACTCACTGAAACCAAAATACTATCTTTCATCAAGTCCCACATGGAAGTCACTGTTCCAGGACCTTCATATTTCCAAAGGATGCATACAGAATATTATGGAGCATTGTCCTTGAAGAAAAATCAGTTAAACCATTTTGCTCAACAGGAATATTTAAAATATTCTGCATGAATCCGTGTGGCTGTCGTCTTTTGTTTAAAGTGGCTGCTGCTGTGGGATTATGTTTTTTCCTTTGACATGCCAAATGTAACTTTCTGTAAGTTATGGAAAGTGGTATCCTGTGCGGCAACCTCTGACTGGCAGTTTAAATGTGGTCATTTGAAAACCTAAAGTCTGTATTATTTTCATCCTAAGGTGTGACTTAATGGCCAGAATTGAGAAGAGTGCCAAATGGGCACCAGGCAGGTAGACTGAGGGCTTCACTTCAAAGGTAGACTAGATTCACCTAGTACTAAACTGCCCTTAGAGTGTTGTGCTTGATGAGTTGTATTTTATGCATTAGAACTAGGATGCCGTGCAGGGAATCACATTCCAGATTTAGAGAAAGGAAAGATGCAAACCATCCGTGTGTAACAGGTTTTGTCCATCCTCCTAAAGCACCCTATTAAGAAAACAGCACAGTGCCTTAAGACAGACCGAGACGGCAGCAGCACACAAGTGTGTTCACGTTGTGGGAGGTCAAGCTTGGTCTGAGAATGTAACTGTTGATGTGAGCAGCAGTGAACCTGCTTGTAGGTAACATACTGTTAATATTTAATTTAAACGTTGGCTTCTCCAGAGCTGAGAAATAGAAGCTAAAGAATAATTCTAAGCTGAAAGGCTTCCTGTTTCAAACCATCCAACATTTTTCATAGGGCTGGGCTGTTGAATAGACATAAGACTGATTTGATTACCTTTCCCTCTGTACACAGAGTATCCAAATATTACTGTACCTTAAGGATTCCTATCAGGTTTTCCTGAAAAGTAGTTTTTACATGAGGCAAGGAGGAGGAAGTAGTTTTAGAATCATTTTCTAGTTCTTACAGTGAGACAATCACTTGGTTTTCTAACAGATGTGACCTGTGTAACTGGGGGTGAGAGGAGGTTGCAGGAGATTTCTAATGCTGACGCCCCGGCTGACTAGTCTGGCCTCTTTCCTTGGCCTTGGCTCCTTCCTCCTCGGTTTCAGTTCCCGTGTGCTGTGATCATGCAGACCTTGATTCCTGTAGCTTTAGGGAAAGCACTCACTTGTTTAGTTTTAGAGTTCCTGCTCCCTTGCCTCTGACACACGGCCTGGTTCCGAGGCTCTAGTTGGACATGGGCTTTTGGTTGCCTATGTCATTGAAGTTGGTGTGGTAGCTTCGTTAGAGTGCGGAGTGGAGCACTGGTTCCCGTGGTTTAGAGTAGGAAGGACAGATGGCTTTAGTTCCTTTCCTAAAGTGAAGCTCCCTGTGCTCTTCAAATGAAGTTTCTGTTGCTCTGTCACTTGCTGGTACAGCTGCAGTTTGTTTTACTTGCACATCTGTACATACACCTAATGTTTTCAAGTGCCTTACTTGTTTCAGAATCTCTGGCTTCAAAGGTTTTTGGGGAAAGCTAGGTTTACCTCACCGTTTTGTTTTCATTATACTATTCTAGGTACCTCACAAAATTCGTTACAGTGCCGTGGCTGTTAGTTTTAAAAGTAAGTGCAAAAGTTCTTTAAACACCCAGACTTTCCATTCCTTCCAAGGTGGCAGAAGTAGTGTGATTGTCGTTTACCTCGATGTGACTTCCTACCCCAGATAAATGTCAGCACATGTAGCAAGTCGTGTGAGAATGTAACTTGATCGGAGGCTCCTGTAGTTTGGAGCCCCTGCTCTAACATTGTAGGAGGTTAGTGACATGTTGCAGGTCCCTGCATCAGCTCTTACTACACAGTCCACAGCTGCTCTCGCTCCTTACCGTCTGTTTAGCAAGCTAGTATTTTGAGCCATTCATGATTTTGGATTTTTTTTTTTTTAATCCAGAAGGTCTATAGAGACCCTTTCAGAGTTTTCATCTGATTTGTCCTGAAGATGTAGTTCTATCAGATCCTTATTTTACTCACTGCACAGGCAGACACTGCTGTACTTAGACATTTCTATTTGAGTTCATTAAAACCCACAAAACTAATCTGTATGTGTACCAAACTGATTTAAAATAAATACATGTTTACTGAATTAGTCTCTGTATTGGTCAAAAGTGTCGTGTTTTGATTATAAAATTTAACACGTGTATTTGCCTTACCTGTCCATTTGAGGCTGGGTTGCCTCCTGTTTCTTAGTAGATGGTAACTAAAGGGTATGAATCGGTCAGTAGAGAACAGAACCTGAGCAGTGATAGCTGGACAGAGGACAGAAGGGCCCCACCCCAAGCTCACCTTAACCAAGAGTGGATGAGAGAGCAGGTGAGAGGACACGTTCTGTGGTGTCAGTTCTCCTTTCCCTTTCTGGTTTCAGGGACTGAGCCCTCCTGCTAGCCACATCCTGCCCTGCCCTGCCCTGCCCTGCCCTTCAGAGCCTTTGTGAAAGGACACTGGGCTTCTGTTTAGAGTGTCAAGCCATATGTAGTCCGGTTCTGTTGGATCATGTGCAAAAGCGTCTGTATTTGATCACTTACATTGCACTGAGGTTATTCACTACTCCCTTGCAAGGCTGGATAGAAGGATAGATTTAATAATTTGCCTTAGAAATGAGGCCTTCAGTTCCATGTTAGCCTTATCATTTGGTAATTACATAAAACTTTATAGCTTCCCTTCCTAAAACACTGAGACTAATAATAGAGAGTGAAGTAGGTTTTGTGTGTTTCCTCCATTGCCTGTGCTCATTATAGATAGCCCTTGGGGGCTGGGTTTTTTAAAATTTAGTAATGTTGGAGTTTTTGTTACTGTAGCTGTTGGTAAATCCACCTTTTATGTATCTTGCCTCTTAATTTGTATTTTGTTTTCCTAATACAAATGCAAAAACCATATTCATTATAGATGATGGGTAGTCATTTACTTTGCTTTTTTAGGAAATTTGAATATGGGACCCAAGGTTGCTATTTTTTTGCCATACACATTTATGAATGTTTGATCCATTGTCTTTTCACGTGAAAAGGACATCATAGGACATGATGACAAGTCTGTTAGCATCGTTTGTTCTTACATGTTTGCCTCTGTTGCTGGGTGTGAGCAAATGGATGGTTGGGGGCTGCTGCAGCTTTCCTTGTTGCTTGTGTTTGGAGATCTGTTGAGCTGTTTGGGTCTGCGTTTTCATCATTGGAAGATGTCCAACCTTTGGTGGGGGTCCACACCCTCTGCCTTGATGAAGACTAGGTTTTTGTTTTTGTTTTGTTTTTTGGTTTTTCGACACAGGGTTTCTCTGTGTAGCTTTGTGCCTTTCCTGGATCTCGCTCTGTAGACCAAGCTGGCCTCGAACTCACAAAGATCTGCCTGTCTCTGCCTCCCGAGTGCTGGGATTAAAGGCCTGCGCCACCACCGCCCGGCTGAAGACTCTAGTTTTATAGAGGTTGCTAGAAATGGATCCACAGCCCATTGTGTTCCATACTAGAATAATTAAAATTGTCTCTTTAAGTTCCATAGCATTTTCTGGTATTAATGTGATATGTGTGTGTGTTTCTCTACATAGTAAGTTGTTTTTATAGTTGTGTGGGGTTTTAATTAGAGTAATTTTTTAACGTCTGCATAGCATTGCTAATGCCAACCAACATCTGGGTCACTTTCCGTTGACTTTTCTGCCCACACTGTGGGTTGTGGTTTCAGGTTTGGATGCATGCTTAATAAATTTTTATTGGATGCCAGATGTAAGTTGGGAGGTTCAGGATGTTTTCGTGTTCCTATTTTTATAATTGTTCTTCGGAAGCATGTTTGGTATCACTTCAGCTCCCTCTGGTCTGCCGCCATGGGAGCCTCAGAAGCTTGCTTTATCTCTGCCTCTTCACCTTGCAGGTCCTCTGCTTTCTACCTGGGCTCCCCAGAAATTAAGGACAGGAGGCTGGCTCTTGTTTTGTCCACTACCTGATGTATGCAAACACCACAACTGTCATCTTAAGTTTGGAGCCAGTTTGAGTGACCATGGCCTGGAAACACAGATTTAGCTTACCCCAAATTCCGTGATCCAATGTGGAAGTGGTTTTAAGAAGTTTTATAGAACAAAGAAGTTCATAATCAAGGGAAGTTTAAAGCTCAGCAGTGGCTCCATCAGAGAGGTGGGCACAGTGAGATGGGAGAAGTTTTTCTGTAGATGCTGTGTGGCGACATTCTTAGCTTTGGGGTTGGTGGAAGCCAGTGGTCTGCTAAGTTAATAGATACCGAAAGGTTATTAGTCACAGGATTTTCCAGCACAGGTGGGCTCAGAGTGGCTCTTCAGAGGATTCGAGCTAGGCCAAGACAGGTAATTAACCTGCGGACCTGCACCATTCCAGTCTCCACAGTGCTTAGTCTCTACAGACACAGCTTCTCTAAGAGTTCTCTGAAAACCACTCTTTCATATGTTTTGGCCACTTTCTTAGGGTGTGTGTGTGTGTGTGTGTGTGTGTGTGTGTGAGAGAGAGAGAGGGGGGGGGGGAGGGAGGGAGAGAGAGAGGGAGGGAGGGAGGGAGGGGGAGAATAGATATAGTCTCACTTGGTTTTGATAACAGCAAAAGTTCAAGAGAGAGCCCAATGTTCTCTCCTCTGACTACTTGGGAGGTAGAGGCAGTGGATCAGGAGTTCAAGCCAGCCTCTGTACAGTGACTTGAGTAGCCTGGGCTCATCAGATCCTGTCTCAAGAGAGAGAAGTCTTACGTTTTAACTTTCAGCTATTCAAGTAATTCAGAAGTGCATGTGTATTGATTTTTTTATTGCTGTGAACAGCTGACAGAAGCAATTTGTAGGGATGGTAGAAAGGTGTGGCAGCGGGAACTGTCCAGTTATCTGGTAGATCACACCTTGGGATGGTAGGAAGGTGTGGCAGCGGGAACTGTCCAGTTATCTGGTAGATCACACCTTGGGATGGTAGGAAGGTGTGGCAGCGGGAACGGTCCAGTTATCTGGTAGATCACACCTTGGGATGGTAGGAAGGTGTGGCAGCGGGAACTGTCCAGTTATCTGGTAGATCACACCTTGGGATGGTAGGGAAGGTGTGGCAGCGGGAACTGTCTAGTTATCCAATCAGAAAGCAGAAAAGGGAATACAGAAACACATTAGATTTTCTTCCTTTGGGGGGTGGTAGGAAGGTGGCAGGTTTGAGACAGGATCTCACTTTGTAGCTCTGGCATGAAATTAAGACTCCTGAGCACTGAGATTACATGATGGTGGTGTACACTGCCGTTCCTGGCTCATGCTGCCTTTTCAAACTTAAGTGGGTCTTCCCTCCTTAATCTCTTTGGAACCTCCGTATGTCTCTTAGGTAATTCTAAAGTCCAGTCAGGTTGACAGAAAGTTAACGGTCACAAACTACTTGTCAATAAACCATTACATTCCACCCTTGGCCCTCCCTCATAAGCTCATGGGTATCCCGTAAAGTGAGATGAATGCAGTCCAACCTCAAATGTCCTATGGTCTTTACAGTATGAATACTCTCTTTAATAAAGTCTGTTCTCAGACTCTTTGATGAGCCCTGTAAAATCAAAACCCGACACACACTTCTAATACACACCGGCACAGTAAACACTCACATCCCAAAGGGGAGAAATAGGAGGACAGCAAGGATAGACTTGACCAAAGCAAGACAAACTCAGCAGGGAAAGACTGCAGCTCCATGCTCAGTGTCTGGAGCTGCTGATGACATCTGGGCTCCAGTGGGCGTGAGTAGCTCTGCTTCCTTCCAATCTGGCAACTGCAGTACATGTAGCCTCTTTCGGCCCATCCCCACTCCATCCTGTAGCTTTCTTTGGTGCATGTCTAGGCACCTTGTGCCGTGAGGCTTCTTAGGTAGATGTGAACAAAGGCCTATTCACCCCAGACGGTGTTGATTACGTCAAAGTTCACCTTGGAGAAGCTGAATTGGGGGGTTATTTACAGGAGAATTGGTGATGGGTTAGAGTGTGACCATAGATGGCTCAAACACAGCTGCATCACCGAACAGCCAACTCCAGCTTGGGTGCTGACTCACAAAAGCTGCCATCCTAGAGCCCTGTGTGATGTGCAGACAGCTGACAGGTTGGAGAGCCTCCCTTCTCCACAATACTACTTACAGCCTTGGTGGGGGTCAGGTGATGTGTGTGAATCCTGTAAGTTTCAGGAACTCAATGAGACTTAAGTTATTTCCTGTTTGCTGAGAGCCTCTCTTAACCTTTCCTCATGCTGCAACCCTTTAATACAATTTCTCATGTTGTGGTGACCCCCAACCTTTAAGATTATTTTCATTGCTACTTTATGACTGTAACTTTGCTACTATTATGAATTGTAAATATCTGATATATTCAGAATATCTGCCATGCAACCCCTGTGAAAGGGTTGTTCGACTCCCAAAGGGGTCACGACACACAGGTTGAGAACCAATGCTCTAGTATAAAACAGATCAAGTTGGAACTTCTTGTGTCTTAGGGAGGCTCATTCCACCATGGAATGTTTTAAGTCAGAGGAAATTGCTGTGTATCTCCAGTATCACCAAGTCTTGTCCTCCTTAGCTTTAATTGTCATCTTGATACAACCTAGAGTCACTAAGAAGGGAGTCTCAATTGAGAAACTGCCCAGATCAGATTGGTCTGTAGGCATATCTGTGGGAGACTGTCTTAATTGATGTAGGATGGCCCAGCCCACTGTGAGCAGCACCATTCCCTGGGCCGATGGTCCTGGCTGTCTAAGAAAGCTAAATAAGCATGGACCTGTGAGAAAGTCAGCAAGCAATATTCCCCCGTGGTTTACACGTCAGGTTTATGCCTTGCCTTTTCTTTTTTTTTTTTTTCTTTTTTTTTTTTTTTGGTTTTTCGAGACAGGGTTTCTCTGTGTAACTTTGCGCCTTTCCTGGAACTCACTCTGTAGACCAGGCTGGCCTCGAACTCACAGAGATCCTCCTGCCTCTGCCTCCTGAGTGCTGGGATTAAAGGCATGCGCCACCACCGCCCGGCTGCCTTGCCTTTTCTTAATGATGGGCTGTGACCCTAAAGTTGTAGGTCCAGTCCTCTCCTCCAGTTGCTTTTGGTTAATTTTTTATCACAGTAACAGGAAACTAAAACAGGTCTCTTGCAGCTTAAGCTTCATCTTTTTTTTTTTTTTGGTTTTTCGAGACAGGGTTTCTCTGTAGCTTTGGAGCCTGTCCTGGAACTCACTCTGTAGCCCAGGTTGGCCTCAAACTCACAGAGATCCGCCTGCCTCTGCCTCCTGAGTGCTGGGATTAAAGGCGTGTGCCACCACCCGGCTTAAGCTTCATCTTAACAGCTTCACTCAATGGCTTCTTGGTCCCCATGCTGGTCATCTAGCCTTCGCAGGCATTGCCTGGCCTCAGCAGCTTCCTCGAACATTGGTGTGGGCTTTCATGTACCACATCATTTGCATTTTGCTTGTCTTTAAAACCGCTGCCGTGGACAGTGCTGCTAAGCTCTGCACAAATTTGAGATGTAGTCTGGCCTCTTTCTACTACAGCTGTAATGATCTCAACCTAGGTCACTTTCCGGCAGGGAACTCCTTCAACAACGTGCTTATATCAAGTTCTCTCCTTTCAAATGAATTTGCATTTTCACAAAATGGAGTCTTCATGGGAGGAGGGGGTCTTGCTTTTAGAGCTCCATTCCTGTTGTCCCAGTGCAGAACGCAAGATTTCTTTTATGGCACTAATCTCTTGAGTAATACAGCTGCTCTTTCTGTACCAAACTTACTTGCATCTTTATATTTGGTCATACCCCTTTCCTTGACAAACTATATATTTTTCATATTCTATTTGACAGCCTAGGTGTTAGGCTGTTTTGAAATTCCCTTTGCTTAACAGCTGTAGTGGTTTGTATAAGAATATCCCTCACAGGCGCATATTTTGAATGTTTAGTTAGCAGCTGGTGGACTGTTTAGGAAGGAGTAGGAGGTGTGGCCTTGTTGGAGGAGGAGGTATGTCACTCGGGGTGGGCATTAAGGTTTCAAAAGCTTACGTCAGGCCCAGCACACGCACACACACACACACACACACACACACACACACACACACACACACACATACACATACACACCCCTGCCTGCTGCTTGTGAATCAGATGTAAGCTCTCAGGTACTGCTCCAGCACCATGCCTGCCTTCCTGCAGCCATGCCCCCCACACCATGATGGTCATGGACTCACCCTCTGAAACTGTAAGCAATCTCCAATTAAATGCTTTCTTTTATAAGTTGCCTTGGTCATGATGTTTCTTCACAGCAAGTAGAACAAAAACTAAGACAATTACTTAGTCCATTACTTTTGAATTCAGCCTCATTGAATTATTCAGGACATAGGCAGAATGCCGTCTTATTCTATTCCAGAAGGATAATGAATGACTTCTAGCTCAGTTCCCAAAAGAGTCCTTGTTCCCCTCTAAAACCTCATGAGCCCAGGCGTTACTGTATTCATTTCCATCTGTACTCTGGTTTTCCAATCCCCCACCAGAATTCACCCCTTAATCTGTGCTGACAGCCTTCTGGGCTTCTGTAGCCCACAGCTCCAAACTTCAACATTCCTCCCACAAAACAGTTGAAGGCCCAAGAATCACAGTCAGGTTTCTTAAAACAACAATCCCACTTTTGGTACCAATTTTCTGTATTAGGTACATTTTTGTTGTTGCTGTAACTGATGTTATCAGTAATTAAGAGAAAAGGCCTGGACCCTGATAGGCCCAGTAAGCTGGGTTTGGCCACCTGTCTTTAAGGCAGTTGAGCAAGCAATAGTAAAAGGGAGATTTATTCAGTGTGGCCACATTGGGAAGAGGAACAGATGCAGTGATACCTCCCTGCCCAAAGCCCATCTCCGGGGTCTTGGCATGAGGTTTAGGTTGAAGCAGTGGGCAAGAGTTATGCATAGCTAACCAGTCAGGGTATCATCTAGCCCATCTTTGACACCTCTAACTTGCCTGCAAGTTCTCCTGTCTCCATTTCCCATTTCACTGTAGGAGAACTGGAATTACAGATGTGCACATCTGCTTCATGTCTGTTCTAGTGGTTTTTTGAGGCAGTCTCTCATTTGCCTGGAGTTTACCAAGTAGGTATCAACTCCACGAGAGACAACTGTGTGTCTGGCAGCAGGCTGATTACATTAGACTTTTTTTTTTTTTTTCATTAAGAAGGGGCCAGAAATTTTCCTTCACTAACATAGGGGCATATTCTGAATAAGAATCGCCCCCCTTGCCCATGTTTCTGCCAGCACTACCAAGTACCTGCGATTGCTTTATTCATCTTTGTGGTGGTTTGAATGAGAATGGCTTCCATAGGCTCATAGATTTGGAGGTTTGGTCACCGTAGAGTGGCACGATTTGAAAGGATTAGGAGATGTGGCCTTGTTGGAGGAAGTGTGTCATTGGGGATGGGCTTTGAGATTTCAGAAGCCCATGCCAAGCCCAGAGTTGCTCTGTTCCTGCTGTCTACGGATCTGGATGTAGAACTCTCAGCTACTTCTCCACCACCACATCTGCCTGCACGCTGCCCTGCTCCCTGCCATGATGACAATGGACTAAATTTCTGAAACTGTAAGCCAGCCCCAGTTAAATACTTTCCTTTTTTTTTTTTTTTTTTTTTTTTTTTTGGTTTTTCGAGACAGGGTTTCTCTGTGTAGCTTTGCGCCTTTCCTGGAACTCGCTTTGGAGACCAGGCTGGCCTCGAACTCACAGAGATCCGCCTGGCTCTGCCTCCCGAGTGCTGGGATTAAAGGCGTGCGCCACCACCGCCCGGCAAATACTTTCCTTTATAAGAGCTGCCGTGGTCATGGTGTCTCTTCATGACATTCCATAGTACTGCTTCTGTGTGTGTGTGTGTGTGTGTGTGTGTGTGTGTGTGTGTGTGTGTGTGTGTGTGTGTTATGTGCATGTTTGTGTATGTATGGAGGCCAGAGGTCAATCTCAGATGTCTTTTTCAATTGTTCTCCACTTATTTTTTGAGACAGGATCTCTCAGTGAGTTTGGACCTTCACTGATTGCCTAGACTGGCTGACCCGCGAGTTCCTGGGATCTTCCTGTCCCCTCCTCGTGGCATTGGGATTACAGGTGAGCACTGTACAAGAGCAAGTGGGAGGACCTAGTTTAGATCCATATCACTCACATAGAAGCAACACGTGAATGCTTAGTCAGCCTCACCACTGTCTTAGTCAGAACTCTGCTGCTGTGAAGAGACACCATGACATGGTAACCCCTGTAAAGGAAAGCTTTTATTGGGGCTGACTTACAGCTTCAGAGGCTTAGTCCATTCTCATCATGGCCGGAAGTATGGTGGCATGCTCCACAAGGCCACACCACCTAATCCAAATCCTTTCAGAGTTCTGCTTCCCAGTGACCAAGCGTCCACATATATGGCTAGCCATGTAGCTTCTTTTTATTGATGCTATTATTGATGCTAATCTCTTCAGCAACTGCACCCATCTTTGAAGGAGCCTGAAACACACTCTTGTGGTCACCCTGCTACAAGTTGTTGGAACTTTTCCTCTGTTACCCTCTGCTCCTTCGAAGCCTGTACAAATTCATCCATTTTTAATTATGTTTTTGACAGAGTAGAAAATGGGTAGCCTTCACTTCAGTTCCCTAGAGAGCGGCCGCCTTAGTTTGCCTCTCTGGTGTTTTGTTAAAGCGCTGACTAAAATAACTTGGGGAAGAAGCCATTTATTGGCTTACAGGTTACAGACCTTCCTTGAGGGAAGTCAAGGCAGGAACTTAAATCAGAGGAATACTGGTTACTGGTTAGCTTCCCATGGCTTGCTCAGCCTGCTCTTTTACACAATCCAGGACCACCTCCTGAGGGGTGGCACTGCTCACAATGGGCTTAGATTCTCCCACATCCATCGTTAATCAAGACAATGCCCTATTGATATGCCCATAGGCTAATCCAATGGAGGCAGTTCTTCAATTGTTTGTCCCTTGTTCCAAATGACACTAGCATGAGTCAGCTTGCCAAAAATCTTATCAGCATAGTGGGCCTTTGGGAGACATTTAAGATCCGACTATGGCAATGTATAGACACACATGTAAATACATTTCTTTGGTCTATTTTGACCCATTCATCTCTTACCCAAGATAGATTTTCTAGTCTGAACAAGGAAAGGCATTGGATTAAGACTTTACTAAAGTGGACTGGAGAATTAGCTCAGTGGTTAAGAGCACTTCCCTTGCAGAGGACCCAGGTTTGATTCCTAGACCCCCAGCCATCTACGACTTCAGTCCCAGGGAATCTGATGACCTCTTCTCACTTTTCTGGTACCAGGCATGAATGTGCTCATACATACATGCATGCAAAACACTCATACACATAAAATAAAATAAATCTTCTTTTTATAAAAAGTTGTATAAAGTTAAGAGTTTTAGCATTTGCAGGAAGAAATAAAAAGACTTAAGAAAGGATGATACATTTAAGTAAAATAAAAAAATGCTTTGAAATTTGTTTGAATGAATTTTTATTGAACTGTAATGTTTTTAATAACATGTAAAGATTTATTTTTATTTTATGTGTATGTTTGCCTACATGTATGTATGTGTACCACCTGCATGACCAGTACCCATAGAGGCCAGAAGAGGGCATCAGTTCCCCTGGAACTAGAGTTACAGATAACTGTGAGCTGTCATGTGGGAGCTGGAACTGAACAGGGGTCCTAAGAGTGGCCAGCACTCTTAGCAAACGAGCCAGCCCAAGCCTGGGTCTTCACTTCTTAGTAAGGATGACAGCTCAGCATCAAGGCCCTCTGTCTTGGACCACCCTGTCTACCTTGTTACTCAAAACTGAAGCCGAGAGACAGTTGGACAGCCAGGAACCGGAAAGAGCTTGTAGGACGCAAACCAGTGTGTGAATGTTTTCAGATCTGGGACCAAATCTGGCTTCATCTGGACACTTGAGATGAATTCATCTCAGTTCTTCAATATTGTCTGCCACATGCCTAGAAGAAAAGCTAGATGAAAAGGTTAATAGAGCTGAAGTCATCTTTATCCATCTAAATGCACACAGAAATAAATAGACGTACACAAAAAGATTACCTGTCAGGTCTGAATGAAATCCCGGATGGAGCTGTTTGGACTTGAAAAGTTGTAAGTTGAACATTTTCTGCCACATTGGGTAGAAAACCCTCATCAGTCCTTTTTTTGTGCTTAATTGGTACCTGTAATATCAAGTTGATAAGGCTATTTTTTTTAAGTTGGCAAAGGATTTTTATTTTTTTATTTTTTTATTTTTTTTGAGTCAAGGTCTCTCTGTGTAGCTCTGGCTGTCCTGGAACTTGCTCTGTAAATCGGGCTGGCCTCAAACTCACAGAGATCTGCCTGTCTCTGCAAACCCCACCACCACCCCAGGGCTGGAATTAAAGGCGTGCGCCACCACTGCCCTGCTGGCGAAGGGTTCTTATAACATAGTGAGGGGCGCTGAGGCTAACATCGCTGCTTCTGTCTGGAGGCAGCCTGCCGTGGCCCTTCTCGTCATAAAGGGAACTGGTCAAGGACGAGTCCACCAGTGAAAGGCATTCCAGGTGAGGAAGAGAAGACGTGCCAGCCTGGAACAACCGGCACACTCCTTAGCATTCTGTCTTTGTGTCAGCACTGCATGTGATTTCAGAGACTCGTCTGTGTATATACTGCTGTCATGTGCACACCCCCGCCCGTCCGTGTTTCTCTGCCCTGTCTCCTACCCCTGTTTAGGAAGTCACACCACAGGGAGGCTTGAAGAGGCTCAAGCTCACTCTCTCTGTGGCCTGCCCTCGTTTTCTGCTTGGGGATCCCTACTGTACCCGTGCTCATGGAACCACAAGATACTTCACCGTCGGGTATTTAGTTTATTCAGTGGTTCATCTTAGTATCTTAGTAGGGTTTATTTGGCAATAGCCAACCAACAATTAGCCCTAGTCTATTGTCCTGCCGGGTTTCTCACACACAGTGGGTCTCCATTGATGCACTTAGCTGCTCAGCCTCTTGAACCACAAGGGCTATGACCAGCGTGACACCCCCAAAGTACTCAGAGCTTTCAGAAGTGACATGAAGACAGGCTGAATCGTGAAATGTCTCATTTTCCTAAACACACAACGATCTTCTCTTTTGTAAAAGGCCTTTACAAAAATAACAAATATACTGGTTTTTCTCCATGCTGTATTCCTGGACTCAACCAACCACAGATCAAAAATATTCGAAGCAGATCCATTTTGTACTGCATGTACAGACTTTTTCTCTATCAACATTCCCTAAGTGATGTAACAATTATTTACATTGTTTAAATATTATAAGTAATCAAGGGGTGATTTAAAGTATATAGGAGATGGTGTGTAGATCATATGCAAATGCTACACTATTTTATGTAAGGGACTGAAGCACCGGTGGACTTTGGGACCCATGAGGGTCCTGGAACCAACTCCTTGTGAACATTGAAGGACAACTACTAGAATTTCACATTTTAGGGAAAGATGACTGCACAGACTGAGGAGTGGAGTGGAGTGGTAACCACAGTAGCATGGCTCACAGTAGCATGGCTCTCATTGGGTAAGGCCTCACTGACTCCCACCTTCTTCCTACCCTTCCTTCACTGTATGTTTTAAATGCTGCAATGGACTTCCATCCAGAACTAGACCGCCAGTTGCAGAATCGCTCTGTCAATCCACACAACACAAGGAAAGTCTGGGGACCCATGAGAGGACTCAGCAGGTAAAGGTGCTCATTGCCAAGCTTGATGGCCTGAACCAATGTGGTGGAAAGAGAGAAAGAACTGACTCCTTCAGCTTGTCCCCTGACCTCCATACACACGTGCTGGAACATGCGCAGATATGTATAGGACATACACATGCCAAACCAATCAATCAATAAATAAAAGATGGAGGCAGGGGGATACTAATAATTACTGTAGATGATTAAAGAAGAAACTCAAAGAGAATACAGCAAGGCTCTGTCTGGTACTGATTCCCAGAGCCATTGAGTGAGTTATAATCCAGAAGGTGCCCTTGGTCTTATTTCAACACTAGAACTGTGTAAAACAGATCCAAACTACCTAGCTAACATTCGGATGTAGAATTTTTCTCATGTAAGCTTGAAATCACCCTAGACTTGTAACACCGGGTGTACACGACTTCATTGTTCCCTGTGTCTACGCAAGCTTAGCATCACTCACAGTCTTCGGTCTTTGAATCCTTCCTGTCACTTTACTGCCCAGAAGATCAGTCCTTGGAAAACGGTGGTGAGAACATCTGGATAATGCTGACGCAGAGTTTAGGGAGCAGTGGGTCTGGGATAGAAACCCTAAAAAGAAACAAATAAAGAAAATAAAGTAGATCTCTGGTTGCAGTGTACAGAGCCAGATGTAACTTATAAACTTTTAGAACTTAAACATTTAGTTTAAGTGAAGATGCCACTTTTTTGCCAGGGGATGACCTGACCGAGAGAAAAGGAGATCATGGGAGATTTGATCTCTGAGAGGTAAATGTGAGTAGACCGAGGTTTATTCTCATTAATAGGATGTGGTTAACCAGACTCACAGATAAGGAAGAATAGCATTCAGGTTCTGACTCAGATAACTGTTTTTTTTTGTGTGTGTGTGTGTGTGTCGTTTTTTTTTTTTCTTTTTTTTTTTGTTTTTGTTTTTGTTTTTGTTTTTCGAGACAGGGTTTCTCTGTGTAGCTTTGGAGCCTTTCCTGGAACTCACTCTGTAGCCCAGGCTGGCCTCGAACTCACAGAGATCCACCTGCCTCTGCCTCCCGAGGGCTGGGATTAAAGGTGTGCACCACCACTGCCCAGCTCAATGGGTTATTTGTCAATACCATTTGCTGAGACAACACCTTTCTCCCAAAGGAGTCAGATCGGGGAAGGAGTTGAAGATGGATCCTAATTCACCTGTTGAACATGTAACCCAGAGACTGGAGCAGAGGCAGTCAGCCAGTAGACCTTGGATATTCGGGTCTAGGGCACAGAGGACAGTTTGTTTGTTTTTTAATATAATTTATTTATTTCGTGTGCATTCGTGTTTTTTCTGTATGGATGTCTGTGTGAAGGTATCGGATCCCCTGAAACTGGAGTTACAGGCAGTTATGAGCTGCCATATGGGTGCTGGGAATTGAACCCCAGGTCCTCTGGAGTAACAGCCAGTGCCCTTAACCACTGAGCCATCTTTCCAGCCCCAGAGGACAGTTTTGAGCTGCAGATGTAGACTCGGCAAAGAAGGATCAAAGCCATGGGATCTGGGGCTCTCGTCACTCAGTAACAATGTGAGAAGAGGTCAGACACGGGTCTGAACGACTCTGTTCGTTAGAGGTTGGCTAGAGGACTGCCCCAAGAGTCGATGGCATGAAAGCAAGCAGAAAAGGCAGCTTGGAAGTACGAGATCATCTGCTTCAAATACTGCGGAGGAGGGTACTGCTGAGGGAAATAATGAGAGCTCGGCAATGCCCGTCCACATAGAGACACCGGACTCTGTGAGCTGGCAAGATCAGTGGCAGTGAAGAGGTGGTGGTTAAAAAGCAGATGGTTGGTGACATGGCAGAGACCTGTACTTGGTCCCTAAATGCCTTCCTTTGCTAGTAATAGAGCCCCCAACATTTTGTCATACATTCAGTGTCCTGCAGTAAAAGCTAGATACTCTAGTCTTCTGGGCTAAACGTCAGCTAATGAGATAGACTCCAGAGGGTCCTAGGTAACTTTCAGGAAGTGCCCTTTAAGAGAGCAGTGAACGCTTAGTTTTCTTACTTCCTGTTGGCTGGAAAGCTTAAGCAGCCATTTTAACCCATGAAGTAGAAGTCGCACATTGAGAATGGCAACTCACGAGCTGTCTGGAATCCCTCTGGTAGAAGACTCACAGTAGTCGATTAGAAAGTGTCTCTAAACCGTTAAAATTAGCAACCACAGTGTTCTCTCTGTGTGTCCCTGTCCCCCCTCCCTGATGGATGTGAGCTGTAGAGTGAATTAGGTAAAGGGAACAAGAGTGATTACAGGTAAGTCTTTTAAGAAGCTTGACTATGAGCAGGAAGAGGCTGGCTAGTAGCAGAAGAAATGTCTGGTCCCGAGAGGTGGTTTTCTCAAGTTTGTTTGGCTGTTGTTTTGTGTGGCTCAGATTGGCCTGATCTCACTCTCGGTCCTTCCTGCCTTCGGTGCTGGGACACCCTGAGCCCTGGGGCTGTAGGCCAGGATCACAGCCGTCAACCCAGCTTCAATGAAGGCTTCTATTTCAGTAGATTTTATGGTCTTGACTCATACATGATGGGTACACAATTGTTAGTTGCAAGGTACCTTCTGGATGATACACCCTAGAGAACTGTCATCCAGGATCCTCAACCAACAGGAAATACGAGTGTGGAGACAGGAAGGAAGGGACTGCTCAGACTCCTGAGAAGGTGGAGTAGAAGGGGTCCTGTCCACTGGGACGGCCCAGGAAGGGAAAGGGACACTGTGATTAGTCTAGTTTCCGTGGCTAGAATAAAATACTAGAGGCAGGCTAACACTGTAAAGAAGAGAGATTGATTTGGTTCATAGTTCTAGAGGATCAAAATCCATGATCAGGAGATGAGGAGGGTGGGTGAGGTGGGGAGGGATGGGTCTGGTGGGGAGGGGTGGGTCTGGTGGGGAGGGGTGGGTGAGGTGGGGAGGGAGAGTGGGTGTGGTGGGGAGGGTGGGTGAGGTGGGGAGGAATGGGTCTGGTGGGGAGGGGTGGGTGAAGTGGGGAGGGAGAGTGGGTGTGATGGGGAGGGTGGGTGAGGTGGGGAGGGGTGGGTGAGGTGAGGAGGGAGAGTGGGTGTGGTGGGGAGGGGCGGTTGAGGTGGGGAGGGGCAGGTGAGGTGGATGGGCGCTCAACTGTCCAGCCTTGCTGAATCACACTCAGGGAGGGAAAGACAGCATAGGAAACAGGGAGCTGAAGCCAGAGAGGGAGTCCGGGGCCAAGTTAGCTCTTCCAAAGCTCTCGTGAGGCTTCACTTTGCTAGGTAGCTGGATGACATTAGGAGGCTTGGAGGCCACTGAAAATGGATCGCATCTTGTAATCAGTTTTGTCCATCCTTAAGATTTCAGTCACCATGTGAGAAGGTGATGGGCTTTGCTGAGGCCCAAGTAGAGGAAAATACTTCCCCCTGGTCAAAACAATAGGACCTGAGTTCTTCCTCCATCCATGGCTGGAGAAATGCCATTCTAAAGCTACCCCAAAGTATACGCTGTATTGTCTTTTCCCTTAAGAATTAAACTTAATGGGTCTGTCAGCCAGCTGGCCAGAAGGCCACCCTTCAGGACAGACATGCTAAGTAGACAGTAGGAATCCTTACCTCCGTAGGAAGACCTGTCTACTTACACACACCAGCGACCGCGCCCCCAGTGCAGTTCTTATAAATCTTCACACTCAGCCTGTCTGCTTTTCTAAGTTCTAACTAAAACAACCCAAAACTTTGTTTTCCTTCTTTTTAATCTCTTCTTTGTTGGCCAAAATCCTAGCATGCCTCCCCCATACTCTCCAGCCTTACTCTTTCTCCGGAATACCAGCCACACAGTCACGTTCCCTGCGGCTGCTTCCTGACCTCTGCTGCTGAGAATGTCTGCATCCTTGGACCCTGACTCGGAAGGCTCTCTCTCCTCCATGACCTTCCTCAGCTGTTGCTGAGACGGACTGCTTATAAGCCCGGTTGCCATTTTCCTCTCAAGTTCAAACAAAATGTTCCTTCATCTTTCTGAGTCTCTTTTCAGATTCTTCTCTCAGCAAGCCACAAACGTGACACCCAACCCCCAGGTAGCAGGGGGCTCCACAGGAACTACCTGGGGCTGCGCCACAGCGGCCAAGGGATCTCCAGGCTAAGCTCAACCCCTTAAGGGTTCTACCCACCTCTCTGCTTTCACTGTAAGGGCTACCCCCCTCACACAGCCAAACCACACCCGACCTGTGGTGGGAATTCAGGCCAGGGAGTTCCAGGTCCTTGGGCTCTTTTTTGAAGGATTGGAATAGATTTTCGAAAGTAGCAAGACAGCTTTATTCCAAACAAGGCGAGGCACAGACGAGAGAGGGGTCCCCTGTCAAAACTGACAGCCAGCCAAATAAGTGAGGGCACCCCAAGGCCCCAATTACTGTCTAAGGTTTCCTCTTAGAGGGCTCAAGAGAAGGAGGAGGCTGGTTCTTAAGGAGCATAGACTGGATGGTTCTCTATTTTGACTGATAGATTAGCTCATATAATCATTTCTCCTGTTATGAATCATCCTTTCCCATCATGCATCTTATCATCACATGCACACCCGATTGCATAAGCATAAGGTGATGTGTAACCTCCCCAAAAGTTGACTTTGAGGGCGCAGTTGACTTACTGTGCATGCACCCACTGAATCGGCCTGTCTCATACTGGAATATATTGAGAACACAATCAAATAGAAACTCTTAACATTTGATTGTTGTTAGGGGTGGAGAATCATTACTGTATGTGTAGTCTCATGTAGGAGGAGATCTGAGGCTGCTAGGGAAATTGTTTGAAGAGGGGTGTGTGCACAGAACATGCAGGTAAAGTGGCTAGGCTGTAAGTGAATTATTGGAGGAGGAGGAGGGATGCCAGGCCCCTACGCCTGCCTGCTTCAAGAGCACATTTGCACGTCCATTCTGCAGGAAGGAATCTCTGGGTGCACACTGTCAATGGTTTGTTTGTTCCGAGTTAACCTTCAATCTAAGTAGGCAAGACTTGCTGGCCTTTGTGTCTGTGAACCTGCCTCCTGCAGAGAGGAAACAAGGAAAAAATACCCACACCACAGACCTCAAAGGCAAGACCGATCGCCTGACCAGAGGGGCAAGGGGAAACTTTGCAGTGATTGGCTGCCTTCTCCCCCCTTCCTCCCCCCCCCCCGCATCCCCCCCCCCCCCCACGCGCCCCTGTAATCCGCTGGCTCTGATGAGACCGAAGACAGATCTCTACCGTGTTAGTTCACTATCTTCTCAGATCGCTGGCTCCGTGAATAAAGCACAGTTTAAAGATTCAGTTCTCGGGGTTTTTTGCCTATGTGTGGGGTGCCACGGACCCAGTTACAAACCTCCCACACACATTGTGGAGGGGATCTGCTAGACCCGAAGCCTGCAGTAACTTCTACTAGAAAAGAGCTCCCCCCACCCGACTCAATCTTAGAAAGGAGGGACCTCCTGAGAACCTCATTCTGGCTCTTCTCCATACACGGGCAGCTACTGAGGGTCCTGGATGGCAGCTCTCGGGGAGACATCCCCCAGATGGGATTACAAAGCCATCTTTTGGAGGGAACTAGAGGGAAGAACGAGGAAGAAAAGGTCCATAGCAGAAGGCACGTGGAGCTGGTCGGCAGCCGTGGTCACAACAGGACTCCGTCCTAGGGCTGGTGCAGCAGGGAGAGTTAGGTAATGGCAGGGACACCAAAGGCCGCTGCAAGGTCACGGCGGTGAGCACCGAGGCAGGGAGGAGGGCCCGTGGGTTTCAGGGTCAAGTCCAGCTGTGCTCTTAGAAAGCCCCAACTCCCCTGACTGTGCCTGCTTCTGAAAGACTGCGTTCTCTCAGCTCATTCATGTTGGCAAGCAGCCAAAAGGAAACGCAGATAAAGAACTAAACACACGTATGAAACTGCAGTACTCATCTTGCTCAATTACTGACGAAAGATTACCCAAAGTGTCAGATGCGTGTTCTTCCACTAATGTGTAGAACAAGCCTGGGAGGTTGGCATTCGCATTTTCCTGTGTGGAGGTCAATTAACCTACTTAAAGTCACACAGCCAGCAGTGACAGGGGTCTGGTGGTCCCCTCAGAAGCCTGCACACTCGACCAATCTATGCTACAGCTGGGAAAGGAGGAGCTTGACTGATCCTGGCGGTGACTGTGCTGCGGTCATTTGGTGATGACCAAACCATCAACATTTGGTGATGGTTCTGACCAATCTGGAATGTATTCAGTACTCACCTCACAGGGGAGGAAGCCAGTTCAGAGTGGTTCTGGGGTCTGACTCCATGCTGCCCACTGTCTACATTGTCCAGAGGGCTACTCTGATGGACATCTTCACAGAAGCCCCTGAGCTCCCAGCACCCAACAATCATAGTGTACTTCATGAATAACACCTTAGAAATGTGGTCACTGGTACCACAAATCACTGAGATGCCCCAACAAGCAATGCGAGCAATGCGAAGCTTAACGTTCTTCAGGTGGTATTTTACACGCTCTAACCAGCTGAGACCGAATGAACTAAGTAGATAAGTTCGTGCAAATCAGAGAAGTAGTTCTTTTGGTTTTGGTTTTGTTTTTATCCATATGTTATTCATTCGGTCCACATTCATGGACAGCCCACTCCCTGGCCTTGGGTTGTTGTTACTCAATCTTGGAGTCATGAAGGCCCCTCTTTGACTCATGCCCCCAAGACTGGGTGTGCTTACCCCTTGGGGAGCCCATCTGGGGAGATGACTGCTCCGTGTCATGAAGCTGACTCTCGAGCTCCCGCACACATCGCAAGGCATCTAGCTTCACACTGCGCTCCCGAGCAAGCCGGCTTCTCATCTGAGGAGAGAGGGAGGCAAGCGGGAAGACTTCACGGTGCTTTCTTTAGTTCCCTCGGCTCAGGGTGACTTTTGAGGGAGAGTGGGGGTCCAAGGCTACCCCATGATGAGCAGTTGGTCTTCAGAGTCCCACACAGGCTGAACTCAGGCCTAAGTTTGTCCTCCGGAGAATGAACAGCTAAAGTAAACTAAATTAAATAAAGAAGACCAGAGTCCATCCATGGAATCCTTGCTTTATAATTGCTAGGAGCTCATTTACAACTTTATGCTTCCTTAAAGACAAATTTGCTTTTTTTTTCTTTTTTAATCTATTTACCTATTTGTATCTGTGTGTCCATGTGTCTGTCTGTCACCTGCATGCCAGGGTGTCTGTGTGGGAGTCAGAGGACAACTTGTGGGAACTGGTTCTTTCTTTTACCCATGTGGCTCCAATGGATCAAAGTCGGGTCATCAAATCTGTAGGCAAGAGCCTTTACCCACTGTTTTTAACATTTTTCTTTTCCATTGGATGGATAAAGGGAAGTTCGAGCCCAGCTCACAGCATCTACAGAAGGAGCCCACACGAGCCCCTGGACAGTTTAAGCAGAGGAAAGAGGGACCCTCTTCCAGATCTGCATCACGGCTTGGCCTTTGCTGGCAAGGTCCTGAGCACACCCCTCATGTCTGAGAAAAGTCTACTTCCTGCAGACATAGCATTTCCCTGGCCAGCTCTCCCCTTGCACAATGACCTAGCATCCCCTGGCTAGGCCAGGGAAGGTTCCAAAGTGTCCCTCATCTGCACAAATCACAGGCATTTTGAAATCGAGCCCCTGATTGTTTTGAACTATGACAACAATGGCACCACAGGACAAGCAGAAACTGGAGGGCTGGACCTCCGAAGGGAGGAATCTGAGGATTACCAGCCACTGTCTGAAACTAGGAAGGGACACGGGACAGATTTTGTTCTTACAACCTCTAAAAGGAACCAATCTGGTTAAGACCTCATTTTCAGACTTAAGTGTGATAAATAAATGTTTTTGTCAATCATCAAGTTTATGGTAATCTCTCTCCCTGTCTGTCTGCCTGTCTGTCTCTGTGTGTGTGTGTGTGTGTCTGTCTGTCTGTCTTTTGGAGACAGGATCTCATGTAGCCTAGGCTGGCTTCAAACTCCTGATTCTGCATCTGCCCCCAAGTGCTGGATCACAGTCATGTGTGGTCTAAACGGTGCTATGGGTCCAACTCAAGGCTTCATGCGCACCAGGCCAGCCCTCTGTGAGTTGACATACACCCCCAGCCCACCTCTAGGGAAAACTTAAAAATATAGTCTTGTGTGTTTTAAATCTAAACAGAAAGTCCTCCATACCAGTAACTGTGGCCATAAGCTGACCCTGTGTGTGGGGTTCCCCCAAATGTAGTTCAGATCTCAGTAGCTCATCAGAGCTTCAGGTTAGCAGGGTGTTGTCATGTAAAGTAGGTCCATAGCCCTGTGAATGCTAGCTGTGGGTGTCTGGCCCTCATACTCCAGGGGTGGAGGGCTGGAAGAAGCACAGCAGGAGTTCCCCAGTCAAGTCAGGGCTCAGGAAATCTGAGAGGTACCAGCAGAGGGAAGAGGCAGGCTTACTAAGGACCCTCCTTGTATACCACGCCTTGGCCAAAATCACTCACTCGATCAATGAGAGGGCTGAGTCCAGGTCTATCTATGTGTTTCTGAGGCTTGCCTTCCATTCACGGTCCCATCACGACCATAAACACTAACCCCCACTGAAAGCTGGCTCTCAGTCCCTGTTCCAGGATTTGAGTTTTTCATCTTCCCTCCCGACCTATGAAGTAAGTACATGAGCATGCTGTCTCCTTTGCACTGATGTAGACACTAACACAGAAAAGCCACAACGAGTGTCAAAGTCACCCACCCAGTTACAGCTTGGGGTATGGTTCCAAGGCCTGTGGCCTAAGTGACCTTTCCAGGCACAGTACAGGTAGGGGGTGTTGTCAGTTATTAGTCATCCCTGGAGGTGGAGGTTAGGGACAGGCCAAAGAAGCCACTGCTGGCCATGGCCGGGGGTGGGGGGTGGGGTGGGGTATCTTGGTGGCCTTTTGCTGGCTGAGAATTGCCACTTGGGGTGGAGAAACCCAGGGACACAAGTGCTGTGGGTGGGTGGGGGGGAGGAGGTAGTTCAGAAAGAGCCAGCAGTTTTGACGGACATGTGTGCTTATTGAGAAAAACCTGAAAACATTTATTTTACTGCCTTCAGAATCTCTGCCACGAAACAATTAACAACAGTCCCTAAATAAGAATTAATGGAGGATTATCGTCTGAACGTGAAAGTTCTCACATAGGCTCACGTGTTTAAATGCTTGATGCCCGGCTTGTGTTTTAGAAGGTTCTGGAACTTTAAGGAAGTAGGTCACGGGAGTCATGGTTGATAGTCGGGTTCTGCTTCTCAGCCCCTCTCTGCTTCCTGATGGGGAAGCCGAGGTCACCAGCAGCCTGACACGTCAGCGGCCTTCACCTTCTCGGCCGCGACGGGCTGTGTCCCCTCAGACTGTGAGCCAAAGGAACCTCCCTCCCTTCAGTGGCCTTTGTCGGGAATTTTTCTCAGGGATAGGAAAACACAGTACGGGTAACTAGTTTTCTATGAGCAGATTTGAGGGATGTAGGCGCCAACCTCTCCTCATAGTCAGCCGCTGGGGGGCAAAGGGCAAGGCAGCGGGATCTGGGAGGGGGGGGTGTTGGTTTGTTTCCTTTTCAAGACAGGGTTTCCTCTATGTAGTCCTGGAACTCACTCTGTAGCCCAGGCTGGCCTCGAACTCACAGAGATCCGCCTGCCTCTGCCTCTTGAGTGCTGGGATTAAAGGCGTGCGCCACCACCTCCTGGTTTGGCAGCAGAATTTTAATTAATAGTCATTATGAGGTTAGTACCTGGATCATTTTTTTTTCTAACTTTGGGAGAAAAAGTAGCTGCCTGGGCTGATGCACCCTCTTGAGTTACCCAAAAGGTTATTATCAGATGCCTGCCTGAAGCAAGCTCCCTGGAACCCTGAACCTCCTGAGATTATTATAGAGAGGCCCTCTGATGAAAACATGCAGATGAGATGGGTTAGGGACAGGCCAAGGAAGGCACTGCTGGCCATGGCCAGGGGTGGGGTGTGTGTGTGGGGGGGGGGGGGAGGACTCTTGGTGGCCTTTTGCTGGCTGAGAATTGCCACTTGGGGTGGAGAAGCCCAGGGACTTCTCACTGAGCTCCTCTGTAAGAGTCAGCGAAAGTCAGTCCCAATAGAACTGTCCATCACTGGACCAGAACCAAGTCTCAAAAGGTAAGTTTTTTGTTGGCATTCTGTGTAGCTTAGATTGACTTCAAACTCATGGCAATTCCCCTGCCTCAGTGTCCCTGGTGTAAACTCTAGACATGAGCCACCATGCCTCGTTCATAAATGTGGAATTCTAATTTTCTTTTACTCTGCCGCAGCTCATCTCCAGCCCCTTCAAAATATTTTGTCTAGAGTTCCTTCAATTCAGATTAATTCTCCTGGAGCCCTTGAAACCCTTGACCAATAATAGTTCAATTTAATTTTAAAATTGCTTTTCTGTCTTTTGTTATCGCTAGTGAATGAATAAAGGCTTTATTCACCCGTGGATATGTGTAAAGCACCTTCTGCATCAGGTTTTATTGAATTACCTTCTCTAGTCTGCTTTATTGGGGCTTGAATTAATCCATACCTGCATTATAATAGCCCTTTTCTATTTCCCTTAGGGGGTAGAGTTATAAAAACTATGTCTGTAAACCACTTTTACTTTTCATGTTTATCTCTGCATTTCTAGAAACACTCGAATAAAAACCTCTTATTACAGCTTTCAGATACTTGCTCCTTTCCCAGATTATGGCTCATAATTTTCTAAAAGGCCCCAGTTCAAAGGTTAGAGTTGTGGAAACCTGTTTTTCAGGGATGTCACGAGGGCACTGGAATTCTGAGCCTGGAACAGTGAAGTGTAAGCTGTTGCCCCAGGGTGGTGTACAGAACCATTTCCTGGTGTGCCTAGAGCTGACAGAGCAGGAAAGCCTGCTGTGAGGGTAGCAGAGAGGCCTGGAGAGCAGACATTGGGTGGAGAGCGGCTCCCCAGGTCCCGGCTGCTCTCCACAGGCCTCACCTGCTGCAGGTCCCTGCCCGTCTTCCTCCACTGCAGCTGGCCCAGTCTTGAAGCCCGCTCGGCCTCTTCCGTCAGGAGCTGCAGCTGGTGTTCCTTCTGCTCCACGTCTTCCAGGAGCTTCTCCAGGCCAGATGTTTTTATGCTCTCCACCTGCTGCTGAGTGACAGAGTCTCGAGTCACTCTGTGTCCCAACTCCCTCAGCAGCTGAGCCTGCAGCAAGGGAGGGCCGGGGCAAGAAAGGGAGCGGTCAGCAGCAGCGGGCAACAGACGCAGCTGAGGCCGGGTGACGTAACAGCCATGCTTCTTGGGCTCTGGGGACGAGAGCCTGACTGTCTGGCCCCGGGCTGGTAAGCAGCAGGAACCCTAGGATCTTGTCTCACCTGGCGCTTCTACTTCGACCCCTGAGACCTCAGTCAGAGGAACCAGAACCCACAGCAAACTATGACAAAAGCCAGGATGTGCTAATGCCCCTCCAGAACATTATCAGGTCAAGAAATTGAGTTTCTCCACATCCAAACATTGGATGATGATATTCATGCTAATGACCTATCCACCAAATACTCAAATTAACCACAAGCTACATTTGCATTGCCATAAAGCCTCTCTCCCTAGGACCAGCAGTGGTTGGGTTCAACCCTGAGCAGGCCAGGGCACTCCACTGTAGCATTAGTGTGGAAGGGAGCTTCGTCTTCGCTCTCAAAACATCGCTGGGGAAGCTAGTTAGAGAAAGAAAACGTCACTGAGCTTGTCCTGAGCCAGCGGAAGCTATGGAGTCAGATGATCTCAACAAAGCAAAGAAAAAGTGAAAGTGGGCGAAGAGGAAGAGGAAGAGGAAGAGGAAGAGGAGGAAAAGTGTAGGCCAGTTTGCAATTTGTCTGTGTTCCGACGAATGAAGGGGACGTGACCGCTCCTAGGTAGTTGAGGGGAAGCGTTTTATTGTGGATGTGAGGGACAGGACAGCCAGAGGCATCTGGAAGAGCCCTGAGCAGAGAGAGAAAGCAGTGGCCTGCACATGTCCAGAAGACTGGACAGGGCCTTGACAGGAGAGGGGAAGGAGGAGAGCGAGAGAGGAAGAGAAGAGACAGGGAGCAAGAGAGCGCACCACGAGAGAGCGGACCACGAGAGAGCGGACCACGAGAGAGCGGACCACGAGAGAGCAGACCACGAGACCAGAGCCACGAGACCACGTGGCCAAAATGGCTGGGTTCTATAGGGGAAAAAAGCTGGGGGAAGAGAAGAGAAGCGAAGCTCAGGGACTCTGTGTGTGTGTGTGTGTGTGTGTGTGTGTGTGTGTGTGTGTGTGTGTGGTGTGTGTGATGTGTGTGGTGTCTGTGTGTGTGGGGTGTGGGATGTATGTGTGTGTGTGTGTGTGTGTGTGTGTGTGTGTGGTCTGTGTGGTGTGTGTGGTGTCTGTGTGTGGGGGGTGTGGGGGGTGTGTGTGTGTGTGTGTGATGTGTGTGTGTGTGTGTGTATGTCTGTGTGTGTGGTGTGTGTATGGTGTGTGTGTGTATGTCTGTGTGTGTGGTGTGTGGTGTGTGTATGGTGTGTGTGTGTGTGTGTGTGTGTGTGGTGTGTCTGATGTGTGTGGTGTGTGTGTGTGTGTGTGTGGTGTGTGTGGTGTCTGTGTGTGTGGTGTGTGTGGTCTGAGTGTGGGGTGTGTGTGGTGTGTGTGGTGTCTGTGTGTGTGGGGTGTGGGATGTGTGTGTGTGTGTGTGTGTGTGTTGTGTGTGGTGTGTGTGTGTGGTGTGTAGTGTGTGTGTGTGTGTGGTCTGTGTGGTGTGTGTGTGTGTTGTGTGTGTTGTGTGTGTGTGTGTGTGTGTGTGTGTGTGGTCTGTGTGGTGTGTGTGTGTTGTGTGGTGTGTGTGTGTGTGTGTGTGGTCTGTATGGTGTGTGTGTGTGTGTGTGTGTGTGTGTGTGTGTGTGTGTGTGTGTGTGGTGTCTGTGTGTGTGGGGTGTGGGATGTGTGTGTGTGGGGGGGTGTGGGATGTGTGTGTGTGTGTGTGTGTGTGTGTGTGTGTGTGTGTGTGTGTGTTACTGAGAGGAGCCAGGATTCTGTAGCAGGTACTTGTGATGCTGGGAGCACCGCCTTCATAGGTTAATCGGCCATTTGTCCCGAGTTTCTTTGGGAACTGACTCCAGTGTTTCTCAAGCAGCGGTATTCTAGACACTAGGAGGCTCTGGTGGCTGTCCCCAGTACCATGGTGTCCCTTCTCACGGCCACGCGCAGACGGGCTAACTCTGGGGCTCTAAACACCTGGGTGTCCTGCTGCCGCCACAGCTTCCTGTTGTCAGTCTGAGCTTCGGCCAGGGCCTGCCGCACGGCCAGCAGCTGCTGCTGAAGGAGATTCACTTCTTGCGCTGCCATTAGCTTGGTTCTCAAGCATTCTCTTTTGCTGTGAGTGGATTCCTGCAGACACGTGGAGGGGGCCGGAAGTAAGCCTCTTTCCTGTGGTTTTAGTCTCAAGTCTTAGCCCACAGCTCACGGTGGGCCCTTCCTTAACACCCCCCATGGACTGGAGCCCTGGCTGGCCGTTGCCGGTGTGAATTTGGTTATGGATGACGCCACAGATCACAGTAACTCCAGATTTCGAGCAAGTGCAACTTTCCAAACTACTCCCGATAATGTGCTTCGCTTTGGATGTGTCTAAAGCAGATTTCCCTCAGATTATCTCAGGCAAAACCCAAAGCTAGTAGCCTCAAGCCCTGAAAAGACACCTCCCCACCCCCCACCCCCACGTAGGCACCATTCTTTCATCTCCATGACTGGTTCTGCCTGTCTGTTTTCTATTTCTCCCAAGGCTCTAAGGTTGCCTATTCCCGGAGCACGAGGGGCGGGGAGCGGGGGTTGATCAATTGCCAACTGCCAGATTCTTTAGCATGGCCGGGCCACCGGCCACCTGCCACCAGCGGGGCAGCTGCACCCAGTCTTCAGGCAGGAGTATGGCGGGGAGGGGCCTCCCTCCAACACTCACCTTCTCTGCCCTGCTCAGCTGACCTCTGAGGCGAGCCTCCTGCACAGCCAGGCGCCAGCGGCCCAGGCTCCTCGCTTTGCACACTAGAGCAGCCAGGGTGTTGCTGTTGTCCTGCTCCAAGGGGCGCAGCTGCTCCTGCCAAGAGGGCTTGCTTTTAGAGACGGCCACTCTCGGTCCTTTTTCCCAGAAGGGCAGGACTCCTAACGCCAGGAAACGGATGCTAACACCAGAAACACGCCTTCCAAAATGAGACATGACCATAAGGAGCCCAGCGTCCCTTTAAAATGTCTGCTACAGTGTTTTGGGGAGACCCCTTCGGGATGCTAAGCGGGCCAGTGGGGGGCTGGGTGCTAGGGAGAAATGAGGCGTGAGGTCACGAACTTTGGCGGCGTGCTCTTCTGCTCCTCCGTCAGGTCTGGCAGAGCCCCAGGTTTTCTTTAGCTGCTTCATATTGGCAATCCCTTCGGCTCTCACCTCACCGATGAGCTCACACACTTTCTGGATCAACTGAAACTGATTCTCATCCAGCTTCTCCTGAAAATTGCAGACTCAGGTCAGGGAAGTACCGTGGGCCTGTGCACCCGTGAAGGGCAGGATCAAAATGCCCTCCAGCCAGATGGTTTTCCTCCGTAGTACCAGGCAGGCACAGTAGGGGCCCTTAAGTGGTGTCTGTAATCTGCACGGCTTCATCTTTTGGCCACCTACATGTCCTAGAACATGCCTTGCTTGTCAACACCAAGGCAAGCTGAGCCAGAAGGACAATGGGTAGAGCCGCGGGGGAGGTGGCAGAGAGACAGTCTAATGAGCCTCTCATTGTAGATGAGCCACTACTGAGGAGTTTCATTAACTATAGATAAGTGAAGGAAGAAGATGGGCTGGCCGCCTCCTTCGGCTCCAGTGGAAACCTGGGTATGAGATGTTCTGTTCCCAACGGCTGTGCCTAATGGCTGATGATGACACAGGACGCTGCTGTAAGCATAACTGCAGACTCTGTGCTGTGAACTCGGTCGCGACTCCTCCCAAACTGCCTATCCAGCCTCAAATGTCTGGTGACAGAAGACCTTTGAGGTTAAAACTAGGTCATAGGGGTGGGTCCCTATCCCAGGGAGAGTGTGCCCTGTAAGAGCAGAGGATCAGCTTTGTCTTTCTCTCTACAGGGAGAAGGCAGCTTCTGGTTCCCTAGGAAGGGAGCAATCCACCCTCTCCCCCTGATCTCTGACTCTTGGCTTCCAGAACTGTGAGAAAATAAACATCTGGGCTTTAGCACCGAGTCAATGGTGTTTTGTTGTGGCAGCCTGAGCAGACAAGTCCCAGGGATGAGAAGTGGGCATATGGGCACCCTTTTATTTCTGAACCTCTTCCCCAGAGAGGAAGGCAGGAGGGTGCCCAGTTAGAAACTATGTCAGGAAGCGTGATTGCTGGTTATCAGTGGGAACATTGCCTTTGGGGCCAAGGAGTTGGACAGGGATTCCCTGCTTCTGGGGGTTTGGTGGAACTCCTTCAGTCTGGGAGAAGCTGGGAGTCCACTTTTTATCTCTTTATGCCTGAGTGATTGCTCGGGAAAGGCTGGCCTTCATAGACTCCTCCCACAGCACTAGGCCGTTTTGAATCTGACCATTTAATATTTGTAAGCATTTGTATTTTGCAAGTAAGAAGAAATCTCTAATATTCCCCAGGAGACAAAGGCAGAGCATTGATGGGGTCTCCTGCTCATAAAACAACCCTGGGGTCTGTTCTGGAACTCCCAGGGAGGAGAGGCAGGTAAGGGATTAAATGGGTCTGGCTCTAGAGGGGAGGGAAGGGAGGGATTAAATGGGTCTGGCTCTAGAGGGGAGGGAAGGGAGGGATTAAATGGGTCTGGCTCTAGAGGGGAGGGAGGGGAGGGATTAAATAGGGCTGGCTCTAGAGGGGAGGGATGCTGTGGGATGTTCTGTATGTCAAATGTGTTGCTGATTAGTCAATAATTAAAACACTGATTGGCCATTGGCTAGGCAGGAAGTGTAGGCGGGACAAGGAGGAGAATAAAGCTGGGAAGTGGAAGGCTGAGTCAGAGAGACACTGCCAGCTGCCACGATGAGAAACAGCATGTGAAGATGCCGATAAGCCACAAGCCACGTGGCAAGGTATAGATTAATAGAAATGGATTAATTTAAGCTGTAAGGACAGTTAGCAAGAAGCCTGCCACGGCCATACAGTTTGTAACCAATATAAGTCTCTGTGTTTACTTGGTCGGGTCTGAGCTGCTGTGGGACTGGCAGGTGAGAGAGATTTGTCCTGACTGTGGGCCAGGCAGGAAAACTCAAGCTACAAATGGCGTCCAACGTGGTGGCAAGAGTTTCCACCTAAAACCTGAGAAAAGATTCTAAAACGGAGCTAAAAACAGTTCCTAATTGTCTCTCTCAAATGAGCGGCAGCTGCTGGTTTGAGCTACTGGCGGGTTCCTAGCGTGCCTGCTCGACTTGCCTATGGCAGGAATGAGGCCTTTGCAAGTGGCACTTTGAGCTGCATGGTGGATTTAGCCTTTGCTGGTGCAGAGAAAAAGGGGAGGTTTCTGGGCTACACGCTGCTTCGCTAAAAGCATAGACCCCCGATAGCTCCCAGAGCTGGCGGTAAACCATGGCCATGTTGGGAAGCTGAGGTGGGTGGAGCCAGCAGCCACAGCTGCTGCAGTTTAAGGCAATAGATTCACAATAAGACAGATTCAGATGTAATAGTTTGCAATGTGTGTAAAAGATACGTAGGCTTGAAAGAGACAAAAAAGATGATATATAGAGTTATAGAAACAAATACATAGTTTTAAAAAATAAAGTCTTTAAAGAGACAGTAAAGGTAGTATAAAAAATAAGCCACGTAAAAATGGATATTACACAGAGAATCTGCATTGTGTTGTCTTTGGGACTTTTAACTGCAGAAAAACATTTGATTGTAAAAGCTGTTGAGTTATGTCAAAATTTATACTTTAAAGGTACCTTGACTTCAAAATTTGGATATAAGGATATGTTGCTTTGGAAAAGAGTCTCTTTTGTTCCCACAGAAAGCCAGAGGATATGGATTTGTTCCAGATTAAGATACATCAGGTTTGACCAGCCAAGACCCCCTGAAAGGTCTCCGATGACACCATGGCCCAGATGATCCAACCTCCAGAATGGTTTGAAGGCAACTGGCTCAGACGATACACCCTCATGGACTATTCCATAATCCAAAAATTTTCTTTGTATCCCCATAAGCTGCAGCGCCCCCCTCCAGCAGGAAGTAGTAAGAGAAGCTACGCCCAAATTCCCAAATTATATGTAATTTTAATTTGTTAAGGTTAAAACCTTCCTTTTTGAAAAAAAAAAAGGGGGGGGAAGTGCTGTGGGATGTTCTGTATGTCAAATGTGTTGCTGATTAGTCAATAATTAAAACACTGATTGGCCATTGGCTAGGCAGGAAGTGTAGGCGGGACAAGGAGGAGAATAAAGCTGGGAAGTGGAAGGCTGAGTCAGAGAGACACTGCCAGCCACCATCAGGACAAGGAAGATGTAAAGTACCGGTAAGCCACAAGCCACGTGGCAAGGTATAGATTAATAGAAATGGATTAATTTAAGCTGTAAGGACAGTTAGCAAGAAGCCTGCCACGGCCATACAGTTTGTAACCAATATAAGTCTCTGTGTTTACTTGGTCGGGTCTGAGCTGCTGTGGGACTGGCAGGTGAGAGAGATTTGTCCTGACTGTGGGCCAGGCAGGAAAACTTTAGCTACAGAGGGGGGGGAGGGATTAAGTGGGGCTGGCTCTAGAGACTATCCAGTAGTGCAGAAGAGAGCTTGGGAAAGAAAGCTGTAGACTTAGGGCACTGTGGAGGTGTACTGAAATCCTCTGGGCGGGGTGACCAAACTCCCTGCTGGCTCATTTTAGGCACAGGACACCTGTGTCCCTGACGCTCAGTTTTCTACAGTGACTAGCTTCCACAGTGATGTAACAAGGGAGTCCCACCATTCCTCTTTCGGGGGGCCCTTGTTTGACAGGTTGGTAGCTCCCTGAATCTACATGTGGGAGAAGGCAGAGGGCATGTGGTAGGTGAACCGGATCTGTGAAAACTCGTTCGGATTCCAAGCTCGCCCAGCCAGCTCTCAGGCTGTCGCTCTGTCCGCTCAAGCATGGCTCTGGGGTCCTTCGCTCACCCGCTTGGGTGTCTCACTGGACTAAAACAACAGTGACAGGTGTTGGAGAGAAGGTGACCCCTCTTTCCACCAGCAACAGATCTCGAGTGTGGCATAAACTCAGTTTTCCAAAAACTCAGTGTCTGTCCTGGAAGAATAATGACAGCTCAGACTGGTGACGTGGTTCAGTTGGTGAAGGTGCTTGTCACCATGCCTGGTGGCCTACGTTTGATCCCTACATAGCAAGTTCCAGGCCAGCCAGGACTACATAACAAGACCATGTCTCAACAAACCAAGCCTCCAACCACACAAAACCTTCCCACTTGAAATCTTGGGGGCTCAAGAATATCTTGGTACCTCAAAGGCCATTCCGCCATGGGTCCCTTGGTATGCAGCCATGGGGCTTCCCACGTCACAGATGTGAGACACTTACCTTGATGTGTAAGCAGGTCATAAACAAAGCTTGCACTAACGCTCTGTATTCCTCCTGGACTTCTTTTCTAGTCTGGTGTTTTAGACTCAGAGTCTCCTCTTCCCGATCTGTGAGCTGGGCTCTCAGAGCCGTGATTTCCATGATCATGTCATGACTGAGCTCTGCAAGCTAGTATCAGACACAATGCGGATTATACAACATGACGTATGGGCAGCAACGGAGGAGCTACACGTAGCAGAGCAGTTCCAGGTAGACTAGCACGGTCTCCATTTGCAGTCTCATGAAGGCACGTGGCCTACTGTGGAGATGTGGCAGGCAGAACCTCAGGTTGGCTCACCAGTAGTCCTGAGTACTGTCAGAACATCTAACATTCACGAGCCTCTGCCTCCCTAGTGCTGAGGTGAAAGGCACTCATCCTGCATAGAACATTGTTTTGTTGTTGTTGTCGTTGTTGTTTTTGAGACAGGGTTTCTCTGTGTAGTTTTGCGCCTTTCCTGGAACTCACTCTGTAACCCAGGCTGGCCTCACACTCACCTGTCTCTGCCTCCCAAGTGCTGGGATTAAAGGCGTGCGCCACCACTGCCTGGTGAACATTCTTAATATGATGAATGAACGAGCTCCAAAGAACGGGTACTTAAGCCCAGTACTTCTGATAAGCCCTTCAACTGTCTTGACCTTCATCTCCACACTGGCCTTCCCTTGACCTCTTGACCAAATGCCTCTTCAGTTTTGAAATGCACTCTAACTGGCATTTAAAAAAAGAAAGAGAGAAGCATGCCCACATAACTCTGCCAAATAACACCCCCTCCCAACACGTAACAAAGACAACTTAGGAAAAACCCTAGGGGAAAAATGCCCCCTAGGAAGATCATTTACACAAAATGACACGAGAGTCCTTGAGCGTGCCTGCACGGGCCGCTGCGGATGGGATTGATGCAGGCAACACTAGCTTCCGGCAGACTAAGAGTATGGAACTGACCTACCTGACCAGCACAGTCTTCAGGAGGAACTTGACTTCTTTGAAGCAAGTCTACTTCCTGAGGAGGAGAAGGCGGGGCTCAGTCCAACACACAGGCTCTGCAGCTCACAAGCAAATCCTTTCTGCTGGTGTTTACACAGCCTCATTCTAAGATCCTCGGGCCCCTGGTCCTGCCAGTAGCTTGGGCTGTACTTGGCAGCTTGTTAGACTTTGGGATCTCTCTCTTTCTCTCTCTCTCTCTTCTTCCTTCCCTCCCTCATGTATGCCAGGCTGGTCTTGAACTTAATATATGGCTGAGGGTGACCCTAAACTTCTGAGCTTCCTGTCTCTATCCCCCAAGTCCTGGGGTTACAAGGTTGCACCACCATGGGCAGTTAAACTTTGGGTTTCTAACAAAACATCAAAAAATAACATGCAAGCCAGTCATGGTGGAACATGCTTGCAATCCCAGCTCTGGGAAGGCAGAGACAGGGAGATCCCTGAAGCTTACTGGCCAGCTAACCAAACTGAATTGGCAAGCTCCAGGTTTCAGTGAGAGAATATGTCTCAAAAAATAAGGTGGCTAGTTTCTGAGAAATGACATGCACATGAACATGAACACATGTGCACACACAAATTAAAAAAAAACAAACAACCCACCACATGACTTCCAGGCTTCTACAATGATGCAGAGCTCAATATGGGGAATTCATCAAGTGTGAGCAAGTCCAAGACTCACTATTTGATATTTTAATGCTTCATTCAATTTTTTGGACACTACTTCTTATTTTCCCCATGAGTATAAAATAAAATTATAAGGCTCCTAAGATACAACCTATTTCAAAAGAGTGTATACTCTATGGCAGTGTGACTCGGAGGCCCCATGGGTACTAGGACCTAGTTTTAAGGCGGTCTATGGTAATTTGAATGTAATTGACCCCCATAAGTTCATAGGGAGCGACTTTAATAGGAGGTCTGGCCTTGTTGGAAGAAGTATGTCATTGTGTGGGTGGGCTTTGAGGGCTCCTTTGCCCAAGCTTCATTCAGGGTGACACTCAGACCACTTCCTGTTGCTTTTGGGTCAAGATGTAGGACTCTCAGCTCCTTCTCCAGCACCATGTCTGCCTGCATGCCACCATGTCCCACCATGATGATAATGGACTAAGCTTCTCAAAATGTAAGCCACGCCAGTGAAATGATTTCCTCTACAAGAGTTCCCGTGGTCATGGTGTCTCTTCACAGCAATAAAACCCTAACTAAGACAAGATCTCACCACTGAAACTGACCAATGATATGAAGACAGATTTTATATATATATATATATAAATAGTTTATCTCCTCTGATAGACCAGGAATAGCACAAGGAGATTGGTGTTTTCTGGGGAGGGGAGGCAGTTATACACCTTTCTCAAGGCTCACCCCATTGGTTGGTCATGCCTTGTATCCATGGTAACCTCTACAGCCTACAACCCAGTGCTGGTAGCGCTGTCACCTTAGCAACTGAGCGTGCCCTGGCCCGAGAAAATGAACCAATGGGAAAGAAATGTGGAGGGCACTTCCCCCCCCCCCAGAATTGGCATAAGAACAGCTCTCCTCACCTGCTCAGGTTTTCATTGCCAGGTAGCCCTGAGGCCTCCATGCCCACCCCCTTCCTCCTTCCCAGCGCCCGCGTCCTTGGGCACCCACCTGCTCCCTCTGGCTGAGCTTCTCCCTGGCATGTTGCAGGAGATGCTCGTAACACATGGAGTAGGTCTCGAAGTTGCTGCGTTCTCTTGCCATCACATCGCACCCCAGGGAGAGGAGGCAGGCTTCAAGGTGCTCCCTCCTGAAAGAGATCTGAAAAGGCAATCATGTCTCTCTTGGCGGCTCCCCCAGGGGTTCTGGCAGGCACACCAAGCCAGGGCTCAGGGGACATGTTGCTCAGGATCGTAAGACACATTTTCATTTCCCCTCCACACCAAAATCTTGATTGGCTCAGGTCCCGCAAAACCCCGCTTAGCTCCGCTCTGCACATTTGCAGAGCCAGGGACGAGAGAAGAAATGGAGGCTGACCTGTCACGTGACTCAAACATGAAAGGTTATAAATCAAAGTAACAAACTGTTAGAATGCAGATTTAGCTCTACTTTCAAAGAAAATAAGCTGGGTGGCTGGCTTTGAACTTAAGTCCAGAGACTACTGTGAGTTCTATGGTGAGCTATGGAGACACAGGGAGGGATGCTCCCCAGTCAGAGCTCATGGTATGACCCCCAGCTTCCTACCTCGGGACCCCGACATGTCAGGATAGTACTCTTCACTTGGTCCACCCAAATTCCACCTGGCCCCCTCCCTCCACAGCTGCCTCTTGGTCTGTGCCACACGACGGGTATTCGCCTCACTGGTAAGATCTAGTCTCACTCTGGAGAACACAGTTGACGGAGAAGACCCATGTAAGTCTACATCACTGGTTCTCAACCTGTGGGTCTCGACCCTGGAGAACACAGTTGATGGAGAAGACCCATGTAAGTCTACATCACTGGTTCTCAACCCATGGGTCTCGACCCCTTTGGGGATTAAATGACCTTTTCACAGGGGTCACCTAAGACCATCAGAAAACACAGATATGTACATTATGATTCATAACAGTAGCAAAATTACAGTTATGAAGCAGCAACAAAAATAACTTTATGATTGGGGGTCACCATAACATGAGGAACTGTATTAAAGGGTCACAGCATGAGGAAGGTCAAGAACCACCGTGCTAAGCCATCTGTCCAGCCTGTATTTCCATTTTCTTTCTACCTTTCTTTTTTGTTTGTTTGTTTGTTTTTTGTTTTTCTGGGATTTTTGTTTTGTTTCTTTGAGACAGGGTTTCTCTGTGTAGCCCTGGCTGTCCTGGAACTCACAGAGATCACCTGCCTCTGCCTCCTGCCTCCCGAGTGCTGGGATTAAAGACATGCGCCACTGCTGCCCGTCCTGTATTTCTATTTTCTAATATAATCACAATTGGTACATGTCATTAAAATAATTTTTACATAAAGCATACATACTAAAAGGTATGTTTTCAAAAAGTCATCAATTGTATCAGCCTGGCAGGATATAATGAAGACGGTCCACGGAATCTGAGGACAACGTCTGCTTATGTGGCCCAGAGTGCTAGGACTCCTTCTCCAGGACCCTCCCCCCAGCCCTTAAAGGGCCCTTTCAGTAGATGGGGTAAGATGGGTCACCTTGTCCCATGCTACCCTCTGCACCTTTGGGCAATGAGCACCAGGAAGCTGTTGACACCATGCCAGGGGGCCTGGAGTTCTCTTCAGAACCATGATTCCTTTGTGAGGAAAGGGCTTATTAATGGCAAAGGGAACTCCCGGGTTTGACTCTGGTGAAAACCTGAAGCCATGAGAAGTCAAGGCTGGGAGGTCAGCGAGGGTGTGGCCAGTGACCTCACCTCAGGCCACGCTGGAGTCCAGCACCAGTGACTCACCCCTTCCTGGCCTGGGAGTCGGCACAAGCCAACAGGGCCTCCACCAGCTCTCTAGCAGGGCAGTCGCCTCTCGGACCCACTTCTTGCCACCATAGCCCCTGAACACATGGGCTGGCAGAACATACTCGAGATGGCCTCCCTAGATCGCAGAGGTTTTCCACAGCAGGAGCAAGGGGCCCCTTGTGAGTCTGGATTGACACCATAGAGGTGGGGGTTGTCAGAACTCGACCCATAAGCACCTCCTTTCTCCCACGAGGCTCCACAGGAGGGGGCGGGCAACAAGTTGGGTAGAAGGATCCACTCCAACTCAGCTCAAGCATAGTCTTAGAGTGATCTGAAAGTGGGGGGGAGGGGACAAGGAAGTGGGGAGGAGGAGCTTGTCCGAGGTGGGTGCAGCAGCTGGCAGATGAGGAAGAAAGGCTTTAGGTACACTTTGGTCCTGCACACCACACACAGCCTTCTGGGAGGTGCATACAAAGCCTCTTGAACAGCAGATGCTGGACCCTGGGACTTCTGCTGGCTCTGCCAGGAACCCTCAGCTGCATCCGTACCTTCCAGGTCACTTCAAAAGTCCCTCCTGCTCCTGTAGAGGCAGCTGGAACAGGTTTCACCCTCCCACTTCCCCTCATGGGCCCAGATGTTCCCAGTACCACCACCCTCCTCTGGACCAGCTCCACCGCAGCAGCGGCAGCATTTAAGCCAGAAACTGACTATGGCAGTGGTGTTGGCTGCAAGAACAGTAGATTGCCCTGTGCACTGATTCTTCAAGAGTCTTGGGTGAGGCCTGGCCGGTGCCAGGGCTAATTCTGCTTCCAGTGGCTTTATAGGCGTGTGCCACCACACCCAACACAAACAGTTTGTTTAGCATCAGGCACAAAAGTATTCTGGAGGTTTCTAAAGCACCACCTCTGCTGATGTGTCCCTACTGGGACTGACTCCCATGGGTTGCACCTAACGCTGTCCCCTGCTCCAGCATGTTCCCCCCCCCCCCCCCGGTGTGTTTGTCACCTGCCTGTCTTCATTTTACCAGCTCCTCTGGGTGCTTCAAGATTCAGCCCTAACAACACCTCTATCAGGAAGCCTCCCTCTGGCCTCCATGTGTCTTCTCCCCATAAATAAATAAACTGTACTAAAAAATTTGAAAATCCTCTTTTTAATAAATTCTAACTCTGCCTCAAAGGAGGGGAGGGATATTAGAACCCAGTGATGGATGGAGGCTGATTTTCTAGAAATTGGAAAGAGACTAGACACCAACATGAGTTTTAAAAAAGGAAATCTGCCGGATTGACCTGATTTTCTCAGGAAAGCGAGCAGACAGAATCCCGGGCTTCCAGCAGGATGCCCGAGAAGGGGACTGGGAGAACATGGCTGGATGGCAGACTGCGCATGTCCCTGGCCCATGGATGTTCTGTTCTGAGACAGCTGCACAGCCTGGGAGGTCTAGCGTGGGCAGCTTGGGGCCTTGGGGACTGTCCTGTCTTCACCGCTACTAATGGCTTGAAGAGGATGCTCAGGGCAGGCTGAAAGAGCAATCAGATACTGAAAACGCACATCTGTGAAGATCTCAAGAGGTCCCCGGAATGGACCAAACTGAGCAAGAACAAGCAGGATGACGGGGCAGTAGCTCAGTGTCCGAGTACAACCTGCGGGCTCCAGGGGACAGCTCACTGCACCAGCCCAGCACACTTCCAGGCAGTATTCCAAGAGAAACACTGAGGCCAAGGTCACCGTGAGCTGCCCAGACAGCCTAGGATTTAAAGGAGACTGGCCACAGGGGCAAGCGTGTGCCTACTGACCTTGGAAAGGAACAGGGGTGGCTTGTACAGGGGAGGGCTGGTAGGCTGAGGACCCCAGGTCACTGCCCGGTCCACTGTGGAAGAAACCAGTAAAGGGGCTCAGGAGAGCTCTGCTTCCCCGTCTGCATGTTCTGGTGTGGAGCCCCAGTATCCGAGGAAAGGGTCCGGCAGATACGAACAAACTTGGACTTGTTTTCTGGAGCAAGCCCCCTGCTGAACCGTGCAGGGACTCCACCCACCACAGCGATGGTTCTAAGGGCCCTGGGATATCTGAGGCTCACCATCAGGGGCAGAACCCATGATCTCCAGGGACAGAAGATCTACGGTGAATATGTACAGGAAAGGCCAAATACAACTTACTAACAGCTGACCAGACACAAGCTGCCTGGGGCCAGGCAGTTTGGTTGTGAGGGAGCTCTTGGTTCCTGTGGGGGGAGCAGAAGAGACCGGTGGCCCACCAGGCATGGACTTGAGAGGAGCCTAGTGTCACCAACCTCTCCAAGCATTTCCTGAGTTGCAGATGTACCTGATAGGGATTTGTCGTGTCTTTGAATCCTACATCTCTTCCCTATAAGATGTCAGCCTTAGCTGGGGTGCCTGTGATCCCAGCAGCGGGGAGGTGGAAGCAGAGGATGATGGGTTGGAAGCCAGCCAGGGTTACAGATTGAGATCCCGTCTCAAAATGAAAACATCCCGTCCCCCACCAAAACCCAAAGATCCTTATCCTCAGTGATGGGGTGAGCAACAGGGCACATGCAGAGAGCTGTGTGTGAGCCGGAGTTCACGTATGTATGTATGTATGTATGTGTGTATGCATGTATATATATATGTATGTATGTATGCATGTACTCTACATCTACATATCATAAAACTTATTCTTTTAACTGTCACCAAATATAGAGCAGTGGCACCATCACTACCCCATGGACAAATTTCTTTTCATCTTACGAAATGAAAACAGTACCCGCTGAACACTGATTGGCCCTTTCTGTCCCCGACTCCTGTGAGTCTGACTCTTGCGGGTCCCTGACAATCAAGAATCCTTTCATGCCCTCACAGATGTCCTCACGGTTTACCAGGTGGCAACACGTGTCAGAATGCCCTTCCTTTCTTATTGTTAAGGATCTGTGCATTCTTTTTATTTATGTGTATGTTTGGGTGCCTGCATACGTTTATGTGCCCCACGTACAGGTAAATGCATTTGTAAATTGCCAGGCGTGGGTGCTGGCAGCTGGAGCTGGGTACTCTGGAAGAGCAGCAAGCATGCTTAACTCCTGAGCCACCTCTCCAGCCCCGCACCTTTCCTTCTTAAAGTGAGCCACTGTTTTGATTTAAACATCTCTGCCCTTGGAAGACAGGGCCGTTCATCAGCACACAGGACACGCTCCAGTGAAAATGAAAGCTACGTGAGCACATGTGTATGGCTGAGTCTGGGGGGACTACATCCCCACCACGCTTGGGAATTCTCTACCTCATAATTAAGGACCCAAGTGTTTATTGTAAAATTTATGGGAACATTTCCAAAAACTTAAGAAAAAATGTAAACTTGAAGAAAACAATATAAAAAAATTGAGCACATTTTGCCAATACAGATTTTTTTGAAAGTTTCAAATTTTATTTATTTATTAATTTTTTTTAAAACAGAGTCTTGCTGTATAGCCCAGGCTGACCTGGGATTCTTGTTTTCCTCTATCTATCTATCTATCTATCTATCTATCTATCTATCTATCTATCTATCTATCCTCTATCTATCTATCTATCTATCTATCTATCTATCTATCTATCCTCTATCTATCTATCAATCTATCTATCCATCATCTATCTATCTATCTATCCTCTATCTATCTATCTATCTATCTATCTATCTATCTATCTATCTATCTATCACTATCTATCTATCATCTATCTATCTACCTACCTATCTGACTAACTAACCAGTATGTGTACGTTTCTCCTGCTGGAGCCTGTACTCTCCTACCACTGTGTGGGTTCTGGGGATCAAACTCAGGTCATCAGGCTTGGTAACAAGAACCTTTACTCACTCGGCCATCTCCTTGGCCCCTGGTCCGGAACTCTTTTCCCCACCTTTCCATTATTTATTTGTGTGTGTGTATGGGGTGTGTGTGTACATGCACACATGCATACATATACATGTCAGCATGTCCTGGTGTTGTGTGGGGGTCAGATGTAGCAACGTTCATGAGTTGGTTCTCCACTTCCATCATGTGGGTCCCACTGATGGAACTCAGGTCATCTGGGTTTGGCTGCAAGCTCCTTTACCCACTGATCCATCTTGCCAGCCCCTGGCCTGGAACTTCCAGTCTCCCTGCCTCGGCCTCCTGAGTGCCGATCAAAGGTGTGCACCACCAGGCCTGGCAGGACAGATTTTTTTTTTAATGGTTGGGTGGAGGTGATTTTTATGTTAAGCACTTATTAATGACCCTGAAACTGGTGTTCAAATACTTGCATTTGCTCTCTTATCTCGCCTTTTCAATGGATTCTTTCGATTTCAGCAAACACTTTTGGCCAAGGGTAAATACTGTTGAACATTACAGTTTAGGGTGTTATATGAGTTCAGATATCTTTTCTGAAAGGACACAAACATAAAATTATTGGTACCACTTTCATTGGAGAGGAAATTGGGGGTGTGGATGAAATGTTACCTTTTGGTGCTGTAGGCCTTTTATTGGCCTTCCCCCCACCCCCAAACTGCAGACTTTTAAAAATGTTTCCTAGTTAGGTGTACTATAGGTCTTTTTGGTTTTCCTCTTTTTCATTGTTTTATACTAGCAAACCAACAATAGAAAACTGCTTAAAAAAATCAACTCATTTAAAAGTTCCAAGTTTGTCTTTAAACATTAGATCAAATTTTTTTGATTAGCCAATGATCATTTTCTGATTACTCCAAAATGGGCAGACATTGGGCTTTTTCATACTAAAATGGTAGTGAGTGGTGGACATTTGGGGTTCAGCCTCAGTAGTCACATCCTTGGGGAGAGTGCAGAGCACCAGGGTATGTAAAATGGCGGCCTTCCTCACGTGGGTTACTGTTTAAAGGGAAGCAGAGCAGCTCATTTTGAATGCGTACCTCGGGTCCGTTGTCTTGGGACTTCTCCATTAATCTCTGTACAAATCGCTCAACTATCTGGGGTCTCACAACTGAAAAGTTTTCTTTCATGACTTGGTGTTTCCAAAGGTCTAGGAAAAAACAAAAACAAACAAACAAACAAACAAACAAAAAACCAGATTGGCATAGGCATCACAAAACACAGACAGACATCAAGGACGCGACTCCACAGCTCCCAAATGATGCCAACACAGCAATCTGCCACTTTGAAATGCCAGTGGGGAAGAGGAGGAGGCAGTCCAGGACATAGAACCCTCTGGAACATGGAGTAAGGGAGATATCTAGCAAGGCTCTTAAAAATATTTGGGGACGCCCTCCTGAAAACCAGTGAACAATACTGTTACTGTAGACAAAACCCAGAAAGAAATGCTATGCTCCTATTCACCTTTCATGAGGTCTATCTTCCTTCATACCCTGTGTCTAAATGACAATTTCAGTCTAGTGCAGCTATCAGAAGTAAACAGGGAACAACATGGCTGATGCACAGGACAGGAGGCCTACGCGAACTTATTCAGAGCAAAGTTGCTTATGGTGGCCGAGGTTGTGGGAAACGCGGCTGTCTGTCATTTGGATCATTTTCACTTATGGCATACCCCTCCAACGGAGTAGTACGCAACTGTTCACAGGAAGAAACTCTTCCAATATTGATGGAAGAGTTTGATGGTATTGATCAAATACCAAGGACCTCGGGTTATTAAGGGAAAATGGCAAGGCATAGAACAGTGGGTAGGAAAGAGCCCACCCCCCCAGAGCCCCAGAGTTTCCCATTCCCAGCAGCGCGCCGTCTCTCCCTGTTTTACTGAAATCCTCCTCCCGATTCTCCCCTCACCATTTCCCACCTCATCTCTTTGCACCTTTCACGGCAGAATTCCCAGAAAGCCACGCCATCCCTCCAACCCACTTGCCTGGTTTTCACTTCCACACGTCTGGGGAAACGGATTTTTACTATAAATACCTACAACTTCCTCTAAAGCCAACGGCTTGACTCGCCTGCCCTAGCATTCTGCCCAGTTCATAACGTCCCCGTTGGGGAAGCCTCCCCTCTCAAGGCACGGAACACCTCCAGCCTGGCTCTCTTCTCAGCGCTGTGTCCCAGCTGTCTTCACTGACCCCTTCTCCTCCACACTCCCTGCGCCCCAGGACTCAGCCTCGGCACACTGTGTATTCAGACATTCACCTGCCGTCTCATCATCTCACAGCTGGTTTGTAATAATAATTATAATAATAATAATAATTTATAATAATAATAATAATAACCTCAAGTTTGGATTAACATCTTTTTCATTCTGAAGGTCACTTAAAACTTAATTTAGGCATAATCAAGTTACCAGTGTCCCCTCCCTACAGGACTCCCTCTGCACATGGCATCTGATCCATCCCTGCTGCCTCAGAAGATACCCAGCATCCGAGCACTCATATTTTCTCTGCTTCCACTTTCAAGACAGCTGGAGAGATGGCACTAGCAATCAAGTCCTCGCCTTGCAAGGAAAGGACGTAAGTTTTGTCCTCAGAACACCTGTAAAGCTGGTGTAGCAACATGATTTGTAAGCCCATTGCTGGGAAGACGCAGGCAGACAGACCCCTGGGGCTCACTGGCCAGCGAGCTTAGCTGGTTGGTGAGCTCCAGGCTAGTGAGGGATCCTATTTCCTTTTCTTTCTTTTTTTTTCTTTTTCTCCTTCTCCTCCTTCTCCTTCTCCTTCTCCTTCTCCTTCTCCTTCTCCTTCTCCTTCTCCTTCTCCTTCTCCTTCTCCTTCTCCTTCTTCTTCTTCTTCTTCTTTTTTCTTCTGTGCAGCCTGGCTGTCCTGGAACTCGCTGTATAAACCAGACTGGCTTCGAACTCACAGAGATCTGCCTGTCTCTGGTTCCCAAGTGCTGTGATCATGGCGTGCGGCAGCACCCACCTTTCCATGGTTCTGGGGATTCCCATCTGTGCGGCAAGTACTCCACCCACTGCCCTATCCCCCCAGGCTTGAAGCCACAGTCTTGACAGAGGCTCAGCAGTGGAGGGGGAAGCACTTGAGGTTAGGTTAAGCGATGATCTTTTGCTCTCTCCCTTGCCCTGGACTAAAGGAAAGTTTGAGTTGGCCAGATCACTTCCCCTTCCTCCCTCTCTCTGAAGCTCTTAGCCCGAAGCACCGTACTTCCCCCACATGAGCTGGTTCAGTGGTCCCTGGGTCTTAACCCACACAGAGTGGAAGCTGAAGGCCCACAGGTGCAGAGTCCTTCCCCCCCCCCCCCCGCCCCCACAGCCAGGGGCCCAACGAGTCAGGACTTGAAAGGCACATGGAGGTAAGAACATGTCTTGTCCTCCTGTGGTTTTCAAACTGCTACCCCCAATACTAATTTCCCAAGCGCTGCATTGCAGTAACATAAGATAGCAGTAACAATACAGTAACGGTCTAGGGTCTAGATTAGGGGGAAATCTGCACCAGCCTTTCCCTGAGTTTTCCAAACGTACTGCAGTGCCTACCTACTACTGACTGTCAACTGGATGGGACCTAGAATCCCCTAGGAGCAGACCTCCGGGCATGTCCATCAGGAAGCTTCTAGACTAGGTTCATTGAGGTGAGAAAACCCACTCTAAATGTGGGCAGCAAGAGTGGGTGGCAGCATGCCCTGGGCTGAGACCACAGGCTGAATGAAAGGGAGGGTGAAGCAGAGCATCATTGTTCCTCTCTCTCCCTCCCTCCCTCCCTCCCTCTCCCTTCCTCCCCATCCCTCCCTCCCCACACCTCTGCTCCCTGACTACAGGTGCAATGTGACCAGAGGCCTCCACCCGCTGCCACAGTAGCACGCCTGCCATGATGGATGACCCCTCAGCCCGTGAGCTGGACCCCTCAGCCCGTGAGCCGGAAAAGCCCACTTCCCCTTGAGCTGTCAGGCTTTGTACCACAAGAAAGAGAAAAGTAACGACCTACAACAGTTACTTGGACATGAAACAAGCCAGGCATGGTATCCAGTCCTGTAGTCTTTTCACTCAGAGAGGCTCAGGGAGAGCAAGTTCAAGGACAGCCTGGTCTACACAGTGAGATCCTGTCTCAAGAATCAAAAAACAAAAGCAGAAAAACAAGGAATTGGCGTTAGGGGTTGGGATGAAGGTCAGGGGTGGAGCACTCACCTGAGGTTCAGTTCACAGTGTTGGGAGGAAAAGACTGATAGTTGGGTGGCCAATCCAAAGAAGCCAACTAAAGCAGGACAGCTTTCAGAGGGACCATGCTAGCTGCATTTCATTTTACTTAAGGTACACAAGGCTACACATATTCGCTCGTACTCTCACGGGGAGCGTGGGCCTCTACACGGGTCCACTCCAGCGTGGATGGGTGCTGGATCATCTCTCCTCTGTAGATACGATGCGGTTCCCAGCATGCACTGTGGCTCACTGTTGAGCCCACAGTCTGTAGGCTTTGGCAAATGTAACTGGAAGGTGTATGGATGACAATTTCTAGGTGTATTTGTCTTGAGAAAAAGAGTAGTTAAAGATTATGAAAATCTAAATACATTATTTTGTACATTTTCCCAATTTTGCCCAATCTGTCATCTGTCCCAAACAACTACATTTTCAATGAGTTTTTCTAAAAATTTCAAGGTAGTGTTTTAAAATCTTTTTTTTTTTTTTTTTTTTTTTTTTTTAGGACAGGCTGGCTGTCCTGGCACTTTCTATGTAGTCCATGATAGCCTCAAACTTGCAATCCTCCTGCCTTTGTCTTTGGAGTGGTGGAATTGCAGGTGTGAGCCACTAAGCCCAGCATGTAAAGTGAACGCTTGGAAAAGCAGTTACAAGTTCACAGCAAAGTACAGAGCACCTGCAGACCGCTTGTCCTCCGAGGCACACAGCCTCTGCTAGCCACACTGTGCATCAGTGACACAGTCATCCCCAGTGACCTTCCAGCCACAGCAGCCGAGGGTCGCAGTCTGTCTGTCGTGTGGTTCACACCTGGTGTTCCACACTCAGTGAGTTGTGACAAATGCATAATGACATTATAGTATTGCAGAGTCATTTTCCTGCCTGTCCTTGCTACCCACCATGGCTGCCCTGGCGATCGCTGTTTTTGTTGTTGTTCAGTGACTTTGATGTTTTTAGCATGTCACATAGTTGGAATCATACATGGTTGCATTTTCAAAACAGCATCTTTCACTTAGTAATAGGTATTTAATCTTCTTCCATGTCATTTTTAAAAAGTTATAATTACAGCATTTCTTCCTTCCCTTTCCTCCCTCCAAACCTTCCCCTACACCCCTCCCTGGTCTCCTTCTAATTCATGGCCTTTTTTCACTAGTTATAATTGCATGCATATATATGTATATGCACATATATTTATAAATATAATCTGTTCAGTCTGTGTGATGTTATTTGGATGAATGTTGGCTGACCTTTTGGTACTGGGCAACCAATTGGTGTGCTCTTCCCTGGGGAGGGCCACTTCTCCCCGAACCCAGCTTTCCTCAGTTGCCAATGGTTCTTTGTGTAACTTGGCATGTCCAGTGGTGTCTTCCTTGTTTAGCTCACGTTTGAGGAGCCATATTGGTGAGACTTTATGTGTGTGGCTTCTGACTTTAGCAGGAGACACAGTCTCACAGCACAGCCCCGGATCCTCTGGCTCTTACAATCTTTCTGCTCCTTTTTCTGGTCCCTAAACTTCAGGTAGTATGCATTTAATCTTCGTCCATGTCTGTTTATGGGGTCATAGCTCACTCTTTTTTTCTTTTTCCTTCTTTTTTTTGGGTAGGATTGAACTTGCATACTAGGCAAGTACTCTATCATGAGATATCTTTCCTTCCTTCCTTCCTTCCTTCCTTCCTTCCTTCCTTCCTTCCTTCCTTCCTTCCTCCTTTCTTTCTTTCTTTCTTTCTTTCTTTATTTATTTCATTCTTTCTTTCTTCTTTCTTTTTTTCTTTCTTTCTCTCATTCTTTCTTTGAGACAGGATCTCCCTCCACAGCCTTGGTATGTAGAGCTGTCTGGCCTTGGACACACAGAGGTTGACTTGCCTCTACCTCTTGAGTTTGGGGATTAAAGGCTCCAACTGTTTTCTTTTTTTTTAATGTTGGATTAATTTCTAAAATTATATGTATGTGTGTGTATATGGGTGTCCATGCAGGCCAGAGGTGTCGGATCCCCAATGTGGGTGCTGGGAACTGAACTCCAGTCCTCTGGATTATCAATACTCCCTCTTACCCTCTTAATCACTCCAGGCCTAAAATTCTGGGTGGGTTTTGTTGTTGGTTTTATTTGTTGCTCTTTGTTTGTTTTGAGACAGGGTTTCTCTGTGTAGTTTTGGTGCCTGTCCTGGAACTCACTCTGTAGACCAGGCTGGCCTCGAACTCACAGAGATCCACCTGCCTCTGCCTCCCAGTGCTGGGATTAAAGGTGTGTACCACCACACCCAGCTTGTTTTTTTTAGTGTTTAATAACATTCTATTAGCTAGATGTATCACAGTTTAGGCAAATCAACTTGGTTATTATAGAAACAACAGATCTCTGTACATACTCTGACTTCACCGCCTTTTATAATTTTGAATGAAATCATTCAAATTCAGTGACAACTTAAACCTTCGTAAGCAGGATGGGAACAGGCAATGATCAAAAGGGGCAAAAGCAGGTCAAAGGTTGTGACTAATCCACACTCTGCTGGTTTGCATCCCCAAAGGATGATGCAGACAGACGTGAGTGCGATGTATATATACATGTCTGTCTGTCTGTATGTATGTACATATGTATTCCACTTTGGAGACCGTCAGCCTTCAGATTATTAAGGGAAAAATCAGAAAATCTGTTTAAAAATCAATTTAATGCCAAAGTGTCAAACACAGAGGTGCAGGGCCTCTCTGAATTCAGGGAGCCTGTGTCTGGGGTTTAGAGCCACTGCTAGCTTGGGGGTGGGGGCACGGCGGGGGGGGGGGGGGGGCAACAACTAGCTCAGCTATCAAGAGCTGGGACCAGGACCAGGTGTGGGTGCCATATCTCCCCGCTTCCCTGACAAACTGGAGGCCATGAATAAAAAGATCAAAGACACGGCAGAAGAAAGATAAGGGGGGAGGGAGAGAATCTTCCACGCTTTGGTGTGTGCATGTGTGTACATGCGCGTGTGCGTGTGCGTGTGCGTGCGTGTGTGCGTGTGCGCGTGTGTGTGCATGTGTGCGTGTGCGCGTGTGTGTGCGTGTGCGTGTGCGCGTGTGTGTGCGCGTGCGTGTGCGTGTGCGCGTGTGTGTGCGCGCGCGCGCATGTGCGTGTGCGTGTGTGTGCGTGTGCGTATGCATGTGTGTGTGTGTGTGTGTGTGTGTGTGTGTATGAGCCCTGAGGCCAGAGGCTGACATTCATTCTCCGCCTTATATTTTGAGACAGGGTCTCCCACTAGGCTGCTTGGACAGTGAGTCCCCGGTATCCTCCTGTCTCTGCCTTCCTATGCTGGGTCACACTGTGCCTGGCCTTTACATGAGTGCCGGGACTCTCAGCTCACGTCCTCACATTTGTGCGACAAGCACTTTGTTCTAAGCCAACTCTGGTGCCCCTGAGTTCCCCTTTGGCAGGGACAAAGGCAAACCCTGGTCTGGCCAAAGCAAAGACCCTGAGGGAAAACCTTGGAGCCTCCGCTAAACCTGCAAGGTCACTGGGCTTCTGAACGTCCTTGAGTCCTAACTTCCCCTGAGAAGCCGCCAGCTCCAGGCTGACCACTAACTGCTGCTCTCTGGAGGGAAGCTCCTCCGCTTGGGAGCTTTGCCCGTTGTAGCTGCAATGAACGGTAAGTGGGTGGACAGTCCAAGGTTCTAACGCCTTGGGATGAGAGTGGCACCCATTCCCCCAGACTGGACTGGAGAAATACAGCATCCGTGGCACTCAGTGGAGACTTACTTGCTTGCGTTAGGGAGCCCAGAGGACCCAGACCTCCATGCTTAGACAGTCCGCCACAGACCGAAGGCCAAAACCAAAATAAACTGAAGGTAGTAGCAATCACTGCACCCATCTGTTGGGGATGTCTTTTTGTATGTTGTAAATGTATTGTTTTGATTGATTGATAAATAAAACATTGATTGGCCAGTAGCCAGGCAGGAAGTGTAGTATAGGCGGGACAAGAGAGGAGAATTGTGGGAAGAGGAAGGCTGAGCCAGGAGTCTCCAGCCAGACACAGAGGAAGTGAGATGTAAAGGTACTGGTAAGCCACAAGCCACGTGGCAACTTATAGATGAATAGAAATGGGTTAATTTAAGATATAAGAACTAGATAGAAAGAAGCCTGCCACGGCCATACAGTTTATAAGTAATATAAGTCTCTGTGTGTTTACTTGGGACCTAGTGGGACTGGAGAAAACTCCAGTTGCAAATGGTGCCCAACGCCCATCAGTCCTGGCTTTCATTTTATTGGTGTGTGTGGTGCTGAGGACAGACCCTAAGGTCCGGCACGTCTAGGCAAACCCTCCAAGCTATATTCCCAGAGGCACTTAGCTTCAAATTCATGTAAGTATGGAATCCAAATGGGGGTCTCAACTAGAACCGGTCAGTACACTCTAGCCAGGGTGATGTACTAATGTCAGCCTGACCACAGTTCAGAATAACTCCACTCTGCTCCTCTGCTTCCCCCAGACTGGCATTACACAGGCTCTCTGGAAGCCCAGCCGAAGAGCTCCTCACCTCCCAGCACAGCCACAAAGCAAGCATGCTCTCCTGCACCCCGCCCCCACCCCAGGGTGTCACCAGAATGAACCTGGAAGGTGGCTGCACCTGCTCAGGCCTGTGGCTTTCCTGCTCGGACTCAGAAGGGAGCCACCTGGACGCAGGCTGCAGCACAAACAAGGAAGCTTTGTCTCTGGTGAAGTGTTCCGTAACTGGAGCTTGGTTACACTCCACTCTCTGGTGACATTTGGAGCCGCCCTTGGGGGTGTGGTCAGCTTGCACATTGCGCAGCCTTTTCCCAAAGCCCTGTTTATGAAACTCAGTGACTTGAAAGTCCTAATAAAATGACGTTGGTCGTGAGGAAAGAAAAAAAAGGCGATGTCTTAGGTGGGGGCTCTCATCAACATTCTGGTGTACATGACCTCCTCTGGATAGAAAACCTAATTTGTTTTGCCAGTCCGCCAGTTCCTCCCTAGCTCAGAGGTTCTGGATTTTTCTGTGGGATTGTTAGGAGTTAAGAATACATACTTATTTGGTGGTCTCCATGATCCATAGAACCTGGTGCAATGAAAATTGAGGGCCACTTGTTCAGAAAAGCAAAAGAAGGTATCTTTGCAGGTACTTACTTAATAGGAAGCTTTTCCCTCTTCCAAAATCTCCTACCCTGAGGCTGTTTTCTGGCTGTAATCTTACACTCCCTTGGGGGTGGGGTTAAGGAAACCCTCAGCTGCATCCACCCCTCCGCTCACGTGGTTCAGTGCAAGTATGCAGGAGACCCAGCCGCTGCCAGATCCAGGGACCACATCCCCGACAGGAGGCAAAAATTGAGCCAAGCACCTCCCAGCACTCAGGAGGCTGAGGCAGGAGGACAATGGTTTGAGATCAGCCTGGTCTACACAGTGAGAACTTGCCTCAAAACAAAAATCAAACACACACAAAGCCTTTCAAGTGGAAAGAAATTCACCAAGGGTATTTCTCTCTAGGTCAAGGGTGTAAAAGGATATTTGATCTAGGATTTGCCGGCTTTTTGTAGTGCTGGGGATCAAAACCAGAATCCTGTATTTACTCTGTGTGTGCATTGTATGAACTCTACCACTGAATTACATCCATAGCCCGTGAAATTTTTATTTTATTATTTTATTGCAATCTGTCTGTCTGTCTCTCCTCAGATGGGTCTCACTGTGTAGCCCAGGCTAGCCTGGAATTCATTATAAAGCTCAAACTGACTGCAAACTCATGGCCACCCTCCTCCCTCAGCTCGCTAGTGTGGGGATTACAAATGTAAGCCACTGTTGTTGTCTACAATGAATATGGATACATGGATAACGTGTGGGTCAGGACAGAAAGACACATGGGAAGGGGAAGGCACCCCTCTCACCCTGGAGTCTGGTTGAAGCTGCTCACCAGCTGAGAATTAAGAATTCCAGGAGCTGGGAAGAGATGACTCAACAATGGAGAGTACTTATGGCTCTTTTGAGGATTCAAGTTTGGTTCCAAGGTCACAATTGCCTCTAATTTCAGCTCCAGGGGACCCGATGTGCTCTGTGGACATCTGCACTCACGTGTATACACACTCTCTCTCTCTCTCTCTCTCTCTCTCTTAAATAAGTAAATATTTAAAATTAAAAAAAAGGAAAGAATCCCAGCAGCACAATCAGAAACATTTACTAAGGAGGGTGCCACCATGGAGACAATACTCCTTGTGTATAGAGCAGAACGCTAAAACGAACATACCCTTGTATATAGAGAAGAATGCTAAAACGAACATACCTTTGTATATAGAGCAGAATGCTAAAGCGAACACGCTTAAGAGCAAAGCCTGGTGACCTCTCAGTGTGGTCTTACTCCTTTCCCAGGTACTTTCTGGGAACCCCATAAAACAAGACTAACCCCCTTGGTCTCTTTCCCCTGCAACCCTGAACCTAGGGTTGTATCCTATCAGCCGTGACCCTATCCAGTCCACAGGAACCGCCCTGTGATCATATTTGGGTTCTTTATCAACCCTGTAAGGAGAGGTTCAGGAGCCGTGCCCACGGTGACTGTGAGACACTGAACTGTGACCTCCCCCGACACACACGCAGGTCCACAGCCACGATCTCAGGTTGCATTACCCTTCTTCCTCAGGGCCTCTTTTTGTTATGCCCCGTTCTAAATACGATACAATCATCTTAATAAACTCCTGCTCTGCTTCATACTGCTCCCCTCCCCCCCCGAAATTCTTTTCTCTAGAGAAGTTGAGGATCTGTCTTTACCTGAGCAGGAGTCAGTCCCTGAAAGATAAGGGAACTCTTCAGCCCTTTGGTGGTAGCATAGGACAGTGTCCACCCCACCATCAGTGACACTTTGTAATCAGAGAAAAAAAACAAAACGTTAATTTTTTTCAGGTAGTAAAACAAGCATGTGTTCATTACCTGTCGGGAGTGTAGACTCGTCCTTGGACTTTTCTGATAGGAGCAGGGTTATCTCTCTATTAACTTTCCTCAATACCTCTTGGATCATATGAATTTCTAAACTTTCCAGAAGTTTCTGGAGCTGGAATAAGCACATTGAGATAATAAGCATCCACTCTGCAATTCAGGTATCTAACGGCTCCCAAGTGCAATACCTGCAGACGGGCTTTTGGGCTTGTCCTCAGCTCAGCTCGTTTCTCTGGGAAGAGTGCCCTTTGGGATCTCACACTTCTTCCCGGGGAAAAATACGCCTCTTTGCAGACCAACATCTGTCCCCCGTCCCCCCCCCCCCCCCCCCCCCCCCCGTGGCCCTCATCCTGATGGATAAATTATAACCTTTCTTACTATACTCTACAGAGCGCTCTGTGTCTGGAGTGACCTCATGCCCGTTGACCGTCTCTAAAGGACACCAGGAATCTCATGCGCTGTTACTTTAATAAGAGTCTGAGAGCCAGGTCACACGCCAAGGAGGATTTCATGAAAAGACTTAAGGCTGATGTACATCAAGACGACTCACTGCCATAGCTCTGAGTCCCACTCCACCCACGCTGCTTGCGGAGCCTACTCTTCCCTGTGGGAGGAACTCCAGCAGAACCAGGGTGCAGAAGCATCAGCAGTGTGCTTGGCCCTGAGGCATGTATGGAGTTCACACTGACATGCACCGTTGCTCAGTGGCTTCTCAGACCAGACAGCCAGAGGCCCTGGGTCCCCTGGTCAAGCTGGTCAAGATTATTCAACACACTACCTGAGCAACTGCAAAAACTGTACTTCCTTTCTCTGAGAAAAACCACTTCAGAATGCTCCGTCTAATATTTCCTTTCGACATGGATGCACACTGACTGGATTTTATAGTTCAGACAGTATTCGTTATGTGTTCTGTCCTATTTCTTGTGATGCAGCATATGAGTTTGAGGAAAATGAAAATAATGAGAACCCAGACTTACAGAATGGAGACATTCAGGGGAACTTCTTTGCTCACTCAAACCCCACACACCTTTAAGAGCGCCACCCCCCCCCCCCCAACCTGAAAACACCATTTTTATTTATCACAGTTTTACAAGCCAGTGTAGCAAGGCAGCTTTTCAAAGGCAAACTGAAGAGAGCTCTGTGTACCTGCTGGGTTTTTATTTCAATTTCTGAGGCTCCCTTTGGGGGAAGAATAGATTGGCTTCTTATCATAAGTCCTTCAAATTCATCCTCTTTGCCCATCTGCCTGGCTAACGCTTTCATGCTGGGATAAAAAATGTCAGCTCTAGGAAGGCAAGGAGACAGAAATTAGCAAATAAACGTATTTCCTCTCATTCAGTTTCCTGTCATCCAACTCCTTCACAGACACGTCAACAACGAAGTCTGCCACTCCTTTGGTCAACATTAGATCCCGAGGCCTTTTTATGCCGAGCACATATAACTTCTGCCTTCACGTGGCAAAATGTTGACAAGTCTTCTCATTTCTAGTTAACAGAATCTGACCTCAGGAACTTCCGGGGTAGATGATTCTGAATGTGCCAAAGAGAGGGTAGGTGAGGTCTGGGGGAGTGGGCTCCGGCTTAGTAAGTACTTGTTCAGACAGACACATGGCAAGAACAGCATGCCTTTCCTGCCAGCTACATCATCCTAGACGAGGTGTGAGGCCAAGGTCTGGGTGACCTTGGGGACCTAAGGCCTTATACCACAGGTGCCATGTCATGTCATCCTCTGGCTGTAATACCTCAAGCATTCAGGCTCAGCGCTGGGGCTCCGGGAGTCCCTAACCCCAGCAGCTGTCTACTCTGAGCTGACAAGCTCACGTCAGCATTGTGGGGTCACTCAATAGTTCCAAGTGACAGGCCCTAGGGAGTAAGTGCTAACAAGGACAATTCAGTGGAGTCTCGCTCTTCCCCACAACCAACACGGAAGAGCTTTTCCTTACAGCACTGCTGTGGAGACTGTTTCTAGCTGCCACCTGACCCTGTGGAGCTGGGTGTCCCCAGAATCCTGGACCGACTCTCTCAGTGAAGGGGGAGGAATCCTCGAACCCCAGGCCCTACCGGCTGACATGGGTTGTCTCAGCAGTACTCACTCATAGAGCTCTGAGAACTGTTTGTAGAGCGGGGCAGAGTTGATCTCCTGGCCTTGAAGCCTGAGTCGGCCCCAGTGTTCCTTCAGCACTTCCAGCTGCTTCCACAGGATGAGGAAGGACTTCATCAGAGCAAGGGACATCACTGCATCACACGGGCGCTCCAGCAACACAGAGGCCTTTGGGTGACTTTCCGACTGACTCGGGCAGAGTCCTGACAGTTTGGACCAATCTGGCTGAACACGTGACAGAAATCCTTTGTCAACTGTGGCTCAAGATGCGATAAGTTTTTATATGTATCCCATGCAAAATAACATCCAGGAGAAATGGTTTGCAGACCTGTAGAATGTGTAGAAAAAACCTAGATGGCTGAATGTCCTTGCTGAGCAGGCAAGATGGAAACATCTCTGTCTCAGCTTCCTGTTTGCATTTTGAACCACTGGTTTTTATATTTTATTTTTAGCTTTTGAAGATACGGTCTCATGTAGCTGGCCTCGAACTCACTATGTCACTGAGGACAACCTTGAACTCTTGATCACCCTGCTTCTATCTCCCAAGAGCTAGGGTTACAGGGATGAGACTCCACACTTGACTTTGAACCTCTACCTTCAAAAACCAGAATCTTCCTAAAGAGAAAAAAAAGAAAAAAGAAAGAAAGAAAAGACAGAGAGCGAGGCAAGGAGGGAAAGAGAGAAAGTGTGCAACAGGGACTGGAGAGTGATTGCTGCTCTTCCAGAAGACCTGGGTTCGATTCCCAGCACCCATGTCAAATGGCTGACTACTTCCTATAACTCCAGCTCAGAGACTGCGGCACCCTCTCCTGACCAACATAAGTCCCTGGACACATCCCCCGCCCCCACATAAATAAAAAATAAATCTTAAAAATATGAAGTGGGGGCAGATGGCTCAGCGGTTAAGAGCACTTGCTGCTCTTCCAGAGGAACTGGTTCCGGTTCCCAGCCCCCACAAGGTGGTTCACAACCACCCCTAACTCCAGTTCCAGGGGGTTTGAAGGCTTCTGACCTTTCTGGGCACCAGGTACACACACACACACACACACACACACACACACACACACACACACACACAGGCAAATACTCAAACACATAAAATAAACAGATCTTTTAAAAGCTTTTTTTTTTTTTGTTTTGTTTTGTTTTGTTTTTTTGTTTTTCGAGACAGGGTTTCTCTGTGTAGCTTTGCGCCTTTTCCTGGAACTCACTTGGTAGCCCAGGCTGGCCTCGAACTCACAGAGATCCGCCTGGCTCTGCCTCCCGAGTGCTGGGATTAAAGGCGTGCGCCACCACCGCCCGGCGCCTTTTTTTTTTTTCTTTAAGAAATAAAAGAAAATGCTGAGTGACTAAAGTTTCCCCATCCCCCCTCCCTCACCCCTCCCTAACCCCCCCCCCCCCCCCCCCATGATGGAGCTGTAACACAACTTTCCTTCCGGGATTTTACCCATTTTATGACTCAGAAAGCAGAACTTGGGTTTATCGTGCCAAGCTGACAACTACCTATAAATCCAGCTCTGGGAATCTCACACCTTCTATCCTTTAAAAGCAAAAAGGAGAACATTTTGTTTGAATTTACTAGTCCATACTCAAATTTACTTTAATTAATTCATTAAGATATGGTCTTGGTAGCCCTGGATAATCTGGCGCTCACTTTGTAACTCAGGCTGGGACCAAATGTGTGACCATCCCCCTGCCTCAACCTCAGTGTTACTTTGAAATTAGGATTTGTTCATTCGCTTATTGATGCTTTCCTTAAATAAATATTTGTCCTAGTGGCCGTGGAAGAAATACAGCTTCAGACCAGCCAGTGAGAGCTAGGAAGTCCAGGGCCACCCAGAGGCTGAAAGACACCTTGGGGGCCTGCGTTCAGCTGCTTCCTGGCACAAGAGGGGAGTTTTGTTTTGCAAGACAGATGGCAAATCCTGTGGCCTAGAACATTCAGGCAGCAGAACCAGAAACTGGAAGCGCAACCTGGTGTAATTGGACCCTGCGTCAGTGTTATTCACACAGCTAAAGGAAGGTGTGTCTGCCAGAGAGAGGGCTGGTCAAAGACAGTCAGGAAGAATCAGCATCCAGGCCCAGGACAGTGCTCACAGAGGCTAGCAACCTCTCAGCCATAAAGCCTTCTTGGCAAACAGTCTGTAGACTTCCAGATGTCTTTTCTTTTTTAATCCTCAGAACCCTTTCATCAAATGCAATCTGACCCATCAAGGCCAAGAACGGTGACATGGAGGGGCACAGCCTGCGGACCACATGATTGGCCCCCACTGCTAAACTATCACTGTCTTAGAGGGAACTTGGGCTTCCCTGGGCCACAATTTTAATGACTCTGAGTCAATCCACCCCCCTCAGAGGTTAGGAGACCATGACCCTGAGAGACCACAACACGTGTGGACCCAGCTGCCATAGACGATCAGGGCCTTGGCTCCGGGGCAGCACGGAGTCTAGCATTTCCTGTTCCTATAAATAGCTAAATACTTGGAAATGAAACTGCATCCCAAGGGCTAGGGATGCAGCTCAGTTGCAAAGTTGTGTCTACCATGCTCGAAGCCCTGGGTTTGTTATAGCAGCACACACATCACAAAGTAAAACCAATCAAAATAAAAACCACATAATCAGATTTACTTCTTAATATGTTTGTATTAAGGTTAGCCATCTTTAAACATTTTATTTTATTTTTAAAATAAACTTTGCTATTTAAAAAAAAAACTTGAAAATTAGCCAGGAAGTAGTGGCTCAGGCCTTTAATCCCAGCACTCAGGAGGCAGAGGGAGGTGGATCTCTGAGTTTGAGGTCAACCTGGTCTACAGAGTGAGTTCCAGGACAGCCAGGACTACACAGAGAAATCCTGTCTTGAAAAACCAAAAACCAAACCAAAACAAAAAAACTTGGAAATTAAAAAAAAAAAAAAATCACACACTGTGATTTAGCCAGATCCAAAGTCTATACATTTCAATGACTTCTATACAGTTAGATCAGCCATTCCGAAGCTGTGGGGCTCCACACTGGGTTCTGCACTTCCACTATTAAATATTTTATGCACTTACCACTAAAGCTGAAAAATCCACGACTGAGTCAGGTCTAGAAAACAATTAGCTTGATATCTTTTTTCATAACTCGCATTTGTTGTGTGCATTCATTTTACTTTTTTTAAGATTTATTTTTATTTTTAGTTATGTGTATGTGTGTGTTGGGGGTGTGGGAATGCTATAAGCACATAAGTACAGGAGCCTGTGTAGGCCAGAGGGGCTGGATCTGCATAGGGCTGGAGTTACAGGCAGCTGTGAGCTGCCTGACCTGGGTGCTGGGAATCAAACCCAGGTCCTCTAGAAGAGCAGCAAGTTCTCTTAACTGTTAAGCCATCTCTCCAGCCCCATGTCTAAACATTTTAAAGGACGGAAGAAGGGCTAGAAGACAGGATAAAGAATAATGCAGAGGGGGCTGGAGAAGTGGTTCAGCATCTAAGAGCACTGTCTGCTCTTGTAAAAGATCTGGGATTAGTTCCCAACACCCACATGGCAGCTCACAACTCTTTGTAACTCCAGTTCCAAGGGATCCGATGTCCTCTTCTGGTCTCTTCGGCACACTTATGGTTCATATACACACATGTAGGCAAAAGTCATGTGCACAAAATCAAATACATAAATCTTTTTGTAAAAAAGAAGAATGTAGAAGGAGAGCAAGGGATGTCTGGCAAGGGTGTGGCAATTCACTCAGAACAGGGCCACAAAATAGCCAATGGGTGGCTCAGGGGCCCAGAATGTTCCCTGATCTTGGTACTACTTGGTGTCACCCAGCTTTGCAAATGACCCCTCTGGGGGAATCAGCTGATTCTGCTGCAGAATTTAGATGCCATATCTAAACCTACCCCACCCCTGCTGATGGCCTGACATGGACTTGTGACTCAGTGTTAGCCAAGAAAATGTAAGGGGAATCTATTAGGAAAACTCTACACCTTCCTTCTCCAGAGTAAGAGAGTGTATTTTCATTCTCACGTTTTTACCTACTAAAGGCAAAGGGAACAGACTGTCACACAGCCACATGGCAGGGTCCCCAAGGGTGCAGCTGATGGTCTATGTCGATCTAACCTGAGCTGAGTCTCTTCCTCCTAAGTCTCTCTTGCCTGCTGTGGAAGATCGGTGTTCCGGGGTATTTGACCACACGGTGTGAAGATGTGAGCCTCTTCTACCTTGGCTTCCTAAGGGACCTTCTGATTGATTTAAAAATAACTGTACAGCCAACTAGGCAGGAGAGAGTAGGTGGGACTTCCAGAGAGAGAAAGGAACTCTGGGAGGAATCTGAGGGGCCAGGAATTCGCCAGTGAGACACAAAGGAAGTCATATGTACAGTACCGAGGAGAGGTAAACAAGCCACGTGGCAGAACGTAGATTAGTATAAATGGATTAATTTACACTTTTAAGAGCTAGTAGGGACCAACCTACGGTCAAGCTCTCCTACTTGGTAAGAAGTCTCTGTGTGGTTATTTGGAAGCTGGTGGTTCAAAGAAAATCTGACTACAGATCAGTGTCCTTCTGTTATTTTAAATTGTGTGTGTGTTTACACGTGGAGGTCAGAGGACAGCTCAGCCATTCCACTGGCCATAATTTTTTTAAGTTATTTGTGTGTGTGTGTGTGTGTGTGTGTGTGTGTGTGTGTGTGTGTACACACAAGTGCTTCTCTAATTTAAGTCCCGGTCAGCAGGAGAACCTGTTACAGGGACAGGATCACTCTCAGATGCAGACAAGATGGAGGGGGAAAGAGCAGAGAGAGAAATCCTCCTAAGGAGAGTCGTTGGAGGGGGACGTCTGCAGAACAAATAGAGTCTTCAAGGAGGAGAGAAGTGCCCCACGTCAGGGGAGGTTCAGAAGACAGACTGGAGAGAGGAGACATCTGGGAGGAACGCAGAGTATTCTAAAGCATGGAGGGCTTGGGAGGCAAGAAGTGGCGTGATCCAGTGCACACTTCAGAACAGTCCCCTGGGGGATGGAGGGATGGCCTGCTGTGCAGCTCCTCTGCACAGGACCAGAGGCTGGTTCCAGTACCCGCTAGGGTGGCTCACAATGTCCTGCAACTCCAGATGTAAGGGACCCGACACTCTCTTCTAACCTCTGTGGGCACCTGCACAGAGGCAGCATACACAGACAGACAGACAGACAGACAGACAGACAGACAGATAGACACACACAATAAAAAATAAAAGGAATGACAACAGTGTTAGAGAGGGTGCTGGGAAAGGGGAACACTCACCCACTCTTAGCGGGTGTGCAAACTGGTAGACCCACTGCGGTAATCAGTGTGGAGGCATCTCAAGAACCTAAAAACAGGACTTCCATGGGGTCCAGCTAAGCCACTCCTGGCATTTACTCAAAGGGTTCTACGTCCTACTACAGAGATATGATCTGTGTTGGTCTGTGTTTATTGCTGCCTTGGTGGAATAGCAAGGAAATGTCCATCAGACTGATGTCCATCAGTGGCTGAGGGGATAAGGAAACGGGGCACATAGACAGAAAAAGCAGAATTAGTCAGTGTGGGGAAAATGGACGGAACTGGAAAGACACTAGACAAGGAACCCAGGCTCAGGAAGATGAACACTGATGTGCTCATATGCATGTTACACCTTTTTACACATGTGTATCTATGTGGAGGGAGGGAGGGCAAATGCCAGGCCATAGAAAGGGTCCATGAGAGGGGAAGAGAACTTAGAGCAGAAGAAAATCACACTCCAATCAAATCTCAGTAACTCATGTCTGCTGTGGAGGCCCCGAGAGCTAAGGAAAAGAAAGACCAGCCATGTGGGCTGATTAGTGTCCTTGAGTGTAGAGAGGCCAGGGAGCAGACAGCAGCAGCTTCTAGAAAGCTGAGATCTGACTAGGCAGCCCTTTGGCCCTTTGGGTAGGGGTCCAGCTAGCTCACTGACTCCAATGTGCCACTTCCTGGTTTCCAGTCCATGAAGGATTGTTTAGAGTTATTTATTTTACGTGGTGGGGACTGATTCTTGTACCCCAAACTTCAGAAGGTTAAGCTGAGGAGACATGGTCGGTCTAGCATCCCCAGGCTAGCTGAGGGTCTCTCCTGGGGCTTCTGGCAGGACTCTGGGATGCCCAAATCTAGTCCTAAAATAAGCGACTCACGAGGAAAGCATAAGCTGAGTATCTGCCTCAGGAGGTTCCAATGGACTCCCTACAGCCTTCGTTCCATTTTAAACATGGAAGCTGAGGCCAGAAGATTGTGAGTTCAAGGCCAGCTGGGCTATGGAGCAGAACCCCACCTCAAAAACATTTTAAAGTTTAAAAAATGTTTTTAATTGGCGGGGAGTGGTGGTACAAAGCCTTTAATCCCAGCATTCAGGAGACAGAGGGAGGTCAACCTCTATGGGTTCAAGGCCAGCGTGGTCTATAGAGCAAGTTCTGAGTGAGCCAAGTCTACACAGAGCAGTAGTTCTCAACCCTCCTAATGCTTTGATCCTTTAATACAATTCTTCATGTTGTGGTGACCCCCCCCCCAACCATAACATTATTTTGATTTCTGCTTCATAACTGTAATTTTGTTACTGTTATGAATGCAATGTAAATATCTGAGTTTTCGGATGGTCTTTGGCGACCCCTGTGAAAGGTCATTCAACTCTCCCAAAGGGGTCTGGACCCACAGGTTGAGAACCAATGACACAGAGACACTGTCTCAAAAACAAAACAACAAAAAAAACTATCTTAATTATATATGTGTATGTGTGTACGTATCTCCATGTGTTGATGGGTGCACATCAGTGCAAGTGCCTGAGGAGGCCAGGAAGTTGGATCCCTGGAACTAGAGTTACAGCTGGTTGGAAGTCACCTAATATGGATACTGGGAACAGGACTCCGGGCCTCTGAGAGAAGCAAGAGCTTGTGACTACTGAGCCATCTCTCCACCCCACCCCTGCAAAAAAACAAACAAACAAACAAACAAACCTTTTAAGTAGATAAAGTAAGTGGGACTTTAATCATGAGACTCACTGTGTAAGAAAATACCTGAGAATAGCTTTCCAGGTTTCACCACCACTGCTTTGTGGCATTGCCACGGTCTTGGCATCTACAGGGGGCAGCTATGGGCAAGGTAGCCCTCTAGTCCATCTTTCAAAATAGGAAAGTCCTTCAGTACAATACAGCACTGGCCAGCTCTGCAGGCCACTGGCTAAGAATACCTGGGTGTTGCCCAGTGTGGCTTGCCATTCAGACGCCTCCATGATCACATGATAGCTGCTCAGAAGTACGTCTTCCATTAGCGTCTGCACACCCACCAGCTCTCTGTGGGCCACTTTGCGGTCACGGTCACTCAGCCCGCAGAGACACATCTAAAAGCAAACAAAAATACCTTTCCATTTTGAAGAGATCTACGTATCCTTTAATACATGGTTTTGAAGAAAAGTATCAAGTGCAACTCTGTTTATAACCTTCACCCTCTCAACTAATAAAAAAAAATCAGAGTAATATTTCTAGCTTAAAGTCCTTCTTGAATGTTTTAGGTTTCTGTGTAGCAAATCTCCCAGCCTTACAGCAGGTACAACGAATGTGTGGTATAATCAGTTTCCTTTAAAAGTACAGATACACACACAGGCATTCCCTGGGTGGGGGGACCAGGAGAAAACTCCAAAACATGAATTGTTATTGTCTCTGATTTTGTTTTGTTTTGTTTTTAAACCCTCTTGCTTTTATTGTTAAAATACCTTTTTACTCATGGAGGACTTTAAACATACACAAATGCAAACCTATTACATCCACCCATATATAGTCAGTCTTGCCCTACCCCCAACTCTGCACTCCATATTCTGAAGCCAAATATTGTTGAGTTTTTGCTTGGTTTTAACACACACACACACACACACACACACACACACACACACACACACATTTTTAAAAATATATTATTGTTTACTTAATCATGAGAAAACAAAATCTTTTTCGAAACCATTTAAAGAAGCATCATGATGACTAGAACAATTAAAGAAAATCCCTTCCTCAGTCCTGCCTAAGCAGTTCCCATCCCAGGTCAGGTGTCCCACGCCTTTGAGTGTCAGGTGGCAGTTTCTTCAAGAGGCTCAGGCCGTGGCCCCTCCTCTAGGTCATCGCTGTCCTGGGAACTGCAGCTGAGTCCACAGCCAAGGCCAGTAGCTGCTGACAGCACGATTTTTTTCCACAATAAGAAAATATGACTCACCTTGCAGTCTCAGGTTACAGCTTCATAATTAAACACCCACTTATCTGCTAAATCACCACTGGCTAGAGCAGGAGCCTGGTGATACCCTGCTTTGCAGCCTGTGCTCAGTTCTCTCCAACAAGTAGGAAGACAGATCTACCTGCATATCATACTCTAAGGTGTTTGGGACGCTGCTCCTAGCTGGAAACGGTCCACCATCTTCCAGAAATGCCCTCCATGGGAACATCGTCAATGCCTAAAGGAGACAAACAACAGACATGAGCCTGGTGCCATGCATCCCTCAGATGAAGACATTTATGCACGGGCAAGATTTCTGCATCCATCTCCAAAGCCCCCTCAGATGATTCCCACTGGAGCGTGCTCAGTGACACAGAGGAAAGACTAGTGGTCATTCCTACTTTTCCCTGTTTTCCTGAGATAGTCTCGGCGCCAATGTCCAAAGTTCCAGAACAAGAGGGTTGTGGTGGCATACACCTGTCAACCCAGCACTTGAGAGACTGATGCAGGAGGATTCCAAGTTTGAGGCCCGCTTCAGCTAACCCAGTGGTTATCAACCTGTGGGGCTCGACCCACTTGGGGATTGAAAGACCCTTTCACAGGGGACACCTAAGTCTACCGGAAAATACAGATATTTACACTATAGTCTGGCGTCCAACGTGGTGGCAAGAGTTTCCACCTAAAACCTGAGAAAAAAGATTCTAAAACGGAGCTAAAAACAGTTCTTAGTTGTCTCTTTCAAGTTAGCGGCAGCCTGCCGGTTTGAGCTACTGGCGGGTTCCTAGCGTGAGTGCTCGACCTGCAGTATGGCGGAATGAGGCCTCTGCAAGTGGCACATTAAGCTGTGTGGTGGATTTAGCCTTTGCTAGTACAAAACAAAAAAAAAAAAAAGAGGTTTCTGGGCTACACGCTGCTTTGATAGAAGCATAGACCCACTATTTTGAGAGTTGATGGCTCCCAGAGCTGGCGGAAAACGTACCACCGCCATGTTGGGAAGCTGAAGTGGGTGGAGCCAGCAGCGCCAGCACCGTTTCAGGCTTAGAAGGCTACAGTTCAAAGCAATAGGCTCAAGCTAACATAAAAAAATAAGCCACGTAAAGATGGCTACCACACAGAGAATCTGGATTATGTTCTCTTTGATATTCGTAACTAAAGAAAAACATTTGATTACAAAAGCTGTTGAGTTATGCCAAAATGTATATTTTAAAGGTACCTTGACTTCAAAATTTGGATGTAAGGATATGTTGCTTTGGAAAGTTAGCTCTGCTTTTGTTTCCACAGAAAGCCAGAGGCTATGGATTTGTTCCAGATTAAGACACATCAGGTTTGACCAGCCAAGACCCCCTGAAAGGTCTCCGATGACACCATGGCCCAGATGATCCAACATCCAGAACCGTTTCAAGGCAACTGGCTCAGACGATACACCCTCATGGACTACTCCATAACCCTAAAATATTCTTTGTGTCCCCATAAGATACAGCGCCCCCCTCCAGCAGAAAGTAGTAAGAGAAGCTACATCCAAATTCCTAAATATACCAAGCTGACTTTGGAGATGTGTAAAGGTTAAAACCTTCCTTTTTAAGAAAAGAAAAGGGGAAGTGCTGTGGGATGGTCTGTATGTCAAATGTGTTGCTGATTGGTCAATGAATAAATCACTGATTGGTCAGTGGCCAGGCAGGAAGTATAGGCGGGACTAACAGAGAGGAGAATTGAGAAAACAGGAAGCTGGGTCAGGAGACACTGCCAGCCGCCATCAGGACAAGGAAGATGTAAAGTACCGGTAAGCCACGAGCCACGTGGCAAGGTATAGATTTATAGAAATGGATTAATTTAAGCTGTAAGAACAGTTAGCAAGAAGCCTGCCACGGCCATACAGTTTGAAACCAATATAAGTCTCTGTGTTTACTTGGTCAGGTCTGAGCGGTTGTGGGACTGGCGGGTGGCAGAGATTTGTCCTGACTGTGGGCCAGGCAGGAAAACTCTAGCTACAATAGTCATATCAGTAGCAAAATTACAGTTATGAAGTAGCAATGAAAATAATGTTATGGTTGGGAGTCACCACAACATGAGGAACTGTATTAGAGGGTCACGGCATTAGGAAGGGTGAGACCACTGGGTTAGACAGCGAGACTCTGTCTCAAAAGAAACAAAAGAAAGTAAGTTCTGGAATAATACAATGTTGAGAGGCTGTGTGTTTAAACAACAAAAATAAACTTAGTTAAATGCTGTCTACATTAGGGACCTTCCGCTGTCCTGCCTCATCACTGTGCTTGACTTTAGACATCTTCTCAGACCAGTCTACAGTGGTATAGCTGACCCCAGTCTTTTCTGTATTACAGAACCACAGAGGCATGTTCTGTTTTTTATGACACCGTGTAAATCCCGGACCCCGAGGACTGTCCACTGAGCCCCATTCTATACTCCTAGACCTGGTTCTTAGTCACCTCCTAGAGACGGGGATGGGTGTAGCCAGGACACCCACACCCACCTAATCCAAGACAACGTCCAAAGACATCAGCAGGAGGCTCAGCGTCTTGTGGGTCTGAAAGAGGGTTGAAGATTGGACCAAGAGTCACTGTCATTTAGCATGGAAGTATGGGACTTGCCTGGGGTTGGTGCTGAATCGTTTCTAATGATGAAGTAGGAGGCTTGCAAGGTGATTTTAAAGCTGTGTACACCAACTCGTTCCATCAGGAGACAGGGTTTAATGGTTAGAGCTGGGTACACGCCTGTAATCCTAACACTTGGGAGTGGAGACCGGAGAAATAGGAGTCAAGGTCATATGTGGCTACAGCTTGGACTACGTGGGGGAGGGGTTCAGTGGGTAAAGGAGCTGGTCACCAAGTCCAATGACCTGAGCTTGATCCCCAGATCCAGACGGTGGAAAGAAAGAACTGACTCCTGCAAGTTGTCTTCTGACCTTACATGTGCACACAAGTGCACATGGACACATGTGCACATACATACATACAGAGAGGGCGGGGAGGGAAATGTAATAGAAAAACTAAAACGGGGGTGTGCAGAAGGAGCAAGGGTGGTGACCTTTCCACCCTTCGAGCACGGCTTCTTGTTAGCGACTGGAACACGGCAGAAGCAATGGTGTCAGTGCTGAAGTCAGGTCACGCAAAGGCCAAGGCTTCCACCTCAGGTTCCCCCTCTTGCTCCGGGGAAGCCATTTTCCACGTTGTGAGTACGTGTTATAATGAAGACTGTGGGAATGACCTTGAATGCGGATCTCCTGGCAGCTGGATGAATGAGGCTGGAGGCAAACCTCTCCAGCCGTGCCCTGAGACGACGATCTTCAGGCCCGGCCAGCTCCTTGATCGCCGCCCTCCAGAGGAACCCTGAGCCGCTCAGGATCTCGGAGTGAGGATGCATGCTTATCGTCCTAGCCTGTTAAGTTCAGGCTTGGGCTTGTGTGTGTGGCAATAGAAAAGTAACATAAGGTCTGGGAACCTGACGCTGCTCTGGTTCTCTCAGGGGTCTGATCTCCAGCTTTCCTGGACTTTGACCTCTGTAGAGCTGGTTGACGCGCCTGCCTGGGAGTAATCGTAGTTGCCAGGATTACATTTGATAACACCTGTTGTAACCAGGGCAATTCAAAGCCCAGGGCCTGACCTATTTATGCATTGTAATTGCACCATTATTTATTGAATAGAAAAGATCGAGCCTTTTGGGGTGTTTTGTTTATTCCTCCCGATAG